>NC_069657.1:422431812-423115562 GCF_027244095.1 Hemicordylus capensis
TACACAGACAGACAGACAGACAGACAGACACACACACAAAGAGACACCATAGATAAAATAGAACCCCAGAACATATGCAAAATAAAGGTCAGATACAACAATAAATACTCCAGAAACATGAAATGCAATATTCAAAATCAACCCAAAGCATTGCCATAGCAGTCAATTGAATTATTTGAAATAGTTTTTGTACATATTTGTAGGGCAGCTATGGCAAGGAGACCTTATGGGTCACAAAAGTATCTAAACCAGATAAAAGATAACATATCTTCTCTGGAATATTTCAAAGTGGTGAACGGGCTAATATGGTTCCAAGAAATTTCAAACGCAGTTCCAAACCCAAAAGCAATACAATAAACAATGACGCAGATCTTCCATTTCCAGCACTCCACAGATACAAAGCTGTTGGCATGAGGAGTCTAGAGATATCTGCCACTGAGCATAGCCCCTGGCATTGTTTGAAAATGGATTGTAAAAGCTTGTCTGAGTTTCCAAAGAGTGAGGTTTTCTAGGTAAGGTCTTACAGAATATGTACAACCTTGAAAATTTAGAATTCAAAACGGACTGTCTGTCCACAGAAATATTAGGACTAAAAATTCAATCTTGAAGCCTGTCCTTTGAGCAGAGGGCAGCCAGGAGATCCGAAGAGATACAATAAGATCAAATCATTGGGTACAAGCAGAAATAATAATCAATGAAGTTCTAATAAAGCAGTCCGAGTTATACCAGTGGGTCTGCCAGAAATGGAGGATTGGTATATTCTAATCTAGATCCTGGAATATATCTAGAGAACAGACTGGCTGACATGATGTGCAGTTGAAATGGGGCCAGAAGACCTCTGTGTACACAGAAGCTGCAGCTGCTGTTCTTGCTGGACCAGACCAAAGGTCCATCTAGTCCAGCATCCCATATGGTCAAGCAGATGTCTCCAGGAAAGTCCAAGCAGATCATGAAGACCATAGCCCTACTTACTGACATTCTCCAGCAAGGAATTCTGTGATATTCTGGCTCTGAATGTAGAGGTTCCATATAGCCATAACAGCTAACACTGACAAAACTCTCCTCTATGAATGTGTAATGCCTTTTTAAAGCTATCTAAGTTAGTGGCCTACAATGTTTGTAGTAGTGAACCCTCTAAATGAACCCCCCCATTATTTGAAAAAGTAACTTTTTTGGCTGCCTTAAGTCTTCTTGTCTGTCCTGAATCCACAGAGTATTTTGCTATCCTGAACCAACTTTTTGGGGTAGTCAGTACAGAGAGAGATTCACTCTGTTCACTTTCTCCACACCATACTTGATTTTACAAACCTCCACCATGTCCCCCCTCGCTTGTCTTTGTAAGGATGCTGGTTTAGTCCCATGTAGTGAGTTACCCCTATGAGTAAGGCTGCTTTTATACAGACTGGGTAATTATCAAGATTTCCAGAAGACACTGGGACAGAAGAAAATCTTACTGTAATGTGTGTCCCCCCCACAGTGCATCCAGACTAAATTACTCCTGAGCAGTCCTATTGAAATTAAATAGAACTACAGAGTAACCCCTGAGTTGTATTATTGAGTAACGTAGTCTGGATATTGCTCTTGGAGTCAGTTGAGCAGGAACTCATGGGAAAAATCTATACACTATCCTCTCAATTTTCTATTTTGTTATTTGCAGTTTATAGTTAAGTTTTTTACATCACCTTTTATAAAAGCTATCCCAAGATGGTTTCCAGAATAATCACATTAAAATACAGGGGCTCACATACAGCACAGCATCCCACAGATCCATGAGCAGGGGGTACACACTTGCTCCATGCCTCTCCAAACCACATTCACTCTGAGAATGCATTTGCAGAGGCTCCATTGCTGCTAATGACTGCATCATTGCTTTAGCAATGAGCCTCCCATTATTGCCAATGGGAAGCTTGTTACTACAGCAATGACACAATCATTAGTAGCAACAGAGCCTCTGTGATCTCATTAGCAGCATGGACACGGTTTGAAGAGGCACAGAACAAGCACACATGCTCCGCTCTTGGATCAACAGGGCACAGCGCTGTACATAAGCCAGCAAGCCACCCATATAAAGTTATAACCAGCAACTTGAATTCGATCTGGAAACTAATCTGCAGTCAGTGCAGCTCTTTCAGAATTGGTGTAATGTGATCCCAACAAGCAGCTCCAGGCAAAACCCTAGCCATTCATTTTGCACCAGTTGAAGTACTCCAACTACAGCATGACTAAGGCATAGAGCAGTGAAACACAGGCAGTTCAGTTCCACTAGAGGCAGTATTTGTGACACTGTGGTTGCACAGTTTTAAGGTGTAGCAGGATAGCCTGGTTCTGCAACACTGCAGGTTGCATTTAGACACACACAACAGCATGGGTGGTGCTGAACCACCAACATTTCACTACACAATATGTGGGCTTCCAATAATAAAAACCAACAAGTTGTTCGGGTAAGAACTAATCTGCTTAATTGCCTTTCACTATCCCTACAATTGGACGACATTTGGTCCAAATCAGTTAGGCTGCTCACAAGTTAGCCCACTTGCGCCTCAAACGTTCATGCCATCTTGAATCAGCCATCTTGAATCTGGGTGGGTAACATCATTACAAACTATCCCTTTTAGGTGTCCCTATGTGCTCCTACAACTGTACCAAATTTGGTCCAAATTGGTTCCCACTTGTACCCAAACATTCATGTGTCTGCCATCTTGAATTGGAGGGGATGACATAATCACACACTACATCGCTGAGGTGTCCCTATGTGTCACTCACTACAACTGGGCCAAATTTGGTTCAAATTAGTTAGACGGTCCACAAGTTAGCCCACTTGCATATCAAAAGTTAATGCATCCACCATCTTGAATCAGGATGGATGAAATCGTCACAGACTATGCCACTGAAGTGTCCCTATGTGTCTCTACAGCTGTAGCAAATTTGGCTCAAATCGGTTAGGCGGTTCACAAGTAAGCCCACTTGTGCCTCTAACATTTATGCATCTGCCATCTTGAACTGGGATGGATGACATCACAAACCACACCATTGAGGTGTCCCTATACGTCCCTATAATTGTACTCAGATTGGTTCATTTTGGTCCAGGCATTGCGAAGTTGATAGGGACACACACACACACACACACACACACACACACACACACACACACACACACACACTTCTGGGTGATCTAATAAGCTTACTTTCCTTGAGAAAGGTAGGCTAAAAAAATGAATAAGCATGCCAAGAACTACAACAATAAAGAAAACTACATGAGCAACATTTGAAGGTAGCAAACCAACAAAACCAACATCCCCTAAGGGTATATGGGAAAGTATTAACTTGCCTCCTGCAAGAAGAAAGAATACTAAAGAGTGAGCATCCCCCAAGAGAACATTCCAAAGCCTGGGGGTAACAACTGAAAAAGCCCTGTCCTGTTAAGGGTTTTAAAGTTATAACCAGCAACTTGAATTCGATGTGGAAACTAATCTGCAGTCAGTGCAGCTCTTTCAGAATCGGTGTAATGTGATACCAACAAGCAGCTCCAGGCAAAACCCTAGCCATTCATTTTGCACCAGTTGAAGTACTCCAACTGCAGCATGACTAAGGCATAGATAACAATGGCCAGATCTGCATTCTCTAAAAAGGGGCACAGCTGGTGCACATTGTCTCTATCTGGGCATCCAGGAGCAAAGCTGGATCCAGCAGTACCCACAAGCTTTACAAGGGGAGTGTAACCCCAATAAAAACAAGCTCTTATCTCAACTGGGGAAGAGAGCTGGTCTTGTGGTAGTAAGCATGACTTGTCCCCTTTGCTAAGCAGGGTCTGCCCTGGTTGCATATGAATAGGAGACTACATGTGTGAGCACTGTAATATATTCCCCTTAGGGAATGGAACCACTCTGGGAAGAGCACCGGTATGCTTGCATGCAGATGATTTCAAGTTCCCTCCATGGCATCTCCAGGATAGGACTGGGAGAGAGTCCTGCCTGTAACCTTGGAGAGGTTGCTACCAGTCTGTGTAGATAATACTGAGCAATATGGACCAATGTTCTAACTCAGTATATGGCAGCTTACTATGTTCTTAACTGGCCTTCCTACTGCCCAACAAGAATTCTGTGTTCTCTGGATTAGTTTTTAGTTTCCTAGCCTGCTTCAAGCTCATCACGGCCTCTGACCCCTGGTTCATGACATTCCTAGTAGTAGGTGACAAAGTGAAATAAAACTGAATGTACTGATGTCACTGCAGCCCAAACAACCTCTCCCAGTGGTTGAACAGTATGTTTGTTTGCAGTGTGTAGTTCCACAGCCTCTAGTTCAAAAAGGGCTGAATGGCTCTCTACATTTGCTTGGCCAGTCTAGGCAAAACACTCCTTTTCTTAGAGGAGTCTGCAAAGTCTCCAGCCCTTTCTTCTCAACCGAGAGAAGGAGTTTCTTCTTGGTATATAATTGCCTGACTGAGCAACACATAGTAATTTATATTAGAACATCGACTGACGTACTGTTCTGTCTGTCTTGTAACAGAACATGTCCGATATCTGCAGTTGTACAAAACACTCTTGTGCAAACACAGCAAATTGCACCAATGCAGTTGCATGATTGTTAGCCATTGGAAATAATGGTCATTGATCACACAACTGCATTTGTGTAATTTACCATGTTTGTGCAAGAGTGCTTTTGTGCAACTGCATGCATGTTCTGATACAAAGTAGATGGAATGTTGTACAGTAGGTCAGCCATTGCCTTTGTGTACATGATTTAAGACTAAATCGGAGGGTGTAGCAAGCAAATGAAAAGAGCCTTTTGATGATCACTTTTAAAATTCTATACCTGGCAGCATGTCAGCCCAATACTCACATTAATTAAAAGCTACGGTAGTAAGGTTTCCAGCCTGTGTATGCCTTTAGTAAACTCTCTTGAACCATCATTATGTCAATATATATGGCTGCCAGAGGTGACATAAAAATACTGATCCTTAGATCCCGCCTTGATCTTCAGAAAGTTAATACAAATCCCTTTTTATTCCTGTGTGATGGACATTGATATTTCTGTTCAGATCTTCTTGTGTTTTTCATTATGAATCCTCTGACTACTATTGATGTTTATTGGGTAACACTGCTTTTTCTGGCTTACATACTGCACAATGCTACATGCATATCGCAACATAAAGTTCATGCAGTTGTGAAAGAGCACTGTTGCATGAAGCGCAATAGCACACACAGTTGTACAATTATGCACAGGAAATAATGGGAATCAATTGCACAGCTGCATTTGAGCAATTCATGAAACAATTCAGTTTTTAGTGGAACAGTGCAATTGTGTGAATGTGTGGATGTAATGTTGCAATGCACACTTAATGTTGCACATTATGTCAACCAATGTTTTCCATTTGTAAAATGTTATTGATACAATGTTTCTTATGGTTTTTATGCTTTGTAAGCCACCTTGAGGCTTTTTAAGCCATGTTGATGAAAGGCAAATTTTCAAAATAAATAAATGCCAATACATTGTGTCCTTCTCTTCACTATGGTAGCAGCAGAATGAAGCAAATGTAACAAGATAAACAAATGAAACTCAAATAATTAAAAAAAATTTGAAACGATCAATCACAATTCCTTAGCAAAGTCTACTATAGAGATGCACCCTCCAACTATTCTTGGACTACAGTTCCCATCATCCCTATTGGCCACTATGTGTGATGGGAGTTGTAGTCCAAGAAGTGCTGGAGGGCCAAAGCTGTGCTGCCCTGACACAAATAACCAGACTCAAACTATCATACTTCACATTATGCGAAGACCCAGCTCCCTTGTTGAGAAGTCCATAATGCTGGGAAAAGCGGAAGGAAAGAGAAGAAGAGGACAACCAGCAGCAAGATGGATGGACTCGATTACAACAGCAATTAATGTACCACTGAGAGACCTTAAAGGCCAAGTTGAAGACAGATCATCCTGAAGAGAATCTATCTATGTGGTTGCTAAGAGTCGACACCAACTTGACAGCACTTAATCAATCAATCAATCAATCAATCAATCAAGTTAGTCATAACTAACTTATGACCTCGATGTCAATGATGATGCTTAGTCATGACTAACTGGTCTGGATGTTGCCCATTGTCCATTTAAATTTGCCTAAGGTGGTGATTATTTCTCTGCTGCAAGAGAGTGTGCTCCACAAAATACAGGAATTGCCACACTTGTGTATTACCTCAAAAAGCCAGACAAAGAGGACGACAATTCCCATGGTGTTCATCATGCTGCTGTAGTACTTGAGCAGAGCCTCTTTGCAGCCACGGTTCCATAGATTGAGCTCCTCCGTCTGGTAGTCGTAGCTGTAGTGTGCGGAGTTATTAGAAACCTGGTACTGGATGCATGGCCGTGGGGAGCTGGGGTTGCAGCAGCTGAAGGGCACACCGTCCACCAAGTATCTGCCATCCACGTTGCTTTTGATGCGACTGCAAACAGGCAAAGCACAATGAGTTAACTGTAAAGATTCTGCTTGGAGAGGTGAAAGTATAGCCACTGGGAGAAGTGGGTCAAAATAACAAGTCTTCATAGTGTGTTTCCTGTTGCTATTCACCCAGCCTCATTCATATCTATATCTATATCTATATCTATATCTATATCTATATCTATATCTATATCTATATCTATATCTATATCTATATCTTTGTTATAGTGGGTGATGTTCTAGGATGAAATGGGGTTAGAAAGAGAACTGTGTTGAATAATCAGGATATGAAGGGCTTAAATCACAGATTAAAGTTGGCTGGGAGAGTCAAGCCCAGCAGCGGAATCCAGGAGACCCCCTGCTGGAACAAATGACAGTTAAGGCCGTTGGGAGAGTGCAGAGTAGACAGTTGGAACTTAAGAGACCCAGAGAGTCTGATTTACAGCCTGGGAGAAGCCTGGGTTTAGGAGGAACTGGGATAATTTTGTGAAGTAAAAGTGAAATGTGGGTCTAAAATGTGGGTTTTGAGTGGCCGGAAATAACTTCCGATGTCATTTACAGCCACCATTTTCCAGCAGAGGGTCATTTTATGGCTCTTTAAAATATAATAATAATAATAATAATAATAATAATAATAATAATAATAATAATAGCACCTCAACACCATAGGGGCCACAGAAATCACCATCAGCCAATTACAAAAAGCAGCTTTACTGGGAACAGCCTATATTCTGCGACAATATCTATAACAACAGCAACAACATTGACAATAAAATTCAGCCATCCCAGGTCCTTGGGAAGGACTCGATGTCTGGATAAAACAAACCAGTCAATAATACCTGTCTGAATGTGTAAACAAGAAATAATAATAATTATTATTATTACCCCCAGGGAGGCACTATCTTGGCGTGGTTGTGGGGCTTGCATGCTCTGAGGAAGGTGAGAGCTATGCCAGAGGTCAAACCATACTGGACAGGTCTCACCAGAGGAGCCAGACAAAGAGTGCCTCTCCAATCACCAATATGGTGAGACGCAACTTTAATAAATCTATACCGGATCGGTCGACGCCCGGGTCAACAAGGACCGCACCAGGTGCTGGAGTCCCTGGACATCTGGTGGCAAGTGGGCAACAGGACTCAGGATCTTCAGTTGAGCAACCAGGGCTGAAGACAGCAAAGTTACTGGAAGAAACGTCGCTTAACCGAAAAATATATATACAAAAAATGCCAACAAGGAAATAATGATCTGCTATTACAAGTCTAGTCCAACTAGAAGAGGTTATTTAAAAAGAATGTACCAAATTTGGAAAGAGAAGCATCCAGATACAGAAATAACAGAACAAAGGCTAGCAGACCAGAGAAGATTCATAATAAGAAATAAAGTATTCACAGGAGTTGAGCTGGAAGAACTGCAGAGAGCAACACAGGTTCAAGATATGGAAGAAGAATTACCACCAACTGAAGCAGTTGCTCAGGCGCAGGTGGAGGTGGTGTTGGAAATAGAGGATACCACCGTTGCTGAACTGTTTCAAAATCAAAAACAGGCAACCTCCCCTTTGCCTTCACCTCAAAAACCCAAATGCCGTTTAACAGAAAAGCAACAAGAACTAAAGCAAAAAATAACTGAGCACATGAACCAAACAACCACCAGGGTTCGACTTCCAGCTCTAAAAACAGTTGCCAAAAAACAACTTGCTCAGGTATTAAAAGATGTCAATGCTGCACCTGCAGAAATAACAACCAATAATTTGCAAGAAACAAACCAACTAATGTACAGTGCAGCAACAATAACAACGCAAGAGCTCGGATATAAGATCAATGGACCTGTCAAAAAAGAAAGTAGTACATCACCTAAATGGAAGATTAGATTAGAAAATAAAATCTCCAGTCTTAGATCAGATGCTAGTAAATTGAAAGATATGAAAGACAAGAAGCTGAAGAATGAAAACACCAAACAGTATCTGATCCAAAAATACCACCTAGATTCAAGGAAAATTAGAGAAGTCCTGGAAATAATAAAGCAGCAAGTAACAGCAGTGTCAAAGAAGATTAGCAGATATGAAGCCAGAACTACACAACACAGGCAGAATCTACAATTCCAGTTGAATCAGAGACCAAAACATAGAAGGAGAAACTGCAAGAAACATAGAAACACCAAATAAAGAAGAAAGAGTGCAATTCTGGGGGAAATTATGGGACAATCCAATAGATTATAATAAAAAAGCAGGCTGGATGAAGGAGGTCAAAAAATGTAACCAACAAATGCAAGATCTAATAATAACACCAGAATTAATAAGTGACAGAGCAAAGAAAATTAAAAATTGGACTGCTCCAGGCGACGATGAACTGCATGGCTTTTGGCTTAAACACCTAACAAACCTTCATAAACAACTATCAAAACAGTTCAATCACATTATGAAAGGCGGTGATATTGAACAATGGCTAACAACTGGGAAAACTCATCTTATAATGAAAGACCCAGCAAAAGGTGCAGTTCCAAGTAATTATAGACCCATAACCTGCCTGCCAACCATGTTCAAATTATTAACTGGAATAATAGCAGATGAAGTAATGCAACACTTATTAACTAACAAACAGCTTCCAGTTGAACAGAAAGGAAATTGCCTGAACACCAGAGGCACAAAAGACCAGCTGTTGATTGACAAAATGATTTTAGAAAATTGCAAGAGAAGAAAAACCAATCTAAGTGTTGCATGGATTGACTACAAGAAAGCCTTCGATTCATTGCCTCACACATGGATACTAAAATGTTTAGTAACAACTGGTGTCAGCAAAAACATTCAGATATTTATTTAAAAAGCAATGAGCATATGGAGTACACAGTTAACAATCAATGGCGAGACACTTGGACAGGTTAGCATTAGAAGAGGTATTTTCCAAGGGGACTCACAATCCCCACTGTTGTTTGTAATTGCCTCGGATACCAAACATCTAAAACATCAAGTCAAATCAACCATCTGCTGTACATGGACGATCTGAAGTTGTATGGAATGTCCCAGTCAATGGCGGGAACACCATACAAGCCATAAACACCTGGGCTATACCTCTTATCAGATACACTGCAGGAATAATAGACTGGACCCAGGCTGAGCTAGAGACGCTAGATCGTAAGACCAGGAAAATCATGACCATCAATCATGCTCTGCACCCCCACAGTGATGTCAATAGGCTATACCTCCCTCGCAGCTCAGGTGGAAGAGGAATGCTGCAAGTCCATCAAACAGTAGAGGAGGAAAAAAGAGGCCTTGAAGAATTTATCAAGGACAGTGACGAAGATGCACTTCAAATGGTCAATAACGCGAAACTATTCAACACCAATGAAAAAAAGCAGGCCTACAAGAAAGAACAAGTCAAGAACCGAGCAGAAAAATGGAAAAAGAAGCCCCTGCATGGTCAATATTTGCACAATATAAGTGGAAAATCAGACATCACCAAGACCTGGCAATGGCTTAAGAATGGCAACTTGAAGAAAGAAACAGAGGGTTTAATACTGGCTGCACAAGAACAGGCACTAAGAACAAATGCAATAAGAGCAAAAGTTGAAAAGTCAACAACGAACAGCAAGTGCCGCCTTTGTAAAGAAGCAGATGAAAGAGTGGACCACCTAATCAGTTGTTGTAAAAAGATCTCACAGACTGACTACAAACAAAGGCATGACAAAGTAGCAGGGATGATACACTGGAACATCTGCAAAAAATACAAGCTACCTGTAGCCAAAAATTGGTGGGACCATAAAATTGAAAAAGTTGAAGAAAATGAAGATGTAAAAATATTATGGGACTTCCGACTACAAACAGACAAACATCTGCCACATAATAAACCAGATATAACTGTAGTCGAGAAGAAAGAAAAACAAGTCAAAATAATCGACATAGCAATACCAGGGGATAGCAGAATAGAAGAAAAAGAAATAGAAAAAATCACCAAATACAAAGATCTACAAATTGAAATGGAAAGGCTGTGGCAGAAAAAGACCCAAATAATCCCAGTGGTCATTGGCGCCCTGGGTGCAGTTCCAAAAGACCTTGACGAGCACCTCAACACCATAGGGGCCACAGAAATCACCATCAGCCAATTACAAAAAGCAGCTTTACTGGGAACAGCCTATATTCTGCGACGATATCTATAACAACTGACAATAAAATTCTGGCATCCCAGGTCCTTGGGAAGGACTCGATGTCTGGATAAAACAAACCAGTCAATAACACCTGTCTGACTGTGTAAACAAGAAATAATAATTAATTTATTTATTTAAATTAATTGATATTTATTTATTTATTTATTTGATTTTTATACCGCCCTTCCGAAATGGCTCAGAGCGGTTTACAATTTGCTTAGGTTTCCAGCCATGCCCATTTTGAAGGGCATGGCTGGAAACCTAAGCAAATTGTAAACCACTCTGAGCCATTTCGGAAGGGAGGTATAAAAATCAAATAAATAAATATATAATATAATATAATATAATATAAATGTAGCCACCAAATGGCACAGTGACTTGATTAGCAAACCAGAGGTTGCCAGATCAAAACACTTTACCTTTACCTAATATAAATGTACGTTCTGGAAGGAATCTGTGTTGTAAAAACCAGTCTCATAAAGGTGTACATGCCAGTAGTAAATGAAAGTGTACAGTTCTTGACAAGAAAGCTTTTGTAACCAAGCAAGTGAACCACCCTACTTATTAAGTAGTGAAGCAAGCATACCTCAGTAACTGTAACTAATAAACTTTTAATTGTTCAATATTCAAGTAGCAACCGAGAGTGACTCTATTTGCACCCCCATGTCTACAACACTACATTGCCACACCTGAAGATCCACATGAAGTGAACTCCTGTGCTACTGCATTTTTGGAGAGCATAATTGGTGGCAGTGAACACGATATCATTGACTGGAAATAAAATACATACAGAAATGTTAACAAGAACACACAAATGTCCTCCCCGCTCATGACACATCCCAACAAAGCACCAGTGCTTTGGAAGAAGCACCAATGTAGCACCAGTACTTCTGAATAGTTCCAGACTAAGGCTGCAGCAGTGCTAGTGTATGTGTGTAGGAATTTCAGCAATTTCCCCTTCCCCTGGAAGGTGTCTGTTACCTGAAAATATGTCCCTGAGGGCTGCACAACTCTTAGGGACATATTTTCATAAGGCACAGAGCTATTATTATTATTATTATTATTCTTAATTCAATTTCTATACCGCCCTTCCAAAAATGGCTCAGGGTGGTTTACACAGAAATAAATAAAATAAAATAAAATAAAAATAAAAATAAATAAATAAATAAATAAGATGGCTCCCTGTCTCCAAAGGGCTCACATTCTAAAAAAACCCCACAAGATAGACACCAGCAACAGTCACTGGAGGTACTGTGCTGGGGGTGGATAGGGCCAGTTACTCTCCCCCTGCTAAATAAAGAGAATCACCACGGTAAAAGGTGCCTCTTTGCCCAGTTAGCAGGGGATGTCCAGTTAGCAGGGGATCCTGGGGAAGGCAAGGTTGTGAAATTTGTCCCCACTGCTGAGAGAGCAGTGGAACTGAGTTAGATGAACATTTCAGAAGCACCAGTGCTTCTCCCATTGCTTCCTCAATCAAGATGTCAGCCAATATCTATATGGTAGATCTTCATCAACATTTACTACTAATACAATTTATATACCACTTTTCAACAAAAGTTTCCAAAGTGGTTTACACAGAAAAACAAACAAACAAACAAACAAACAAACAAACAAACAAACAAAGGTAAGTAAGTAGATAGATAGATAGATAGATAGATAGCCTGTTATTTATCCAGAACAATCCCCTGGTTTCATACTTGCTAATACAGATTCCAATGCCTCTTTATTAATAAGTATGAAATAAAAAAGGCAAGAAAAGCCACTCAGATCAGTGGCGGCACCAGAAAAAAAATTGAGGGGGTGGCACAAAGGGGACAAAGTGCATTTATGGATGAGGAAGCTCTGTCCCACACATTATATCTCTGGAACTGAAAAAGGGGGCAGATGGGGGCATCTGCCCTGCTTGTTCCCCGCTCTAGAGCCACCTTGACTCTGATTATTTAAGGTACCCAACAAGTAGCCACTTAATGGTGCAGCGGGGAAATGACTTATCTAGTGAGCAAGAGGTTGCTGGTTCGAATCCCCACCGACTCGAGGGCACAACTTTACCTCTAAGAGGAAACAATCTTGGCTTCTCCTCTTAGGGAGGAGAGCCGGTCTTGTGGTAGCAAGCATGAATAGTCCCCTTTGCTAAGCAGACACTGCCTTGAATTGCATTTGAATGGGAAACTACTAAGGATATTCCCCTTAAGGAATGGGGCAACTCTGGGAAGAGCATCTGCTTGCTTGCATGCAGAAGGTACCACGCTCCCTCCCTGGCATCTCCAAGATAGGGCTGGATTCCGCTGCCAGTCTGTGTAGACAATTCTGAGCTAAATGGACAAATGGTCTGACTTGGTATATGCTAACTGGGCAAAGAGGCACCTTTTAAAAGTGGTGATTCTCTTTATTTAGCAGGGGGAGAGCAATTGGCTCGATTCACCCCCAGCAGAGTACCACTCCAGTGGCTATTGCTGGTGTCTGTCTTATGTTTCTTTTTAGACTGTGATTTCTTTGAGGATAGGGATTCATCTTCTGTCTGTCTGTCTGTCTGTGTAAACTGCTTTGGAAACTTGTTGAAAAACAGAATATAAATACTTGTAGTTGTAGTAGTATAGGACAGCTTCCTATGTTCCTAATCTGTGCTAAATAGGGCTGCAACTTATAATTTATTACTCTGATTCACTGAATTTAAAAAACTTTTGATCAGCTAAGAGGTGGATAAAATTGGATAGCAATTATATATAATTTTAAAAACAAATACTTAGAAAAACTGTAGATGTCATGCCTCATCATAAAAAATGAAAACATAAATGGATTCATATTTATTAGATCCTGATATCGCATGATTAATGGCAAATATCTGACATCATGGCATTCACATCTGATTCAGCTGCCATCTTTTTCAATGTTATAAAAAATATCATGATATTTGAGTCAAGATTTTGATTCTAAGCCAATGATCACATCCGTTGTTTGCTTACCTGAGGTAAATGCTGAAATATTTTAACCACACCAGCTTATTCATTACCTGGATCATTCACTGATAGCACTTTCTGTCAACTACTCAGACATAACCTCACCCACCACCTATGATGCAATAACAAACCATTGGTCTCTTCATATAGATAGTTACTCTGAGAGATTATCAAATATTTATCTTGCATCTTTAAGCTGTCAAGGCTGCCCTCATTTGTTATAACAATAACCCTCTTAAGCCTCAGATACACTCCTTCGATCAAGTAAGCATGCCTGCAGCGGCTGTTTCGGGAAGCCTAAGGTTAAAAGGACTGAGGGTTGTATAACAGGCCATCAGTATTAGAGTGATGTTTTGTCCATTATAAATCTAACAATTTGAACAATGACCTTAACAGAAGTTTATCTTATTTTGTCCACACTTTAACTAACCCTATTCTTCTCTCCTCAGGAGCTGGTCTTGTTGTAGCAAGCATGAATTGTCCCCTTTGCTAAGCTGTCTTAGTTTGCATCTGGATGGGTGGCTGCATGTGAGTGCTGTAAAATATTTCCCTTAGGGGATGTGGCCAGAGCTTGCATGCAGAAGGCCCCAGGTTCATTCCCTGGCATCTGCCAATCAGGGCTGGAAGACTCTCCTGCCAGGGATTCTCAACCTTGGGTCCCCAGATGTTACTGCACTTCAGCTCCCATAATCCCCAGCCCCAATGGCCTTTGGTTGGGGATGATGGGAGTTGAAGTCCAACAACATCTGGGGAGCCAAGGTTGAGAACCCATGGTATAGACCAGGGATTCTCAACGTTGGGTCCCCAGATGTTATTGGACTTCAACTCCCATAATCCCCAGCCCTTGTGGCCTTTGGTTGGGGATTATGGGAGCTGAAGTCCAATAACATCTGGAAACCCAACGCTGAGAATCCTTATAGACAATACTGAGTTAGATGGATCAATGGTCTGACTATGTATAAGGCAGCTTCCTATGTTCTTATGTAACCCAGGTTTCTCCTATCAAATGCTATGTCTACTGTGCTGTATTTAAGCACTTAATGAACTGTGAACTGTTCCAGATTCCCCACTTCCTTTAACTTATGAGGAAATCATGCTGGAGGCTGGCATTAAGAGCCCTGCCAAAGAGCTGTATATAACCTTGTTAATAAACTTGTTTAATTACCTCCATGAAGCCTGAATTCAATTGTGAAGGTTCAAACCACTTATTTCCTCTAACTTATATATTGCTCTAATAATTTATAAATATAGTTCAGTAGCCTTCCACTGTGCTACACTGGCTGTTCTGCTAATACAGAACTGTTACAATTGAATATTAATTAGAGGGGGCAGGGAAATGAAGAGAAGTGGAACATTTATTTTAAAAATGTATATGACACCTTTCAACAAACCAAGGTGGCAGAAAGATAATAAAAAACAAAACATCATAAAAAGAGCTTCTTGCAAAACAACAGAGCCAGAAAAAGTCTATAGCAAAAACCAGCTAGTCCAGACTGATGAACCTTCAAACAAGGCAGTCTTTGCTAGTTCATGAAAAATTAGAGGAGAGAGGAGAGCCAGATGGATTTTGCAAGGGAGAAAGTTCCAAAGTCTGGGCATCACCACCACCAAGAAGGCCCTGTTCTACACATCCACCAACTGCACTTCAGATGGAAGCAAGACGCAATGCAGAGCCTCCAAAGCAGAACACAGAGGGGGAGAAGGCTCATGTGGGAGTAGGTGGCTCTTGAGTTGATATGCTCAGTATCATATTCCATGAGTGGTGCTATGAAATGTAGTACAAGCAGATCACAATGCAAAACCAAAACATAATTTATGCTACAATATGTTATCAGCTGCTCAAAATAACCCTCACCAGCTGTATTATGTGAAATGACAGGTTCTGAACTGCATGAAGCCTTATTGTTCCCCTGCAGCATTTACACACATATGCATTAAGATGAATCTGTATGCCTCCCATTCTCACCCTGTTGGAGACTCAGGGAAGGGGGCTAAAATCTGAAGCAAAATGATTCTGACAGCTCACAACAGGTTCATAAGGCATCTTCAAAAGGCAAAAATAGGAACAATGAATTATCAGGAAATAGGAACTGTTCCTGTTAATGAGTTGCTTGGCGTGTATGTGATTCCCAAATCGCACTCTGCATCTGACTCTCACTAGTGGAGGGTTCAGATGTAACAGTGGCTGCTTAGGTCACTGCTATCCCAGGAGCACATGCTCCCTCCCATCCCTACATGTGCCTCTACTTCCACTGTAGGTTCCCAATATGCAAGATTGTTTGTGTCATCGGAACCCACCAGTCTTGGCATATCCTGCCCTACTTCCCTCAGGGAACCTGATGTCTGTAAAAGAGATTTCAAGTAAGTGACAGATGTTGGCTTCTCTGAGGGAAGTAGGGCAGGATACACCTGGTGACTGGTGGGTTCCAATGACACAACCAAGATTGGTGAGTTCCAACAACACAACCAGTCTTGGTGTATCAGAAGTTGAGACTCACACAGAGATGCTGGGGGGGGGGGGCGCGGAATCAACCTCAGGTGCCACTGTTTCCTCGGAACCCACCTTATGTATTTATCTTATATTGGCACAGACTTGCTTTCTAGTATATCTTTATCAGGGTCACAGTAATTAATTTATAAGTCCCAAATTTCATTGGACAGCACACATGTGCGCGCGCACACACACACATACTTACTAGCATCGTCTTTAAAATTCCCCCTTTCCTGACACACAGAAAGGAATACCTCTTAGGATACTGGCTGCAATTCATGCACGCAGAATCAAAAACCAATGAGAGTATGTTTTTTGCTTCGTATTTATCACATTTACTCCTATGCAAATTTAATCAATTAAGTAATCAACTGAAAGACATACAGTTAGTTGGCTAAGATTTATTTAACTGGATGTCAGTCCTAATCCTTAACCTAAAAAACAATCACTGCCTTGGCTTTTAAAATCAATGAGGGACCAGTGACGGCACAGAAAATAGGGACAAATAAAGTTATACTGGGGCTCAGCCTTTACTCCTTGGCATGAGAACAGGGCATTTCCCTGTTTTCATCTGTGATATGTTGGAGGGCATGGAAACTTGGCATATTCAGAAGACTTTACATGGAACTCCCAGTGAACTCTCATCCAGAAGAGTTCCGTATCTCCTTTAAGAACCTAAGAACAGCCCCTGCTGGATCAGGCCCAAGGCCCATTAGTCCAGCATCCTGTTTCACACAGTGGCCCACCAGATGCCACTGGAAGCAACAGGCAGGAGTTGAGGGCATGTCCTCTCTCCTTTTGTTACTCCCCTGCAACTGGTATTCAGAGGCATCATGCTTCTGAGGCTGTAGGTGGCTTATAGCCCTCAGACTAGTAGCCATTGATAGACCTCTCCTCCATGAAGTTATCCAAACCTCTTTTAAAGCCATTTAGGTTGTTGATTGCCACGTCTTGTGGCAGAGAATTCCACAAGTTGATTATGCATTGTGTGAAAAAGTAATTCTGTTTCTTGGTCCTAAATTTCCTGGCAATCAGTTTCATTGGATGACCCCTTTGTTTCACCATTGCTATAGGATTAGGTGTTACTGGACTAATAAGTGGTCTCGTGATGTCCTATCAGTGGGCCATCAATATTTTTGAGTACGCCTATGTTTTTAAGCACAGCATAATCTTGTTTTCTCCTCATGCCTTGCCCTTCTGCTGCCGATGGATTAAGATCAAGCCTACAAATCTTCAGATAATGCAAGCAGGGTGAACATCTCATTAGGTTTTCTCAAGCAGTTATTTATATCAAAGGGTACTTCTTCAGCTACAACTATTCCCATACTTTCAACAAATAATTATTTCACATAGGGTTCATGTTCAAAGCATTTATAGTAAGATATGATGAGTGTTACTTCTAAGTCAAGAAGAGAATCCTTAACACAGTTTCATTATTATAACGAGCTACTTCAAGATTGTATAATTTTGGCCACAACCACCACTGCCAACAATCACCAAAGAACAAGTTTAAGGATCTTCCAGGGGACAAAAAGAAGTCAAAGACCAAGCAAAATAATCACTGTATACTCTACCCTGAATATAATGTTCTGCATTATGTTGTTGCTAAGTCCCATTAATTTCAGCTTGCTGGTTTAAATGATCTTGAGGGCACTGAAAAAAATGTAGTTAATCCGAACTAGATTGGAAAAACAAGATAGCTGTTTCCATTAGGCAACATGAAAAGCACAACGTTAAGTTACAGAAGATATTGAATTTAGGTTCTGATAGTAGAAGTATGTATCTAAAATCAGTAAAGTATAAATTCAGTTGAACTACTTACTCTTTCACTTCCTTGGATCCAAAATCCAAGTATCTGTTGCTGATCCACTGAATCTCAAACCAGTCTCTAAAACCGTTGTTTCCACAACATTTGAATTCAATCTGGAGCATGTCGATGGTCTTCTTCATGAAGCACCTTCCTGGGGTATCTGTATCTCGGTAGAACTTCATACCATTTTTTAGGCCGAGTCCTAGTGTACTTTCCAGAGAACCCTTCCCAAGGAAGCAAACAAGAGCCACGAAACAAAGGAAGAAGTTAAAAAAGAAACACAATACCAGGTAAAGTTTCAGGAGAGGCTTCCATTTTGTAAATTTAGCAGGATCCAGTGAATCATAGCATATCTTGCCTGCTAAAGCATTGAAGGCGCAAGCTAGTAGACCCACCAATATCAAGGAATTGGGCACAAAGTGGCTTTCAGAATTGTCCATCACTTCGCTTCGCTTCCTGAGTTCGATTTTCAGGAACAATCCCATTGAAAAAACAACAATGCCTGCAAATACTGAAAACCAGTTCATGAGCCATAGTCCCTGTGCTAGTTTTACCCTTTTCTTCTGGTTGAACTTGATTTTCATCACAGCCATCTTTGCAAAGCTAGGTGCACCAAGATCCCACGGAATTAATCCTTTTTTGGAAAGGGAACAATTTTAAGAAGAACCGCCACCATTCAGGTCAAATGGCATAGAACTAATAGAGTCATTCTTTGGCCCTTCCATCTTCTTCAGCCTGAAGCAGGAAATGCTAGGGCAAGTTTTCCAAGTAGCAAAATTCATAAATTTAACTGAAATGAAAAGAGATTATTGGCAAATAGCACATGCAACTATTTCTGGTGGCCCCTTCCACGCAAAGGAGAAACAGCTTCAAAGTTTCAAATGATTAAAGCTGGATCTACAAGACGTCATTCTAATACTAATCGGCATGATCCAATTTAGAGAAATCTCTGCCAGCAGATAAGCAGTGGAAATAATCCCACATTTTACTGTTTAGTGGATTTGTGCCTTCACATGATATGTTACTGAGCAATACAATTGCTCAGTACATCCCATTGCCAGTGATTTATTTTTTGAAAAGTTGTTTGTTTTGTGAAAAAATGTATCAAGGTGTCATTGTATATTGACTTCCTCTGAAGCCAGGAAGACCATGCCAAGGCTTATCTTCGGTCACTCACCTTGAATGACATCCTCTGGCTTATGTTTTTGAGGGTGGAATTAAGGTAACCTTTTAAGTGAACTAAAATCTAAGTTTGAGGAAGCCATGGAAACAGAATATACTAGTCTCCTAACTTTGACAGCCAATAGTATACTGAACAGGAGGAAAACTGTATCAATCATCACCCAAAACATCAAAAAATACTGGTTTGGGTCATGAGCAGCTTATGGGCTAATCATGCTGGGCCAGGGGTAGGGCGGGGCTTGCTGAGGTTATAGGAAATAAATCTGTTTGTGCAGTGTGACACCAAGGATGAAGTTGTCCCACTGATTAAGTAGGGAATCTCTGTTCCAACGTCACTACTTAGGAGTGTCTTTTATAGACCTTGAGGATTTCAATAAAGTGTTCTGGACTGTGGACATAGAACCCAGCAAACAGTATGGCAGTGGCTGTAAATGCATTCTTTTTGTGGAATAATATGAATAACTGGAAATGTCACCAGCTGTGACATTTCCTTCAACTATACAGAGCTTGTTTAGTTTTTCAGTATGGCCAGTGCAATGATTATCTGTAGGCAAGTCATACTGTCTTTCCTGTATTTGTCTTTCCCCTTTTATTAATTCTAACAGCAGGAAATAATTTGTTAGTAATACTTCTGTGGACGGGTCTGATGGTCCCAATGGCAGCTTGAAAATCTCTCCAGTAAAATTGATTAGCAAAACTGAAGGAAGAATGAATAAGTGATGTTTTTAAAAGCAAAAAAGAGAGAACTCTAATCTGTGTACGTTCTATTGCCAGAACTATCCTCCAAATTGACCACCTATCCCCACAGAAAGATGGTGGGTGGTGGGGGGCGGGGCGGGATCAAAGCTGTATAAGGATCTCTCAGCACCACCTAGTGGCTAACAATAAAATGACAATACAATACAACAGTGTAACGGATATTTATATGCCACTTTTCAACCAAAGTTCCCAAAGTGGTTTACATACAATGTGAATAAACATTGGATGAGTGAGAAAATGGGCAGGTTCACACATAATGCAGAACCTGAGGTTCCCTCAGCCCGAAATATGGAGAGAACCTGAAGTTGGCACTGCAAATGATCATATATTTTGCTTTGATGGTAGTAGCTGAGTTGAGTCAGAAATATCCTCCTGAATAGGCCATTGATAGACCTGTCCTCCATGAAGTTGTCTAAGCCCCTTTTAAAGTCATCCAAACTAGTGACTATCACCACATCCCATGGCAGAAAATTCCATAGATTAATTATGCAGTGTGAAAAAGTACTTCCTTTTGTTGGTCCTAAATTTCCTGCCAATCCGTTTAATGGGGATAACCCCTGGTTCTAGTGTTGGGAGAGAGGGAGAAACCTTTTTCTCTTTCCACTCATTCTACTCCATGCATAATTTTATAAACCTCTACCATGTCTTCCCACAGTCGCCTGTTTTCCAAACCAAAAAGCCCCAAATGCCGTAGCCTTGCCTCATAAGAAAGGAGCCCTCCTTCCATCACCTGAGGGCTGCATATCATGTATGCCTGTACCTTCCTTATACCACTAAGCATGAGATACCACAATAGCTTTGTGTTCTCCAGTGTAACTTTTTTTAAAAAAAAAAGATTGTGAGCCCTTTGGGGACAAGGATCCATCTTATCTTATTTATTTATTATTTCTCCGTGTAAACCACCCTGAGCTATTTTTGGAAGAGCGGTATAGAAATCAAATAAAACAAACAACTCATCTCTAAAAATCATTATTTCAAGATATTTAATATTTTTATTTTAATAACCTAAATAGCACTGAAGGCAGTGCTATTTAGGTTATTAAAATAAAAATATTAAATATCTTGAAATAATGATTTTTAGATAATTAATTAAAACTAGCCAACTCTGCACAGAGCAACTGTGTGCTCATTGGAGCCAGTGGTTCCCCCTTCCCTTGCACCTTCTGCCCCAGTCTCCCGGCGCGGCTCCACCACCCGCCCAGCCAGGCTCCTCTTGGCCGCCCTCTTCCCCTTCCTGGCGGTGGGGCTGCCTCCGCCTCCTCCTCCCCGTGGCCAGGCCCGGCCATCACCCTCCAGCGTCCTCCTGCCCAATGTCAGGAACTCTTGCAGCATGTCGCGAGAGTTCCGCCTCAAAAGCCAGGCACGCATCTCCACGCATGGCCAGCCAAGAGAATTAATTATATAGATGTTTATTTAGCAGCTTATGGCTAAAACATAAGAATAAATTCACAACAAAAGAATATAAATCACAAATAAAACACAGCAAAAAGTAAAATCATAAACTAGCAGCTCAACGAATAAATCGTTCTATCCTGTGGTCCCCCCCCCCCACTTCAAATCGTTCACTGCCATAATATTGATTTACAGCCTTTGTTTACATGTTTTGTCATTTTCTAATTTGCTTTATTCAGTTACATTTTAAATAATGGGTACCGAGGGTCTCATTCCGGGATGTAAAAGCAGGATATAAATATTTTCATTAATATGGAAAGTACATGCAATGGTGGCTGGAGTAGAGGGTCGCTGGTAATACGCACAATGCAACCTGCCCCTCAGCCATTTGAAAAAGCAGATCTTGTAAAACTGAGCTTCGGATGCTTGCGAAGTGGAGGTAGATGCAGGGCCCTGGGGGTTCTGTCTAGCTTCTAGCAGAAGCTAGATGGTGAGGGCATCATGTACACGAGGAGCCTGGGTAGGGTTGCTTGTGTGAGTGCTGGGATTGGGCCTGATCCTGGGGCTGCCCCACTGAGTAGCCAGAGGTTTTTACTTGGACTTTTACTGAGGTAGAAAGGTGTGAGCACATCCTTCTACCTCACTTCCCAGTTGTGGGGCTGCTCGAGCAGCCACAGAATGGTGGTGGGAAAATCCCGCCTTGCATGGTACACTGGGGGATTTCTGGGGGCCAGGCTGCATTTCTTTAGCCTCCAGATGGTCATGCTGCTGGCTGTGGGGGTTATTATCTCGGGGTGGGGGAGGTAGGTGCGATCCTACTTTCCCTCCCAAGGTTGTGTGAATGACCTTATTGTCACTCTTGTCAAATAATCCCCCCCTGCCTCGATCAGGCAGCATTAGTTGTGTTTTGATTTGGGGTTAGATCAGTGTCCTCTCATGTAGGAGGCGACAGAAGCTACTAGGTTTCCCCAAGGGTTAAAAGCTCCGACAACATATTAATCCAGCAAATTCTAACACCATGGAAACAGTCAAGCACAGGGAGACCAGAATATTTATTTTGTGCTGAACTTTGAATGAATGATTAAGGCCACAATCCTGAACAGACAAAAGACTAATTTCCATTGAACCCAGAAGGACTTCCTTCTGAATAAAGATATAGCATCCTTAGCAGATTTTAAAAGTGATGGTGGGTGAGATGTCCATATGTGTGTTCAGGTGTCTGTACACATATACATGTTTTTGTACATACAATGACTGTACATACATTTATTTTAGAAGTGAACCTGGATATAGACCTTCTCAAATACAGGATACAGATGGAAAGTGTACTTTGTGTTCTACATAATGTGAATAACTGTACATGCATGCACTGCACAGATTTTAAATGCACTGAATGTAACATACAGAGCTAGTCTCTAGCCCTATTCAG
Source organism: Hemicordylus capensis (assembly GCF_027244095.1). NCBI lineage: Eukaryota > Metazoa > Chordata > Lepidosauria > Squamata > Cordylidae > Hemicordylus > Hemicordylus capensis. Next base: position 422,454,399 of record NC_069657.1, read on the forward strand.
ACATTATGCTGTACATGCATACAGGTGTCTCTACTAGGGATGTGCAGAACTGGTTTGCATCGGTTCATCAACCTGACCAGCCCAGCCAGTGGGTTGAACTAAACCAATTTGGGGACCCATGGTTCGGTCCAAATTCAGACTGGACCACTGCAACAGGTCTATGCACACCCCTAGTCTCTACATGTATGTTTGTGTACAGCTCCGCTCACATTCATGAAGCAGGTGGGAAGTATATTGCTCTATATGTATTGAATATAACATGCGACTAACTGTATGAACACTCATTGAACATGTGTGTAGGGCTGTGTTGCTCAGTTGTGGTGCCCAGTCTTTGGAACTGCCTACCCTAACTGCCCTTATTAAAAACCTTTTAGTTTTCAGTTGCATTTAATGGACTTTAATTTTACCGCAAGTGCCAAGTATTTTATTTATCGCTTTCATTTGGTTTTAAGTTGTTTCAAAATTTCATTAGCCACTTAAGTCTTTGAGTTCAAGCTGGGAGAGAAGGGCTGTACTAGAATAGATCAGCATAGGCATTTCAACAAAACCCTAGAAGCTACATTACAATATTACTCACCCACAACTTGTGGGAACAACTTTCTTTTTCTCTCAAGTGAAACATAGTGGGTTTAAAAAACAAAACAAAACTGGCTTGATTAAATTTTAGTAGATAAGGCAGAATATAAAACAAGTTTTGTCTGTGGGCCACATTTGGCCTATGAACTGCCAGTTGGTTTATCACTGGACAATGATGGACAGGTCTATCAATGGCTACTAGTCTAATAACTACAGGCCACATCAATTCAGCTTACACATCAGCTCAGCTGGACAGTTGCTGGGCCTTCCTAATGCTAAAAGACAAAGCTGCCATTGCCAACACAAAGCCAAGCCAAATGCTGCTAAATGCTACTACTCAATGCTACTAGAACATCTTTGTGATTTATGTATATATTTGTTAAATTTCCCCCCCGCCTTTCATTAAGAAAATCCCAAGGTGGCTCACAATAAAATTTAAAAACAAAATTATAAAAAAGACACATTAAAATATTGAGCTGAAAAATATAAAAACAAATCTGATTTTTAAATAAATTAAATTAAAACACAGGTCATGAACCCTGCTGCATATTGAGATCAGATGTTGTCCATCTGCAGTTGCCACCTATTCATTTGGTGGCACTCGAGGACAAGCCTTCTCCGCTGCTGCCCCAAAGCTTTGGAATGTGCTCCCTGCTGAAGAGCCTCCCCATCTCTGACAACTTTTTAAAAGTCTTACAAGATGCATCTGTTCACCAAGACAAAATCCTGTTTTAATAGTTTTGTGTTTTAAGATTTTAAATTGTTGTAATGTTTTAACTTTTCTTTTGCCATTTACTTTTATTGTAAACTGCCCAGAGACATAAGTTTTGGGTGGTATAAAAATATGTTAAATAAGAAATAATAATGTTGTCTACCATTTTTTGTACTCCATGGAGGAAGCCAGCTGGGGTGACACCACCTATACCTTCAAGTTACTCTTTTCCCTTCCCCTCCCCAGTGGTCTTTTCCCTTCCCCTCCCCTATTTTTGAAGGGGGCAGTAAAATGTTTTTCTAACATGCAAGGCTTCCATCTCAAGAAAAGTGTTTTAACATGAGAAGACTGCTACTCCCAGTGATAATCATTTTGCTTATGTGCTCAACTTGTGTTCATGAGGGCATTTGCCACTAATGATTTCTCTCTCACAAAAGCAACCCAGTGAGTGAGATAGTCTATCCCAGAACAGGCAAAATTTCTACAAATTGAAGTAAAGGTAAAGTGTGCCATCAAGTTGATTTCCACTCCTGGCGCCCACAGAGCCCTGTGGTTTCTTTTGGTAGATTACAGGAAGGGTTTACAATTGCCGCCTCCTGCACAGTGCGACACTATGCCTCTCAGCATCTTCCTATATCACTGCTGCCCGATATAGTACCAGCAGGGATTCAAACCGGCAACCTTCTGCTTGTTAGTCAAGCATTTCCCTGCTGCCCCACTCAAATTGAAGCACTAGACCTTACCTAGAAAAATTACTTGAGTGGCCAAAGTTAGCCCCAAGCTTGGATAGTGAGGACAGAAAGGATGCCTCAGGAGACACACTTCCACTGTACATGTTTTTTTTACTCCAAAAGTTAATTAGGGAGTATCACCACCCAAGCTAAACATGGCAAGCAAGAGGTTGCTTTCAAGGCATCAGGACAGTTTCCCATATGTCTCTAATGTCTCCCCATTTCATACTGACAGTAACTTGCCCGAGAGCAGTGCCACTTCCAGGTCAGCTAGTTGGAAAGCGGTACTCAATATAATTTAGCAACTGCCTTCCAACATGCAAGGAATCCTCTCCATTCAACTGTGAAAGAGGTGCTATTATCAGAAGAAGAGCACTTGAGACATGCACCACTTTCACCATAACCTGGGACAAGGCTGGAAATGTTAGTGACAGAGAAACAAAATAATAAGAAAACACACTTCACAAAGAATGCCAACCTTTGATCAGAAATTATGAATAAGTTTTAATTCAAGCAGCTACAGTTACTCTTCTTACTGTACTCAAAAGTATATTGGACAGAGACACAGTATATTTATAAACAATACAGAGTACTGGAGTTTCCATCAGTATTTTGCAAAGCTACTAACTTTTGAAGTACATTAGCACAATTAAAAAAACAGAGACCAGGAATGACAATATTGACTCTGCTTACAGTTAAACAAGGTTCAGTTTTACAGGATGTTCTTATGCCTATGGTATTGAAGGCCTCCAATGAGCAAAGAAAGGTAATAACTCTCAAAAATCTGACCCATCTTCATCTATCTGAACAGAAACAGAATTACTTTATGAAAAACAGATAGAACAAACTGTTGAAATGCCTAGACCAGTGTACACTTATATAAGAACATGCAAGTGTTATTCAATAGTTCTAAAGAGCATCTTATCACAGTAAGAGTGGTTTCTTGGGGAAAAGTGTAAACAAAAACTTTAAATATGAGAAATCCGGTTAAAGTTAAGAACGGATGATGTGCTGCTGACTTCAGTTGGAGAATTAAGCACTTGACTTGCTCCCACTAATAGAAGTGGCCTTCTAGGTGCTTAACTTTGGCCAAATTGTGCCCAAAACATAATGCTTTGCTCTGCTCTTTTATAGGTCTACACTGGAATATTCACAGACACACCACTCTGGCATCACATCTGAGCTATACTGTGCAAATTGTGTCACACTGGTAGCAGTAAAGGATTTAAGTGTCACAAGGATGTAAGATTAGACGAGTTTGCCACAGAACTGGAGTTCATCCCATGATGCAAAATGTACTACTAAACTGTTTTAAAGATCAGGCAACCAGCTGAAGGCAAAAATCATGTTTCTGACACTTCCAGATAACTTGCAGCAACTCCAAGATGTAATAAAGAGTACAAAAGATTTCTGCACAGTGCAAGATTGCTGCCAATGTAAATAATAAATTTAGTCTACAACTGCACCTGAATAAGGTTGCTTTGCAAACAAAAATTTAACAGCAATCACTAACAGTGCTTTTCAGCTTTAAATAACCAACAGGAGCGCCAGAGGAACCTACATGTGCCAGAAGAACACATTACCTCCCCACTACCATCATTTAAACCTCTTCTAGCACGTTATAGAGGTAGCACAGTCCATAATCCCAGGCACTGCATTCTTTAATCAGAAGTATGGGACAGTTAAGTTACTGAGTATTTCACTCGAGTGTTCAGTGCTATTCCAATTCTACCCAGAGGGCAGCACAGCTCAGAAAAAAAGTCGCACAATAAGGAATAGTGCATAGAATAGAAAAGATTAACACTAGGACACTTGCAGTGCAATCCTATACATGAGTACCTGAAAGCAAGTCCCACTGTAACTAACGAGATTTACTTCCAAGTAAGGGTGCACAGGATTGCAGACTCAATTACAAACCGAGTGCAGTTAGAGATAGGTACTTCGGTACCTTCATCGCAACACTGTGAGCAGTTTCCAAACATCAGCAAGGTCTGTCTCTCTAATCGCAGTGTTCTCTCTGTGCCTTTGTAACAACTGCTTTTGCTACAGTGCAGCTGCCTACAGGACCTCTGCAGAGACGGTGGCAGCTACATCACCCCGGCTCAATCCCAGTCGGTGACCCTCTCGTTCTCCGGGATCACGCTCCAGTTCGGGGAGGGCTCATCTCTGGCCAGCCAGTTGAAGTCATCCACCTCGCTCCAATTGTCCCTGCTCCGATCGAGCCCGGAAGTCTCGAAGTCGGAATCGATGCCCGCATAGCTCCACGTATAGGGGCCGAAGCGGACACCGCTGCAGTCCTCCAGCATCGCGCGGCAGGTCACTTGCACGTAGAAGCTGGTCTGGGTGGTGCGGTACGTGCGGAGCTGCTGGCAGGCGAGGGCCAGGCGGCTGCCACTGCAGCCTTCCACCCGCGCCGAGGTGGAGACCGGGCCGCACAGCACCGTGCAGTCCCGGCAGTCGCGCACCAGCAGCGTGTTGGGGTTGCCCCGGAGTCGCACCCGGCAGCGGCTCAGCTCCGACAGCACCACGTCCTGCTGCAGCAGCTCGGCTGGACCCAGCTCCAGCTCTTGCCCCTCGACCCCGCTGAATCCAGTCTGGGGGCCTGCAGGCGAGGAAGAAGCGGAGGAGGGAGCTCCCCGGGGCGGCGGCTTCGGAGGCGCCTGAGCGGATTCCTTCTTGAGGGCGCGGAAAGCGAAGCGCTTCTTGGGCTGCAACTGGAGGCGCCGCTCGGAGACAGCGGCCTGGAGCCTGCCCAGCGCCGCCTGCGCCTGCCGCACTTCGTATGGGGCCAGGAAACGCACCGAGTCGGTCAGCAGCCGCTGCAGGCCCTGCAGCCGCCCGGCCGCCTCCTCCAGCCTCTGGGCGGCGGCCGCCTCGTCCTCAGCACCCTGTTCCGCCTCTGGCTCCAGCAGCGCCTCGACGGCTTCCCGCTCCCGGGAGAAGGCGGCGGTGAAGAACCCGCTCTGCTCCTCCTGCACCGCCTGGGCGTCGCGCTCCCGCCGCCGCCGCTCAGCTTCCTCCCGCCGCTCAGTCTCTCGCTGCTGGAGCTTCTCGGGAACAACGGACACCCGGTCGCTCGCCGTCGCCTCCATCTTTCTTTTCCAGCCGGCCCGCCTCTGGCTGGCTCAGCCTTTCTCACCCACCTCACACTAACAAGGCTGCTCATTGGCTGCAGGCGACGGCCTCGCCGGTGATGTGAGGGGAGGCCCTCGGGGAGGGGGTGGGCGTGGCCTCGTTTGTTAAAGCGGCCGTGTTCGCTTCGCAGTCCTCAAGGAGAGCCGAGATCCCCAGAAGGAATCGTTAAGCTCTGCTGCCTCCCCCGGTTTCCACTTGATGCTTCCTGCAGGGTGGGGGGATTAAAAAAATAGTGGGCGTGGTGGAGGCTGAAGGAAAGAATTCCTGCGCTTCATGGATGGCTGGATGGTAGGGATGTGCACGAAATAAAGTTAAAAGCTAAAGTTAAGCACGGAGGATGTTCTGCTGACTTCAGTTGGGGGAGTATTAAGCACTTAACTTCCTCCCACTAATAGAAGGGGACTTCTAGGTGCTTAGCTTTGGTCAAATTGTGCCCCATACATAACGTTTTGTATTGCTGTGTAGGCATACATATGTCAACATCGGAATAATATTTGCAGACACACCGCTCTGGTATCACATCTGAGCAATACTGTGCAGATTGTGTCACACTGATAGTAGTAACGGATTTATAGTGACACAAGGATGTAAGATTAGACAAGTTTGCAACAGAACTGGAGTTCATCCCATGATGCAAAATGTACTATTTAAACTGTTCAGGCAACCAGCTGAAGATCAGGCAACCAGCTGAAGGCAAAAGTCATGTTTCCCACACTTCCAGATAACTTGCAGCATCTCCAAGATATTATATATAGTACAAAGGATTTATGCACAGTGCAAGACTGCTGCCAATGTATATAATAAATTTAGTCTACAACTGCACCTGAATAAGGTTGCTTAGCAAACAAAAATTTAACAGCAATTGCTAACAGTGCTTTTCAGCTTTAAATAACTGACATGAGTGCCAGAGGATCCTACATGTGCCAGAAGAACAGATTACCCCCCCACTACCATCATCCACACTCAGAAGTTTTTTCTGAGGTGTGAATTCTCATTCTATCATAGCAAATGAGATTTTTTCAATTAAACAACTCTCATGACCCCACTTTCACTTTTTCACACTCTCTATTACTATGAATATGAGGAAGTAATCAATTTATAACACTTCACCTTATGAAGACAAACCTCAGAAATTCACCAAAATTCACCCCTCTGCCCAATCACTCTCAAATTGGGGACGGGTGGTAGCCTCCACCCATTAGGCACTATCTACCAGCCCACCCCACTCCTTTGGGGCAGATCCACTTTCTGCCCCCAATCTGCCCCAAAGTCACCAAAACTTCAAATATTCCCCAAAAATCAGCCCTCTGCCCAATCCCCCTGAAATTGTGGTGGTAGCCTCCACCCATTAGGAACTACCACCCCACCCCACTCTTTTGGGGCAGATCCACTTTCTGCCCCCAAACTGCCCCAAAGTCACTAAAACTTCAAAAATTCTCAAAAAATCAACCCTTTGTCCAATCCCCCTGAAATTGGGGTGGTAGCCTCCACCCATTAGGCACTACCACCCCACCCCACTATTCTGCCCCAGGCCCCACTTTCTGCCCCAATCTGCCCCAATCTGCCCCAAAGACATGAAAACTTCAGAAATTCCCCAAAAATCACCCCTTTGCCCAATCCCCCTGAAATTGGGGTGGTAGCCTGCACCCATTAGGCACTACCACCACACCCCACTCCTTTTGCCCAGATCCCATGCTATGCCCCCGAACTGCCCCAAAGTCACTAAAACTTCAAAAAATCCCCCCAAATCGGCCATGAGCCGAATCACCCGAATTTTTCAGCCCCCAAATTCGGGTGATTTGGCTCGGCCCCGAAAAATATCGGGGGACATCGGGGGTGATTAGGTTCGGCCCCGAATCACCCGAAATTGCTCGTTTCGGGCACAGATCGTTCTGTGCCCGAAATTTTTTGCACATCCCTACAGAGTGGTGTGTCTGCAAATATTATCTATGTGGTTGCTAAGAGTTGACACCGACTTGACAGCACCTTATCAATCAATCAATCAATCAATGGGACAGTTAAGTTCCTGAGTATTTTACTTGAGTGTTCAGTGCTATTCCAATTCTACCCAGAAGGCAACACAGGTCAGAAAAGAAGTGGCACGATAAGGAATAGTGCATAGAACAGAAGGGGTTAGCACTAGGACACTTACAGTGCAATCCTATATATGAGTACCTGAAAGCAAGTCCCAATGCATCTAATGAAATTTACTTCCAAGTAAGGGTGCACAGGACTGCAGTAGACTCAATTATAAACCGAGTGCGGAAGAGTGCAATTGGGGACAGTACTTTGGTACCTTTATCACGACACTGTAAGCAGCTTCCAAACATCAGCAAGGTCTGTCTCTCTAATCACAGTGTTCTCTCTGTGCCTTTGTAACAACTGCTTTTTCTATAGTGCAGCTGCCTACAGGGCCTCTGCAGAGACGGTGGCAGCTACATCGCCCCGGTTCAATCCCAGTCGGTGACCCTCTCGTTCTCCGGGATCACGCTCCAAGTCCGGGGAGGGCTCATCCCTGGCCATCCAGTTGAAGTCACCCACCTGGCTCCAATTGTCCCTGCTCTGATCGAGCCCGGAAGTCTCAAAGTCGGAGTCGATGCCCCCATAGCTCCATGTATAGAGGCCGAAGCGGACGCCACTGCAGTCCTCCAGCATTGCGCGGCTTGTCACTTGCACGTAGAAGCTGGTCTGGGTTCAATTATGCAATTATGCATATAACTCTAAATAGTCCTTCCAAATCTTGGTATGGGAGTTCACTTTCAGCATAAAATGGTAAGTTGTCGTTTCAAAAGTTGCCAGATTAAAGAGATCTTCTGTCCATTGATAAACTGAGGGACTGAAATGATCATCCTAACACTGTAAAATAATATGCTTGGATACAAGTAGTTCACAGGAAAGCCATGATCTGCTACTCCAGGAGAGGTTCCAGACATGTGGTAAATAACCAAGAAGGATTATTCTCTGAACAGATTTTTAATGCTCAATTATCAGATCAATAATTCCAAATTGACATTATGCCCAAGAGAAGAAGATCTTTCTCAGATTCGATATAGTACGGTATGGCAGTACTTGGGTACAGTGTGGTCACTGACTGACTAATATCAATTAGATTTCATGGACAACCCTTTAAGATGACAGTTTTGCAAGTCTATGCCCCAGTGACTGATGCAGAAGAAGACGAAGTTGATGAGTTTTATGCTCAAGTGCAGTCTGAAATTGACAGAAATGCAAGCAAGATGTGCTGGTGGTATACCACTCTGATAGCTGAGAATGCGGATGATCTGCAAGCTCTAGTAATGAAAGTCAAGGAGCACGGGAAAAATTGGACTATAACTAAATGTAAGGAAAACTAAACCAATTAGAACGGGTACAGCAACCAGCCTCAGAATTGATAATAAAAACATTGAAGTGGTGCAGAGCTTCTGCCTTTTAGGATCGACCATCAACAGTCAAGGATGCAGCAGTGAAGAAATATGCCGCAGACTAGCACTTGGTAGGGTTGCAATGAAGGCTTTGGAAAGGATATTTAGATGCTGCGACATGTCTATACCTACAAGGATCAGAATCATTCAAACAATGGTTTTTCCTGTGACACTGTATGGATGTGAAGGCTGGACTTTGAAGAAGCAAGACAAAAAGCATTGACGCATTTGAACTTTCTCAGCTATCAGAGTGGTGTCATCAGCATAACGCAGGTTATCGATGTTTCTTCCTCCAGCTTTAAAACCATGCTCATCTTCTTCCAATCCAGCTTCTCTCTTCAATATACATTGAATAAATAAGGAGAAAGTAGACAACTGTCTTACTCCTTTGCTGATCTGGAACCAGTCTGTTTCACCATGTTCCGTGTGGACTGTGGCTTCTTGTTCAGAACATAATGAGATGTTCTGGGATGCCCATTTTCCTAAGGATATTCCACAACTTGATATGGTTGATGCAATCAAAGGCTTTTCTGTAGTCAGTAAAGCACATATTGACTTCTTTTTGGTATTCTTTGGCTTTCTCAATTATCCAGTGTGCATCAGCAATGACGTCTCTTGTTCCAAGGCCTTTTCTGAAACCAGCTTGAATGTCCAGCATTTTCCTTTCCACGTAGGATGATCCTGAGCATTATTTTGCTAGTATGTAAAATTAAGGATATTGTGCAATGGTTTGCACAATCTGTTAAGTCTCCTTTCTTTGATATGGGTATGTAGACTGATCTCCATTGGCCATTGTGTCATTCTCCAAATTTGCTGGCGTAGTTTGGTTAGAGCCTTGACTGATTCTTCTTCTGTTGCCTGTCATAGTTTTGTAGCTATTCCATCAATTCCTGTAGCCTTCCAACTTGGTAATGACCGGAGTGCTGATCTAACTTCATCTTCTCGTACTAGAAGTTCTTGCAAGTAGGAAATATCTTCTAGAGTATCTTGGATGTTGACATCCCTGCTGTACAGATTTTCAGTATATTCCTTCTATCTGTGTTTGATCTTCTCTGAATTAGTTACTGTCTTTTGGCATCCCTTAACATACCAGTTCAAGGTTGAAACTGCCTTCTGAGTTCAGATATCTTTTGGGAAACTTTCCTTGCTTTTCCGTGTCTGTTTCCATCCTCAAAGTCTTTACAGATGTCATTTTAGTATTGTTCCTTGTCTCTTCTAACAGCTTTCTGAAATTCCCTATTAAGTTCCTTCCTGAGGTATTTATCTTTCTTGACTTTGGCTTCTCTCCGCTTGTTGGCAATTTCCACTGTCTGTTCTGACATCCATTTTGCTTCCTTCTGTTTCTTGGTCTTTGGCAATCTCTTATTTTTATGTATTTATGTATTTATATCCCGCTCTTCCTCCGAGGAGCTCAGAGTGATATACATGCTTATTTTTATCCTTGCAACAAATCTGTGAGGTAGGTTAGGCTGAGATACATGATTATTTTTTTGCTGAAGAGAACTGAGTTCTTCCACCTCTTTGCACCAAAAATGTAATCAATTTGATTTCTTTGTACTCCATCTGGTGATGTCCATGTGTATAGTTGCAGCTTTGGTTGTGTGTGTGTTGAAAATGGAGTTCCAGTGCATCCACCTTTTGCACCAACTATCCTAATGACCACTAGGGGCACTGGGAGTAGAGACAGTGAGTAAGGATCTCCCTATCTGTCCCTACAGTGTGACCCCTGATCTGTGGGGTCACGTTCTGTGCTGAGTCACTATCCTCCCTTTCCTCTTAGAGAGTAGATGGAGACATCTATCTCTCCTTAGCTATTCATTATGTAGTCCTTTAGATTAGGATTCAGTCTTTCCTATCAATAAATACTCAGTATTTACTTCTATAAGAATCTCAATGTGTTTTCTCTAAATAGCTGCAACAACTAAACCATCCTGTGCTACCTACTTTGTAACTGGAGTGAGTGCTCTTTTCCTTAGTGCTCTGCTGTTTACTTACTGGGGGTAAAATTAAAAAACTCCAACAGTTTGAATAATGCGTTAGCAATGAAGAGATCATTGGCTTGGCAAAAACTAAGAAGTCATTCTATGCTTCATTTCTCTTTCCTAGGCCATATAGGCTGACTGTGTTTTCCTCCTTACCATTTCCAACTTTGGCATTCCAGTCCAACCACCACCAGCACATCTTGCTTGCATGTTCTGTCAATTTCAGACTGCACTTGAGCATAAAACTCATCAACTTCGTCTTCTTCTGCATCAGTCACTGGGGCATAGACTTGCAAAACTGTCATCTTAAAGGGTTGTCCATGAAATCTAATTGATATTAGTCAGTCAATGACCGCACTGTACCCAAGTACTGCCATACCGTACTATATCGAATCTGAGAAAGATCTTCATCTCTTGGGCATAATGTCAATTTGGAATTATTGATCTGATAATTGAGCATTAAAAATCTGTTCAGAGAATAATCCTTCTTGGTTATTTACCACATGTCTGGAACCTCTCCTGGAGTAGCAGATCATGGCTTTCATGTGAACTACTTGTATCCAAGCATATTATTTTACAGTGTTGGAATGATCATTTCAGTCCCTCAGTTTATCAATGGACAGAAGATCTCTTTAATCTGGCAAATCGTTTTGAAACGACAACTTTAATCGTTTTGAAACGACAACTTACCATTTTATGCTGAAAGTGAACTCCCATACCAAGATTTGGAAGGACTATTTAGAGTTATATGCATAATTGCATAATTGAACCCAGACCAGCTTCTACGTGCAAGTGACAAGCCGCGCGATGCTGGAGGACTGCAGCGGCGTCCGCTTCGGCCCCTATACGTGGAGCTATGCGGGCATCGACTCCGACTTTGAGACTTCCGGGCTCGATCAGAGCAGGGACAATTGGAGCCAGGTGGGTGACTTCAACTGGATGGCCAGGGATGAGCCCTCCCCGAACTGGAGCGTGATCCCGGAGAACGAGAGGGTCACCGACTGGGATTGAGCCGGGGTGATGTAGCTGCCACCGTCTCTGCAGAGGCCCTGTAGGCAGCTGCACTATAGAAAAAGCAGTTGTTACAAAGGCACAGAGAGAACACTGTGATTAGAGAGACAGACCTTGCTGATGTTTGGAAACTGCTCACAGTGTCGCGATAAAGGTACCGAAGTACCTATCTCTAACTGCACTCGGTTTGTAATTGAGCCTGCAATCCTGTGCACCCTTACTTGGAAGTAAATCTCATTAGATGCATTGGGACTTGCTTTCAGGTACTCATGTATAGGATTGCACTGTAAGTGTCCTAGTGTTAACCCCTTCTATTCTATATGCACTATTGCTTATCGTGCCACTTCTTTTCTGAGCTGTGCTGCCCTCTGGGTAGAATTGGAATAACACTGAATGCTCGAGTGAAATACTCAGTAACTTAACTGTCCCATATTTGTGATTAAAGAATGCAGTGCCTGGGATTATGGACTGTGCTACCCCTATAACGTGCTAGAAGTGGTTTAGATGATGGTAGTGGGGAGATAATGTGTTCTTCTGGCACATGTAGGTTCCTCTGGCACTCATGTAGGTTATTCAAAGCTGAAAAGCACTGTTTGCAAGGCAACCTTATTCAGGTGCAGTTGTAGACTAAATATATTATTTACATGGCAGCAATCTTGCACTGTTTAGAAATCTTTTGTACTCTTTATTATATCTTGGAGTTGCTGCAAGTTATCTGGAAGTGTCAGAAACATGATTTTTGCCTTCAGCTGGTTGCCTGATCTCTACAACAGTTTAATAGTACATTTTGCATCATGGGATGAACTCTAGTTCTGTTGCAAACTTGTCTAATCTTACATCCTTGTGTCTCTATAAATCCTTTACTACTACCAGTTTGACACATTCTGCACAGATATGATGCCAGAGTGGTGTGTCTGCAAATATTCCAGTGTAGACCTATAAAAGAGCAGAGCAAAGCATTATGTATTTGGCACAATATGGCCAAAGTTAAGCACCTAGAAGGCCACTTCTATTAGTGGGAGCAAGTCAAGTGCTTAATTCTCCAACTGAAGTCAGCAGCACATCATCCATTCTTAACTTTAACCAGATTTCTCATATTTAAAGTTTTTGTTTACACTTTTCCCCAAGAAACCACTCTTACTGTGTAAGATGCTCTTTAGAACTCTTGAATAACACTTGCATGTTTTTATATAAGTGTACACTGGTCTAGGCATTTCAACATTTTGTTGTTCTATCTGTTTTTCATAAAGAAATTATATTCAGATAGATGGTGATGGGTCAGATTTTTGAGAGTTACTACCTTTCTTTGCTCATTGGAGGCCTTCAGTACCATTGGCCTAAGAACATCCTGTAAAACTGAACCTTGTTTAACTGTAAGCAGAGTCAATATTGTCATTCCTGGTCTCTGTTTTTTTGATTGTGCTAATGTACTTCAAAACTTAGTAGCTTTGCAAAATACTGATGGAACCTCCAGTACTCTGTATTGTTCATAAATATACTGTGTCTCTGTCCAATATACTTTTGAGTACAGTAAGAAGAGTAACTGTAGCTGCTTGAATTAAAACTTATTCCTAATTTCTGATCAAAGGTTGGCATTCTTTGTGAAGTGTGTTTTCTCATTATTTTGTTTTTCTGTCACTAACATTTCCAGCCTTGTCCCAGGTTATGGTGAAAGTGGTGCATGGCTCAAGTGCTCTGCTTCTGATAATAGCACCTCTCTCACAGTTGAATGGAGAGGATTCCTTGCATGTTGGAGGGCAGTTGCTAAATTATATTGAGTACCGCTTTCCAACTAGCTGACCTGGAAGTGGCACTGCTCTCAGGCAAGTTACTGTCAGTATGAAATGGAGAGACATTAGAGACATATGGGAAACTGTCCTGATGCCTTGAAAGCAACCTCTTGCTTGCCATGTTTAGCTTGGGTGGTGATACTCCCTAATTAACTTTTGGAGTAAAAAAAGCATGTACAGTGGAAGTGTGTCTCCTGAGGCATCCTTTCTGTCCTCACTATCCAAGCTTGGGGCTAACTTTGGCCTCAAGCAATTTTTCTAGATAAGGTCTAGTGCTTCAATTTGAGTGGGGCAGCAGGGAAATGCTTGACTAACAAGCAGAAGGTTGCCGGTTTGAATCCCTGCTGGTACTATATCGGGCAGCAGTGATATAGGAAGATGCTGAGAGGCATAGTCTCGCACTGTGCAGGAGGAGGCAATGGTAAACCCTTCCTGTAATCTACCAAAAGAAACCACAGGGCTCTGTGGGCGCCAGGAGTGGAAATCAACTTGATGGCACACTTTACCTTTACTTCAATTTGTAGAAATTTTGCCTGTTCTGGGATAGACTATCTCGCTCACTGGGTTGCTTTTGTGAGAGAGAAATCATTAGTGGCAAATGCCCTCATGAACACAAGTTGAGCACATAAGCAAAATGATTATCACTGGGAGTAGCAGTCTTCTCATGTTAAAACACTTTTCTTGAGATGGAAGCCTTGCATGTTAGAAAAACATTTTACTGCCCCCTCTAAAAAGGGGGAGGGGAAGGGAAAAGAGTAACTTGAAGGTATAGGTGGTGTCACCCCAGCTGGCTTCCTCCATGGAGTACAAAAAATGGTCGACAACATTATTATTTCTTATTTAACATATTTTTATACCACCCAAAAGTTATGTCTCTGGGCAGTTTACAATAAAAATAAATGGCAAAAGAAAAGTTAAAACATTACAACAATTTAAAATCTTAAAACACAAAACTATTAAAACAGGATTTTGTCTTGGTGAACAGATGCATCTTGTAAGACTTTTTAAAAGTTGTCAGAGATGGGGAGGCTCTTCAGCAGGGAGCACATTCCAAAGGCTCGAGGGAGTAGCCACCAAATGAATAGGTGGCAACTGCAGATGGACAACATCTGATGATCTCAATATGCAGCAGGGTTCATGACTTGTGTTTTAATTTAATTTTTAAAAAATCAGATTTGTTTTTATATTTTTCAGCTCACTATTTTAATGTGTCTTTTTTATAATTTTGTTTTTAAATTTTATTGTGAGCCACCTTGGGATTTTCTTAATGAAAGGCGGGGGATAAATTTAACAAATATATAAATAAATCACAAAGATGTTCTAGTAGCACTGAGTAGTAGCATTTAGCAGCATTTGGCTTGGCTTTGTGTTGGCAATGGCAGCTTTGTCTTTTAGCATTAGGAAGGCCCAGCAACTGCCCAGCTGAGCTGATGTGTAAGCTGAATTAATGTGGCCTGTAGTTATCAGACTAGTAGCCATTGATAGACCTGTCCATCAATGTCCAGTGATAAACCAACTGGCAGTTCATAGGCCGAATGCGGCCCACAGACAAAACTTGTTTAATCTTCTGCCTTATCTACTAAAATTTAATCAAGCCAGTTTTGTTTTGTTTTTTAAACCCACTATGTTTCACTTGAGAGAAAAAGAAAGTTGTTCCCACAAGTTGTGGGTGAGTAATATTGTAATGTAGCTTCTAGGGTTTTGTTGAAATGCCTATGCTGATCTATTCTAGTAAAGCCCTTCTCTCCCAGCTTGAACTCAAAGACTTAAGTGGCTAATGAAATTTTGAAACAACTTAAAACCAAATGAAAGCGATAAATAAAATACTTGGCACTTGCGGTAAAATTAAAGTCCATTAAATGCAACTGAAAACTAAAAGGTTTTTAATAAGGGCAGTTAGGGTAGGCAGTTCCAAAGACTGGGCATCACAACTGAGCAACACAGCCCTACACACGTGTTCAATGAGTGTTCATACAGTTAGTCGCATGTTATATTCAATACATATAGAGCAATATACTTCCCACCTGCTTCATGAATGTGAGGGGAGCTGTACACAAACATATCCTATATAATAAAACCCTAGCGTGTGCCCCCGTGTCTTCCCTGGTGTCTGCACCCGTGTCTCCCTCGGCCGTTCTGGGTATGCGAGGCGCGCGTGCGCAGAAGAGCCGAGGGGGACACGGGCGCTGGCTGCCATGTTGGCCGGTTGATCGGCCGGCCGCGGGAAGGCCGGAGACGGTGGCCGTGGGACCAGTCGGGCCGCGGGGAGGGGAGAGGCGGCGGCGGTGGGGCCGGCCCGGCCCGGCCGCGGGGATTGAGTGGCCATGTTGGCCGGTTGGTCGACCCGGCGGCGGGAAGGGGAAATAACGGCCACGGGGAGGGCAGAGGCGGCAGTGGCAGGTCCAGCCCGGCCGTGGGGAGAGGAGAGGCGGCGGCGGGTCCAGCCCAGCCGCCGAAAAGGACAGAGGTGGCGGCAGTTCCGGCCCGGCCACAAGGAGAACAAAGGCGGCGGTGGCAGAACCGGCCCAGCCGCAAGGAGAGCAGAGGGGAGGGGAAAGACGGTGGCGGCGGGTCCAGCCCGACCACGGGAAGGGAAAGACGGTGGTGGCGGCTCCGGCCCGACCGCAGAGAGAGGAAAGACAGTGGCGGCAGGTCCAGCCCGACGGCGACAACCCTACTTGCGCCCGTTAAATTAACGGGCTGAAAGATACTAGTACATGTAGAGACTAGGGGTGTGCATAGACCTGTTGCAGTGGTACAGCCTGAATTTGGACCGAACCATGGGTCCCCAAATTGGTTTAGTTGAACCCACTGGCTGGGCTGGTCGGGTTGATGAACCGATGCAAACCAGTTCTGCACATCCCTAGTAGAGACACCTGTATGCATGTACAGCATAATGTCTGAATAGGGCTAGATACTAGCTCTGTATGTTACATTCAGTGCATTTAAAAACTGTGCCGTGTATGCATGTACAGTTATTCACATTATGTAGAACACAAAGTACACTTTCCATCTGTATCCTGTATTTGAGAAGGTCTATATCCAGGTTCACTGTATGGATGTGAAGGCTGGACTTTGAAGAAGCAAGACAGAAAAAGCACTGATGCATTTGAACTATGGTGTTGGAGAAGACTTCTGAGGATACCATGGACAGCCAGGAAAACAAACAAATGGATCATAGAACAAATCAATCCAGAATTTTTACTTGAGGCACAAATGACCAGGCTCAAACTATCATAATTTGGACACATTATGTGAAGATGCAGCTCCCTTGAGATGTCCATAATGCTGGGGAAAGTTGAAGGAAAGAGAAGAAGACGACCAGCAGCAAGGTAGATGGACTTGATTATGACAGCAATGAATGTACCACTGAGAGACCTTAAAGGCCTAGGTGAAAACAGATCATCCTGGAGAGAATCTGTCTATGTGGTCGCTAAGAGTTGACACCGACTTGAGGGCACTTAATCAATCAATCAATCAATCAATCAATCAATCAATCGTATGTCAATTATTCAATAAAATGAATGATGTTTGAAGTTGAGATTCTACAAATTTAAAACTGTTCGTTTACTTCCCTTTTGCTAGCACATTAATAAAATATCTTCAATGTTCCTGTCAGTGTAATTTTTGCAAAATGGCCTTGCGTGATCGATGATGGCCCTCACTTACTAGTAGTAAATCCTTGTTTAGTTCCAGCAATGTGGCAGGCGCTGCTGTTTTTCAGAAACAAATGCTAGAAGATTAGCTGTATTAGTATGTTGCTCAACTGTCTAGCAAGGTTGGAGTGGACCCTGGGACAAAAGTGAAGATGAGCCCCTTCAGTGTCTCTGCTGCAGGAGAAGTGTGAGGACATGGTGAAAAACAAAGCATTCTCTGTACGTCCTTTCCTGTGCAGGTATAATATCACACACTCCCCATGCATGAAGACAGAAAGACACACACGTACACATACACACAGACTTGAACATGTGTATTCCCCTGGCTCATCTTGCTTGAAGCTGAGAGGAGTCTATCAGGAGTCAACAGTGTTCCCATGAGTTGTGGAGGTGGGAGGAGAAGAGTAAAGAGCAAGCTGTCAGCCAGCCAGTGGGTCTGGCCTCCTTCCTTCAGGGGCCCAGGGACATTTGTAAACACCTCCTCCCCATTCAATTATAGCTATGCTGCTGCTGCTAGTAACAGTCTTGCAGTAACCTTCAAGACTTAACACGCTTATTGTGGTATGCATTGATTTTAAGAAGGAAAGCTGTAATCAGCATGTTTACTCACTGGAGGCTCAGGTTGCATAGGGAATATAATAATGTACAAAAGGACATGTTACTCAGAAGTAAGTCCTGCTGTGTTCAATGGGGCTTGCCTCCCTAATTTGCAGTCTAAGAGTATGAACCGTAGCATAGTGATGTAGGCGTCGGCCTGCAGCTAGATTTTTGGGCGGCTCTCACTTGCACCACTGCTGCCACTGGCCCCCACAGCTAGCCAGCCAGACAGTCACCAGCCACCTCCCTCCCTTGCTTGTTGGTGCAGCAAAGAACCAGTGCCCATGGGGCCAGACCTAGAGGAACTGTGCACCACCTACCTCTGCAGCCACCGCTCTCCCTGCACCCTCATTGGCTTTGCCAGCACCAACAAAGACAGAGGGGAAAGAGGAGGATGGGTGGGATCTCCCAGACCTGGTGCCATGCTGGCACCAATGAAGGAGGGAGGGAGTGAATGGCACCAGTCCCATTTGGGTTCACTGAACACGGTCACCCAATGGTGGTTCTGCTCCCTGAGAATGAATTTGGTTTTGGGAGGAGGAAGAGAAGACACTGTTTATCCTTCCATGTAATAGAACAGCTAAGCAGGAATCTGATGCAATAAACTTTGTTAGAATGGAGGAAGGAAGTGGTTTTACTTTCATACAGACGAACACCTGACTGAACTCTGTTGGAGATGCAGCTCCTGCATGACATCCACTCTTAGCACCAGACACCCTACTGACCACTAGGGGTATAGGGGTGTGCGCAAACCTGGAAAACCCAGTTTGGTTTGAGTTGAACTAGACTCGAACTGGGTCCGGTCCAGTTTTGTGCACACTAGAGCCAGGCCTGGTCCAGCTTGAGTCCGAACTGGTTCAGGCCCAGCTCAGCGGGAGGATGTTAAATGGTGAACTTACCGCCATTGCAAGGCCTCGGGGTGCTGCCGCAGCTGCAGGGAGGTCTCCTGCAGTTCATCCTCCCTCTGCTGATCTCCCCCGGTCTCAAACAGCCCGTTTCGGGCCTCTCTGCACTGGAGGAAGCCATTTTGGAGGCCGCCGTGCATGCACACTGGCCATCTGAGTGGCCAGGTCATGACCTGGCCACACAGATGGCCAATGCACATGTGCAGCAGCCTCTAAAACGGCTTCCTCCAGTGCAGAGAGGCCCAAACCAGGCTGAAAATTGCCCAAAGCAGGCCACTTGAGATGCGGGAGACAAGCAGAAGGAGGGGGAACCACAGGAGACCCCCTTCCGTGGCCGTGGCAGTACTCATGAGGCTCCGCAATGGCGGTAAGTCCACCATTTTTTAATTTTTCAAAAAAACCCGGCTTGGCTCTAGACCAGCCCGGTCATGTTGTCTCTACTTGTGGGCAGTGTTCCCTCTAAGTCATGCACATGTGCACATGCTCACAAGTTTTTTGGTGTCCACTCAGTTAACTTTAGATCCCACTCAGGTTGAATCAGGAAGACCTCACTCTGATTGCACATGCACACACACTGCCTTGATACTGTCACCCAGAACAAAACTCATTCTGTACACAGATGAAAAAGATTAGAGGGAACACTGCCTGTGGGGTGTGAGAACAAGTCTTAGGCACATTTAGAATATAAGATGTGATTGGCACATGCAAAGATATATATGTGTTCTATATGCTTTATCAACCTGCCATAAAAGGGTGTGGATGTGGTTATTGCATGTAGGGCATGTACATACAGATATGTGTGTGTGTAGTCACCCTAATATATGAGTTTCTACATGGGCAGGCAGAGGTGTGTCTGGAACTGGCTTCTGTATCCCAAGGTACATACAGTCCACAAGTGGGGGTAATTGTGAACCAAGTCTCAGACCTATTGTTTTGACAGTTTCTTGTCATTCAGGATTGGTTCACACATAAATGTGTGTTGCTTGATTTCTCATTACTTGATTCCTTAGCTTAATGACTCTCCACTGACTGTGTGAACTCAAAAACGTTGTGTTTGAGGCGCTGTGAGGCAGCATGAAAGTTCGGGCTATGGTATTTGATCTTATTTAGATATGCAAGTCATCACTTGATCATCTCTGATGGATATACATGTGTTGAAAAGACTTTATTTTTGGGGGGAAAGCATTTAGCACATTACACCACCAAAGAAATTATTAAACAATGTATTGCAGATATTATTTATCAGATTTTTACACCGCCCCAAACTTTCATCTCTGGGCGGTTTACAATAACATAAAACCAGTTAAAAACATATACAAAAACGTAAAAACAATATGGAGAAGCAATCTGATTTAAGCCTTGTTACCATCCGTAGTATTCCAGGTGGCTTCTCAAACTACCTTCAGCCAGCTGCGTACCTCACAAATCTGACTACTCTAAATCAGAGAAGAGCTTTTTCACGGGCGCGGTTTAATGCCCTTCCTTCTGCTGTTTTGGATGGCAGAATTAAGAAAATACTGCTCAGGAACTGGCTATGTCCATGTGGTTCAGGCAATATCGAGTCCATCTCACATGTTCTTGTTTGCTGTTTATATTATAGGGGCATTCACATTGCCTGGATTGAACCTCTTCTAAAAAATATGCCAGGTCGATGGGAAGAGTATTACACTTCCTTCCTTCTGGCAGACCAGTATACAGCAATTACAGCTGGGGGTATCAGGATTCTGTGCCACAGTATGTAAACTGAGATTAATTGTAACTGAGACCTCTGTATGTTCTGATGTTCTATTACCCAGTCCTGTTGTTTTGATTTTATTTACTTTATTTTTATTTTTTATTTTATCCTTTGATTGCTGGCCATTGACTGTTATAAAATTCATTCATTCAACACATTGTTTGAATCAATATTGAATAAATGCTGATTCCAACGTGTGCTAGTTATTCTATGCAGAGTTATTCAGACAAACCTGGCCTGAGAAAGGCATGCCACACTTGTTACAGCTACCACTTCCTGACAGTGATTCACGTGAACACCAGGACCAGCAAAAATGTCCATGCTCACACAAGTCACAACCAGGAGGCAACCAGTGATGTGCCAAATTAGATGTTACTTCCTCCACCTGGCTGCATACTTGATGTTGCTTGGGCTGCTTACACAGAGGAATCAGCAAACCTCTGAAACAGTCCATTCCCAGCTCACAGAACTAGCCAAAACGTACAGCTACCCAAAAGTCAGTTGAAAAACTATCATTGTTATCTCATTAGTAAGGTAAATATCCAATTAATAATTTAGTACTAAAATTATTATTTATTAAACTATTTATTATTATTAATTGTATTATTATTAATAATAATAATTGTTTATTACAATAATATTATTTATTAAACTATTTATACTAAAATGATTAGTATAAATAAACCAATTAACGTTTTTAAACCTACTTCACAAATCTTAAATGCTATCCACTCACTTTAAGGTGTGATAAATACAAACAAGTTGTTCTAGTAAGAACTAATCTGCCTACTTTCCTTTCACTGTCCCTACAATCGGACTAAATTTGGTCCAAATCAGTTAGGCAATTCACAAGTTAGCCCACTTGCACCTCAAATGTTTATGTGTCAGCCAACTAGAATTGGGATGGATGTATCATCACAAACTATGCGTTTGAGGTGTCCCTATGTGTCCCTACAGCTTTACCTGATTTGGTTCATATTGGTCCAGGCATTGCAAAGTTGATAGGGGGGCCCACGGACACACACATGGAATGGAGGGTGATCTTATAAGACTACTGGAAAGTAGGCTAATAAAAAAATCTGATCAGCTTTTTCCAGTGGGAAAATATGTACTTTGCTCTGCTCTCCTATAATGGATCACATCTGTAGAAATGTGGCTCATTCTTATACTCACAGTGAGGAGTAAGTGTCTAAATTTGACTGAACTCTTGCAAGCTATAATTTTCTATCTAGAGAGAGCCTCTGTTTGACTTTTTATGTCAGATGTAAAATTACAGTATTAGGCATTAAGGAGTTTTCCAGCTCTACATGCAGTAATACCAACCTTTAGAAATCCTCAGAGGAAAGGGTCATAAAGGAGGGAAAGCTCGCAAGGAAATTGCCTTGTATCTCAATGTCTTTCTTTGCAGTATTTCTCCAAGGCTGAGCTGTTCTGGGTTCTGCAAGTGGAGGAGCTTATTATTGCTTTGATGCTATAAAAATGGATGGTGTCTAGGAAGTGCTTTCTACTTTGTGAGACATTTGCTATCATCATGGAAGCAAAAATGATAGAAGCACAATAACAAAAATGATTTCAATTTCCTTCTTGTAATTGATTTCCTGCAAACAAGAAGAGCCTAGTTTGGATAGGATGTAAAGGAACCATGTAGTGTGTGTTTAGTAGTGCATTCAAGCACTTAGCTGGCTCAGTGTTCCCAAGTTAATGGGTCTGCATCTGGACCTTCACAAGAACAGCAAAAGATTCTGATTCTTATCAGCAGTGTCTCTTAGGCCAGGGAAGTATGCTGAATCATGAAAACATGAAGGAAACCCAAAGGAAACCCAATTATTTTGACTCTTTAATAATTGTGTCAATATGGGGGGAATTTAAAGCATTAGAAAACTCATCACTAGGTGGCAAATTGTATATTACCAAATTTTAACTACAAAGGCAAAGTCTTCATGTGTATTTTCTGATTATATCTGACATGTTCCAGTAATAAATCAAAAGGTTCCAGTTTTCTTTTTAAATCAAAAAACCAAAACCCTTCTTGGTTGCATACTCTCCTTTCTCCTTTGAAGCAAATCATACAGGTTGCCATTGATAGAAATTAGAAGTACTTAATAGTAGGTTCAAATTCGACAATTCTGTAAGTATTCTATACTTTTTATTTCAGTCAGTTACTAACACTAAGATTTATTTATTTATTGGGTGAGTTCACACGACCTGCCTCAAGTCAGTAGTCTGGGAAAATCTCGGGGAAATGTTGAGAACCAGAAGCATGAACACCTGGCAGGCATGACAAGCAATCCCCTTTCTCTGATGCCGTCAGAATTCACCCCACACTGATCAGTGTGCATCAGTGTCAAACTGATACTATTCAATAAAATCTGTGAGAACCTCTCTGTTCTTATGATAGGCAACTGACAGGGAACTCCCCATGGGTACTGTGCCTTTAAGAAAGTATGTAACCCTGCTGGTCCCCGCTGCCCCGCCCCCCACAACTGTGTGGGTGGAGTTTGCTTAGGATTCTGTTCTATCTTGGTCTTTCTTGTGGGTGTCCACAGAGTTATCCTGTTGTCTGTGTTCAATAAAGAAGGCTGATGCTGCAGCCTGTTGTCTTGGTTACCTCTGCCCCAACCAGGGCTGGACTGGGGGCACAGAGAGGGCGGTGGAATGTATGTGGGGAGGGCACTGGGTTTTGAGCAGAATGGGTACTTAAGGGTGGGAGTATTCACTGCTGCTGAGTGCAGCGGGGCGCAGGGATGCACCGCAGGTAGGGCGCACCGGGAATACACCCTGTTGCCCTGTGGGCCAGTTCGAGCCAGGCCCCAACAACTTAGTGGACAGTCTGTCAAGGCAATCCACAGAGTGAGTACATCTAAGGAGACCCATGACCATAGCAAGACATTACACTCTCAGATGCCTTCCTGATGTGACACACAGTGGAACAGGCACATTGGCTGACATACAGAGCAAGGAGCTGCATGCAGATGAATGAACACAGCCAGGTCAAAGCCCGTTGTAAAAACACCCAAAAACAAATGTTGAGTATGCAGCAATTAAAATCTAACTGATAAAACAGCCATCCAGGCTGAGAGAAGGAGACATCAAGGAGAAATCCAGATTCCAGAGACGAGCTCACACTTGGAGCTGCTTTCCTCTCACTATGCCCCCCCGGAACAGGCACTGTTGTGCTAGCACTGCCTTGGGAGGCCCCCCAGAGGCAAGTCACATGACTGACTCCCCCACCCGCGCACCCGCCCGGGCTTCCTTCAGTTGTATTCATCCTCCAAAATCGGTGTGAGTGTTAAGACCTGGAGCTACCAGAACAGCATGTCTTTCTCTAGTACCATTAATGACTTGCATCATCCACAATTTACAAAACCTTCTAAAAAATAATTTAGGATGATGTTCTGTTGTGGCACATAAGTTTATTTGTTTGTTTGTTTTACTTCACTGAGTGGGGGCATTTTAAAATCTTGTCTATGGGCCCACTCCAACCTTGCTACATCCCTGAGCGGAGCTATAATAGGGTGCATGGGTCCCAAGAACCCATGCTGTCCTGCCTCTGGGTCAACCTCACTTCTGGGGCCACCTCGCTCACTCATTCTCTTCCCCATGGTTTGGTGTGCTGTGCTGCCCAGTTCCAGCGGCGTGCCCCAGTTCCCCAGTAGTGCACTCCTGAAGCCCACTGTTGCTCCCTGCCCATCCCCAGTGGTGCATTGTGTGACTTGTAGGAGCATGCCATCATTGGAGGGAAGGCAGCTACTGCCACCACCAACATTGGAAGAGGTAGGGAGTGTGCCATGGCTGGCGGGGGAGGCTACACACGAGAACATGCCCTCCCTACACCACTGGCCTTGCCACTGGAGCAACAGCAAGGGTGAGGGCGGGGGGAGTCCCAGCAGCTTCATATCCTCTTGCTTCCTCTTCCCAATCCTTCCAGGTATTGCTCATGTGATAAAGCAAGCATTGGTACTGCTGTGGAGCGGAGGCAGAGATGGGAATACAATCCGCTAGGAAAATAAGCCATCAGACACCAGCAGTTACCTTTATGTCTATGGGCCTGTATGTATATTGATCGATTGGTATTCTATTTTTATGCATTGATTTGCAGATCCGTTTGTATATATATTATTTATATAAAATTAATTTTAAAAATAGCTAAAGCAAAAAACAGCAGCAATCATCCTAACGAACATTGGTGTGAGTGGCTGTATCAGATGAAGGGGGCTGGACAAAATCGAAGGCATGTAGGAGCATGAATGAGTCAGACAATTATATGAATGAGGCTATTGATCTATGTGCTAGTCACTCTGATTGGTTACAGCACTACAATGTTTCAGGTATATGCACCTGGCTCTTCCCATTCTTTCTCCTAGGACACCATAGCCAAGGATGGAACCAGGGATCAAGCCTGTGCGGAGGCACTAAGCAATAATTCCATATAGGCCCTTTTTCAGTATTGATTTATATGGCTAGGAGTCCTGAGTTCTATGCTTGGAACCAAAGGGCAGGGAAGTTGTGTCAGGAGCTAGGGAAGTTATAAAAGCTCCATCCTGGGATTCATTTGTGTCTCCTATAGGTATTCAGTTAGGATGTTAATCTGTGGTATGTCCTTGACCTCCTTAAGAATAGTATTGGCTTACTAGTATGGCTTAGGCCTGGTTACCTGAGAGCACACCTTTTCCTGCAAGATCCCCACTGTTCATTAAGAGAATCAGGAGAAATCCAGTGCCACCAGCTCAACTGACGTCAATTTGATTTTGGGCTTTCTCAGTTGTTGCTCCTAGGTTGTGGAATGCATTCCTTGTGGGTATAAGAGGCCTTCAAAAGAGCCCTAAAGAAAGACCCATCTTTTTGGCCTGGCTTTTAATAATATTTAATTGGTTTTAAATAGTTTTAAAATGAGTTTTATATTAACATTTTAACTGCTTTTTATTTTATGTTTTATGTTAAATTTTTTGGCTGTAGACCGTCCTGAGCCATTCTGGGATGGGCAGTATATAAATGAAACAAACAAACAAACAATCACTGCCACCTTTGGATCTCAGTTTTCCTAAACATCAGCCAAAAGTGGGGAACGAAGTGGTTTTGTGGAGGAAGAATTGCAGCAGAAAGGTGGCAGGCAGAGAAAGTGTTAGCATCTCTCCTCCACTGCTTCTCTGCTGAAAATCAGCACCTACGCAATTGCCTCTTGAAACTACTATCCCTTAATAGAAGCAGGCATTACACATGCCTGCATGCTGTATGTAGATAAATCCTGGTATAGCTTTTAGGAAGAATTTCCATACATTCATAGAGGAGATATCTATCAACAGCTATTAGCACTGATAGGCAGATGTCCAAATCCAAAAACACTGTACCATATGTTGTGGGAAGAGGATGACAACTGCTGCTTTATGACCCAGTTATAAACTTCCCCGGAACATCTGTTGGCCAGTGGTGCAATTTGAGTGTTGGACCTGATAGACCTTTAGTTCAAATCATGAGGGCTCTTATTTTAAACTTGCAGCTGGCTCTGGATGAGAGACACACAAGGTAGGGGAAGGGAGCAGATTAGTTCCGGAAGTATTTCCCCTCCACTCTGTCACCCTCTGAGACCTATTTTGTTACTTGACTTTCCTGTTCTCATATACTACTGTGCTTCCTCAGTAGCCTTGCAAGTGAAAACACATGAGCACAAATTTTGATGAACCAAGGGGCAGCAGAGAGTCAGGGAAGGGGGAAATACCCTAATTGGTGTTTGACTCTCAGCCAGTTCTCTCTCTCCTTCTGCAGGCTCTTGAGCAGATCTGAGCAGTACAACCACAAGCTCTGCAGAGCTGTGTATGTGTGTGAATCAAGTGACAGCAGTGAAAGACAGGCCAACAAAGGAAAACAACTACCCTCAGTCTCTGTGCTTCTTTCTTCAACCATCTTTGGATTGTAGGCAACACAGTCAAAAGTTGCCCCAGACACTGAATGCATGTCTTCAATTCCTGGACTGCCCGAGTGAAGTTAGTAGATATTATCTTCAACTTTTCAATTTGAATCTAAAATTATTATATCAATCTGCTAAGCCAGATTGATTGCCAAGGCATTTTTCTCTTCAGGTGCCTTGGGAAGTCTAGCCTATGGTATATTATGTGGTCCTTGTAAAATATATATTATATATTATTCACAAATTATGTATTTTGTCAAATATGTATAAGAATCATATTGTGATCTGTGTCAGTGCCTAAAAATAACACTAAAAAGAAAAAGAGTGATGAAATAATAGATTAAATGGCCATCCTTGTTCTAGAAAATTCTCATCTCAGTGTGCTTTTACTAGTTTGGCTCATTTCTCTTTGACGGCTGCCCATGTGCCCGAGTGTTGGTATAGAACTAGAAGAAAGGCAGGTGAAGCACAAGGCTGGCTGGGAGAGGTAGAAAGGCAACCAAAGCAAGGAAAGATGCTCTTCTCTGGTCCTGGACCATAATAATAAAAAACTTAAACTTAAGGAAAGATGCTGCTCATCAAGCAGCACCAAGCGCTAAGCATAGCTGGGCCGGAAAAGTCTTGCAGTTGTGGGATGGAACTGCTTTCCCAAAACTTTTGCTGAATGGCATTTGTCTAATGGATGAGGACCATCAGATGGTTGGGGAGAGTATAACAGACTACCAGCCCAGTGACACAGTCGCCCTGGTTAGCAGCGGAGATGGGAAACAAAAGGATACAAGTAAAGCAATCCGACAAGCCAGACCTTTTCAGGGAGGCCTTCAAAAGATATGCAGTTTAGTGCAACAACAGTCCCTGCAAAAGACACACAGGGCAATAGCAGCTCCTGCAAAATGCATGCAGCAGCCCAGTGCAACAACAGCTTCAGATACTGCAGAAATTCCTCCCAAATATGAAAAGAGAAAGCAGAAGACAAAACACCTATGAAGGCAATTGAAATCTTCACCACTGCTCCCCAGTGATGAGGAGATGCTTCCTGAAGAGGAGAAGATGGACCGGGATGTCCCACAAGTCTCCAAGAAGATGGTCTTGGACATCCTGCAAGTACTCGCCACACCCATAATAAAAAAGCTGTGGCTGAGATTTTGAAAACCAAAGCACAGTTAAGAGTGTGGATGACCTCATGTTCATAATCAGCTCAGAAAGATGGCAAATGCTACTGCAGCAGGTTAAAGGAGCAACACCAGGACCATTGGCCAAGGAAGTATGGTCACTGTTAGAAAACCATAGAACGTAACCCGTTTATGGAATAGCCCCATAGTGAGGTTCACCTGACACCATCATTTTTGGTCTTTTAGGTGCCTGGTGAAGACCATTTAAATCACTCAAAGTTTTCAAATGTTTTAAAAGTTTAAAGTTTTTGTGTTTGTTTTGATGTTTTCAAGTATTGTCTTAACATTTATTTGTTTTAATTATATGTTGTTTGTCAATCTTTTTGTGCGAGCTGCTGAGAGAACACTTGTTATGGGGTAGCTACATAAATAAAGTTATTATATTCATACATTTCCCCCCAACTATTTTAGTTTGCATAAGAGTGTTTAAATTAAATGTTCAGGACAAAATCATGTGTGTACTTTAAAGTGTTTTAACTATCACTCCAGAATCTTCCCCTGCTTCAGTGAATGTACGTTATTATAGTTAATGAGTTATTTCCTTTTTCCTTTATAATGTGACATTCCCTCCAGGTAGAGTGAAAGATAGGGGTCTGAGCTGTGGGGAGGGGAGCGGGAGCTTTAAGAAAGAGGAGATTAGGTCTTTACCTGCTCTCCACCGCCCCATGCAGCTTCCCATGAGATGGTACTCAGCCCAAGTACCTCTGTGCAGCACCAGCATGCACATAGTGTCTGTGCATGTGTGGGCACCATTTGCGTGGTCAGCAACATCGTGCTGACTGTGCAAATGGCGGCCACACATGCACAGACACCATGTGCATGCAGGTGCTGTGCGGGGGTACTTGGGCCAAGTGCTGCCCCAACAGAAAGCTAAATGGGGCGGTGGAGAGCAGATAAGAACCTGCTCTCCTCTTTCTTAAAGCTCCCACTCTATCTTCCGCGGTGCCGAATATTTTGGCTCTGAACCAGTGCTTGAACCGTGGTTCGAGCACACCCCTCATGAAAGAAGACACCTACCTGTCTACCTCAGACAGTTGCCCATACTGTCCTTCCATTAAGCATGGATTCAGTCCCACTGATAGCCTTCTGACCTTACCAACAGAGGTGTTCTTACCCCTGGACTTCTGGGGCGAAGTCCAGAGCCTCCGCAGCCCCTGCCCCCCCCCAATCCTCTTTAGTCTGTCTGGGGTGGTGTGGTTGCCTGGCCGAGCATGATGATGATTAATTTGCAGTGGTGGGGTGAGGCCTCTAAAGGCCTTTATGTCCAGGCTCCAAAATTACCTAGATGCACCTCTGCTTCTTTATCCCTCCTCCCAATTTCCAGTAAAGTTGACAAGTTGGGGGAAACCCTTGTCAATCTTGTTAGATTCTTTTTTGTACTGTACAGTATTACTGTGTGCAGCAGTGCTGGTGCACATACATGCCTCTTGAACGAAAACATAATCTACTCTCCTCAGAACAATGGAAACAAGGGATCAATGGACAATGTTTTTCCAGGATTGGTGGAATCGACAAAGCTGTAGCTTAACCTTGTTTATTTTACTAGAGGTAAGAGAGGTGGGTTGGTGAAGGAAATGGATATTTGTGGGTGGAAGACTAAAATGTGTTTTGGATAGAACACATCTAATAATGTGACACAAACATTGCCAATGGAAATTGGAGCCTTGTATCTTTTGGGGCTGGGTTTACACATCCTTTTTGGGGAAGGAGTGTAGCTCAGTGGAAGAGCATCTTCTTTGCATGCAAAGGCATGTTAGTACCTTGACATCTCCAGGAAGGCCTGGGAAATACCCAGCTGAAACTCTTGGGAGTTGCTGTCAGTTTAGACAAAACTTACCTAGATGAACCAATGGTCTGGCTCAGTATAAGGCAGCTCTTCCTATGTAACTCATGGCCATCAATTGATTAAAAAAACCAGGACTGATACAAACACATACGGCATTTCTGTCTTTCACACATGCATACTACCAGTGGAGCAGAGTATCAAAAGTGTTTTAACTAGCATACTGAAGTCTGTTTTGATTTATTTATTGTCTGCAGCAAACTGGTGCAAAACAAAGACAAGGCCAGAAAAAAAGACATAATTTAAACAAGTTTTCTATTGTCTCTTAAAATAAAATTTAAAAAATGCATGGAGCAGGAGACATGAACTCATGTATTGTTTCTTAGAAATGTTGCCCAAAGAAAGAGAACTTTCAAATCTTTTTTTTTTTTTTTTTGGTCCCTGGAAAGATGAAAAGCATCTAAACACTCATTGTATGCACTGCTTTTTAAATGACAATTTTTTTTAAAAGGCTCTGAAATCTTAAAAGTGTTGGAATATAGGTGTTTGTATTAGCAAGTAGAACACGAAGTATTTTCCAAAATTTTAGGTATAGAAATATTCTTGAAAAAATGGTTGAACAAAAGCAAATGTAATTTTTGTGCTACACCTTCAATGTAGGTAAATAGTGTTAATTCTAGATTATGCTAAATTAACTTTTGGATAAATGATTCCACCCCCACCCCCCAGAACAGTATTGAATAACCATGGCTACTTATGTATTCTGTTAAAATATTCTAATTAATTCTGTCACAGCCTGTTGTATTTTGACAATATGTCAAAATTCAGTAATGACAGTGATAGTGACAATGACAACAATACTAATATTAACACTAATACTAATGCCCCAGAAAAAAAGTGAGGGTTGTGCCTGGACAGAAGGGGAAAAAACAACAAGCACCTCCTCTTACTCCCTTTTAAATTGCTCCAACATCCTCAACTTCCTCAGTGCACGTCATTTAAGTGGGAGTGAGCGAGTGAGGAGAGAAAATTAACCATAAAATACTATTTCCCCCGATCATGCAACTTGGTACAAAAACTGGTTGGTAAGCCGCAACATTCCATTAGGAAAGGCTAATTAGTCACTTAATGATGAACAGGGAGGAGAAAAGAGGAAAGTTTCCCCCCCCCTCCAAAGGGTCAGAGTAGATTATAGCTTGGAAGTCTACATTATTACAGAGGGTGTTTTTAAAAACAAACAAACCAACCCTTTTAAAGGGCCCTGCTTTGGAAAGTGTAGCAGCAGGCACAGCTCGCTCAAGTTCGGCAGCAGCCTCCCCAATAATGTATGTGAATGAATGTGGTGGCGAGCTGCGTTCCTTCTCCCCGCCGGTGCCTATTTTGTCTCCTTGTGGCTGGGTACTCCTGCACTGTGTGCTGCCTCTGCTCGCTCTCCCTCGCTCTCTTCCTTTCTCTCCCTCTCCCTCTCCCTTCCCCCCTCCCTTTCTCGCTCTCTCGCTCTCTCTCTTACACTGCCAGCCCCTGATGTGATGGCGAAGAAACCCCGTTGACAAGGCACTGCTTTTTCATGACGGTGAGTTTCCCTTTGAGTGTATTATAATTTTGTGATAAAAATTTCAAGGAAAAAAAAAACACACAACCTCCTTCCTCCCTTCCTTCGGGGAGGGAAAAGAGAGGGGGGAAATCTATCTCCAGACAGACAGAAAAGAAAGAGGAGCAAATTAACAACCAGGAGTTGCCAAAACCAGGATATTAGGTTTCAGCCCAGAGAGCTATTGGCTCTGGGGCGATGTATATAAATATATATCTAGAGAGAGAGAGAGAAGAGAGAGAAACAGGGAGGAAGAAGAAGAAGAAGAAGAAGAAGAGGAGGGCGATTTTTTTCTTTTCTTTCGCGGGTGGTGCTTGGTGGGCAGATGTTAATTCACATGGAAATGAAATATTTATTTCTTTTGCAGTGCGAGGCTGTGGCGGCGGCGGCGGCTGCAGAGGGCACTTCCCAAAATGTGTTTCTTAAAGGGGGAGAGACAGACAAGGAGGGAGAGAGAGAGAGAGAGAGAGGGAGGACAGATAAGGTTTCAGGTCTAGGCTGATATAGCTGCAAGAGAGGGGGAGAGGATTGGGGTGGGTTTTTCTTCTCCTTCTCCTCTCCCTCTCTTGCTGATGCCATGCAAATTCAGGAGAGGAGGGGGGGGGAATCTCTTTTAATGACTCATTGATTGAGCCGGTTTAAAATTAGTTGTTGTGTTTCGGGTTTGGTGTTTTTTTTTTCTCCTTTCCTTTTTTGGCCGCCCCCTTGGTGGCCATCAAGAGAGGGAGAGAGAAAGAGGAGTGTGTTGTGTGTGTGTGAGGGAGGGAGGGAGTGTGTGTGTGTGTCTGAGTGTGTGTGTGTGAGGAAGAGGGGGATCGAGAGAGTGTGTGAGGGAGAAAGAAAAATAATCTTTTCAAATCTCCTCCCTCTTTTCTCCCCCCTCGTTTCTTTGCTTTTCTCTAAAGCTCTCTGGTCTGTGAAGCACTTTTTCTTCCTCCTCCTCAGGAAAATGGAGACACTTCGTCTTCTCCCTCCTGGGCGTGAGGCTGCCAAGGATTTTCTTTTCTTTTCTTTTGCTTTCTTGGTTGGATTTGCCTTCATCTACCACCACTCGATCCTCTTGCAATAATTTTCCTCTATGTTTCTAGCATTGGCTCAACCTTTTGACGGGGTCTCCCCCCCGCCTAATCGTTTTATTTGTAATATGGGCTTTTTTCTTTGGTGGTTCGATTTTTTTCTCTGGCTCTGCCGTTTTCTCTCGTCTCTTGTCTGTGCGTCATTGTTACAAGAAATGGAAATGGTGATTGTTTCGCTATATGCAATTCTAGGACTGCACTGTAGGATTAAAAGAAAGGAAAAAAAAGTGTGTGGGGGGGACCACTTTCGATGAAAAATTTCGGCTGTAATGTATATTTTTAAATTGTAAGAATAATAAATATTCTACATCTGTAACGACGCTTTCGCTTTTGCCTTTGGATGACTGTGAATCTCTCTGCCGCCGGATTAGTCTTCCAGCAAAGTGTAATTTTTTTGTTAATTGATTTTCAGTTACGCTGTGGGGGGGGGGGGAGGAGGAGAGGAGGATTATATAAAGGGATTGAAAAAAATCTGTTAACTATTGGATCATTTTGAGGTGGGTCGTTGATTTTTTGCCTCTTTTTTTTGGCTCTGTCGTAGTTTTGTTGAGGGGTGGGCAGTGAGTAAGCTTTGGGGACATCAGCTTTTAGGAATCTGGTTTTTTTTTTTTTTAATGGGATACGTTTATTAAATAATTACACCGAGCAAAGGAAGAAAAGGGACTGTCTATTCCGCAGAACTGCAAATTGAAGACGAGGCCTTTCCGTTTTCCTTCTCAAATAAGTTGCAGCGGGGCTTAACACCAGGAGTGATTGTGCCTTTTAAAAACAAACAAACAAAAAGGAGCCCCAAAAGTTGGTTTTGCTTTTCCCCTCCGTGTCTGCCTTTGCATGCGAGGTTTGCTTGGATGTGTGTGTTTCTTTGATCCGAAGAATTGGGAGAGGAGAAGATGGCGCTGCCTGGCTGTCGGCCAGGATTTGTTGCGCAGTTTCTCTGTCCACTCTCCGCCTCGACGGGCGCCATTTTGAGACTTTTCTTGTCATCTCTTCCTTGGCTGGGGCGTCACCCCTCGTGGGGGGTGGTGGGGGGTCTGTTTAATGGCTTCAGAAATATTCCCTGAAAGCAAATATATATGCATGCTTTCAGAGAACGAATTTGTGTGTGTGTGTGTGTAAATGTATGTATATATATATTTAATATATATGTATTATATGTAATATATGTATATATATTTAATATATATGTATTATATGTAATATATGTATATATATTTAATATATATGTAATAAAACCTTGCACACATAGTCTGTTTCTCAAAACGTAAGCGCTTTCCTAACTCCCGCCCTTAGGTCTGTTCTTTGTGGAGGCCGATTTTCGTGAGATAGGTCCCTTATTTTAATAGCCAGTATTAATTACGTTAGTTGTTTATTCGTAAGCGCGAATACCCTATTATCACGGGTAGGCCTTGCTTACACACAAACAGCTGCTCTACTCCTTTTCACTGTATGCATTCTCCTTACTCTGTACTTGTTAGAGACAAGGATGACTTTGTGACATGAATACTTCATGCTTTGAACCCTCTGACTCGTTGATATCTCAGTTTCCTCATCAAATTGGCTTTTTGTTCTGGAGTTGGGGGGTGTACTTTTGAGATTGCAATGAGTAAACCATATATATTTGAACAAATCCATACTATGTCAGTAAAACGTTAGGATGATTGCTTAGAAGTATTGGGTTGGTGAGGTATATATTTAGAAATGGAGGAGCAACGCTTAGTTTATTGAATGGCCTTTCACATTTCATTCATTAGGTAGGCCTTTTTCCCCATTTAACCACTGAAGTCCTATTGCTTAAACATTACTAATGGGAGTCAGATACTGTTTCTAGAGCAGAACAGGCAGGCCCAATTACTAAAAATTCAACAAGGGGAGTAAAATACATGTTCTTGGAACACCTCAGAATGTTTCCGAGTTTTACAAATGGTGGCATTTGCTAAGAATACTTTGGGTTTTGAGAATGCCCAGTACATCAGTGTTTAAAAGCAGTCTGTTAAACTTCCTTACAGAACACCTTTTGTGGGTGTCTAAATATGATTTTTGATGCAATGATTTTTCAGATAAAATAATAGCAATTGGGAAATATCCCTGTTGTATGACTGGATGTGAACTACTCCAGTATTTCCTCATTAAAATGTAGAACTTGCTTCAAGTTTTAATTGCATAAAATGAACTACATCTTTTTCTCTCTGATTTTCCCCATTATGCTCAACTTGAGGTGACAGAAGGAGTTCTGTTTCTGAGACTAGCATTTCCCCTCATTTTCATTGTAGAAACAATTATCACATGAATTTTTAAAAAAATGATCTGAACATTATTTTTTTCACCAATGAGAAGTAGATAAAATATAGAGGGTGGGGAGAAATCTGGAGGAAGGTTTCTTAACAGCATAATAACTATTGCTACAGTGTCTCAAGCCTATGAGCAGATATACTGAATGGGCTTTTTGCAGTTTAGGTGGAAATGAACTCCATTGTAGACTCCATTATACCTGAGAAAGAGCTGAAGTTCAGTAGTTTTCTTAATGTCCCTCCTTTAGAATATTCATTGGATCAAGGATGCAAACTGCTGTTAAAATGATTTCTGAAAACAAATGCAATTTAATTGTACCTGAACATTCCTCCAGGAATTGCTTATGGCAAAATGGAATTTAGAACAGTGACTGTGCTATGCAGTACATTACATTAAAATTTCTGCCTTCGTTCACCTAAGTCATGAGAGAACAAGTAGCAGAAAGTTCATCAGGAAGTGGTTTAAGTGACTCCAGAGTACAAGACCACTTTTGAACTGGGCACGTGAGAAGCCAAAATAGTGTTTGCTTGTGTGAGGAAGGATGTGCTCTGAGGTGCAAGCATTGTATTGGGTAAATTCTGTTTCATCAAGTTTGATTTAACTTAATATCAGATTCTATACTTTTTCCAGGGCAGATCATCTCATACAAATACAGGGATGCATCTACAATATTTGCTGGTCATGGTATTCAAAGATTGGAATGTGTTCCATGTAAGTTTCTTTGGGGCAGTAGAGACATCCTGAAATACAAAGTTGGACAATATCTCAACTATTGTTATTGCTATTTTTCTCCTCCCATGGTGTACATGAGGCAGAGCAGGCTTTCCTAGAATTTCACTGCTATGCTGTGTACAAGAACTTCAGTGAGAGAAAGGCATAATAGTTGGCTGATCAATGAAAGTGCAATTCTGAATGATGCCTTGGCAAAAACGTGCTATAGCAGACCTTTGCCAATTTAACAACAAAACATGATTTGGAATTGCCTCTGTTCCTATTTATTTCTTGGAGCTACTGCAGAGCTGTTTACACATATAGGCCTGATTTTGTCAGCCTTGGGGTGCAGCCTCCTGCCTCATTCAAATGCAGTATGCGCTCAGATCATTCAGTGATGATTGGTTACATTACTGCCTTCCCTTCAAGAATCTCAAAGCACAAGGTTCTCCTCCTTCATTTTCTCCTCACAACAATCGTGTGAGGTAAGTTAGATGGGATCATCATCCAGGGAGCTCCATGGCTGAGTTGGGTAGGATTTGATTCCATGCTTCCCTATTCGTAGTCTAACCCTTTGACCATTACACTACACTACACTGATTCAACAAGTTAATATTTGTACGTGATATTTACAAAAGCAGCAGAGTCCTGTGACACCTTAAAGATTGACAATTATAGCATATGCATTCTTGTACTATAGTTTCCTTCATCAGATGCATGAAGAGATAAGTTGAGGTGGAAGGGGATTCTGTCAATTCCATATTTTCATGTTTTTATTTCATTCTGCCATTTATTTTTGTAAGATTAACTAGATTCGAAGACGAGAAGAGATGTTTTGAAGTGAGATGTTTGCATACTTTGCACAGGGTCTTATTAAGATAAGATATGACTTTGTTCATCTACTGCATAATAGAAAAACAACCCCTTATTGGAGCATTGCATATACAATCCCAAAAACGTTATAAAACATACAATCATTGCTTCAGGCAGGAATTCAGACCTGTTCCAGTCTTGTGTCTCCATAAGGTTTTATAGAGGATCTCACTATGCATAATAAGTTAGAAAAGTAGATGATGCCTCAGAATTGCAAACACACTTCTGATCAGTCACAACTTGTTTGGACACTTTTGCTCAGGATGAGAGACATAGTCACCTACAATGATGCAATCTCATTATAGTAATATAAATAGAACTATAGTTTTATTTGCCCTACATTCAGGTGTGGAAGTTTGGCACAAATGCAACACTGATACAATATCATGATCTGTGCTGTTCTGCTGGATAGTGCATACCGTCCTAAGCTCCTATATGCTTTCTTAGTATTAAAGGTAAAGTCTGCCATCGAGTTGCTGTCGACTCCTGGTGACAACAGAGCCCTGTGTTTGTCCTTGGTATAATACAGAAGGGGTATTACCATTGCTTCCTCCTATGCAGCATGAGACGATGCCTTTCAGCATCTCCCTATATCGCTGCTGCCCGATATAAGTGTTTCCCATAGTCTGGGGAATATACCAGTGGGGATTTGAATTGTCAACTTCTGGCTTGCTAGTCAAGTTATTTCCCCTCTGTGCCATTAGGTGGCTTCAGTTCTTAGAATTAGCCTACACGATTTAGACCCTGACCCTAAGCATGCATATTAAGTCATATCTCATTATAGCTCAAGTAAGTGAGCTTTTGGGATGGTAGAATGCGAAATCACTTTTTGTTGTTTCACAATATTAGAAATGTAGACTGTTCAAACGGAATCTTTAGTGGTCGACATATATTTGGTTTAATAAACAGTGGCCCACATGTTACACAGGCTTAGGAAGGTGGAGCAAGAACTCCACCCTCTCAAACAGCCAGTAAAATAGCTGCGGCCATGGGTTGCCTTGCTGTGCAGAGTGCAGGGAAGGGGAAGGATAAGGATGTTAATTTCACTTCTTTCCCTGCAAAAGCCCTTTTTGTTGCCAGAATTATGACTCTGAGGGCTGTGGAGCCTTCAGGGATGTTCCTAGCAATGAAAAGGGCTTTTGTGAGGAGGGGAGAGAAGCAAAAATTACCTCCACATTCTTTTTGCATGCTGTGCTGTGAGGCCAGCCTTGAGTGCAACTGGTTTATCAACTTGTAAGGCTGCATAATGTGTGGGCCAATATATTCATCTTTGTTATATCCCCAAGAATCTGCATCTGGGATATGCTTGTATTGGACCTTTTGTAAATCTTAACATCTGACTTGTAATAATGTTCTAACCTGCCTCCCTATTTCCTATAAATTAACTCAGTGGAAACCCAGAGACTTGTGTTTTGGGTGGTATACAAATAAGTTAAATAAATAAATTCCATCTTGTTTGTTTGTTATTTCTCTGTGTAAACTGCCCTGAGCCATTTTTGGAAGGGTGGTATAGAAATAATAATAATAATAATAATAATAGAATTGTGGGATTTGAAGTAGACAAATTATAGAGGTATGCCTGCACTCCTGTCATGTCATGATTTACTGTATTTCCATTTCAAACTATTCAGCAGAAACATGAAAAGTTCCTCCATTGTTCAGCTGAACAATGTGGCACAGGACAGTCTTTCACCTGTTCTTTTGTTATGCTCGTTCAGGTGTGGTTCACCATGTAGCACATAATTACATCTGTCTGGTTGCAGGACACAGTGCAGATCATGTTGGTTGTGTGTATATCCAGTTATTACCCAACCCACAGACTGGAAAATATGGCCTATTGATATGAAAATCAAGGACATACAGCTCCCCCTTCTTTAACAACAACAACAAAAATGAAAACAGGAATTTCCTAGAATTTAGAGACTGTTGTAAGCACTGTAAAACTATTTTAATTTATACCTAGATGTGATATAATTGCTATTAATTTAGCAAATAGTTGCTGAAGTGGTTGTCGCCTACTTACTCCCTGCTCTGCTTCCATTCTCCCATGTGGGTTGGCCAGTTACTGTAGCAATGTGCCAGTGAATCATTATGCAGCACTAACGTGGCTGCTTTTTCTGCTCCAATTTTGTCCACTGTCTGGTTTAAGCCAGAAGGCTGAGAGGGTGCTGGAACAGGGAGCTGTCATAGCTGGCACCACTACTTTTTCTAGTAGACCTGGGAAGCCAAAAACAGAGCAGTGCTGAGCCAGCTGCTAGTGTGTCTTGGCTTCTTTCTCATCATCTTCAAGGATAGTAGCAAGAGTGATGTGCAGATGGCCATTTAGGTAATTGCCTCAGTGCTGTTACTTTCTGATTTTAACTGTGAAGCCCTAAATGGCTTGGGAACATGAAAGGTCACCTTTTCCTATACAAACCTCATTCAGACCTTAAGATCATTCTCAGAGTTCTGTCCCCACCATTTTCTGAGATATTTGCCACTTCTCTCTTGTAGCACCCTGTCTGTGGAATTCCTTCCAAGAAAGTTCGCTGAGTGTCGTTTTCAGGGCCGGATGAGGGGCACTGAGAGGGTGGAGGAATGTATGTGGGGAGGGCACCAAGTTTTGAGCATAAACCACTTAAGGGTGGGAGTATTCATTGCTGCCGAGTGTGGAGGGGTGCAGGGGCGCCCTGCAGGTGAGGCACACCAGGAACATGCCCTGTTGCCCTGTGGGCCAGTCCGAGCCTGGTTGTTTTTATATTCTTTTTGGTGCTAGCTGGAGGTTTTTTATTTGCCCAAGCCTTTTAGAATTGTTTTGTGTTGACATTTTGATCTGCTTCTCTGTGTCGTCTTGGTTTTAATGTGTTATTGTTAAATATCAAAAATAAGTTGTTTTTAACTGTATTTTAAGCCCCTCTGAGCAGCATATAAATCTTACCTATACAAAGCTGATTTAAACAGCAATTTTGTTACCTAAAAAGCCTGATGTTTTCTTATGTGGAGTCTCTCTGCGGATCCCTGTAGGGCATAAAAGAGCCATGATTCCCCCCACCTTGACATATGCACATGAGTACATGATGAATAATGCCAGGGCCTATGCCCTATGCCAGGGCAATCTCTGAAATGGGAGTTCTGTGCACACCTCCCATAAACCTATCCAGCCTGCCCTTCTGCTTGAACAAACTCTTCTGCAAGCTCAAGAGTTCATGTTGACTGAGTGCAGTGTGTGTGTGGGGTTTTTTTGGGGGGGGGGGATCACAGTGATTTAGGAGGCATGCACAAGCCTTTTATTCTCCAGAACCTAGTGTAGTGACTGTGCCCTGAGCATTAAGGGAGTGAAGCAGGAAAATGGAGTTCTGTTATGCCCTGGGATTCCTTCGTACTTGTATAGTGATGGGAGGGACCTACAGTATTTTACTATCCTAACAGACCAATTTTATGCATCTGAAACAAAAGTAAATTCTACTCTGACCAATGGGGCTTACTCTCTAGTAGGATTACAGCCATTGTCCTTTAGATGACTCCCAAAGCCAACTGGTGACTTGAACACTATCTTGATTGGTTTTTAATGTAAGTTTGTCAGTGATACTTTGTATCAGTGCTACTTTCAGAATAAAATCAAAGGCTATGCCTATTTTATGGAATCTGCCCTGGTAAATCACTGTCCCTATTTTTGACTCTTGGGGATGCTGAGAGAGAGAGAGAGAGCACTAGAATTGCCATTGTTTGGGATTCAGCTTCTTTCTCAGAGTTTTTAGAAATTAAATATCCAAGTGGATGGGTGGACAGTATTTCTGTATGTAAATGAGCGCACAACACTAAGGTATTATGCAGTGTACAGCACACAGTGGGTAGAATGTAGTCTTCAGTAATATGTAGGGGTGGGGGCATCGACAATAATCCTTGGTATGAGAATTGGGTTCTTAACAAGTGTATCCTTGTTTCCATCTATGAAGTATTGGAGGGGATAGGCCCTTCTGCTTTGGTAATATGGAAATATGTGTTCTGCATGCTGTTAATGAAATTGCCTCAAGGGTGATTGGCCTGCACCCCCTAGTTCGGGTGAAAGTGGAGAATTTAGCTCAAAAGGGGAGACAGTTCCAATCACCCTTAATTTGTGCAAGCGTATGAACTCAAGAAAATCGGCTTGAGAGAGTGGTTTTAATTCACTAAAAAAGGAATTTATTAAAACTAAAATCAGACTAAATTACTATGTGGCCCTAGTTTAAAGGCAATACAAATATGCTAAGAAACAGACTATTGTAAGGCATATTTAGCTTAAAGTGCCAAATTATTTGTAAATTCCCAGGTGGGCTAGAGGGGCCACTTTAAGAGGGGCAAGATTTCAGAAATAAGAGAAAGGGATAGATTCAGCCATGAAGGAGCCGGGCAAGAGGCTATATCACCTGTCCTGAAGAGGGGAACACCAAGGTGGTCTGCTGGAGTTTCAGATTGCAGTCTGATGCGGTCCAGAGAGAGAAGCACAAGGGAACACTGAGATGTTTCACAGTGGGAGTATACACAAGGAAGCACACTGGGTCATGGAGTTAGGGATACTTCTTTCCCCAAAAGTGCCTTGAGGGCACTTGTCTTTTGTCCTGCTCTGCTGAACAGGGGAGCCCAGACAACTTTTTTTTTTTAAAGCATTGTGTTTTAGTCCTTCCTGGATAGGAATTAGCCTGTGGCATTAAAGGCTGATCGTGAGGACAATTGGAGTGTGCAGGTGCGTTTAAAGAATATCCTATGGTGGGAAGGGCTTCCCAATAATTCTATCAAGAGTTTTGATGGGCACCTCTTCAAAGTTACACCACCAACTCACCCCTATTGTAATGGAGTCTCTTGTCTTATCATCCTTGCCTTCCTGGCCTGAGTGCTTTGTTAACAACAGGTGTTATCTCCTTTGCAAGAGGAAGAGGGGAGTTTAGATTTCATTCCAATCTGATATGATCTTGAATGCCAGACACTTGCAGTAGCTAGTCCTGGAGTCTGCTTAGCCAGGGCCCCCTCATAGAGAGGGAGTGTGAATCTATTCCCCTTTCCAATTTGTGGGGCTTGTAGCCAAATCTAGGGGCGACCAGTCCACTGCCAACTAAGCGACTTGTCCCCATGTAGAACATAAACTGGGAGCTCACATTGTGGTGCAGCTCCTGAGCATAGCAAAAGTACAATCTCCAAGCCTGGAGATGCAGTTGCAACCAGGGAGGCTTCTGGGAGAGGGCAGAATAAGCTCAGCTGGTAACAATGCACTTGATGACTTGCTTTCCATTTGTGGCATGCTTGTAGTCAGAATTGTACGCCTTGCCTCCCAGGTTGCTTGTCTATGCCCTTACGCATTGTACACCATTCCTCCTAAATTCATTTCCCATACCCCTACACACTCACAAGTATGTTCCCATTTTCAAACAATGTTATGTATATCCCTTTGTGAGATTTTCCTGTAAAGTGGTATATAAAATACCTTAAATAAATAAACTTTTTATTTGAAACTGATCTGTAGGACAGTGTACTGAGTTTCCTTTTGTTATTTTAATTTTGGAGTAGAACTTTCTTAAATGGTAACATTACACGAACTTATGACATATTACAGTACTTGGAGCTATGGCTTGAGAAACAGAGACAGAGAAACAAAACATCAAGCAAGCAAGGGGCCAGTGAGGGATATGGTGGAAAACACTATCACAGGGCCTAGGGATAGCAGAAGTTTAATATTGGCAGGGAACTGAGTAGGGCAAGAAATGAATGCTGAGCACTTGTCCGTGAAGGATGAGGATAGGAAGCCAGACTGGCTGAATGAAGCAGGATTGACAGGCAGTTGGGGGAAAGCAGGGACAGTGAGGGCTCAAGTAAGGAGGTGCCAAGAAACAACCATCCTTGGGACAAACTTCACATGGGGCTGGAGTTATGACTGCTTTTCTAGCAGAGCTCCTTTGCCTTTAAAGGCTGCATGCTGGGCTGGCTCCAAGTTGCAGGAGGCCCTTGGCAAACTGCCCAACACAGACCCCTTTCCTACTTAGGTGGGCCCCAAGAAGGTCGACTCACCACCACATGATGCCTAAAGGGACAGAGGTGGTATTGGGCCCTCAGTAGCTGTCCAGCAATTCTGACCCTTGATGTCCTGGCAGTATGAGGGGCCAACATTTGGAGTCACCAAATGAAAGTTAAAGTTGATAAAAGCTTTGTTTCTTTACAAAAAAACCAATGCACTCTCTGGACCTCCTTCTTATCCATACAAAGAAAATGGCCTTTCTAATCAGTTATTGAGAGGAGAGCTGGTCTTGTGGTAGCAAGCATGACTTGTCCCCATAGCTAAGCAGGGTCTGCCCTGGTTGCATCTGAATGGGAGACTTGATGTGTGAGCACTGCAAGATATTCCCCTCAGGGGATGAAGCCGCTCTGGGAAGAGCATCTAGGTTCCAAGTTCCCTCTCTGGCTTCTTCAAGATAGGGCTGAGAGAGATTCCTGCCTGCAACCTTGGAGAAGCCGCTGCCAGTCTGTGAAGACAATACTGAGCTAGATAGACCAATGGTCTGCCTCAGTATATGGCAGTTTCCTATGTTCCTATGTCTACTGCTACTACAAATATTTATATACCTCTTTTCAACAAAAGTTCCCAAAGCGGTTTACATTAGGGATGTGCACAGAACCGGGAATTGCCGGTTTGAATGTGTGTGTGTGTGTGTGTGGGATAACTTTAAGGACTGGGGAGGGTGCTCTTACCCCCGCCCCTCACTATGTTTCCCCTGCTGGCGCTGTCATTAAAATTGGTCCCGCAGGGCAGCAGCATACCTCCTTGCTGCCCCAGTATGTCGTGGACAGAAAGTGGCTGGAAATATCCACTGCGCTTGCACACATTGTGACGTGCGCATGTGCAGCGGAAACTTCTGGTCTGCGATGCACCAGGGTGGCAAGGAGGTACGCTGCCGCCCGGTGGGTTCGATTTTAATGACAGTACCAGTGGGGGGAATGCGGTGGGGGCTGGTGTAAGAGCACCCTTGCCAGTTCTTAAAGTTATCACCCCAGAGATGTCGGCATGTAAATGGTGGCCATGCATGTGCAGGCACCATTTGTGTGGTCAGCAGCACCATGTTGACCACCCAAATGGCACCCATGCATGCGTGGATGCCATTTGCATGCTGGCGCCACACATGAGTTCTTGGGACAAGCGCCGCTGTTGCTGGAAGCTGCATGTGGCAGTGGAGAGCAGGTAAGGGCCCGCTCCCCCTTTTAAAAAATCTCCCACTCCCCTCCCTGCAGCACCAAACCAGTGCACCTCCCTACCAGCAACAGCCACTGGAGGGATGTTTTGTTGGGGAGAAATAGTCAGCGATAGCAGAAAGCCTGTGGAAAAATTGAACAGCATAACAAGACAATGCATCAAGCACTGAACTGATCAGATTTTTAAAAGGGAAGATTTAAAAGCAGTATTCTGGTGGCAACAATACTAGTGTATTGTTTCAGTCATGCCACTGGATTTTCAAAATCATTTGTCACCATGCTCAATATTGTATCATGTATTTACTGTGGTTTCCAATAGCTTCATTTGTGCTTGGCAGAATAATTACAAAAACATCCAGAAATATATAAAATATATCTATATGCAGTATACAGTATTCTATTGATTGATTTATTGATTAAGTGCTGTCAAGTCGGGGTCGACTCTTAGTGACCATGTAGATAGATTCTCTCCAGGATGATCTGTCTTCAACTTGGCCTTTAAGGTCTCTTAGTGGTGCATTCATTGCTGTTGTAATCGAGTCCATCCACCTTGCTGCTGGTCGTCCTCTTCTTCTCCTTGCTTCAACTTTCCCCAGCATTATGGACATCTCAATGGAGCTGGGTCTTCACATAATGTGTCCAAAGTATGATAGTTTGAGCCTGGTCATTTGTGCCTCAAGTGAAAATTCTGGATTGATTTGTTCTATGATCCATTTGTTTGTTATCCTGGCTGTCCATGGTATCCTCAAAGGTCTTCTCCAGCACCAAAGTTCAAATGCGTCAATGCTTTTTCTATCTTGCTTCTTCAAAGTCCAGCTTTCGCATCCGTAGAGTTTCATGGGAAAAACCATTGTCCGAACGATTCTAATCTTTGTAGGTGTAGACACGTCACGGCATTTAAATATCCTTTCCAAGGCTTTTATTGCTACCCTACCATTGTTGTATACTGCTACCCT
The DNA here is from genome assembly GCF_027244095.1 of Hemicordylus capensis. Classification (NCBI taxonomy): domain Eukaryota; kingdom Metazoa; phylum Chordata; class Lepidosauria; order Squamata; family Cordylidae; genus Hemicordylus; species Hemicordylus capensis. Next base: position 422,498,201 of record NC_069657.1, read on the forward strand.
ACCATTTTATTGCTACCCTACCATTGTTGTATACTGCATATTGTTGTATACTGTATACTGAGCCCCTGGTGGCGCAGTGGTAAAACTGCCGCCCTGTAACCAGAAGGTTACAAGTTCGATCCTGACCAGGGGCTCAAGGTTGACTCAGCCTTCCTTCCTTCCGAGGTCGGTAAAATGAGTACCCAGAATGTTGGGGGCAATATGCTAAATCATTGTAAACCGCTTAGAGAGCTCCGGCTATAGAGCGGTATATAAATGTAAGTGCTATTGCTATTGCTAAGTGCTAGTCTGTGGTGTATTTCTTGACTGCTGGATCCTTTACTGTTGACGCTCAATCCTACAAGGCAGAAGCTATCTACCACTTCAATGTCTTCGTTGTCAATTCTGAGGCTGGTTGTACCCGTTGTCATTAGTTTAATCTTCTTTACATTTAATTGTAGTCCCATTTTTCCCTGTGCTCCTTGACTTTCATTACTAGAGCTTGCAGATCATCTGCATTCTCAGCTATCAGAGTGGTGTCATCACCGTAGTGCAGGTTGTTGATGTTTCTTCCTCCAACTTTAAAACCATGCTCATCTTCTTCCAATCCAGCTTCTCTCAGTATATATTCAGCATATAAATTGAATAAAAAGGGAGAAACTATACAGCCTTCTCTTTATTCCTTTGCCAATCTGGAACCAGTCTGTTTCACCATGTTCCATCTGGACTGTGGCTTCCTGTCCTGTGTATAGGTTTTTCATGAGAACAGAGAGCTGTTCTGGGATGCCCATTTTCCTAAGGATATTCCACAGTTTGACATGGTCAACACAATCAAAGGCTTTTCTGTAGTCAGTAAAACACATATTGACTTCTTTCAGGTATTCTTTGGCTTCCTCAATTATCCAGCGTGCATCAGCAATGATGTCTCTTGTTCTTCGGCCTTCTCTGAAACCAGCTTGAACATCCCTTTACATGCAGGGCTCTAATCTACAATGATCCTGAGCATCATTTTGCTAGCATGTGAAATAAAGGATATTGTGTGATGGTTTGCACAGTATTCTATTATCTTCCTAATAAATCCAATGCAACTCCTTCAGTACTGAAAACTGTACACTGACTATTTAGCTCATATATATTTGATGCCTGGGGCTGCAAAAAAGAGTATTGGGTGCTGCAGAGAGCCCCTCTGTAGTCAAGCGAAACAAGTTAGTGAACTAAAGTGGACCATTTCTTAGATGGGGAAATAACTTTTAAAAAAACCATTAGGAGCAACAAAGCTGTTTGAGCATGCTTCTTAAGATCACGAGCCATAACTGTTCAAATCTCACCTCAGCCATTAATTCATTGGGCACCTTTAGCAAGCCATTATCACTTAGCCACAATTTCCCATCTTCAACATGGAGATAATAATACTGGCCTACCTTTCAGGATTATACAGATTTCTGCTTAAACTTAAGTGAATGTATGTAAACGCTTAAGAAAAGCCCTGCTGGATCAAGCCCAAGGCCTATCTAGCCAGCATGGTGTAGTGGCTAGAGTGCTGGACTAGGATTGGGGAGACCTGAGTTCAAATCCCCATTCAGCCATGATACTTGCTGGGCGACTCTGGGCCAGTCACTTCTCTCTCAGCCTGACCTACTTCACAGGGTTGTTGTGAGGAGGAACTTAAGTATGTAGTACCCCGCTCTGGGCTTCTTGGAGGAAGAGTGGGATACTAAAATGTTAACAAATAAATAAATACATAAATAAATATCTAGTCAAGCATCCTGTTTCACACAGTGGCCCACCACATGCTTCTGAGAAGCAAGCAAGAGGATATGTCCTCTTTCTTGCTGTTGCTCCTCTGCAACTGGTATGAGGGATCTTGCCTTTGGGGTGGGAGGTGGCCTATAGCCACCAGACCAGTAGCCATTGATAGACCTGTCCTCCATAAAGACACAAGCTGTATAAATACATACCACTATAAAGATTGATGGCTGGTTAGATTACTTATACATAATCCTAAGGATATTGACTCAGAAATAGGTCCCATGAGTTCAAAGAAACTTATTTCCTAGGAAGTGTGTTTAGGATTGCATCGTTGCAGCGTTCAAGCTAAATTGTGTATAAGATGGTCACACTAAATAAATATAGTTCTTACAATTATTTATTGTACAAAAGCAGTCTTCCTTTGTTTTGTTCTGAAAGAAAATATAAAATCTGTATGTGATACAATATGAGTGTGTGCTTTCTTTTTTCCTTAGTTGTCATGGATGATGATGACGATGAATCCTGTCTCTTTGATCTTATTGGGTAAGTTTCTTTTTAGAAATTCTTGCAGATAAACTATGCAAAATTAACTTTGCAAAAATAATGCTTGCTAGATAAATAGTCTGTGGTTGTTAGAATAGTAAAGTTACATTCTTATGTATGCCTAAGTACCACTAAACTCAGTGGGACTTATATATCAGTAAGTATGCTTAGGATTATGTTGCACTATATATTATCATATGCTATATTGAGACTCTGCTGTAAGTGAAATTAAGTTCTTCTTTATTTATTTACACAGGCATATAACATGAATAGATCACACGGGTACTGAAGATATTAAAATTTAGGATATAATAAACTATCATAAAAAATTAATAGCAAATGGCTCCAAAAACCAAGAGGTTGTATCCTAACTTTTCACTCTATGACCAAAAGGTCCTACTCATGGAAGGAGAGATGTGAATGAAAGGGATCCTTCCATGAGCTCATCTGTCTTTCCATGAATCGAAGGAACTTTCCACAAATGGAAGGAACTTGCATAGGGTTATATCCTAACCTTTTGGAAGGAGCACAAGGTTAGGATACAACCCAGTGCAAACAATAGCAAGTCACAATGAGTTAAAAAGCTTCCTGAATAAAACAGTTTTAACGTGACAGAGGAAGGCAGCCGGTGATGTGTTGGACAGAATAGGGAGACCATTCCATATAACAGGCATACAGTTGAAAAGGTTTTGGTCCATGCCAGGCTTGTGCACGTTGACTGATCCATTTGGGGAGCAAAGTGTAGCACCAGGTGTGTAGCTATAACTGAGCGAAACGGTTCAAAGAACACGGGCCCCCAGCTCCTGGGGGCCCTCTAGCTCCATCCCTCCCTATTTTCTTCATTATCTCCCTCACTCTGGGAGGCTGCCAGAGAGTGGGATGAACATGGGCCCCCTCTCCCCTAGCAACGCCCCTGCGTAGCACCTTTTGGTGGATGGTGCAGGGAGAGAGAGTGAGAATGAAAACCAGCTGCTGCTCTGTTCTAGAAGCACCTCCCTCCCTGCCACCTCCACCGCTGACTTGTAGTTCCAATCCCTGGCAAGCCTAGAAGATAAGGCAGCTGGAAAATGGGGAAAAGCGGAGCGAGTGAGAGAGACAGGGCTGGGCCCTGCCCCGATGCTGGTGTCAGCATCAGAGGGCTGGGGCGGGGTACAGGGTAGAAGGGACAGAGAAAGGAAGACGGCAAGGAGCTGGGGAGCCCATATTTACTGTCCTTTGGCACAGGTGCCACCCTGCCTCCCAACCTCATGAATGAGCCATCCCTGCATGTGGTGCAGAACACATTGCACTGTGCTCAGTCATTACCTACACCTGTATATTCATCCCATAGAGCAATTCAGATGTCTTGCTCTGCATGTTCAGTATATTCATACTCTAACAACAAATAGCGTATGTGTGTGGGCAGGGAAACTGAAGCGGATGGTGGATTTTACTGACTATAAGTGCCAGCTAATAATTTACATATTTTAATTTTAGCATATTTTGAAAACATGCAAAGTCTTTAAAGTGGTTGATCTTACTTTCCTTTTTTATGTTTTAAGAGACCCACAGGCACTGAATTATTTTCTGCATGGAGCAGGCAGTAAATCTGTAAGTCACATTCTGGTATAGTAAATATGCATCTAACTTTACTAAATGTGCTACTGTTAGTTTAATACTATTTTTCTATATTTCTGCTGAAACAGAACAATGAAGACTTGACTAATGCAGGATACTCTGCAGCCAACTCAAATTCCATTTTCGCCAATACCAGTGTAAGTTACAAGAAATTTTTTTTAATTATTATTCTGTAATGGTCTGCTTTTATGCTGTATAAAACTGAAGGGAGTGGACACAGAATTTGATTATCTTATAATGGCCAGTTCTAGTCTATACCCATATAGAGAAAGCATGCCACCAAGTCAGTGTGGACTCCTGGCGCCCACAGAGCCCTGTGGTTTTCTTTGGTAGAATACAGGAGGGGTTTACCATTGCCTCCTCCCGCGCAGCATGAGATGATGCCTTTCAGCATCTTCCTATATCACTGCTGCCAGATATAGTACCAGCAAGGATTCGAACTGGCAACCTTCTGCTTGTTAGTCAAGCATTTCCCCACTGCGCCACTTAAGGTGGCATACCCATATATATACCAATGAGGTTTTAAGTAATTAAAACTGAATGATTAATTTTCTAAAATCTATCAAGCGTAGATTTGCAGTGAAGACTTGCTGCAAGTATGTGGAACATTGCAGTGAAGTCTTTGAGAAATGTGTGTTTACTTCTGCATTGTTAAGTGGAATGATCAACTGAGAAGTTGTTTTGTTGGGTTTGGCTTCCCTGTTGCTTTTCTGTTGGAATTCTGGGCTTCCTGACTACTTGGACTAATGGGGCCCCTCTGGGGAGAATATGGGCATATGCCAAGAGTGCCAAGAGATTTTCAGGCAGTACTCTTGCTGCCTGAAAATCTTGTTTCTGAAAATCAAAAAGCCTCTTGCAGCAATTGGCTCTCATGTTCACTGATCTAATGGCAAAGCTGGCTGTGCTAGGACCAGTATTCTTGAGGGATGCTCTGAAAGAAAACAAAAACCATAATGAGCAATAGTTTAAATATGACACTGTTTTAGACAACTTGGTATAATTTATATCATGTTTTTCATTTCAGAGCTCTGATCCTAAGTCATCAATAAAAGGTGTGGGTAGTCAGCTTGGAGAGGGGCCTAGTGATGGATTACAGTTGCCAAGTAACCTTCAATTTCTTGATGATGAACTTGAATCTTCTTCATTGCCTGATCTCAGTGAAGATCAGCCTTTTGATATCCTCCAGAAATCTCTGCAGGAAGCTAATATTACTGAACAGACTTTGGCGGAAGAGGCATATCTGGATGCCAACATAGGATCCAACCAACAGTTTGCACAAGCTCAGCTTCATCCTTCCTCATCAGCATCTTTTACTCAGGCTTCTAATGTTTCTAATTACTCAGGTCAAACGCTGCAACCTATAGGAGTTACTCAAGTGGTACAGCAACCAGTTGGAGCATCTTTTGCAAGCAATACAGTTGGTGTGCAACATGGCTTTATGCAACATGTGGGGATCAGTGTCCCCAGCCAGCATTTGTCAAGCAGTAGTCAGATTGGTGGTTCTGGACAGATACAGTTAATTGGCTCATTTAGTAATCAACCTTCCATGATGACTATCAATAATCTTGAAGGATCTCATATTATATTGAAAGGTAGCGGACAGCAAGCCCCTGCAAATATGAGTGGTGGACTCTTGGTTCATAGACAAACTCCTAATGGTAACTCATTGTTTGGCAATTCAAATTCAAGTCCAGTAGCACAACCTGTAACTGTTCCATTTAATAGTACAAATTTTCAAACATCTTTGCCTGTGCATAACATCATTATACAGAGGGGGCTTGCTCCAAACTCTAACAAAGTTCCCATCAATATCCAACCAAAGCCTATTCAGATGGGCCAGCAAACGTACAATGTGAATAGCCTGGGAATACAGCAGCATCATGTACAGCAAGGGATTCCTTTTGCTTCAACAAATTCACCTCAGAATTCAGTAGTTGGTCAACATATGTCTGTTAATATTGTTAGTCAACAAAATACAAGAAAATCAGTTGGTCCTCAAGCAGTAAATAATGCTGGTGGTAGTATTGTTATCCATTCTCCTATGGGACAGCCTCATGCACCTCAAAATCAGTTTCTTATACCCACAAGTCTGTCAGTAAATCCTAATTCAGTTCATCATGTCCAGACCATAAATGGACAGCTTCTCCAGAATCAGCCCTCACAGCTTGTTTCTAACCAAGTATCCACTGAACATGTTATGCTGAATAGGAACTCTACAAACATGCTTAGAGCTAACCAGTCATATTCAGGACAGATGCTGAATAATCAGAATGCTGCTGTACAGTTAGTTTCTGGTCAAACATTTGCAGCTCCTGGAAGCCAAGTTATAGTAAACCATGGGACTTCCCAAATTGTTAGTGGCCAGGTTCCTCTACAACAGGCACCTTCTGCTGTGTTGCATTTATCCCCTAGCCAAGGAAACATTTCCCAAGGTAGAACGGGCTTTACCACAATGTCTCCTGGACAGTCAACAGGTTCAAATATGTCATCAAGCAATCGGTTTACCGTTGTGAGTTCTTCTGCAACAGTACATCCCAGCATTGGTCCATCAGTCCAGTCGATTGCTTCAGGAGGAAATTTTGCTGGAGATCAACTTACACAGCAGAACAGAACACAATTATCAGTCAGTGTATCTCATCGTCTTCCAGTTTCTTCTTCCAAGTCTGCCAACACTTTTAGTCACACATCAGTAACTCAACCGCAGTTTTCCTTTGGCCAGGTATGGACTGATGCAAGTTCCACATTTTTATTAATATAATTTTAAGAAGCATGAAAATCTTTTTATGATGGTTTGGGTATGATACAGTCTACTCTGAAAACTTCTTAACATACACTGGTAATTTACTGTAATTCCATTGTTTTACAGATACACATCTATTTAAAAAAAGTTAGAATCTGTATTAAGAGATTAATATTCCTTTAAAGTGGTTGAGGCTATTCCCATTTATTCAAAAAGTCTTATTTGGTTGGCTCAAAGAGAGAGTTTCAAAACCTTTCAGCAGTGGTTTGGATCTTAATTTATTTAAAAGTATTGAAAGTAAAGATGAAATGTCATTTATTGTGATTTGCGTCTTGAGGCTGTGTCAAGTCATTTATACAGAAAAATCAGAGATAGGAAGGGATTTTACCAGATCATTCTAAATGACAGAGAAATGATTTAATTTTATTCATGTTTGTACTGCTTAATAGAGGTGTGCATGAATTGTTTTTTGTTCGATTCGGCCTTGAACCGAATAGCAAAAATTTAAAACAATTTGTTGGACTGGCTGGCCACTGCTGAGTGGTTCGATGACATATCGAAAATTCAAAAAAGATCAGTTTGCCCACTGGGAACCATGGGGAGCTTGAATCACCCAATTGTTCCCCATGGGTGGGATCTAGGGACACCAAAGTGGGTTGTGTGGTAAGGCATAAGGGTTGCTACCTACCACCCAACCCACAAAAGAAATGGGCAAGTGGGCAATTAATTTTTTTTAAACTTTCCCAAAAAACCTCATAGGATACTATGGGGGTTTAGGTTAAAAAATAAATAAAAATCACTTACTTGTCTATTTGAAAAACAACACTGCAGAACAGAATCACACAAAATCCCTCCCAACACAAAACAACACATTTTGCCAAACACATAGTCCAATGATGGCCAAAAAAGAATCACTGACCCAGAATCCACTGCCAGCCACAGTGCCTGTGCTACAGTAACATCATTGACACAACTTGCTCTCTCACACACCATTATGACTCTGTCCTTACTTTCCAGCATTGCAACAGCTGCCACAGCATTACCTTTAGCAGTAGCAAGCATAGCCATAAGCTCAACTATAGCAACGTCTTCAGCCACATTTTGACTGAGTGAGCACACCTTGCAATGCAGATTGCAGATCAGATCAGAGTAGTGAGTGAAGCACAAGTTAGTCTCGCAAGGCCAGACATGGAGCGCATCTCACAGCAATCACCAAGAAAATATTACAGAGAGAGAGATTGCTGAGCTGCCACTGTCCGATGCCACAACACAAACCAAACCACAACTCAAGGCAGCAGTTCTGCCTTTGTCAATCTGAGATCCAGCAAAACCAGATAGTTAACATAGCAGCAGTAGCTCAGCATATTATACTCAGTTCAAAGAGAAAAACATCACAAAATCAAACCTTCATTGATTCCTTCCTCCCTCCTCTCCTGATGTATCCTCCTCAAGGGCACACTAAGGGCTCTCTCTGCCTCCTAGACCCTTTGAAAACATTTTGAAATTCCCTCCTTTTTTGTTCCTCCTCCCTTCTTCCTCCCCCCAAACAATGGGGGCACAGTTGCCCATGACCACACTTGATTTGAATGACAACAAGCCAACCAGGAAGCAAGGAGATCTCAAGCCAATTGGAAGCCAGTGCCAGAAAACCAATCAGCAAGGGGAAAAAGCCCGCCCAAATGGCCGCTCTAATTGCATGAATCAAGTCACATTGAATTGACAAATCAGCTCCTTTATTTCAAGGGTGATTCAATTCGCATAAGAATCATACAAATAGTCCCGATTCTGCACAAATCAATTTGCACACAAATTGAATTGCACATCCCTACTGCTTAATCTAGTGTAATGTTAAAGTCTGAAGCAATTTAGAATTTTGATGTTAAATAGAATGGACTGAAACTGTGTAAATAGAGAAACATTATTGGTTTACCAATGCCAGAGACCAGTAATGTGAGTCTAAAACCTGATGCCCCAGCAAATATATAGTATATTGGCCTGAGTATCATTAAAATCACATACGATCTTTTAGCTAAAAAGACGACCTGTGTGTGCCAGTTCATCAACCTGACATAGCTCATTTTAACTATAATCAGAGATATGGAGTGGAAAATTTCCCCACACTTAATTTTTCTGTGGCAAAATTTAAATTTCTAAAATTTCTACTTTGCGACTTGAAAAACTTTAGAGATACTGTGAGGGGAAATTAGTATGGTGAAGGTGATTGTTTGATATGTGTGTATGTATCTGTGTGGATGTGTATGTTTTGACTGTGTAAATAGGTCAAATAACATGCCAAATCAGATCATAATCTAGAGAGTATCAAGAAAATATGTATAGTAATTTTAAAAAGAAAAATAATGCAAATTCTATGCAAATGATGGGGACATTTTATTGGAAAAAATTCCAGTTCAAAATTTCCAGAATGCCAATATCTTTGATTGTAATGCAAGCTAATAAAACTGGACCTGCAGATCATATATGTTCCTTTTTGTATGTAAGCATATTGGTTTTTAAATTTCTTTAATCTTTGTGATATCTTTATAGGCTCAAAAAAAAGTTACAAACTTGGTGTCTTCAGTTTCATCATCAAAATCACAGGATAGCCTGAGACAACCTCAGTTGACAAGTCTTCTAGGTAATTCTTTGTGAGATTGGATAAAGCCTTTTTATAGCTTTCCCTCTAGTTTGAGGTGGATTGGAGTTTGTGCTAATGTGCTCTTAAATGTTGTTTGAAAAATTTGAGCTCAAATGCTGTTGTTGAAACATGGGTATGCAATCAAGAATTACCCTTGGATATAAAATTAGCATAAGATTAGTAGGGTTCACATTTAGAAAATCACCTTACAATTTAGGGATGTGCACGGAAATCTTCGACGCCAGCGGGGGTAGCGCTTTAAGGGCGGGGGAGGGTGTACTCACCCCTCCCGCTGCATTTCCCCCGCCGGCGCGTTGTTTTTTTTTAAGCCCCTTGGGGTGGCAGCGTTCCTCCCTGCCGCCCCGTTTCCCCCGTTGGCCGGAAGTGGCTGGAAGTTGTGAGTGCGCGTGCGCCCATCGTGCGCGCGTGTGCACACAACAGGTGCACGCGCACTTGCTACTTCCGGCCACTTCCAGCCGACGGGGAAAACGGGGCGGCAGGGAGGAACACTGCCGCCCTGAGGGGCTTAAAAAAACGAACGCGCCGGTGGGGGAAATGCGACAGGAGGGGTGAGTACACCCTCCCCCACCCTTAAAGTGCTACCCCTGCCGGCGCTGAAACGCCAAAACCGCCCCAGCGCCGAAACATTTCGGAGGCCTTCATAATGGTCTCCGAAGCGTTTTGGGCACATGCCTATTACAATTATTGCCAAGTTCTTTCTGCAAATTTAGGCTAAATTCAGAGTTTTAGGCTAAAACTCTGCAGAGTACAAACAATGAAAATGCACTGCTAAAAGGATATTTGTCTCTATTGCAAAGTGAATGTGCATGAGTTCTGGAACTGTTTTCTGAAGCCTCTTCTACATTAATTTACCTGAAATAGGTGCATATGTGGTTTTTCAGCATTATCATCATGCATCTTAAAATGTGGGTGGACTCTTGAGAAGAACCTGTGCACCTGGGAACTGTGATTGAACAAGAATCCTGGGCATATGTTTACTACATATTTTTATTCACATAAATGCCCCACATGAACACAACCAGACATGAATGACCTGTGGTGGAAATTCACAGAACCCTTTTTTGCTGTAATGTGTGAAACGACCTAAGAGAAGAGATGAATAGCAACACTGAGTAACAGAACACAACGTTCGTTATCCTAGGACCAAACAGAGGTTGTAGAACATGTTAACACAATGTATTAGTATGGTAAATCATTTATTGGTATGGTAAATGCCTAGTTGACCGAACCAGCATTTGATTCACTGATTTGTACATCACTTACATTATGAATGAAGGCAGGAATGACTTGGGCTCATTCGGGGTTTTTAATGTTATATCTGTGCTCCCTTTGACACACCTAAGTTCCGTTGAAATCACTGTGATAAGTGCTTAGCTGTGAGCTTGTCTCAGTCACTTACTTCTACATGTAAACAAAAGGCATGATCTGGAGAATATCCTACAAGGCAGTGGCTGGCTGACATCCTAACACAGCACTTGTGTTAGTAGGTCTGCAGGGATGCAGTGGGAACCCTCACACCACTCCAAGCCTCTTATGCACAGGCTGTTATGCAAGAGCTCTAAATGGTTCCGAGCATTGCTGGTGCTTCAGAAGCACTCTGTAAGAGTGGAAGCATGTCACTGACCCTCAGTGACATGTTTCCACTCTTAGAGAGCGCTTCCAGAGTACTGCCAGTGTTCAGAAATGTTGGTGCACTTGTGCAACAGTGCAAATGCAAGAAGACAGTGGGAATTGCCTGAGGGCTCTCACTGCATCCCCACAGACCCTGCTGAAAGTACACACTTCATTAGTCAGGAATCAGATGTCAGCTACTGTGTTTAGTGGGATATTCTCTGGATCATGCCATTTATTTACAAGTGTATGTAGCTTATTGTAGTATTATAACTTACAGCAGTATTATAAAACATTCCTAATCCCATATGTACACCTAGATGTAAATACTTTTCAGATCATTCAGTGATATGTTTTAGGTGGAAGACTCCAAATATTAATTAAGGGGCTGTTAAAGAGGCTTCGTAATGTATATGTTACAGGACAAGATACTGGAAACAAAATCATGCAACAGTCTATAGGAACAGTGCTGCCACACCAGGAAAAAGCTGTAGGATCATCTCCTGCCCAACAGAATGTGCAGGTAGGAAACCAATTTTTCTTGATATTGTTATTAAATCTTTGCAAAAATTAAGCAAACAAATAGTAAAATAATAATGTTGAAGGTTGATTTGTAATTTTCTCTACACTGAATATAATAAATCTTTTAAAAGTGCTAAATGTGGGAAGAAGAGAAGATTTAAGCCCATAGTGATATATTTGAAAGTTTCTGTCACTGCAAACAAAACAATGAGGCTATTCCCACAATAACTGGAAAGTGGGCTACGAGAGCTTAGTCTGCTTTCCAGGGATCGTGGGAACCACTAGCCCGTCTAATTGATAAATTTGATAAATAATACTTCCCCCACCGCTTAAATGAGGTTAACGGAGCGAGTGCTCTGTTAACCTCATTCTTTTTGCTTGTGTGTCACTGTGGCGTGTGGCGACACACGAGTAGACTCCCGACTAGGAGAATGCAAGCAGCCTCCTGGGCTCAGGGGTCTCTCCTGGATGCCCCACACACTCGCACAGGGCATCCTGGAACTTCCGGGGGGTGCACAGCCCTCAATCCCCGCAGCCCCCGCTGGCTCTGTGATGGAGCTGGCAGCCATGTGGGTGGCCAATTTGGCTGCCCGGCTATGAGTGGCTGCTCGCGGCTAAGCCCGCTCTCTCCGCAAGCCCAACAGAAGCTGTTCTCATGGACTGTGAGAAGAGCTTCAATAAGTTACATGAAAGGCTTTCGTTATTGCTGGTGAAACCCATGCAGTCAGTTGATTTCTGTTTCCCAATAAAATTCTTAACTACACTTCATTCTTTGTAGCACGTATGTGCTTGTTCATTGGAGTAATATTTTTTAATTAATTAATTAATTACACTTTTATACCGTCCCACACAGGTGTCTCTGGGTGGTTCACAATGATAAAACAGTTAAAACACATATAAAACCACATAAAAACAATTAAAAACTAACAATTTAAAACTAACAATTTAAAAATCAATCACAGAATTAAAACCTATACATAATTAAGAAGCTGAAAAGGCCTGAGTAAAAAGATGGTTTTTAAAATATTTTTTTAAAATTGTCAGAGATGGGGAGGATCATATCTCAATAGGGAACACATTCCATAGTCCCGGGGCAGCAACCGAGAAGGCCTGTCTCCGTGTGGCCACCGGATGAACTGGCGGCAACTGGAGACGGAACTCCAGAGACGACCACAATGGACGGTGGGGCTCATAATGAAGAAGACATTCTCTCAAATACCCAGGGCCTAAGCCGTTTAGGGCTTTATAAATTATAACTAGCACTTTGTATTTTGCCCGGAAACCTGTTGGCAGCCAGTGTAGCTCCATCAACAGAGGTGTAACGTGGTCTCTCCGAGATGACCCAGAGACCAACCTGGCTGCCGCATTTTGAACCAACTGAAGTTTCCGGACTACGTACAAAGGCAGCCCCACGTAGAGAGCATTACAGAAGTCCAGTCTGGAGGTTACCAACAAATGTACCACTGTTTTGAGGTCATTGATCTTGAGAAACAGGCACAGCTGGCGTATCAGCTGAAGCTGATAGAAAGCACCCCTGGCCACCGCCTCAATCTGGGAAACCAGGGAGAGGTGTGAATCCAGAAGTACTCCCAGACTGCGAACCTGTTCCTTTTGGGGAAGTGTGACCCCATCTAGAACAGGTAGATCAAAATCGTCTCTGGAATTCTGACCCCGCACAATAAGTACCTCCGTCTTATCTGGATTCAGCTTCAGTTTATTCTCCCTCATCCAGCCCATTACTGCTTCCAGGCAGGCATTTAGGGAGGATATGCCAGCTCCTGAAGAGGTCGACACAGAGAAATAGATCTGGGTGTCATCAGCATACTGGTAACACCCAGCTCCAAATACCCTGATGATCTCTCCCAGCGGTTTCATTTAGATATTAAAAAGCATTGGAGAAAGTACGGAGCCTTGAGGGACACCATACTTAAGCTCAGGTTTTGAAGAACAACAATCTCCAATCGACACCATCTGGAATCTGTCCAAGAGGTAGGAGCGGAACCACTGTAAAACAATGCCTCCTACCCCCAACACCCTTAGATGTTCCAGAAGGATACTATGGTCGATAGTATCGAAAGCCGCTGAGAGATCCAAGAGGACCAACAGAGTCACACTTCCTCTGTCAATTCCCAGCTGGAGATCATTCATCAGGCCGACCAAGGCAGTCTCCACACCATAGCCCGCCCAAAAACCAGTTTGAAATGGGTCTAGATAATCAGTTTCCTCCAAGACCGCCTGAAGCTGAGAGGCCACCACCCTCTCAATTATCTTGCCCAACCATGGGAGGTTGGAGACAGGCCTATAATTGCTCAACTCTGAGGGATCTAACACAGGCTTCTTTAAAAGAGGTCTAATAATTGCCTCCTTAAGACAAGGAGGCATCCTGCCCTCCCTTAGAGAGGCATTTATGATTTCCACCAGGCCACCTACAACAGCCTCCCTGCTAGACAGAACAAGCCATGTTGGGCAAGGGTCAAGAGAGCAAGTGGTAGGCCTCACCGCTCCAAGCAGCTTGTCCACATCCTCAGGAGTCACAAACTGAAACTGATTGAGCATTTGAGCCACATAAGAGGAGTTGTCGGACACCTCCAGTTCAAACATCAAATTAATTGTGGAGTCTTCATCTAAGTCGGCCCAAATCCGAGAGTTTTTATCTGCGAAAAATTCTTTAAACACATAGCAGAGGGTAACTGATGACTCCAAATTCTGGTTCAAGGGAGAAAAGAACTGCTTCTTTGCCACACGTATCGCCTGAGCATAGATCTTTAAATGTGCTCTATGTCGTAATCTGTCGGATTCGCGTCGAGTCTTTCTCCACTTGCGCTCTAGTCGCCTACCTTGCCACTTCAGCCCCAGTAGATCTTCCGTATACCAAGGGGCCAGTTTTGAAGCAGGTCGGAGGGGACGCTTAGGAGCAATCTTGTCTACTGCCCTGGTGAGCAAGTTGTTCCAATTCTCAACCAGGGCATCAACAGGATCTCTGGCAAAGCCAACATTAAATCCCTCCAAGGCTTGGAATCCTACCGGATCCAATAACCTCTTCGGGCAGACCATTCTAATAGGCCCCTCGCCCCTGCGGAGGTGGGAAGTGGTCGTAAGTCCAATATCATGGCAACACTGTTTGTTTATATAACACATTTGTATACCACCCAAAAGCAAGTTTCTGGGTGGTTTAACGAGTTCAACATTGTTTGTGACTATGCTATGTGTTTGCATATCTATCGGCACATGCTAGTCTAAGCTCTAGACATAATACTACCTTAAGATCAGACTATAAGATTTGTGGCCCAATTTTTTTACTTATTTATTTAGAGATAGGTTCTTCTGAGTTCAATAGGACTTATTTATTTAGTTATTTATTTAACACATTTTAATACTACCTAATCTGCAAGTCCCTGGGCCACTCACATTCTAAAAACACAACAAAAATAAAAACATTAACACAATTAAAGCAGTTTAAAATATAGATAAAAACTCTAAAACTTAAAACTTTAAAAGTATAAACTAAAAGCCTGACTAGACAGGTATGTCTTCAGGTCCTTCTTAAAAACATCCCGAGAAGAGGAGGCTCTAATTTTGTTAGGAAGCACATTCCAAAGCCCTGGGGGAACCCTAGAAAAGGCCCAGTTTCAAGTCGTCACAACCGAGCTGGTGGCAACTGCAACCAGCCCTCCCCAGATGATCTTAATAGGCGGCAGGGTTCATGAAGAAGACGGTGTTCCCTTAAATGCCTTGGACACAAGCCATTCAGGGCTTTACAAGTAATAACCAGCATTTTGTATTTTGCCCAGAAACTTATTGTGAGCCAATTGAGTTCTTTTAAAATGGTGCAATACGATCTTCTCAGGTAACCCTGGAGACCAACCTGGCTACTGCATTGTGTACTAACTGCAGTTTCCGAACTACCTACAAAGGCAGGCCAGTGTAAAATGCTGGATGTTACCAGGATATGAACCACCTTTAAAGGTCATTTATCTCGAGAAATGGAGCTGGAGTATCAGCTTAAGCTGATAGAAAGCCCTCCTGGCCACTGCCTTGACCTGAGAAACTAAGGAGAGGTTTGGGTCCAGAAGTTTGCCTGGAAGCTATTAAGGTCTGGATGAATTAAAACAAGCTCAGGCTGAATCCCACTAAGACTGAATTAATTTTATTCAGCCCTCGTAATGGCCAACAGCTGGATGTGAACCTTGTTTTAGATGGGGTGGTGCTGCCCTCAAAAGAGCTTGTTTGTGATTTGGGGGTCCTTTTGGACTTGCGCCTCCTGCTTGAGCAGCAGGTGGAAGCTGCGGCCAGAAAGTGCTTTTGCCCAGCTTCATCTGGTTCACCAGTTACGCCCTTACCTTGATTGGCAGGCATTAATGACAGTGACCCATGCCCTTGTTATCTCCCGTTTAGACTATTGTAACGCTCTCTATCTAGGGTTACCTTTGAGGACAATAAGGAAGCTGCAGCGGGTCCAGAATGCAGCGGCTCGTCTACTCATGGGTGCCAGAAAATATGACAGGGTAACACCTCTCCTACAGTCATTGCACTGGTTACCTATTCACTTCTGAGCTCAATTTAAGGTCCTGGTTGACCTTCAAAGCCTTACGGGGTTTGGCGCCTGTCTACCTACAGACCCGCCTCTCCCATCCAGTTACATCCTGTCCGGTTAGATCAGCTCAGACGGCCATTCTGTCTGTCCCTGATTTCCGAGATGTTCGGGGCTCTAGGACCCGTGAAAGGGCCTTTTCGGTTGCTGCCCCGCTCCTTTGGAACTCTCTCCACCTACAGATCCGGCTAGCACATTCTTTACCGATCTTCAAATCGCTATTGAAGATTTTTCTTTTTCGCCAGGCCTTTTCCCTGTAGTTCATTTTTCTGTTTCCAGGTAGTTACTTTAGTTCTTTAATAATTTTTAATTATTAATGTAATGTATTTTTAATGTTGCCTGTTTGCCTGTTGTTGTACACCGCCCAGAGTCTTCAGAGTGGGCGGTATATTAAATGTCTCAAATAAATAAATAAGTACTCCCAGACTACATACCTGCTCTTTCTGGGGGAGTGTGACCCATCCAGAACAGGCAGATCTAAGCCATTTCCTAAGTTCCAACCTCCCACAATGAGTACCTCCATCTTGCTTGGATTCAGCCTTAGTTTGTTTCCCCTCATTTAGCCCAGGCAGGCATTTAGGGAAGTTAGGCCATTCCTGATGAAGTTGATATGGAAAAATGGATTTGGGTGTCATCAGCATTTTGATAACACCTGCACCAAATCCCCTGATGATCTTCCCAGTGGTTACATGTAGATGTTGAAAAGCATTGGAGATAGAATGGAGCCCTGCGGGACCCCATACAATAGCTCTAGTTTTGAAGAGCAACAATGTCCAAGCAACACCATCTGGAACCTACCCGAGAGGTAGGAGTGGAACCAGTGCAAAGCAGTGCTTCTCACTTCCAACCCCTTCAGGCGCTCTAGGAGGATATTATGGTCAATGGCATTGAAAGCCGCTGAGAGATCCAAAAGAATCAACAAAGTCACTCTCCCACTGTCGATTCCTAATTGGAGATAATCCAACAGGCCGACTAAGGCTGTCTCAACTCTTGCTTACTCAAGAAAGTGGGCATGGGATTGCAGCCCTAATAATAACTGCATCCATCTATTTAGTAATGTATTGCCATGCCATGGTTTATTTTTATGAGACCTCACAAAATAAATATGCCTTTTTGAATTTTTCAAATAATCTGTACTAGTTGACGATGCACACAGCCTACAGGAACTGAGAAACCACTGCATGTTTTTTTTTATTCCCCTTGAGAGACCTACACAAAGCTGTAATTTGTTTTTATAAAAGAAAGTTATCCCAATGTAATAGAGATGTGTTTTGGATCTAGATGGATGGTCACACAATAGGACAAAAGAGGCCTGCTGCTAAACAGCTAACAAAAGGAGCCTTGTAAGTTATTACCTTTTATTTATACTTTTGCTATAACAATTTCTTCTTATCTTTGCCTCCCCCAAGTTTTGTCAAGTTGTTGCACATATATGGTGCTATTGTAAATACTAAAAACTGACAATAGCAATCTTCCCATTAGTATTCTACAGCAGTTACAGAAGGACCAGGCACATGCTGTGACTCCTGATAAAAGTCAGTTCAAATCTTTAAATGATGCAGTTCAGAGACTCGTCTCATATCATGTCTGCCAGGGATCACTGCCAACAGAAGAGGATTTAAGGAAAGGTAATGTTTACTTTTCAAATTGTTGTTAAAAAGCTGTGCTTGGAGGTCTTTATAGAAATCAAAACCAGTTAATTGTTATGTCTGATACTGAATAAAATGTCAGAACAATAAGTAATATGTTACTGAGAACTACTAACTAAATATTATTCTCTATGCCTTTTCAGTGGACAATGAATTTGAGTCTGTAGCTACACAGCTTCTGAAAAGAACACAGGCTATGTTAAATAAATACAGATGTTTACTCCTGGAAGATGCAATGGTAAGGTTAATACAAAGGGTGTGTGTGTGTGTTTGTAGATCTATATATAGATCTATTTGTGTGTCTTGTGATAAATTGTAGAAGAATGTGCTGACTTTATGCTAATGTTTTATTTTCATACAATTTGTTCTAAGAAAACATCCATATCCTGTGTCTCCCAATGTGTGTTCTACTTCTGGTTTTTTTTGTTTTTTGTTTTAGAATTAGAATTAATAGTTCACAAAACAGGTAGCAACCTTATTGTGATGTTCTTTGAATTAGCAATGGCCATTTACACGGATGTTTTATAACTCCTTCTAATGTAGCAAATGCCATGGCTATCATCTGCTTTTTCCAGGTTTTTAAAAATGAGTACATGCTTGCCTTTTAAGCAGAGCCATCCTTTAGTAGGGTGGATCGGGGCGGCTGCCCTGAGCCCCATGCAATCTGAAGTCCTGCTTTCTTCTAAGTGGTCTCTGTCCATCACACAGATGGGCTTCACACTTGCGTGAAGTGCAGTTCAGGAACCTTCCAAACTTTCCTCTCCACTTTGAAGCTGTGGCTCCTCCCCCTATCTCCCTAGGTCATGTGCTCTGCATCTGCCTCCTCCTTTGTCTTCCGGGGAAGGGGTATGTCTGTGACTCCCAGGGACATATTTCTGAAGCCAAAAATTAGTTTTGGAGGGAGGAGAGAGCAATTAAACTGAGCTTGGTTGCTCAACAGTGCACTGATTGAATGCCAAGGTAGGATTTCTGCAGGCACGCTGCTCTTTTCTGCCTTGTGTACAGAATGTGAACCACTGGCTTTTTGAACCTATAATGAGCTTAGAATGATATTTTATAGTTCCATGTACGTATATAAATACAATTGGTTCATCATATCGGAAATGATTTTGTTTTCTTTCCCCCCAGAGGATTAATCCTTCTGCAGAAATGGTAATGATTGACAGGATGTTTAACCAGGAAGAAAGACAATCTTTGTCCCGGGATAAACGTCTTGCAATAGTAGATCCTGGTGAGAAACAAATGATTTTAACTTACATACATATAATGGTTTTATCATTTATGACAGCCTTCTTCAGTGCCACAAGTGAATGCTGAAGGGAGTTATACTTGTGGAACTCCAGATTGTTGTACCCTAAGATATCCAAGCAAATATTCTTGTCAGTGTGCAAGTAGGAAATAGTAAAATAAAAGTTGAAAATTAAAAACTTTCAACATTTGGGCTGACGCAGGAATAATCAACCTGGTCCCTTGAGCTAGTGAGCTACATAAACCCGTGAAAAGAATCAGAAGCTAATGCATGCTTTTTTCTCCCACTGCATCCTCTCTCAGGAACACATTCCCTGACTTTGGACTTACCTGTGGTGAAGGGAAGCATTGGCACTGAGCCGGCTTTCATAGTTTTGCTTGCCATGATGACTGTAGTACTCCCATCTGGCAAGCATGATGAATCCCTACCTTCCACTTACTGCAGGAACCGGAGAAGGGGTGGGGATTGTCCCAGCAGTTCAATGGCCTCCAGCTCCTGTGTTGAGGTTGTCTGGGGAATTGCTTGGCCACCGAGTTGCCAGGATGCCTCGAGCATTTTGGCTGTGCAGGAGCAAACAAACAAGCCCTGCACCTTCCTTTTCTGCACATGATCAAGTAAAGCAGGTGTGGAGGGGGCATGGTTGGCCTCTGCTGAATTGTGGAGTCTGGAGCTCTTTGGCTTGAGCAGCAGCCAAACAGATCCCCCTGCCTACCATTCCTGTTCTTGATCAGGAAAGGGCAGTGGGGAGAGGCTTCCCTTGGTGGGTGGCCACCATTTGGGCTTGGTGACAAAGGCCAAGTAAAAATAGTGAACCCCTGGCACTGACTGAAGGATAGTTCCTGCTAAGCAGGATGCCTGCTAACCTAGGATCTAAAACCCACTCAAACCATATTTTAGTATATGTGTGCTAGTTAATCTCTTAGGTTTACTATTTGCGATATGACAGAATTCAGCATTAAACTTCTTGTTTTCACATTTCAGATGGTTTCTTGGCAGACTTTTGTTGTTCCTCCACACAACCTGACAAGGTTGCGGACGAAACACAACACAACGAAAGTGACCACCATCAGTCTAGCAGATCTTTGACTTCTCCGAACCAGATTGCTAATAGAGACAGGTCAACTTCGAGCACAGCAGAGTCCCTGAATCACAATAAACTTCATGTAGTGCCTAACAATATTGTGAGTCTACAACAAGGAAGCATTTCTGTTAAAAAATCAGAAATCCTCACAAAAGCTTTAAAATTTGAGAAAGCAAGCTGCTCTCCTGAAAGCCAACATGCTGCTGCTTCCGAACAAAAAATGACTGGTAAAGATGTTGACAAGTCTAATGAAAACTCGTTAAGTTCTGAAGATGTTTTGTCAAAAACCTTATCAAACATAGATCATGGTACGCATAATAAAACTTGTCGGAATACAGTTGACTCTCAGTCAGAAGCATGTAATCATTCCCTCCAAGACAAAACTCCTCAGAGTTCTCCAAAGAATGAGGATTTGCATCCAGACAACTTCAAAGGCTCTGGGGAAGCCCCAAAGGATTTGCTGCTCAATAAGAGTTTAGAGACTACATTCAAAAACATATTGGAACTGAAAAAGACTGGGAGACAGCCACAGAGTGAAGCAGCAGGCAGTGGCTCTTTAGAATTAGAATATCCGAACTTTTCACTGATTGCTTCACAAGAAAACTGCCTGGAGAAATTTATTCCAGACCACAGTGAAGGTGTTGTAGAGACTGACTCTCTATTAGAAGCCGCTGTAAATAGTATCTTAGAATGTTAATAGTTGCCGTACCATGGACATATTTCTCTTAGGAGCAGATGTGAATGACACCACAAGTACAACATGACATATGTCAAAGGTTACCCTTTCTAAAGTAGGTTCTGTTCTGTGTTGAGAGCAATACTCATTGTGGTTACAGTGAGGTATCCAGTAATGTTAATCTTTGAGAGCAAGCTGTCTGGTAGGGCCCATACACTCGTGTTTTAACATTGCAGCTTAATGAGACTGCAGTTGACTAGGCCCTAAGTAACAAGGTAATATACTGACAATCACAGTCTAGTAACAGGTTTATTAAATAAAATGCTAAGAATGTTACATTTAATGGAACCCACCACCTCCCCCACAAATCTCTTGGGATTTAACATCCAGTGTTTCTGGTTAAAACTCCCCCAGTACCTCTATTCAGAAATGTCTCTCTTGCTCTCTTCAGTCTGGAAGAAGAGAGAGAGAAACAAGTTGGAGGAAATAAATTGTCATCAGAGTGTTTACAGGGCTTTATACTTTTAAGTGCTTTTCTATTGCTCAGTGAGCAGAAATGGAAAGAAAAAAGTGACAGAGGGATTTGGTCCATACTGTACAGTTTTAGTTACTGCAGCATGCCATGAAACAATACATGCTAGACTAAGGAGCTTGTAGGTGGCAAACAGTTAAGGGAGAGGCTATGGCACAGCTATGAAAATTTACACACACTCACACACTTTATATGTGTGTGTATACTGGATTATTTGAGAAAAGCTTTTGCATCTTACAATTGGATATAGTCAAACTTCACAGGATCCGCAACAAGTAAGGAAGGGGAAGAAATCTGGGGAAGTGTTGGAACTGGCACCATGCACTCCCGGCAGGCATGTCATGTGAACCTGTCCAAGTCCAGTTCCTGAGATTCTCTGCTTGACACATTCTTGACTTCCACTTGACTCCTGTAACCAAGATTTTAAGGTGGGTGGAGAATCTTAAGAAAAAATGTCAGGTGGAAGACTCCGGAACTAGCTTTGGGCGGGTTCGCATGACATGCCCACTGGGAATGTGCATGCTGGTTCCAGAATTTCCTCAACAAGTTCTCTTCTCCCTTCATTGTGGCAGATTGTGTGAAGATGCCCTAAGTCCTTCTGAAGTGGTATAAATGTTTCTCTAGACCAAGTATCACAAGCACTTTTATTTAAAAATTGTGTTATAGTAGTAGCTTATACTTTACGGGGATATTTGCCTTAATCTGAACAATTTAAAGGCCGGTGTCGTTTTTTCTGCTTCTTGTTTAAGAATGTTAGGCACCTACAGCAGCAGTCATAATTACCAAAATATGTACAAAACCAAAGTTAATCTGCCTATCCCATTTTAAAATATTATATCTAAAGGCATATAATTCACAATTTAGAGCCAAAGGAACTCCATGCATGGTTTGCATTTGGCTAGTGGTCATGTTGGCAATATAATATTTTATTTATTATTTTGAATCGATGGCATTCTCCTTTTATGCTGCCATGCTGCTTGTTTTTTTGTTTTTTTGTATTTTAAAGAAGCCTACTTCTATCAGTGCTGCTAGGCATGCTGGTTTTGTGCCATTGGTAAGAGGAATGTGGCATGTTAGCCTGCTCAGAAAGGCAGAGCTGTGTGGTTTGTAAGGCAATCTCTCTGTAACCTCCTCTAACAAAAACAGACAGCCATATTAAAAAGTCAGTTGATTAATTTCACCATAGTCTAGACTTGGATTCCTTGGCTGCTGTGTGCATACAGGGGTTTGGATATGTGCAGAGTGTCCTGGATACTGACAAGAATGGGGAACCCTGTGGAATTTTGCAATTCAGTAGCAGTGACACACTGTGGTTGTCAGTCAGATTGCCAGAGTCCCCAGAATAGAGTTTTGCCGCTTTCGCTGCAGTTTGGTTGTAGAGTAAGAGCCATATTTTGCTCTCTTTTAATCAACACAGAACTTCAGCACACCTCCTTGTGTTGAACCAGCATTGCTATGGAATTTTTTTTTTTTAAAGCAAACTCAGAAAAACAGTAATTAATTTAATTCTCAGTTCACCTTTAACGTGAATAGAAATATGGAGGAATTGTTTTTGTTTTTATTGCCACTTAAAAAAAAGTGTGCCAATGTTAAAATTGCAAAATCGTACATTCCACGGTGACTGACATTTGAAATATTTTAAATAACGACTTGGCATTGCCACTTTGGTTCATTTTTGTAGGCACAGGACCGGGTATTTGTTTTCTTAGTGATGTAGACAGTGCAGCCTTTGCCTTTCCCTCAAAATGTTGTAAAGATAAAACTGTAACCATAATGAGATGTCTAGGCAGGCAGAGTGCACGTTGGTTGCACCATTCATATACATCAGTTGAACTATTATCTAATTGGAAGAGTGATACATTTAAGACACATTCATAGATCCTTTTTCTTTTTGGTTTTATTTGAGATTATAAAATGTTCATCATCTGTACAGATTATTCTGAACGTAAATACCAAAACAAAGCCTACACATTTTGAACCTTATATGAGAGTTTACTTTTAGATAAAATTATAGCAGAGACATCTGAAATGCACTTCATCAATGTGGATTAAATCACATCTATATTTATCCCAACATTTTGTGCTGGGAAGCTTCTGAACAAAGTTCAGCTAAATTAACCTGGGGTAGCTAATGTATTTTATTTATTTGAACTGAACTTGGTTTTAGAGCTCTGAATATTTTAATTGGTAATGCAGTAAAAATATTTTTGTTTGTTGTAAAAAAAAAAAAAAAAGTGTGAATTTGTTATGCAGCCCATGGTCCTGAATCCAGTGAAGACCATTTATTTGTGCTTAACTGCTTTGTAGGATTGGTCTATTGACTTCCTGGATGTATTTCCATATTGTCTAAAGTTAAAACAAATTTGAAGCTAGCAACGATGAAATAATCTGATTCTACAAGGTCAGCATAATTGATCGTTAGATTTGGGAGGCCTTACAGACTGACTTTACTGAAAGAGGATGTGTCAATTATTGTCAGTGTGATATGGACTTTATTTGCTTAAATACTTTCATTTGTATAGTATGTCTCACTTGAAATTGCTTTGTATACATTTTGTAAAAATATTTATAAAATGTTTTGTAAAAAAGTATAACAAATTGCAGTTTATTTTGTTATGTTGGATAAATACTGTTTAAAAACACAAGTTGGTAAAATATATTGTTAACCCATGGATAGGAAATGTTTAGCTGGAGACTACAAATTGAAACAACCATTGCAATACAGCCAAAGATTTGGGAAAAATGTGTTATCTGTGATTGTCTTGATTTAACCAAGATAAATAGCTAGACCTTCAAAACATTTTTGGTAAGTTTTAGATAATGCAGTGGAATTTTTTTTTAATTTATTGCATTTATATCCTTCCTTTTTTCCATCATGGAACTCAAGGCAGTATATATGAGGTTCCTGGGTGGTATTCCATCCAGGCACTGAGCCGATCCAGACATGTTTCAAATTCAGCAAGGCTGCTACATCATGTGCCTTCAGAACATGCTCTGGGACTATATTTACATATCCTCCAGTATTTCACTGATGAAAATATTTATTTATTTATTTATTTATTTATTTAAAATAGGCAGATACCTCTATTCTCTTACCAGGAATTGCTGTTTGACACCCACTATTACAAAACACTGAATGCTCTACCCCATCCATTTTATGCTGTATATATATTGTTCTGCAGTAGCCTGCCCACTGATTTTAAAAGTCAAGAGGATGGTGTTCTTTAGGTTGAAGATATATGTTGCCCTCCAATATGATACTAAAAATATCAGCTGCAGTATGTGAAATGGGAAGCTATGTATTGTATAATGCAGGGATGGGGAACCTTGGCACTCCTGCAGATGTTGGCCTACAATTCCCATAATCCCTAGCTATTGGCCTCTGTGGCTGGGGATTATGGGAGTTGTACTCCAAAAACAGCTGGAGTGCCAAGGTTCCCCATCCCTGGTATAAGGCCTCATTGTTTACATGTTTATGTGCCAGAGATAAGATGCATCTCCCTCCCATTCCTGCCTGGCTAAAGAACTAGGGAAGGGGGCTGAATTCTCAAGAGATAACTCAAGCAACTTGCACAACATCTGCTTAAGCCATCCCCAAAAGGCAAAAACGGGGATAAAATAGGGCAGTGACAAACCATAGATAGGTACACGAAAATAGGGATGGTCCTTGGAAAAGAAAAGCCTTCTTAAGACTTTTTTTTAAAAAAAGGTTAGTGTACTTGTATATGCCATCCAGATCATGTCTGAAAGTCCCACCTCCAGTACATCACTCAGGTCTCCTGCATTTCTCACAGGTATAGCATTTATCTGAAGAGGCTAACGCAATAAGTGTGAGGGTGGGTGCTTCCGTGATTGGGCACTTCCACACACCAGGGCTGCTGATCACAGAAGCACCCACCCTCACACTTACGGCGTTCTCCTCTTCAGATGAACACTATAAGCACAAGCAGCGTGTTTGTGTGTGTGAGTGATGCATCATGAGTGGGACATCTAGAAGCGCTCTGGACAGCATATACAAGTACGCTGTCCCTAACGAGGACAGTGTACACAGGGGCAGATCTGCAATAAGCGACAGTTATTCACACGTTCTGTTGAACACAGGTACAGCAGTACACTTCCTATCTGTACCATGCATTTGAGGGGCCTGGACCTAGGTTCACTTTTAAAAGGAATGCAAGTACACGCATTCACACAAAAACATGTAGAAGTGTACAGACATCCGTACACTTGGAAAAGTTGATGTCTGAATAGAGCCTATGTTGTAACCTGTACATATTTTTGTGTACCTGTTCACTACATATTTTTGTATGAACTACTGTACTTCCATTAAATGTAAAAGTGAACCTGGATACAGCTTCCTTGAATGCATGGTGGAGATAGAAAGTGTCTTTCTGTACCTGTGTTCAGTGCAACATGTGGATAACTCTGCTTGTGTACACATTTGTTTCTGTGTACGCTGTACCCTCATTGTACAAGTACTGAACATACTATGTGAATAGGGCTAGTATTTCTTATGTAGTAAATTATGAAAACTCTATGATGAAATAATATATTTCATAGAGAAAATGCACATTCTGTGCATCTAATTTTTTATTAAAAAATAAAGCAGCTATAGAGAAGGCCCGCCTCTGAGTCGCCACCAGACGAGCTGGTGGTAACTGGAGACGAACCTCCTCAGAGGACCTTAATGTGCGGTGGGGATCACGCAGAAGAAGGCGCTCTCTAAGGTAACTCGGGCCTAAGCCGTTCAGGGCTTTAAAGGCAATAACCAACACTTTGTATTTTGCCTGGAGAAGGTTAGAAGGTTATGCTAATAAACCTTGGTTTTCCTCCAACAGTTCATTAACCTTAATATTTCCCACCAAAGGGTTGCTTTTCTAGCATGAAAAAGAAGGTTTTCTAGAAAGAAGAAACCCTTGTTTGAAAAGCTTGTTGAAAAAAGAAACAAACATGGCGTTGTTACAGGGGGAGCTTTCTATCTGCTTGCGGAACCTTGTAAGTGCAGTTATAAAAAAGGCAGTTTCCCAAGGAAGTTGGGAAATAAAAGTATATTTTACTTTTACAAAATAGACTGGACAATGATATTAACAAGGATATTAATTATGTGATATTAACATTCCCATGTTACACAGACATGCGTTTCAGTTAAGTGCTTTTCCTCTGCTGTAATGGTTAGATGCATGTTACTGAGGTGGATGGGGAAGGGAAACAGTGCTGGGGTGGTCTGTTTAGTGGAGAAATTCAGTGGAAGGAACCCAAGAAAGTTCGGGAAGAGAGGAGGAGCCAGTCAAAGGACTGGAGGCAGGCAGGCAGGAAGGGAGCCTGAAGAAGCTCAGGGAGAGAAGAAGAGGACACCGGGAGAGAGAGGGAGAAAGGGAGAAAGAGAGAGAGAGAACCTCCCTGAGCCATTTTTGGAAGGGCAGTCTAGAAATTCAATAACTAACTAACTAACTAACTAACCAGTGGAGGAGGAAATGACTTTGGGCAGGGCCTTGATTATGCCTCCCAGTCTCCAGAGAAGCGGGAGGCAGGAGCAGAGGTGACTCTGGCCAGTTTTAGAAGGCAAAAGGAGGAGGGGAGGGACAGAAAAAGAGCTTCCACTACTGCCCGGGAGAGCGGCTGCCAATTCCCCAATGGAAGGGGGAGTGCAGGGCTGAACCCTGCCTCCACGCTCAGGTCTCCAGAAAAGGAGAAGGCGTGAGTCGAGGTGAGTGGGGCTCACCTAGGCCAATCACAGGAGACTGCTGGGGATCAGGTGGTTGGATCCAGGGAAAGGGAGGAACCTCCATACCTGACCTGACCTGGTGGTACCCAAGCACTCACACACACACGCGCTCAAACCCAGGGAAGGGAAGGAGGAATTGGGGAGAAAAAGAAAATTCCCGGGAGCAGAAGGAAGTGTGTGTGTGTGGGGGGGGGGGGATCCCTGTATTATCTGTCTCCCTGTACTATCTGTCTGATGTGAAGAAGGGTGGAAGCCAGGTTCTCTGCGGAGGAGATGGGGTACACTGGCTCTGCACTTTATTTAGACTCCACAGGAAGCATTTCTGCACAATATCTGCTCTTTGCTCAACGTTCTGGTTTTTACCATAATGCTTCCCCCTAGTGCCACTGACCAGAATGTTGCTTCTTCCACTGTAGTTAGGTTGGCTGCTAAAGATATAGCTGAATGCTGATCCTTCTGGACTGTATTGATTAGCAACAGTCAGTGTTAGCATGGGAATCAGCCTTTCTAAAGACACAAAGTCTAGGATGTTGAACTTTTCATATGGATTGATGATGCCCATGACCATGTATTCCATTCCATTCCATTCATTCATTTATTTCATCTATAAACCGTCCCATGGGGCTCTGGGCGGTGTACAACAACTTTTAAAAAGACATAAAAACACACAATTCAAAACACAATGTACATGGATGCAGCCCAGACTGTGTCAATGGTAGCAGGAAAAAGTGTTTATGTGAATAGGAATCTGATCATGTGAATCTGTGCAAGAGTTGTACTAAGATGTGGGTCAAGTATTAGCTCTGTCACACACCAGCTGGCTTTTCTTGGGAACCATTTCACTGAATTAATTGGCTGATTACTATAATACTGGCTGTCAATACGTTTCCAGGTGAAATACAAAGTGCTGGTTATTAGGTATAAAGCCCTTAACGGCTTGGGTCTAGGGCAGGCCTACTTAACTTACCCCCCACAGCTGGTTTTGAACTAAAGTTCCCATAATCCTGAGCCACAGTGGTCAATAGCCAGGGATTATAGGAATTGTAGGCCAACATCTGCAGGAGGGCCAAAGTTGAGCAGCTCTGGTCTAGGGTACTTAATAGAATGCCTTCTTTGTCATTAACCCTGTTGCCTATTACGATCTTCTGGAGAGGTCTGGTTACGGTTGCCACCAGCTCATTTAGTGGCGACTTGGGACTGGGCCTTTTCTGTGGCTGCCCCAGGGCTTTGGAACAAGCTCCCTGTTGAAATAAGAGCATCTCCTTCTCTTTCCTTTTAAGAAGACCCTCAAGACGCACCTGCTTTCATAGGCTTTTAATTGAAATCAACTTTAAATAGTTTAATTTGTTTTTAATCAGACTGTTTTTATTGCATTTTGTACATTTTAAACTGTTTTTACTGTTTTTTAAAACTTTGTACACCTCCTAGAGGCGTACATATCAGGTGGTATTAAAATATGACACACACACACACACACACACACACACACACACACGAGACAGATGATGTATACAGAAATATAAAACAGCCACTTGTACAAGGAACATTCAGACAAATGGAGTTATCACTGTAGAACAGGTGAGGTCAAGAGGATATATTTTTAAAAGTCCATTTAGAACTGCTTGTACCAACGATGATTCTGACAATATATTCAGCATCCCTCTATTGCCATCTGCTGGTGATAGATGAAATGACATAGTTCATCATTTTAAAGAATATCCATTATATACTGTATTTTGAAGGGATAGCTTGTGCAAAATAAAGTCATACTTCCTAATTACCTACAGATACCAGATTTTGCATGAACAATCCTGCCAATGAAATTAGCTAAATGCACCAGTCTACACTGGAATATATTGAGTGAATGGCTTAAATATTTTTTAGAAGGAACTCTGAATAGAATATTCAGCTTAACTGTTATTGTTCTCGAAACATTTTTAAACACTCAAGCAGATCATTAATTCAAAAACAACATCATGCCCAAGAGAAGCAAAAGGTCTTTCTCAGATTCAAATTTACTATGTATTTCAATAAAATAAATAATGTTTGAAGTTGAAATCCTAAACTGTTCTTTTACTTTCCTTTTGCAAGCACATTAATAAACAATTCTATTACATATATTTAATTTCTTGAACTTTCCAAAAGTGGGGAGGAGGAACATAGGAAGCTGCCATATTCTGAGTCAGACCATTGGTCGGTCTAGCTCAGTATTGTCTTCACAGACTGGCAGTGGCTTCTCCAAGGTTGCAGGCAGGAGTCCCTTTCAGCCCTATCTTGGAGATGCCAAGGAGGGAACTTGGAACCTTCTGCTCTTCCCAGAGCGGCTCTATCCCCTGAGGGGAATATCTTACAGTGCTGAGTGCTCACACATTAAGTCTCCTATTTATATGCAAACAGGGCGGACTCTGCTTAGCTAAGGGGACAAGTCATGCTTGCTACCACAAGACCAGTGTAGTCTATGCAAAATAAATTTGCCTAGTCAATGATGGAACTCACCTGCTAGTATTAGAAAATTCAAGAAATAAGAACAAATTCAGCAATAATAATGAGCAACATGAGAAAATAGTCTGCTTCAATCAGTAGTCAACCTTAAAAGCCTTAGGACCCATTTTCAATCTAGGTGGCTGACATCCAACACAGCGTTACAAATCCATAACACTGTACTGTGGGGCTACTGCATTGGGGTTGCACAAACCAGGTGGTTGCACAAGCAGTGCTTCCACAGATTCTCCCAAACGTTGTCCCGAATGTTGTCCAGAACAACCCTCCCAGTTGACTAAGACCCACTGACTGGCCTTTCTTCACCTTGTTTGATGGCTGATTATCTGTTACGTCTTTTATCTGATTTATATATAGTTTTATAAACTGTTGTTTTACGTTTCTATTTGTAAGCTGCCTTGGATTTCCCTAAAGATAGAAAAATATATCACATATTGATCCCATCACTTATAACTGCTGCTTTCTAGGTTTATAATACAGGTGGACTTCATTATCACAGGGGTTCCGTTCCTGCAGATCAGGGATTCTCAAACTTGGGTCCTCAGGTGTTATTGGACTTCAACTCCCATAATCCCCAGCCTCAGTGGCCTTTGGTTGGGGATTATGGGAGTTGAAGTCCAATAACACCTGAGGACCCAAGTTTGAGAATCACTGCTGCAGATTATTGCGGGTAACAAAACTGTGGATAATGAGGCATTGAGGCTCTACACATGATCTGTGGTGTAGAGCCTAACCAGACTCTGCAGGGAGAGTGGGCTTAGCCCACTCTCCCCACAGACGAGCAGGGAGCTCATCTTACCATGTTGTAAATCTGTCAGGCTAGCCAGACGGAGTGTAAATCAGGCAGAGGCAGAAGTAGAATAGCAAAATCTTATAGGAAGAAATTCTCCAAACCAGGTTAAGTCCGAGTCAAATCCAATCAATCCAACAGAGTCCAAATCGAAGTCCACGGGCAAGGTCAACACAGTTCAGGGTCCAAACACGGTCAAGGCAATACATGAACACAGCCAATTAGCTCACAGGAAATTGACGTTGCTATCAGCAGGGTAGCTGTGGTGCAGTCATCCTAAATAGGCTGACCCCCGGTGCTGTTAAGAGTTCCTGAGTCAGCAGCTTTGCTTGTTGTTCTACGCATGCGGTTGCTTAACTTTTGCTGTCTCTTGGACCGATGCCTCTCCACAGCTGAGACCAGTCGCGCCTCCTCCACAAGAGCTGCTTCACCCGGCTGTAACTCATTTTCAACTTCCCATGCGTCGGACCCACTCTCCTTTGCAACTTCTGGTCTTTGCTCTCCCTCCTCTGCTGTAACCTCCATCCCCTCCTCCAGCTCCTCCTCGGAGTCTTCCAGCATGCCCATGACATACTGGGTCCATCATGGAGCTGGTAAGGGTGGTGGTGATCGGGGGCTGCCTGGTCCCTGGAAGTCCCAGAATGCCCCACACAAGTGCACAGGGCATTCTGGGGAGACCCCTGAGGCTGGGAGGCTTGTTGGAGCCTCCCAGTTGGGGGCCTCCTCATGAATCGCTGTGGTGCAGAGCCGTGCCGTGGTGACTCATGATTGCCAAAACAGAGTTAGTGGAGCACTTGCTCTGCTAATCTCATTTTAAGTGGGGGGAATTAAGTGCACTAACTGCTCGAAAGCGGGTTGGGCGGTCATGTGAATAGCCTCATTGAGTCTGTGGGATCATGGGGGTTAGGTTCCTAGACTTTTAAGAAGTGTGGTTAAAATATTTTTAAAAAGGGGAAACGGGCCAAATAAAGTGCCCTACCATGCTCTGCGGGTCTCCAGGTGTAGGTGAGTGTCAGAAAATACCTTTATAGGTGGTATGATGATGCTGGCTGACATGAGCAAAATTATTCAAAGTAATCCAATTGGAATTAAAAGAAATCCTTTTAATTTCAGTGGGACTACTTTGAGTAATTTTCCTCATGTCAGCCAATACTATCCTGAAAAACTTGGATTTTCACTAGATTCAAATTAGCATCACATCCCTGAATACCTTAGGATTTGACCAACCTCTTAAACCTGGGGTTCTCACACTTGGGTCCCAAGATATCATTGGACTACAGCTCCCATCCTTCACAGCCACAAGGTCTTCAGTCATTGTGGCTGGAGAGGATGGAAGTTGGAGTCCAACAATATCTGGCGACCCAAGTTTAAGAACCCTTGTCTAAAACAATATTCACAAAATGGACAAAATCTGTGAACTCCTCTCACACTGTTTAGATATGTATACGAATACAATGGATATTTATATACTGCTTTTCAATGAAAAGTTCCCAAAGTGGTTTACATAGATATAATTTTTTTTTTAAAATGGCTCGCTGTCCCCAAAGGGCTCACAATCTAAAAAAGAAATGTAAGATAGACACAAGCAACAGACACCAGCAACTTCAACAGAAACTGGGGAATGCTGTGTTTGGCAAGAAAACAGTGGTTAATTCATCTTCAGTGTGTCCTTTTGTGACTGAATCCCTAAGTTGGGATGGGGCTGTAGCTCAGAGGTAGTGCATCTGCTTGGCATGCAGAAGGTTGCAGGTTCAGTTCCTTGCATCTCCAAGTAGAGATGTGCATGGAACCGGTTCGGAGGCCCTTTATTGGCTTCCGAACTAATTTGAAAGACTCGTGGTTCAGCCAGTTTTTTTAGGTGGGGGGATAACTTTAAGGACTGGGGAGGGTGCTCTTACCCCCCCCCCCGCCCCCGTGTTTCCCCCACTGGTGCTGTTCTAAAAAACGATTCTGCCGGAGTGGCAGTGTACCTCCTTGCCGCCCTGGTACACTGCAGACTGGAAGGGGGTGGAAGTGGCCACTGCACATGCACACGTCACAACGTGACCATGCGCAGTGGCCTCTTCCAGCCCATGACGTACCAGGGCGGCAAGGAGGCATGCTGCCTCCCCGGCAGGACCATTTTTGAGAACAGCACCAGTGGGGGAAATGCAGCGGGTGGGGGGGAAGAGCACCCTCCCCAGTCCTTAAAGTTACCCCCCACCACCACTTTGAACCGGCAGTCTCCGGTACCGTGCACATCCTTATCTCCAAGTAGGGCTGAGAGAAGCTCCTGCCTGAAACCTTGAAAGGCCGCTACCTGTTAGAGGAGACATTACTGATCTAGATGGACCAATGGCCCCAGTATAAGGCAGCTTCCTATGTTCCTGTATTACATGGTGTTAGCAGTGGGATGCCAAACAGATTTCCAAAGCAGGGATCCTCTCTAAACTCCCATTCTGTATACCAAGGTTGCACAACTGCATTCCTCCAGATGTTATTGAACTACAACTCTCATCATCCCTGACTACAGGCCACTGTAGCAGAGGATTATGGGAGTTGTAGTTCAAAAACTGGAGGTCCGAAGTTATACAGCCTTGTGCTGTACGTATTATCAGGATATACACGCATCCTGATAATACACATTTAGTTGAAAAAACTAAACTTCCTGATTTCCTCTGTGAAAGATCAAACCACTATCAGCTTTGCAGCAGTAACATCTTTTTTAGAAGAAGGCATTCACTGATAATCACCCACATACTTAAAACTTTGGTCTCTCTTCATGAAGAGGTACCTTCAGTAGAAGGGATATTGTTTCTTGTGTATTTCCAGCTCTCTTTAGAAACCGACAAATGTTTTCAGTGATCAGGATATTTTCTTCAGAACTCTAAAAAAATTCCACAGAATTTTATAGATATGTAGGGTTGTATATGTACATACAATTCTCTCTTTCAATATATACATTCCTCTTGCTCCTATGTAAAGTAGCCTTCAGATGTAAATGGACTCACAATTGCAGTTTCACCACAGCCAGACACAAACAATAACAGAGAAGTTTCAATTTCTCACCAGCACCCGAACAGAGTGTTAATTTTGACGTCTAATTCAGCTAACAGTTCTCATTTGTTTGTTGGTACACCTGGCTGATAGCATCGAGAGTCGACCACTCAGTGGAACGATTTCCTCTGCTGAAAAAGCAAACAAAATGTTAAGATTTAAGGCAGTTCTACACTTTACACAGCAAACGTGTTGGCTGTATGCACACCAGTGAGACACTGGTATTTACTGCAGCAAACAGATCATATTATCCACCCACAATGGCAGTATTTGGGAAGTTCCAAAACAGAACTTGCCACCAGAGGGAGAAGTGATCTTAGATTTGAGTACTAAATGTGTGTATACGCTTTTTTCGCCCACAAACTTGATTCAGTTTGAATTTTTATATTCAGAGACTATGGGTAACATCCACGGTGGTCTTCAGTTTAGAACAGGAGTCCTTGCTCTGGAGAAAGTGCTTACTCTGGAGTAAGGATTTATGTTCCAGACTTCAGGTCTCCTCTTCCAGTTGAAGATAAACTGTAGATGCTACAACTCACTGGCTGACATGAGGTCCAGACTAATGCCACACTAGTGCAGTGAATAAAGATGCATCCATGAAAGAAGGTCATGCAACAGAGCGGATGCTCAAAAGTGCTCCATCTCTTGCGTTCTTGGACTGCTTGCACAAGCATGGCGCTTGTGCAACAAGGGTAACAGATAGGTTGCATAGTTCCCTGCAACATATATGGACTGAGGAAGAGGTTTCACAACACAGCGAGAGGTGTGTCACAGTTGGTGCGAGCAGCACACTCTGTTGCACTAGTGTGGAAAGCAAGCTCCTGACTTAGCAAAACTAGCTGGGGAAAGTGCAACATGTTTGTATCAGTGCAGCGTGAAGGCTGGATATCAGCCCCTACAGCTGGAAACAACCAACTGTATGTGCAACCCAGAGTTTGTTTGGTACATGCACTGTTTCTTTAAGTAGAGCCGAACCTCCAGATTCTCTCCTTCCTCTTGCATTCTGGATAAACTCTACTAGAGCCTTGCCAGGAAGCTGTATATAACCATTACGCTGCCCAGGGACGTACGTTTGGGCGGGGTATAAATTTGACAAACAAACAAACAAACAAACAAACAAACAAACAAACAAATGTGGCACCCTGACTGCATTAGAGGGGAAGGGTGGGGCGTAGCTAGGAAGAGGGGTCCCATGTTCATCCTTCTCTCTGGCAGCCCCCCAGAGTGAGGGAGATAATGAAGAAAATAGGGAGGAGTGGAGTTGGAGGGCCCTCAGGAGTAGGGATGTGCACGGAACCATGGTGGGGCGGTTTGAAGGTGGCGGGGGTCTCCATTTAAGAGCGGGGAGAGGGTGCATTTACCCCTCCCATTGCTTTCCCCCTGCCGGGATCAGTTTTTTAAACAGCCCACCAGGGCAGCAGAGTAATTCACTGCCGCCCCATTGCCCTCATCTTCCGGATATAACCAGAAGTCATCTCTGGCATGGGCACGTGCGTGTGATGTGCGTGTGCCTATGCTGGTGCACGCAGGCACGTTGGTGACTTCTGGTCATATCTGGAAGATGAGGGCAACAGGGCGGCAGGGAGTTATGCTGCCGCCCCAATGGGCTGTTAAAAAAAACTGATGCCGGCGGAGGAAAAGCGGCAGGAGAGGTAAGTGCACCCTCCCCCCACTCTTCATTCATTCATTCATTCAATTTCTATACTGCCCTTCCAAAAATGGCTCAGGGCGGTTTACACAGAGAAATAATAAACAAATAAATAAGAAACAAAGATGGCTCCCTGTCCCCAAAGGGCTCACAATCTAAAAAGAAAAATAAGAGAGACACCAGCAACAGTCACTAGAAGTTGTATGCTGCGGGTGGATAGGGCCAGTTACTCTCCCCCTGCTCAATAAAGAGAATCACCACGTTAAAAGGTGCCTCTTTGCCAAGTTAGCAGGGGAAACTCTTAAAGGGAAATCCCCGCCACCTTCGAACTGGCAGAACCACTGGTTCTTCGAACTGGTTTGGAGGCCCATAAAGGGCCTCCGAATTGGCTCCGTGCACATCCCTACTCAGGAGATGGGGGACCGGGTGCTCTAAACACTGTTGCTCAATTATAGCTACACCCCTGAGGAGAAGGGTGGGGCTTGCCAGCTGGTGAGCCTCCCCTACACAGGGTCTCCAGAGTTGTGAGGGAGAAAGTTAAGGTACTCTAGCCATCCTCCTATGAGCTGCTTCTCCAAAGCTCATCCTCTCTCCAGAGGCTATGAGTCTTTCCTCCAGCCAACCCTTCTTGTCACTGACCTCTGCTTGCCTAAATAGCAGCCCACACAACCTCTTAAAGACCCACCCTTCTTTGCGGCATTTCCTCTTGCTTTTCTTTCCTCTAGTGCTTGACAGAAGGTTCCTTTCCCCCCTTCCCCAGTGTGCTCAACTGTCCACTTTCTCCTGGCCCTGCCTCACCTTCTCCGTCATCAGAATGTACCAGGGCTGGCGCTCTCTCAGGTGGCTGGGCTGCTTCTCTGGGCTCGTTGTTGCTGCCTCCTCCAGGTAACTTGTCCCACAGGGCAGAGCAGAAGCATCCTCACAAGCCCTATTAAAAAAACCTCCTTAGTTACCAATCTCTGTGTTGAGCCCCAAATCAATCATCATTCCACTAGCGCACACCATAAATAAAGTTATCATTGCAATTTACTTATTTTATTGTCTTTGTTTAAAATTGGTTAAGTGCTTTCATTGTATGTGTTATCGTTGCTTTACTGTTTTGTTTGTGAGCTGCTCAGAGAACTGGTATGGGGCAGCAATATATATAAAGCAAATGTTTTATTATCAGCATATGGGACAGCCTCCTGGTAGAACGAATGTATAACCTGGCATGGCATATAGTTTATTTAGATTAACAATAAAATAAGTCAATTGCAATGATAACTTTATTTAAGATGTGCTCTAGCAGAATGGTTATTGAATTTGGGCTCAACTCGGGTATTGGTAACTAAACTGCCCTGAGCCATTTTTGGAAGGGCAGTATATAAATCAAATCAAATCAAATCAAATCAAATCAATCAATCTATAAAGCAGGTTTATTAATAGGGCTAGTTCCTTATTTAGGCTGCATGTACCCCTCTAAGACTCAAATTTATTATTTGTGTGTTTCTATATCTATCTATCTATCTATCTATCTATCTATCTATCTATCTATCTATCTATCTATCTATCTATCTATCTATCGCTATGAGTCATGGTGGTGCTAGTTTGATCAGGGAAG
Organism: Hemicordylus capensis; assembly: GCF_027244095.1. Taxonomy (NCBI): domain Eukaryota; kingdom Metazoa; phylum Chordata; class Lepidosauria; order Squamata; family Cordylidae; genus Hemicordylus; species Hemicordylus capensis. The sequence goes on from NC_069657.1 coordinate 422,534,694, forward strand.
CAATGTGGAAGTGGGGACATTTAACCCTTCCACCATACAATTTTTTTCCAAATCTAAACCAATCTCACTCAACCGATTTGCTCTGTGGGGGAAACATTTGGACACCGTATCATATATTCTTTCCCACAGAGAAAATAGTAGCTTGAGGAGTACTTAGATCAGGAAAGCCACAAGTGGGAAAGGGTCAAGGGAAAGGGCTGGGGTTGAAGAATCACACTATTATTGCTAGAGCCGATGGGGTCTTCAGTGGTTGGAACCCCTGCAGTTGTCCTGGGCAACTAATGAAAGCTTCAGAGAAATGTAAGGGAGCAGAAGAGCTTACTAACAGGGCCATCAGTGGCGGTTAAAAAATGTTTACATTAACATCTTCCACTAAAAGCGGTGTACATTATTATTTTTATCCTCACAACAACCCTGTGAGGTAGGGGGAAAGTTCTTCGGAAAAGTGGGCAGCACAATCTCTGTGCTGGTACCATTTGCCTTCCTGGAATGTACCCACATTCCATTCTAACCAGGAAAATGACATTGGCGGGGAGATAGAAGGCAGATCTGCACCTCTGCTGCCTGCTTCTCGGAGACTTTTTCCTTAAAAATAGCAAAGTCCTGTCAATCTCAGTAAGCTCCCTTGCCCCTTTAATTTCCACAATAATTTCGAGGGGGCCCCATTCCCACTGAAACCCCCCCCCCAATTTCTACTGCTGACAAAAATAGCAGTGGAAATGGTGAGGCATTTCAAAACAGCTCTGTTCAATACTCCCAGCGCTCCATGTCTCTTGGCTGCATTTAGTCAGAACAACAACAAATAATAATCAGGAGATCAGTCATAAAACTTGCAGCATAACATGTAGTTTGGACTAACTAAATATGGATCTAGGAGTTATGAACCAACTTCATCATCTTTCAGAGAGCTCAGCGTGCCCCACGGCCATATGCAGCCAGCCAGCCAGTTACAGTTTGTGTGCAAATAAACAGTAGGCTTTAATTATCTGTTGCTAATTATCACTCAAATTTGATTTGCACGCACTTCAAAAGGCCCATATCTTTCCATTTAGTTATTTGTTTCAGTCTGATGGGCCTTTAACTCAAACCAAACGTGGGATCAATTGCTGGCCAACAATGTAAGGAATGTGTTTATCCATAATCGTATCTCTCTTTTCTTACATGTAGCTGCGGTTGGTTATTCATGAAATCACTGGGGAGGCAAATTCATGTCAGCCTGTGAATTGGTGTTGCTTGTTGGGTCAGTTGCTAAAGAGGTTTAAACAACTTTTCAGAGTGGATTGGATTTTCTTTTGTTTTGTTTTTGACAGGCATGGGGAGAGGCAATGGAAAGAGAAATTACACTGAATAAAAGGGGAAAAAGTTGCATTTTCACTTTTCAAAAGTTTTGAATCAAACTGGAGTAAAACCAGATTAGCCCCAGGTTTAAGGTAAAGTGTGCCGTCAAGTCGATTTTGACTCCTGGCACCCACAGAGCCCTGTGGTTGTCTTTGGTAGAATACAGGAGGGGTTGACCATTGCCTTCTCCTGCGCAGTATGAGATGATGCCTTTCAGCATATTCCTATATCTCTGCTGCCCGATATTGTACCAGTGGAGATTTGAACTGGCAACTCTCTGCTTGTTAGTCAAGCATTTCCCTGCTGAGCCACTTAAGGTGCTACAGCCCCAGTTTTACCCAGTGGCAAAAGAGTTGGACGAGGATAAAGCTAGAGAGGCTTCTGGCCCAGCCAGAATCTGGCTCCCAGCTGGGGGAAAGTGATTTCTAGAATCATCTCAGAACTTGCTGTATTCTGGAAGGTCCGTTCTATAAATAGCATGCGAGGTACCTAGCACTACAGGTAGATGTCTAATGATCTGTAGTGTCTCCCTCTTTATCAGTTTCTCAGCCCCTATAGTTCTGAGTGGCAACCAGAGGCACAGAAGGAATCTGACTATTTATTTGTGTAATTTTTACATTTATATTCTGCTTTTCCTCCGAGGTACCCAGAGCAGTGTACATGATTATGTTTATCACAACAACCCTGTGATGTAGGTTAGGCTGAGGAATAAGTGACTCACCCAGAGAGTTTTATGGCTGAATGGGGATTTGAATTTGGGTCTCCCTGGTCCTAGTCCAACACTCTAACCACAACACCATGCCAGTTCTATTAAAGGGATGAGGTCCTTTCTCCTAAGGGTCTCAGCCCACTAAAGACAAATGGGATTAATTTAGAAAATCATGTGAAGTTGGCTTTCTAGGTGTAGTGGATTAAATCTTTTGTATCAGAGCAAGCTCGTGTGAGGGAAAGAAATGCTGAATCATCCCTGCTGACCTGTATGACTAGGCTCCTCCTAAAACTGTTCTGTATTATTGGTAGGTTCAAAGGCTTCCACCAGCTCTTTCCAACAGGCTACTCTGAATGGGAAGTGGAGTGATCAAACATTCCCATTCACCTTTTCCATCTTTGCTAACAAGCAAGTGAAATTGTTAATTTGACCAAGCTCTCATTGAGACGCATTTTGCACCAGAGAAAATCCCCCTTCAGCTCTCCCCTTTTCCTGAGTTAAAAACCAACTTGGAGAGGCTTGTAAAAAGAAAAGTCTAAAAAACCCCCAGTTTTATTCAATTACTTCAGATTGCTTCCATCTGAGGTTCTTAGCTTATTTATTTCTTTATTTAAAATATTTATACCCCGCCCCTCCAGTACACTACTGCTCGGAGTGGCTCACAACAATAAAATAGATGCAATACACAATACAATAATAAAATTAACCAAATTAAGTAAACAAGTTAAAAGTCAAGTTAAAAACCACAATCAATATTAAGTTTCAAATTAAAAGTTACTTGAAAAGCTAAGAATTGAAAATTATAAAAACTAAAGAACCTACCAGATATAACCAAAGATGGAGCATTAAAAAGTCTCTTTAAAAAGATGTGTGTTTAGTTGTCTTTTAAAAACACTGAGGGAGGGAGCATGAAACATTTCAGGGAGGATGTTCCAAAGCCAAGGGGCCACAACCGAAAAGGCCATGTCTCTAGCCCCCGCCAACCGGATCTCTGCTAGTGGCGGAGCCATGAGATGATGAGCAGAAGGCCCTGGCAGGTTCATATGGGTGAATGCGGTCCGACAGGTACACTGGCCCCAAGCCATGTAGAGCTTTAAAGGTCAAGACCAGCACCTTGAATCCAGACTGGATGTGGACCGGTAATCAATGAAGCTGCCACAAGATGGATATAATACTCATGAAGTGACTTGCACCCATGAGCATCCTTGCAGCAGCATTCTGGACCAGCTGAAGCTTCTGAACAGTCTTCAAGGGCGGCCCCAGATAGAGCGCATTGCAGTAGTCCAATCTGGACATTACCAACACATGTGACTGAGGCCAGATCCTCAGTCTTTGACAGGGGTGTAGCTAGGGGAGAGGGGGCCCGTGTTCATCCCTCTCTCTGACAGCCCCCCAGAGTGAGGGAGATAATGAAGAAAATAGGGAGGGATGGAGCTGGAGGGCCCTCAGGAGCTGGGGGCCCGTGTTCTTTGAACCCTTTCACTCAATTATAGCTACGCCCCTGGTCTTTGACCTCAGATCTGACTGAGGTCAGATCCTAGCTTTCTTAAATACACTCAAAAATACATAGTAAGTTACAAAGATAGGTTGTCTTAGGCATGTTTAAACGTTTATAGAGTCTTTTGCAATGGCCTAGGTAGAATGGGCATAGGCTAGGGTTTCTTATTACCTTTTTGCTACAGGCAAACAATAATAAAACAATATCAGGAATATGCAAAAGCACACACAAACACACAGACAAAATTAGAAATTCTAACAAGAAGTCTGACTAAACAAACTTTTCTCTAGACTAAACTTCCATTTTCCTTGAACTCACCAAACACTGGCTGAGAATCAAGCCCCTGCAGTTCTATCTTCCAAGAGCTGCAGTCAGCCTCCTGAAGCCATCGTCCATGGCCACATGTGTCCTTCTCTTCTTTAACAAAGACCTGCTTTTCTTGTTCCCAGAATTATCCGCAACCGCTCTCTAGGTCCCACCCACGTGGTGTACTGATTGGCTGCCCTGGAGTTCACCAGCATGTCACTCAATACAAGAAGGCTCTCCACACGAGCAGTGTGGAGAGCCTTGAGGGGGTTTGTGGGGAGAGAGGGCTTAACCTGCTCCCCCCGCAGATGAGCAGGGAGTTTGTCCTGCACAGCTGGATCAGCTGCCCACACAACTACTTGGCTCTGTCATGGAGGCGGTTGGGGCAGTGGGGATTGGGGGTTCCCAGTGGGGATTGGGATTCCCAACCCCCGAAAGTCCCTGAATGCCCCACGCAAGTGCATGGGGCATTCTGGGGAGCCCCCCCCCACGACACCAGGAGGCTTCTAGCTTCCTGGTCGTGGGTCTCCTCATGAGTTGCTGCAGCACGGCAACACATGTTCCAATAAACGGGGTTAGCAGAGTGCACAGTCCACTAACCTCATGTAAGGGGAGGGGCATTTAGGGAGGCTTGCTGCCGAGAGAAGCACAGGGCCAGGCGAAACCAGGCTAGGCTCCCTTAGCTTGGTTTAGCCTGGTCATGAGAATAGCCTCAAGGGTTCACTCCCTGTTAACTCTTTAGAGGGTGGGGTGGCTGATCACTACACTAGGCAGTTAATAAGTGGGATGCCACTTAATTTCTTTTTAGCAGACCCAAGGCAGTGAAACAGACAATAACAGGCAATAGTAGATTTAGGAAGCATATATTTCTAGGGAATGTGTTTGTTTAGGTTTCATGCCCCCATCTTCATTTTATTTATTTATTTTTGTATGGTTCTAGGGGCAGGAAATGAGGGTCCCACTTTGTGGTGCTTTAAAAAAATGAAGACCATTCATATTATTTTATATAAATAGGATAGCCCAGTCTCTGTCTTGTGAGCGGCTTTCTGAAAGCTCCTAAGAAGCAGGGCATTTTTGTTTTTGTTTTTTAATGAAGAACAAAACTCAGTTTGACAACACTGTAGGCCACAAAATGCCTGTAGAAAATGTACCATGCCCCAGTTCACCATGAAGACGGAGATGGCAAACCACTAAAATGTTGGCTAACCTCAAGCAACTCATTTGCAAAATGAAGAACATTCATAATGAACCCAGTCATTTTACAGCAGAATATTATCCAACAACCTACACACTGTATAATTTGTGGCCATGAATACAATTCTTTAGGAATATTGCTGCCATTTCTGGACACTGCCTTGTATCCAAATGTAAGGTTTCTGAACTCTTATTTATGAATACATACTAGCCAATGATAGAGTGAGCCGTTCCTGGAATTATTGTCTACCTTCAATTAAATGCCATTAAAATATCATGAGATCCATGATACTAGAACTCTACTTGCTTTCTGCTAGATTAACTTGCTCCTGAGTAAACATAGTTAAGAAGAAATGGTAAATTACATGTATCATGGTTCCTACCTGAAGGGCTTAATGTTGGATAACTAGGACAAAAGGTGAAAGGACATAAAAGATTTGTAAGAACCAATGAGGATGGTATTGGTTGGATACAAAAATGGCAGAAAACATTAGAGATTCAGGAAAAGGTTTAAAGAAGAAGCCAGTTTCAAAACAGGATTGGAAGGATGCAGAAGGCTGACTCTTATCTGCCAGTCCTGGCTTTTTGCTAGCTTATTCTAACTTGCAGCCATGCTGCCATTGGCTGATTCAGCCATGTGACTCAACATGCTTAAGAACCGATGCAGACATTATTCTTGCCAGATGGTTTTGAATTCTTCATTCTCTCTTTTTGAAAACAGAATTCTTCATTTTGAATTCATTCATTCATTCTGTCTTGCAGACAGGAGCCTTTCATGCATGTGAGGAGAGAGTTCCATGATGGACCAAAGATGAGACAGAAATGTAATAAATGCAATAAACAAACAGAGGGGCTTGCAAGGGCCAGCTAATGCTGAGGAAGAAAAAGAGAAGCCACCACACCCAGTGCCCCTGTTACCTCTGTCCACTAGTGATTGTATCAAGGCAGGGGCGTAGGCACTATTGGGCGACTGGGTTCAAAGAGCCTGGGCTGTTGCCCCTCAGGGGCCGTGCCTCACGGCCCCAACATACCCCCCCACGTCTGACATCAGAAGTGGGGGGTGGGACTGGTTTAGCTTCTGAATGGGGCTGCATGGCCCCGTTCAGGAGTTAGATGGCCAGTGCTGCGAATGCAGCGCAGCCAGGAGAGGCTCTCCCTGCCTTTAAGGCAGGGAAGAGCCACTCCTTGCTGTGCTGCAAATGCAGCACTGGCCTGAATCTAACTCTCGAACAGGGCCGCGCGGCCCCATCTGGGAGCCAGACCATGCCCCTCGCATCTGACATCAGACGTAGGGGGCGGGGCGAGTGGGGCTGCGGTGGCAGCCACCAGACACGGGCAGCCGCTAGTCTGACTGCGCTACTGTATCAAGGAAGCATAAGAGACTTGCTTATTCTGAGCCTGCATGCTTTCCCCATCTTAGAGTCAGTCCCAGAATAACCCCTGGTTCCGTTTTATAAGCAAATGCGGCCACTGGGTCATCCAATCAAATAAGCTGGCAGTAGATTTAGGGCAGACTAGTTCTTTCCTGCACAACACCATTCACTTATGAAACTGGCTGACACTGACTTTGATGGCTTTCAGGGGGCATTACACAAATTTATGGAGGGGAGGTATGTCAGTGTCGAGAGGAAAAAACAACCTCCCCTCCAAACCCCCAACTCTATGCTGCGGTTTCCTTCCTTCTCCTGTCCTCTAGAGCCTCATGGCCAGGATTCCACAGCATAAACCTGACCTGACCCCACCTCTTCTTTCTCCTCTTCATCACGTGAAGGCCTGACTAGGTGCTCAGGCTCAGCCCACCCCTTCCTCAGCCTGACAGTCTTAGCAGCAAGGGCAATGCCGATGCCAAGCATCAGCCAGCATTTCCCTTGTCGAGCTTGAGCACAGAGCCAGACAATTATATAGAGAGGAGGTAGGAGGGAGGCTGCCTGACACTCCTCTCCCTCCTCTCTTGGAGAGGGAGCCAGTGCTGTAGCATGCAAATGAATCAGGGAGGTGAGAGTGTTCTGTGTACTCCTTGTACAAGGCTTCAGAGTACCTCCAGGGGTTCATGAACCCCTAGTTGAAACCACCTGAGCTAGACGCTTCTGCCATCTCCCTCCCTCCCTCTGGCCTTGAGTGTCAGTTGATGGTAGTGAAATTGCTGTCTTGCTGGAGCTGGCTGTCTTCAGGCATAGGAAACCCCAGCAGGAAGTCAGCATGAGAAAAATGATAGCTGCCGTGGGCTGAAACGGCTTTGTGATTAACCTGGAGATATCATGGGGAAGGCAGCCTGTTCCAGACCCCTGAGATTAATGAGAGCCATTCTTTGCCAGTGAAAGAGCATAGCTTCAGCTAACCATGCTTTTGGCACCTTGAGGTTGGATTAACGAAATGGACTGTACAAGAAGCGATGTATTGCGGCCGCTCGGAAATCAGATCTGGTGCAAAATGCAGCCACTGGCTTGTTAAATGGAGTTGCATGCAAAGACTATTTTGCAAAGGTACCCAGGGATCAGCTGTGACTGCCAGTAGGGTTCTGGATGGAATTCAAAGAGTTTGAAGTTGGTTGTAAGTTATAAAGCCCTAAAGGGTTTGAGACCTGCTTACTTGAGAAATTGCCTCTCACTGCCTAAAGTGCTGCAGCAGCAGAAATGAGCTCACTCATCCATTCCTTTCTCACACAGGCACTTAAAATCCTTCAGCTGCAGCTCTGAAACCTCTCCCACACTCATTTACTGCAAAGCCCTTGGTGCTTTCTACAGTCCATCAGTTTCAAGAATGGGACCAATATCTGGTCATAGGCAAGGTATGCAAGTTGCTTGATGTCTGGGGCAATGTTTTATCAGTGTTGTATCAGTTTAATTGGCATGACTTCCTCCATACAATTTTGGGAATTGTAGTTTGTTGAAGATGCTGAACATTAGAGGTTCGTTCACACGATTATTATTAGGGTAGGACAAACATCCTGCCCTAGAACCCCTGCTAACTGAGTGAAGAAACACCTTTAAAAGTGGTGATTATCTTATATTTAGCAGGGGGAGAGCAACTGGCCCTATCCAACCCCAGCACAGCATCCCTCCAGTGGCTGTTGCTGGTGCCTTGTGTTTCTTTTTAGATTGTGAGCCCTTTGGGGACAGGGGACCATCTTATTTATGTATTATTATTTTTTTAATGTAAATCGCTTTGAGAATTTTGTTGAAGAGCGGTATATTAGTTGAAGTAGTAGTAGTAGTAGTAGTAGTAGTAGTAGTAGTTATTGTTGTTGTTCAGGGGCTGTGCTTGCTCCCATTTTCTGGTTATCTGTGAGTTAAAAACCAGGTTGGAAGCACTGGCAGTGATTGTGTCTTAAGCAGCAGCTGGGTTGGAGGGCTCCCTCCTACCCAGCAGCTGTACCCAGGTCTTTAACAAGTAGGAGGAAAAGCCCTCCGACCCATCTGCTGCTTAGCACATGATCACTGCTGGCACCGCCGACCTTGTTTTTGACTTACAGGCAATCAGAAAAGCACACACAGCTTCTGAACCAGAGTAGGAGGGCTTCACCTACTTTATTCATAATCATGAGAATGAGCCTTATCGGTTAGAGATGCCTAAAGGCTTTCACAGGACTACAGTTCCAGGATTCCCTGGGGAGGGGGATGATTATTAAACCAGTTGGAGTATGTGCTGTTGACTTGCCCCTAGCACTGTTCCCTCTAACAGGGATACCCAGATGTTGTTCACAACTCCCAGCATCCCTAGCTGTAGTGGCTTTTGGCTGGGTATTCTGAGAGTTGTAGTCAACAACATCTGGGAATCCCTGTTAGAGGGAACACTGGACCCCAGAGGAGTCTTTTTCAAACTTTTTGAGCTCGATTTCAGAGCTTACTATACGGGAGCTTCCTAGGTTCTCCTGCCAGCATAAATGTATCCCACAGGTCAGCAGGCAGAGATTCTTGAAGACAGTCCTGTGCATACAGCCACTGCCACCACATGCATCTGTGGATTGGGGTACATTAGAAAGGGCAGAACAAGATATCCCACAGAACGCTATCATAGCCATTGGTCCATCAGCTCAGTATTGTCTGCTCTGGATAGCAGCAACTCTCCAAGGCTTCAGGCAGGAGTCTTTCCCTGCTGTGCCTGGAGATGCCAGGGAGTGAACCTGGGACCTTCTGCATGCAAAGCAGAGGCTCTACCACTGAGCTATGGCCCCTCCCCCTAATCTCTGACTCTGTCCTGTAACCAGGTACAGAGAAACAGCATAAGAACGAAAGGAAAGGAAAGGAAGGGAAAGGAAAGGAAAGGTTGTGCTGTTGAGTTGGTGTCAACTCCTGGCGTCCACAGAGCCCTGTGGTTGTCTTTGGTAGAATACAGGAGGGGTTGACCATTGCCATCTCCCATGCAGTATGAGATGATGCCTTTTAGCACCTTCCTATGACACTGCTGCCCGATATAGGTGTTTCCCATAGTCCCATAGAAACATACAGGTACTGGCAGGGATTCGAACAATAGGGATGTACCAAAATGCGATTCGGTATCCAAATTGCCAGCACAATCCCTTTAAAAACTAGGGCTTCCACAACCCCATTAACAAGGAGGAGAGTAGGTCCATACCTGCAGGGCATCTCCCAGCTGCCCCTGTGTGCGATGCCGGCATGCCCAGAGGCCACGTGCATGCCGGCATTATGCACAGAGAGGGAGGCAGCTGGAAGATGCCCCACTGTCACACGAAGATATCCAGGAGGAGCACTGGGATTACGGAAGTAGTGGCGAGTGGGAGGAGGAGCAGGTACGGGCCTGCTCACCTCCTTGTTAAAGGGGCTGTATAAGCCCTCTTTTTAAAAGGGATTGTGCCAGCGATTCAGATGCCTAATCACATTTCACCACATTCCTAAAGAACAAAGCAGTCCCTCAAACCACAATAAGGATGCAATCACCTCTACAAAACTGAGGGTCCTCTGCCAGTGAGAAGAGAGATAGTTCCCTGTGACTGCTATTTGTTAATATCTAAAGAGAGGGAGAGAGAAAATCCAACCACGGAACTCTATTGTCTCATCTTGTTAGATCATGAATGTTGTCAAGAGCTGTCAGAGCCGTAGCTCAGAGCCACTTAGAGTTGTCGGATTGGGTGGTGTAGAAATGTAATTAAAAAATAAAATAATAAAATGGTGGACCAAATGAACCTCTGGTGTTCTCTAGCAAACCCAGTCTTATGTTTCTCATGTAAATCCAGCCTTCTGTTAAATCACACCCACACTTAGGGAAATTTTGGACATGCTGTTAACATACACAAAGCAGTTTTCAGCATACATCGTGCTTCATGTGTACACCCAAGCCTTGATTTGGGATTACTTGATAATAAGGAAGTAGCAACTGGATATTAGCTGATGCACGTAGATGCCCTAAACACATAAAGAACTTTGCAAGCCTTAAAAACAGATTTGTTGTGGCTTAAGTTGTAACTGACTAGAGCAGGGTTTCTTAACCTTGGGCCCCCAGATGTTGTTGGACTACAACTCCCATCATCCACAGCCACAGAGGCCATGTCTGGGGATGATGGGGGTTGTAGTCCAACAACATCTGGGGGCCCAAGGTTAAGAAACCCTGGACTAGATCTCACTTTATCAAATGTACATGAAGTATATCTTCAGTTTACACACACTTACACACATGTCTTAGTTGCTGGGCTTGTTTCAGCTCTGTATATAAAACTGGAAAACTGAGTGGACACTGCATTTAATGCTCTATTAAAACAGACACCCCAAATTGCTATTGAGGTCTATCTGCATTGCAGATGTAAAACAGAGTACTGAGCTTGCCCTTTGACTTTCTGTGAAAATAATTTATAAACCAGAGATCCCTCTCCCATAATCACTTTGCAATCCCCAAATTGCATAATTCCATGACTTTCTGTAAATACCCCTCTTAAAGGGAGTCAGCATGCATCATACATTTTGCTGCTTTAGGCACCACCACCACCACCACCACCACCACCACCACATTCTTGAGAAATGAATGTGTACCTGCATTTTCATCACTGTCAGCAAAAGTGACGTTGAACCTGAACCAAAAAGGAATGATTGAGAGTTACTTTTCAAGCTGATGGATGTACAGTGATATAAACTTAGACTGACACTGAGGAGCTGATGTGAAATGTTACACCCAATCTGGACACAGCAGACGTGGATTTTATGATCCAGTTGGGTATGCTTGTTAGTTATTGTTGGAGGTCAATCAAAGTGTAATTGTAACATAGGGAAAGACAGTCCCAGGGCAACTGCAATGTGTTTCCAGCAGCTGCTGTTCATTACTCATTCGACTCTACCTTCTGATTTTGAAATTAATAACCCCTGGCCTTTTAACAAGGCATCACCTTTCGAAAAGCAGAGGTTTGGATGTCCCTTACATAAACTGCATTGAAAACAAAAGGAGCTGTCCAAGTACACAGGTGTGTACTGTTGCTTTGCTTTTCATTGCAACAGAGGATTCTGCAGAAGAGAAACTCCTCTTTAGGAGTTTTTTCTGCAGAATCTGTTGCTTTCTGCCTATTACAAGCAAATGTCTTGTTCACATCCCTCCTTATGGGAGGGATGGCGACAGACCTTTTCTGCTAGTATGAGACCTTGGCTGTTGAACGGAGTGCTGTTTGTTTCTCCTAGCGGGAAACCAGCTGTGAAATAATTAACCTCAAATATCTAGCCATCATGTACCGTGTGCATGTATGTTTCTTAATGTGCTGTCACTATGCAGGACAAAATTTTGGGAGAAAGCCAAAGGATTTATAAAATTGGGTTTCCAGAAAATCTAGAAGAGTTCAATAGTTCATTTCTGGGCAGGAGGAATTTCAGCTTAAGGAAGAGCTTAGTAACATTACCTGGCGTCCTCCAGCATCAATTTTCTATTGTGTGTACTAAGAAATTAATATTAGGGCCGTGAGTGGCGTAATGCCTAACTTGGATTATATCACCTGGATGGCAGAGCTGCAAGTTTCTTGGCATTGCTATAGCTTTTCCCTGAGCAGAAGTATAATAACGTCTTTCGAAACCCAGGGATTTGTGTTACACTTAAAAAATGGTTTGTTAGGACCCATTGATATATGAATATGTGACTCTCCCTTTAAACAATAAGCACTGAGAAAAGAGGAAGCAGAAGAAAACAAGACTCATTTTTAGTTATCTAGTCTGGTAACTGCCTTGGAAGGCTGTTAGGCCAAGATCTGTATTATTACTGTTACTTCTTCTGGCTACCTATTCTTTTGTTATGCTAATAGCCCAGAGTGGTCAACTGATGGGAGCTAATGGTTGAGAGGTGGCTGGCAATCTCTATGTTTGAATGAAACTTGCCTGGGAAGGATGACATCATTCTGAGGAGAAGGCTGAGGTAAACTGTGTTTTGTGAAGCAGTAGCAGCAGTTTGGGATGCTAGGCTATTTTGGAGGGTACTGGCCACTGACCCCACCCATCAGGCAGCGAGGGGCATAAGTGTGCACATCCTGCTCTTCTTCCCTCTGTTTGATTAGCAACTTGCTGCTTTTCAGCAAACTGTAGTTTGCTGTTGCAAGTGAGCCACCAAACCATGGTTTCTGTGAGCCCTGCAAACCAGGATTGGAAACCACGGTTTGATCCTAGGACCATATGAACAATGGACTTAATGCTGATTAGTCTGGCATATGTGGTTTCGTGGGAACGTTTGTGAGAAATTTATATGTTTTCTTTGATTTGAAATCCTCTCTAGATGAGGCTATACACAATGGCCAGAATCCTGATTTAGTCCTACTCAGAGTAGACCCATTGAAATAATGGTATTTAAGTTTGTCTTGAGCAAATGAATTTCCATTATTTCAGTGGATCTGCTCTGATTGAGATTAAGCCAGGATCCCGGCAAATTTGTTCAAAATTGGTGTTATAAACAACTTTTTTCTCCATTTTTTCCGTATGTGTAAAAAAAAAGGGGGGGTGGGGGCAGAATAACCAGAAATCATATAGTCATGTTTTGTAGCTTGTGAAAATACTCTTCCAATGATACACAACAAAATTGGCCAAACAATTACTGAGATAATGAGGTGGGTCTCACGATCAGTGAGACCTGCTTTGTCCAGGTTAGCAGGGAGAGCGGACTAAGCCCGCTCTCCCCGCAGACGAGCAGGGCAGCAGCCCTGGGTGGCCAGATCGGCCGCCCACATGACTGCCGGCTCCATGACGAAGTCGGCGGGGGCTGGGAGGATCGGGGGCTGCATGGCCCCTGTAAACTCCAGTATGCCCTTTACGACTACGCATTTATTTATCACTAAATGGTGATAAATTTGATTTGAGCGTCTATCTACTTTCTCCACAGTCTTTATAAGTCTTATAAGCCACCTCGTGCCTGTTTTTCACTGGCAAAGGTTGAGTATACATCAACAAAATAAATAAATAAATATATTTTTATAAATAAACATAACCATGTAAGTAACTAGCATATCAGTGAAGGAGTTAGAATTTAAACTGAGTATTGAAAAGAGCCTCTCTTCCAAGCAAGGACGAGAGTATTGCACCTCCAGGCTCAAGAGTATTGCACCCCCAGGCCCAAGACATATGTATTTGGATGAACTAGGGCCACTTTATTAATTGTTAATACAATAACCTGCAACAAGGAACAATAATTAGATTGTGGATATCCCCTCTATGGGTCAGCTTCATAAGGAGGACTGCTCACTACCGAGCAAAAGACTGGACGTTAATTCAGCCTGGCACCTGTCTGGACATCATAACAACCGTGAGGTGTTAACCCTGCTGAGGGGAGGCCAACCAGCCCCACCCACCCAGACCACAAAACTATGAGTTGCGGGCGCCAGGAAATATCCGAGTAGGGGTGGATCCCAGGCCAAGGGTCTCAAAACCTGTAAGGGCTGTTCCTTGACTTGCCTACTCGCCTTAAATGGTCCTCCAATAAGACACTGAACAAAACAACCTACAACAACCCACACTTTCCAGCCACAAAATCAGGGCAAACCTCAGTTTAGCCCTGCTTAACCCACCCACCCAAAATTTCACAAATACCTCGTTGCAGGGCCCATAGAAACAAGTCATTCCCATGACTGGACAGATGGACTCCACACACCGATACAAAGTGTCGTCTTGAGCCTAGATGCCAGAATGCGAAATGGCATAAATATCCATAGCCACAACAGCCCAACCATAGCTCACAATTAACCTTCTACCAGGCATGATTAAAACATTGAATCCCACCCTAACCACGCCAACATAACCGGGAATCATGTAAGACTATGCCAGCACGATATCTGGAAAACAGGCAGTTAAATTTTGAAAATTCACAATTGCTTGTAGAATTAAGGGCCGTTGCCGCAAAGTAGCCCAATATCACTCCCACCCAAATGTGTCACCAATAGGTGAGGGACACCAGGATTAGCAATGTACTCCTCCAGAATGGGCACAAAGAGGCTCCATGTCATCCCACGATGTCCAAGCCAATCTACTTCGGCCACACCAGCAAGACATAGCTGGGTGCCAATGATGGTCTGACAAGCATGGTGACTGGCCCAAAACATGTAACTGTGGCCAAAGATGAAGACCCAGACAGGAGATGGCAGCTGCACAACTGAAAAACAAAAGTGGTTAGAACGTCTTCTAAACAACATTACCTGCTAACGCAGTAAAGGACGAATGTACCGATGGCATGCAGATGAGCGCCAATGCCCAAGGGCACGGATCTGACCCTCAGGCATCCCAACTGCCACTGCGGAAGATTCAGCGCCTATACAAAAAGAGTGGGTACCGAATTCTGCTGGTTAAGACTTGCTTTACATAGTATATCATGTATCACCACCCAAAATTGATAAGCGCGGAAGTGTTCTCATGATGAAAGAGTGGACCAGGATTATCTCCATGTACCACCAGGTAAGCTAAAACTGCCAACATGGGACATAAAGGATTATTGTCTCCATGCGAAAGACTAATAATAGGCCCTTTACCACGCTGGTCCATTTTATCCCGACGAATTACTAACTTCAACCTGTTATTTGTTAAATGTACATCGCGGCACTGCAGGGCCTGAGTCGAGGTATCCTGCCAAAGTGTCCCCGTACCACCGCCCAAAATTGATAATGGGTAAGCACGGCAAACACCCGCAAGATGAAAGAGAGGACCCGGATCATCTCCACATACCCCCAGGTAAGCGAAAACCTCCAACACAGGACACAAAGAGTTACTGTCACCATGTGAAAGACTTTTAATGGGCCCTTTACTGCGCTCGTCCATTTTAGCCTGATGAATTACCAACTCCAACTCTTTATTTGTTAGACGCACATCATGGCGCTGCAGAGCCCATGCCAAGGTGTCCTGCTTAGATGCAGAAACAAGTTCACTTAGCTGAAGAGCACTGAAAAAAGCCACAAGAATAGCTGCCCCGAAAAACAAAACCTCAAAATTCAAATAACATATTGAAGTAACGTGCCAAAATTTTATTTAGTATAGCAGGGGAAATTGGTACGCGAGAATCAGGGCAAATGGGAAATACTCGAGCCCAACCTTCCAAAGCACAGCATACCATAAAGTCAGTTGTGGAATCTGTGAACCCATTCTTCTTAGCCTGGAAGGCAAGAGCCACCAATATGGCACCAATTGACTGGGATGCCAAATCCTAGTCACGAAGGTGAAGACAGTAGCATAACACATGGTCCACCGGAACAGGCCAAACCTCACCCAGCTCAGATGATTCCTAAACTCGCAGAACTCACATACAACCGCAGCATAACATTTCCTGGTATTAGGAGCCAAAGAAAGGCTGATAGCTTGTTCAATTCCTACCTACCAATCTGACCGGAAAGATTTTGGAGGGTTTTTTTGGTACTTACTCCCTCCGGGGGGCTTCTCTGAGGCTGTGGGGTGAGTCTATGGAAGTTTTCCCTCCCCCCACTGGCGTCTGTTATGCTTTAAACCCAGGCCACACAGGGGTCCATTGCATATGCACTGTGGCCTCCACAGTGTAGTGGTTAGAGTGTTGGACTAGGACCGGGAAGACCCAAATTTGAATCCCCATTCAACCATGAAACTCACTGGGTGACTTTGGGCCAGTCATGTATCTCTCAGCCTAAACTACCTCACAGAGTTGTTGTAAGGATAAAAATAACCATGTACACCTCTCTGAGCTCCTCAGAGGAAAAGTGGGATATAAATGTAATAAATGAATCAATCAATGAATCAGTGAATAAATAAATAAATAAAATGGCTGCTGTGACTTGGGAAAGGCCCGGAAAGGACTGAAGACTGCCCAAACTGGGTGATTTAAAGCATAACAGAGGCTGGTGGGAGGAGGGGAAACCTCTGCAGACCTTCCACAGCCTCAGAGATGTCCCCTGGATGGGGTAAGTACAAAAAACCTATATATATATATATATATATATATATATATATATATATATATATATATATATATATATTTAAAATTGTGAACCCCCCCCCCATGACCAGCATCAAGCCATCGAACCAAACCAGTTCAAACTGGTTCGGATTCAAACCTATTCACACAACCCTAGAGGCCAGCCTTGTGCCCAGGTAATATATCCTTAAACCATAACAGAAACTTTCCCAAAGGTAAGAAACATTCTCGTAGTGGGTATGTGATTAGCGGGTAACATTGTAATAAAGTCCAAAGAGGGCTTAACTTTATTGGACTAGGTCCCCTTTGAAGCACGGTGGGGAGATGTCTTGACCCACCCAAATCCCTCAGGCTAGAATGCCAACATTTACCCCTCTGGCAAGTGTTAAAGGAATGGGATCCACCATAAATTGAACATGCATGACAATACGGACAACAGGGACATGAGCAAACACAATTAATCCTGAATTCCCAACATAATGGGGGAAAAGAACCCCCTAGGTTTTGTGCCTGACTTTGAATGGAAGCAGCCGAAGACTTGACTACTAAGTGGCCACTATCCAAATATTCCCCCCAAACTGGGTGATTAGGAGTCATAATCCGCAACCAAAGTGTTGGTTGGGAACAGGCTCATGGGAAAGAAGGGTCCAAGGCCAAGCGACACTGAAACGATTCATCATACCATGCCCAAGCATGCCCACTAAATTCTGAAAATGCATGACAAATGATATCCAGGTACTTTATCATAGAAGCCGCCCATGCCAGTTGTTTCTTCAAGACCACACTCATGTAATCCATGTACCCAACTAACCAGTTTGACCAAATTATGGTCAACTGTTTTGACCTTAAACTTCTCCTTATCTCTAGCATCACCTTTATCACCCTCCCAGGGCTCAGATTCCCAATATAGTAAAGAGAACATGTCTACATATTTGTTCTTCCAAATCTTTTCCTTAGTTGAAAGAAGCAAGTGATTCCCCAAAAGCAACGATACATCATCATGAGGGTAAAATTCAATCCTTTAACCAGTAGTACCTTCTCTATTCTGACGGCTTATCTCCACTCATCCACTTATGTTGCCATGGTGTCAAGTGGGAAGCAGGTGAAACCTTTTTAGCTGTGTTTACTCCACCACCAGTTGGTGAAATACTTGCCAAGGCGGCGGCGAAAATCCTGGGCCAGAAGGCCAAATAGCAAACCACCGCAAACTTGAGACAAAAGTCCAGCCCAAGAAGGATTACCCTTCATTATATCGTACTCACCCATAGGCCCAGTATTAGAATCAAGAGTATTACAATGAGAAGATTGAACATAGTGGGGCGGGGTACAGAGGCGTATCTAGGGAAAATAGCGGCTAGGGCAAGCACTGAAATTGCGCCTCCTGTCCAAACATCTGACACCCATCTTTCAGATAACTTTACCATAATATCAGCTCAAAAATACAAGTCAAGCTCATTAATCTTTTAATATTTCAAAAACTATTTAGTAGTGGATGTAGCCAGACTAAAAAATGCTCGAAAACTACAAATTTCAGTATGCTGGGGCTCATGAAATACCCAAAAACTATATGGAGGTGTACTTGGAAAACTAAACAGAAGTGCCTGTCTAATTCTCTACTATGCATTGTAGCATCACTATTACATAAGTTTTAAAAATAAATGGAGAATTTGACTTTCCCCAGATACTAGGGCCTTGCAGAGGCCATTTGGGCATGTTTGGTGGCCATTTTGTTTTCAGTGGCCATTTAATTTTTTTTTCATTTTAAAAAATGGTGCCCCCCTTCAACTGGCACCTGGGGCACATGCCCTGCCTGCCCCACCCTAGATGCGCTCCTGGGGGGCATAGTTTCAACAACAGCTACTTCTTCACTGGACCCCTTTCCCAAAGCATCAAGTCTGGCCTTGATGGACTTAAAAGTTGCTGCTGTAGGCCAGCTTGACTTGCTGCTTTGGTAGTTCTTTTAGCTAGAGTACCAGAAGTTCCCCCACCAGTCACCTTCTTACTCGCCTCCAGAAATCAAGACGAGATAGAATCTGAGCCATGACAATCTGCCCCTTATCCTCAGAAGAGGAAGAATTCAGGGGCTGAACTGGCTGATGGACCAGGAGTTCAGAAGCTGGTGCCTTCCCTTTGCCCTTAGATTTACCAGGACCTTTCTTGGGGGGCATAGCATTAATGGTCCTCTTTTTTTTTTAATCACTAGCCAAACGAATTATAATTGTAATTTAATATATTCAGTGCTTATGTGCTGCCCTGAATTTAATCTCCCCTTTATTTTATATATATCCTTTATGATTTTTAAATTTTACTTCATATGACTAAATGTTTTTCAGTTGTACATAAATATAAACACTTGAACACACATATGCCTATTTACTTCATCACTTTTTAAAATGTGCTTGAATTTTATTCTCTACACATCCAAAACCGCTTAATCCATAACCATTAATTATCAATGTTCTATTAAATTATATCATTAAATTAATAAATGCCCACAATTAAATATACTTCAGGAATGAACCCAATGTTACCACTAATCAATTGCTTATACAAAACAGTTTCAACTAAGAATTCAAAGGAAGCAAACGAAGAGGTCATGAATAGTAAACCAAACACCTATTAAAAATACCACTTAGTAAATAGCGAATACTTCAGAAATCCCTCCTGGCTCTCCCAGGATCCAACGCGTGGCAGACACCATGGTGAACCGAGTAAGTCCAAAGAACACTAATGACTGCCTACAGTTTTCCCACACAAGGGTGGAACCAACAGCTCCGTTTAAAATAAAGCCCCAAGTAACCAACAAAGTTGATAATCCCAGTGCTGACAAGGAGAGTAAGACAGGTGTAGCCCCAATAGAGGAAGATCTTGCTCTGGTACAACACAGTAATACACTTGCATTGGATCTACAGCTGGATGAGAACCCGACTCAGAAGCCTCCTTATTCCCTCAGCCTCCACTTATCAAACACTTCACTCCCTTGGGATTCCTGGATTGATGTATCAACCGATGATTCTCCGGCGCACTCATCTCGAATAGAGACATGTATACAAAATGATGCCCTTTGTGCGGAGGAGAGAACTCCAGTGGAACTGGAAATAGACTCAAAACCCCTGTTTGAGACATTAATTGCTCATCGCAATGAAGTCCCCCCCAAGTCATTGGCAGCAGAGATTGCAGAGACGGAAAATAGAACTCAGATCAGTCCATCTTATTCACCTATGGTGGTGAACCTGACTGATCAGGGGGAAAAGTGACATTCACAGGCTAGCCATGCAACCCAAACCATAAAATTACTTTCATGGAATGTCGGCGGTTGGCTACAAAAGGATCAGGACCCCGAGCTATTTGCCTTTATTGCTAAACACGAGGTGTTCCTCCTACAAGAGACCTGGAGGACTGACAACTTCGATGTTCCCAATTATAAAGTTTTTTTTGGCTCCTGCTTCCCGGAGCACCAAAGGAGGCAGAAACATGGGGGGGCTTGCAATAGGTATCTCCTATGGGCTAAGAGCAGAAACCTTGGCTCTCCCTTGTTGCTCTAATATTGCGATGGCAGTCCTGCTTCGCACACATGAAACACAAATTATTATTGTCAATCTGTATATGCCTATTTCACGTCTCAGAATACATAGTAAGTCCCACTGGGGTGACTTGGAAAGATACCTCATGCAGCTGATGATGGACTATCCGAGGGCAGCAATAATGATAGGGAGCGACTGTAATGCCAGAATCAATGCGCTTGAAGACTCAGGTATTGGGGATATGCCCCACTTGACACCAGAAGATTCACCTCTTGCACCAACGCGTATCCTGCTAGACCAGGGCAGTAACTTTACTGGCAGGCTGCTGATACAGCTGGCTAACAAACTAGATCTCCATATTCTTAATGGAGCTGTCAATGGAGACTGCCCTGGCCAATTTACCTTTTTTCTCAGTACAAAACGCTCGATAATAGATTATGTAATGGTATCTAGAGGGCTGATAGACAAAATAATAGAGCTGAAGGTTATCCCAAGACCAGAGAGTGATCATTTCCCTCTGAGGGTCACTTGCCGGCTAACCAATGAGGGGGTCATAGAACCCTCACTCAACTGCAGGGATGACCCAGAGACAAAACCCCCTGTTTTGGCCCAGAGAATTAAGTGGTCCCCAGAGTTGGAGGCTAGACTCACGAGCTGGTGTTATTCAGAAGTGGGGATGGAGGAGCACAAAAAAATAACCCTAGTTTGCATTAAACGGTGTGAAGAACCTGCCCCCGAAGGGGCGTTGGTGTCTCAGACTGAAGTGATTGTCAATTACGAAGCCTTGATTTCCCTACTTATCCCTTTTCTGGTCAGAGGCACTCAAGCCAGGGTCAGGGCCGCCTCACACATATCTTATAACAAACCCTGGTTTGACCAGGACTGTAAAAAGGCGAAAAAAGTACTGTTACAACTCTCGGCTGACCGCAAAATAAATAATACCTTATCTCTAGACACGAAATTCAAACAATATAAGGGAAGTTACAAGTCTCTGATTAAAGCCAAAAAGGAGGCCCTGAAAGAAAGACAATGGTCAGAACTTATAACGGCCCTTAATAAAAAGGATGAAGCCAGTTTTTGGCGCTTAGTATCCGGGGTTAATTCGTTCCCCAGACAAATTCCAGTGCCAGAGGAAAGATGGGTAAATCATTTCACCAAAATCTATGCTGCCCCACAAGCACACTTAACCTTTCCATCTCGGCCCAGCATCCCCCCGGAGGAATTGCCTGTATGGCCTCCAGTTACTACTGAAGAAGTGAAGAATCTGATTGGACAGCTAAAGAGAGGCAAATCTCCAGGTAAAGACTACATTCCCCCCGATTTCTTAAGGGCCAATGTTAGCTGGTGGGCTCCGCTCTTAGCCTCCATATTCACTCATATAGACCGAACAACAAATATGCCCAATGGCTGGGGACAGGCAATTGTCGTTCCAATTCACAAAAAAGGCCCGTCTGATGATCCGTCGAATTATAGACCCATAAGTCTATTAAGCGTAATTGGTAAGCTATACGCTAAACATCTAAACTCAAAATTGTTGGACTGGATGGAGAAAGAAAACATCCTAGAACAAGAACAAGCAGGGTTCAGAAAAGGAAGATCTGTGATGGATCACTGTTTGGTCCTCCAGAGTTTAATAGAGAAATACGTTGAGGGCAGAAAGGCGCCGTTATATGTCGCCTTTATAGACTTTAAGAGTGCCTTTGACTCAATATCCAGGGATGCTCTGTGGGAGAAATTTGCAAACTCTTCTATCGACAAGAGATTGCTATCTCTAATATATAAACTCTATGAGAACACGAGTCTGAGAGTAAAATGTGACCACAATGGCCAATTATCCAGAGAGATCCCTGTAGAAAGGGGGGTCCGGCAGGGATGCATACTAGCCCCAGCTCTTTTCAATTTCTATGTAAATGGTCTAATCACCCGTCTACGGCAAGTTGAAACTCACGCACCAAAGATAGGGGACAGGTGTTTACCTATCCTGATGTATGCAGATGACACAGCCTTATTGTCACAGACCAGAGTTGGTCTAAAAAGAGCGTTAGAATGCTTGAGTTTGTTCTGCAATGAGGAATTTCTGGAAATTAACTACACCAAAACTAAAATCGTGAGATTTGCAAAGAAGCAACGGGTTTTTAGATGGTCCATAGCTGGTGCCAGAGTGGAGCAGGTGAAGTCTTACAGATACCTGGGGGTGGTGTTCCAGTTTAATGGTGGTACCTCTACGCACACCAGTGCCGCTAAATTGAATGCCACTCGATCTTCCATGGCAATCAGGAAATTTTTCTGGGCACAAGGTGGTGGCTATATTCCGGCAGCTAATAAAGCCTTTCAGGCTAAAGTGATACCTCAGCTGCTATATGGGATTCAGGTTAGACCACCAAAAGACTTACAAGCTTTAGAAAAAGTACAATTGGGCTTTCTGAGATCACTATTGGGGGTACCAAAATGTGTCCCGAACTCCTTAATACGGCTGGAGATTGGGCTATGGAAATTGGAGACCAGGGCCTGGCTGCTCATAATCCTGTATTGGATTAAGACTTATCTTTACCCGGCAGGACTTATACCTCATCTCCTTGCCGCTACCCCACAACCCCGTTGGTGTATGATGGTTGAGGAAAGACTCCGGAAGATGGGCTTCTGCCCAGTACAATTGTTAGAACAGGGCGAGTCAACAGCAAGATCCCTAGTCAAACAAAGGCTTAGGGACATAAATTTCCAGGAGGAAAGGGCCTCCGTAAATAGGCCACTACAATTCCTAAGCACTAAGAAAGACTGGGTCACAGCCTCTTATTTCTATACAATCTATTCACCAAAGCTGCGCTGGGCGTTTACAAGAGCTCGCTTGAATGCTTTACCCTCAGCGATGCTAGTAGGGAAATTTGAGAGAAAACCCTATGAGGAGAGACTATGCCTTTGCGGAGCTGCTCCCGAAACACTGACGCATTTACTGTTACACTGCCCACTTTATACAGATGAAAGAGATTTATTTTTATCTCAGTATCTGAAAGATCTCCAAAGCCACTCAGTGGAGACAATTCTTATATGCTTATTAGAAGACAGGGACCCAACAATATCCCTGGCAGTTGCTAAATTTTGTTACACATTGACCAAACTAAGAGAAGCTAGAGCACAGCAATTGGTTACTGTCAAAGATTCCTGATTTTATATATTTGATGACATTTTAGACTTTGTTTCTATTATTTTCTTTTTACTGTGTATATTCTGCGTATATTGATGTTTGATCTAAGATCGTAAATAAACAACAACAACAACACTTAGTAAAGGAGTGAAAGGAATGAGAGAACTAGGGAACCACCAAACCATACGGGTTTAAAAGCCGAGAAATGGAGCAGCAGTCTCCTCGACAAAGGGGAGAATCTGCTGATTCACCCGTCGACAAATTGTCGATGAAGCCATCCCCGCTGCCTGGTCCTATTGCTGGGCTGCTCTGTTGCTCGGTCGCCTGCCAGAAACCTCAACCCTCAAGAACTGTCACCACTGCTGCCTGGAGCTGGATGGCTCAGTCCCTGGAGCCCTGAACTCACCAGCCATCCAGTCAACAGATTAGCAGTGAACTGCACACTGCTTTGCCCTCAGAGTGACTGAGGGTGATTGAAAGGGAGCCGGCTGCTTATGCAGCCGCTCCCTGACTCTAATTGGACAGCCTGAGGCACGTGTTTGGGGAGCCAAGATGGCGGCCCCCATGTGTGCCTCAATGGCCAGGAGCACAACTCTGCGCTTCTCAGAACCCGAATATGGCACCGGGGAGCGGTCTTCTGGAACCACTGGGAGCGAGCAGTTTATTTATTTAGCATATTTTTATACTGCCCACAACACCTCTGGGCAGTTTACAGTTAAAAACCTTTAAACATGAAATCAATAAAACCATTGAAATCATTTAAATATTAAACCATTAACATTACAATCATTTAAAAACCCAACATTAAAATAGTAAAACTATAAATCTAATTAAAAGCCTGGGTGAATAAATATGTCAGTTGAAGAAGAAGTTGAGAAAGAAGAGACTGTTAGGAGTTTTTTAAAAAAGTCAAGGAACTGACTATGATGCAACTCATAATATTGTTGGTGTGTGATGCTGGTCATTCATTAATAAGACAATGCCAACCTTCTGACTAATGCTGTGCTTTCACAAGGCTGTTGCACAAGTGCAAGGCTGTTGCGCTAGCTTGTTCCACAAAATGTCTGGAGCTGGTGTTCCAAGCTTATCTTGCACTAGCACCATTTGTGCAACAAGGTGTGCAGCCTGTGGCATTCCTCATATGCTTTACAGGGAACATTTGTGCCATAGTGCAAGAGCGCAGTCTCAGGCATCCCCATGATTTTGTGCCGTTGCACAGTCGTTTTGCAGTAGTGCAGCTTTGCTGAGCAAGTGCAGCATTCACGTGTTGGCCAATATCTGTTCACCATTCCAGTTTTTAAATAGTTATTCAGAGAAGTTTTTATAACAACTGGCATTGATTCCGGGGTATCATTACTGGTTTCTCAGTCAGACCTGGAGGGAAATT
Organism: Hemicordylus capensis; assembly: GCF_027244095.1. Classification (NCBI taxonomy): domain Eukaryota; kingdom Metazoa; phylum Chordata; class Lepidosauria; order Squamata; family Cordylidae; genus Hemicordylus; species Hemicordylus capensis. Next base: position 422,559,129 of record NC_069657.1, read on the forward strand.
AAGACCCCAGGCACCTGTCATCCACTAGAAAGGGAAAACTGTTTATTTATTATTTATTTATTTAACATATTTTTATCCCGCCCAAAACATACGTGTCTGTTGAGTGCTCCTAGAAAGGATTACCCTAACATCAGCTGCCTTACCTTTGTTGCCTTTTTTGTAAACCAAAGAATGTAACGGTGATGTCAACAAGATGCATGACAAGTTCATGGTTATATCTGCTGACATGAATGGTAGCAATGCCTCACAGAACATGAGCGTCTTCATATATTTGACTTTCTGTCCCCCTTAATATTTTAAAGCCCTACTAAATGCTACATAGATGGCATTTCTGTAGACAAACAATGGGAGAGCCATTGAACACGGCCACGCTTCCTCAGGTTCTCTTGGCCTTGTCAGGCAGCTTATCTCTCATTTTTACCTAAGCTGCTCTTTCATCTCCTTATACTCTAAAGACACTAAACAAAACCAGCAATCTATCTAATTTTCTCATAGCTCAGAGGTAAGGTTAAAATATCAAGCAGCTACCGTATGTTTGACATTACAAGCGCCGTAACTGATAAGCAAACATTTTCCTTCTAAATGCATACTGTGTTTCTAGATGTACTGAACAGGTTTTTTTTGTTCCTGTTCTGTGTCTAGGAGGAGACCAGGCCTTGTCAAATATGACATGTCGCCCTTGGTGTTTATGTTGTTAAATCTGTCCACATTGATTGGTTCTGCCTGGAATATGTATCAAAGCACAGGGCTACGGAGAGGTCACCTTGGTTGCCCTTCATTTCAGTTCCTTGCTCAGGGCCCCACTGTTTATAATTAAGAGCCTATTTCACTTGGGGGGAAACGAAGAGAAAGTAAATCTGGTGTGCTCATGCCTTCTTTCCTTTTTGTCTCCCTGCCCCCGCCTCCCATTTTAACATTATTGAAGACATTTCCTATAAAGTCAAAGAATAAAACTTAATTATCTTCAGGAACTAAGACCTTGTTGTACATTTGAAGCTCAGTTGGAAATTTCCTATAAAATGCTACTTTGGATTTTGTTCCTTTTCAAACCATCAGGAGAAAGTAGGCAGAATATAAAGATTCTGATTACCTGTTCATTGAGTATTCTTATAACAAAGGCTTTAAAAATTCAATTTTTTCCTCTAAAAATGCTTTTTCTACTGAAATTTAAAAAAAGGCATGGATTTTTTAAAAATTCACATAAAAATCATTTTTAAATTGGGGGGCTTAAAACCTTTAAAAAACCGTTTAATGAGGTTGTAATTCAACAAATGCACACTGATTTCGGAACAGCAAAATGACAGCAGACAAATTAGAGGGCTGGTTTCTATGCTACCATTTACTTTGGTTTGCTTCCAAAATGAACATAATTCTCTGTATCACTGGATACTGTTCTAGCAAACAAATCTTTAGAGCAAAATTATGCCATTACTCCAGTTTCAAGCTGACTCACTATTTTAAGTGTTGTGACTTTGAAGGACATGGAGTATTAAAAATACAATCTTATATTCTGCTTTTTTGGGGGAAATAAATAAATAAATAAATAAATCTCAAAGCAATTTACATAGCATCAATAATAAGAAAATGGTTCCCTGTCCCAAAAGGACTCACTAACACAAAGGAGACACCAGCAACAGCCACTGGAGGGATGCTGTAGTGGAGCTGGATAAGGACAGTTGCTCTCACCTAATCACAACTTTAAAAGGTGTCTCTTTGCCCAGTTGGCAGAGATTAAATCCAGGGAGTTACTGATTAATTTTTAATGACATTAACATAAAAAAACATGCTTATGTTCTACTCACATGTGCCATAGGGACTGGGAGATATCGGATTACATTATGGTCCCTATGATTCTACAAAACATCTATTTATATATTTCTCTTAGGCGTAACCACCGCTAATCCTATGTGTGTCAGCTCTTGCGGGAGTTTGCGAGCGAGCTGCCGGCAGGGGATGAGGAAAGCAGCGGCACTGGACAGGCTTGCTTGCGGGTGGAAAGAAAATGATGACGACGATGATTATGATGGTGGCGGCGGCAGGTGGGTGGGTGGGAGGAGATTATGGTGGCGGCTGGTGGGTGGGCAGGCAGCGGGGAAATGACGGCAGTTGTGGGCAGGGGGGAGAAAATGGCAGTGGCGGGCGGGCAAAGAAAACGGCGGCAGCGGTGGGGAGAGAACTAGAGGTGCAGATGCTCTGTGCCTGGCCCTGCTAGTATTTATTGTTTATGCTATTTGTAACCATTCTAGTACTTTCCTCTAAAGAAAGGAAATCATTTAAAATAATCTAACTTTAACACACACCAAAACATAGATAGATGAGTCTAGGGCCGAGCAGAGAATTGAATCCAGGACTAGCCCAACATCCTATCTATTAGACCAGGAGTGGGTAGGTTTGCCTGTCCAGCTATTGCTGAACTACAACTCCCATCATCCCCAGCTATAATAAATTATGGCTAGGGATGATAGGAGTTGTAGTTCAACAAAAACTGGAGAGCCAAGACTGCCTCTCCTGCCATATTAGACTGTCCATTTTTCAGAAGGGAGCACTTCTAAGTAAATAACACCCCCCCCCGCAATCCATCCACCCAAGGAGCAATCTGCTGTTGTGGGTGTTGTGGGATGGTTGTGGGGTGAGGTGGAATGGTTGTTGATGGTTTCCTGCTTTGGGATGCTTCTGTTGTGGGATGGTTGTGGGGTGATTTTTGTTTTCACATGAATTATGCTGCCTGCCTCAAGTATGACCTGATTCCCGCCCCCCCCCGAATGCTATGGTTTTATGCCTGTGTTTGTGTGAGCTGTGTATATTTTATTTTTAATGACACCAAAAGCTATCCGTTTGAAGAACCAGCATTAATTTCCTCTGGAGCCTAATGGAAAAAAAATATCAAGGGTGAGCTGGAGTTGTGGTGACAGACCTTTTCAACACAGAGGGAGAAAAAGTTGCTGCTGGTGGTCACACATGGCCGCCAGATTCAGGGTGTACGCACAGGGGCGTACAGAGTGCAGCTTGTTCGTTAACGTTTCCTTCATGAATATGCTGGCCAGATAACTTTGCTGGTCACACTTAATGTACCATCACATGTCTGGGGGATGGAGAAGCGGTCAAATATTAGTAGTATCCAGCTGCAGTTCAGGTTGAATTTCAATAAGGTTTCAAACCGTACCATGAAATCTTAATATTTTGGGGCGTTATAAATCTTTGCTGGCTCACATGCTGCATAAGGCACTCATAAAGGAGAGACAGAATTTTGCTGGCCTGTGCACCAAGGAGCTCAGGGTTTGAAGATAATTCCTTGCTTCTCAGCAGCCTTAATAATGCAATCCTAAAACCACCAATGAGAGAAAAACAACCAAACCATTGTACGTCTGGGTGAAGATAAGATCGTCGACAGCTATTGCCTTCCAAGATCTAAGAGAATGTACATTGCAGATAGCTTGGAAAAGTCCAGAAAACAGTTGTCAGCTTGAGGTGATTATGGAATCATGAGTGAATAGACTGTTCATCTGTGACCTTGGAAAGGAAAGCTTTACTAGGCTAGTACATAATTCAAGAACATGAAGGATATGAAAACGATGAAAAATGGGTGGCACGGTCTATGGTTCTCTAGAGCAGTGTTTCCCAATCTTTTTCATCCCCCCAGCACAGTTATATTAAAAGGTGGGTGGTTGGGGGGATACTAGCACAGCAACACAGCCACACTTCCTTTTTTAGGCTACTTTCCTCAAGGAAAGTAAATTTAGGAGATTACCTAGCTTTCTCTCTCTCTCTCTCTGTGTCTCTGTCTGACTGTGTTTATCCCTATCAACTTTGCAATGCCTAGGCCGATCTGAACCAAAATTGTTAAAGTTGTAGGGACACATAGGGACACCTCACGACATAGTTTGTAATGATGTCATCCACCCTGATTCAAGATGGCAGACACATTAACATTTGAGGCACAAGTGGGCTAACTTGTGGACCACCTAACTGATTTGAACCAAATTTGGTATAGATGTCATGAGTGACACATAGGGACGTGTGTCCCTTGGGATTGTTTTAATGAAAGGTGGTATACAAATTTAACAACAAATAAATAAATAAAATGTGTGAACATTTGAGGCACAAGCGAACTAACTTGTGAACTGCCTAACCATTTTGAACTTGATACACTTGTAGGGACACATAGAGACACCTCAGTACTATAGTTTGTGATGATGTCGTCCACCCCAGTTCAAGGTGGCAGACGCATGAACATTTGAGGCACTATTTTTGACACCTCCCATTCCCCAGGAAGCCTTCTGTGTCACACAAAAATATGTCCCTGAGGGTTGTGCAGACATCAAGGATGTATTTTGGGTGGCACAGAGGACTTTCTGGGGAAAGGGAGGGTGTCAAAAATTGCTGCTTCCCCACTGCTCCAGTGCAGTTAGTTGAGAAGTTCTGTTAGGCTGCTTTTTTGCTGCACTGGTGCATCCTTGCACTTTATGTCAGCACTAAAATCAACACATATAACATGGGCCGGGGGGTGGGGGGAGACTGCCATTGCAATATTTGTGCATGTTCATTATGTCCCCACCCATGTATGTGCCTTATGTCCTAATGAAGCCTGGTAATTATGGATGTAACCTAAATAATTTGAGGAAGAACTTAGGAAATTTTGGTTTGCCCCTAGGGTCATGCTGATGTTATTTAGCAACTTTAACAACACTTTAATTTTTTTTAAAGCAACTTCAGGAATTAGCCCAGCAAAATCCCCCAATGCTAGTTAGATTAATGATCCTGCTCCCAGAAACACCAGGAAATCTTAACAGCAGAAACATTGCTGGTTTCCTATGAATTTTGGGAGACTACATCTGGCTTTGACTGTTGCCAGCAAAAAAGGGATTAGTTTGTTAGCCAATTGTAAGACTGGATCAGTTGACCAATTAAATCATTAACCTTATTTTGTCATAATAATCATTCCCATTTGAGATTTCTGAAATGTGCGGAGGAAAATTAGATTAAAAGGGTCAAACGGCAAGCTGTCATCAACTGCTTTGCTCCTTCAATTGCTTGGACATTTCCAGCTTTGAATATAGTATGCAAATAGTTCTCAAACTTGGGAACCAAATGCTGTTGGATCACAGCTCCCATTATCCCCAGCTACAGTGTCCAAAGGGGATTGTGGCTGCGGATGGTGGGAGTTGTAGTCCAACAGCATCTGGGGACCCATTTGAGAATCCATTTGTATTGCAGTATGATTTCCTTTTAATACATGTTCCCCCTCTGCAAATAAATAATTAAAACCTAAACAGCAAAAAGGCTACAAATCTCATTTATCTCTGGGCTCTGGGTTTTCTGTGATCATGAGTAACAGTCCTTTTTGGCAGCTGAAAATCCTGTTGCAAAATAATTAGCAGTAATAATAAAGAGCCACAATATGTGAATAAACCCTCAAATTACTACCATTTTAAAGATTTTTAAAGGTTCAGTATCTGAAGAGAATTAATGATGACACTGAAGGGCTAGACTTAGTTTAGGGGAGGCCCTGCTTTGCATTACTTCTATAATTATCCTCCTTTGGCAACATCATGAAACCTCACTTTTTCACTTTGACATGGAGAAGTGGTAGAAGTTGCTTGTTTGCTTTGTCTCATATTTTGCAATACTATATTCTTTTTATTTGGAAACACAAATACTGTTTCCTACCACATAACTGGAAAGTTGGAGCTATTTCTCCAATCAGAGGAGAGAGAGACCAACTTTGCTCCAGTTTCGTAGGATAACGTATTGGCCTGCTAACACGAGCAACTGAGTCATCCAACAGCCAACCAGTGAAGACAAGTTCAAGAAGGTAAATTCAAATTGCACTACTCATGACCCCTGTCTTTTCATTCTAGTCTCTGGTCTGGTTCGCTCATCTAGGTTTAATGTGTGCTACTGACATTTGTGTGATTGTGTGAACCCATGTGTAGTAACCAGTCTCCCATTCCTCTAAAGAGTTAACAGGAAGTGAACCCTTATCTTGACTGACAGGCTGGTGAACTGCAGGGCTCACCTAATCAGTCCAACAGGTGGGTGGGACATGAAAGCTTCAGGGGGGAATTCTGGGAACATGAAAGGAAGTCTGGGCAGAGAGCGTGGACTAGCATGAGGTTGGCTGCTTCATGGAGGAGGCTGAAGGGTAATCTCTCAGGGTGAGAGATCTGCAGGAGGCTTGATTCTCACCAGGTGTTTGGTGAATTCGACAAGAAGCCAGGATTTTAGCTTCGGAAATTTAAGCTAGGGAACAGTTTGTTTAGTTAGACTGTGCATCAGGAATTTATTTTGCTTTTGTGTGTGTGCTTTGCATTTTCCTAAATATATATATTTTTGCAACTAAGTAACTATGATTTTACTGTATGCTACCACAGCATCATTTGGGGTGCTTATGAAGTATTCTTGTAACCAACTAAGTGTTTTTAAGTGTATCTAAAAAGCCAAAAGCCTCAGATGGAGCCAGCCTGTAGTAACTGAATAAAAGTTTTTTTCTTTGTTCTTTTTACAAGCCTCAGAGGGTTGATTATTGACCCAGCAGCAGGAGGGGAATTTTTTCTGGTGTAAAACGCAACTCAAAGACAGATTGGCCAAATTAACAATTAACTCCATGTGCAGGCAGATGCCTGAGAGAACAATTGGTTTTTATTTTTGCCTACTGGCAAGGGAAAGCAAAATGAAATGGGTATTGCTAAGCACCCAAATCCCACTGGGAAAGACTTTTTATAGAGGTGGCTTCGTGGCAGCATTTTAAACTACCAGGATTTCTGGGTTTACCAGAATCCTTTTCTTAGCTTTCTGGATGTGTAAAGTTTTTAAACCAGCCAGTCTGCTTCTCAGGCACAGGAAAGGGATGACTCAGCACTAAAGTTTCCCTCGTGCTGTAGGGAACTGGTTTAGACCACTCAGGAAGATTATCCATTAATCTGGCCTGAGTCAGGAAAGGAATTTTCCACTACCCACAATCTGCTACACCATGCTAAGGTGGCTTATGACCTGAGATGAATCTGGGATTCCCACTTTGGTATGGGTTCACATAACCACGCTAATGTCAGTAACCCACATTAAACCTAGATTCAGATGATTGTGTGGAACAGACCTCTGTAGGCTCTGTCAGGTGAAATGCGAAGCTACGGAAACTTCTAACCAAGCTTCGAAAAACAAGCAGAGAATTCTCTATGCGGATGACCTGATATCAGTGTGGTCTATTTTGTTGTCAGTATTTCTTTGCCCCCACTCTTTGCCATTTGCTCAAATCAATGACTGTTTCTTGGCTGCTCTGTGCTAAGACTTTTGCAACAAGGTGAGAAAAACGCATTCTGGTTCAGACAGAATGCGATGGCGAATTCAGCCACGCTTAAAACAAACAAGCCAGCTACATAACTTGGTTTCAAAGCTTGGTTTGTTTGACCAAACTGAACCTCAGGTGAATCTGAGAGGCTCATTCGGAAGGAAAAGTACAGCAAGGATTCTCAAATCCAACCAAGGATCTGTGTTGCGTCTAAAACAGCCCTGTAGGTGCAACCTTCTTTCAGCTCAGGAATTCCTTGACCTTCTGTTTGGACATGCTCTCCTTAGTCATTTGTATTCAGCATTGATCTCAGATTGGATTTTGTGGGCTGTCTTCCACGTGGCTGCTCTATGTTCCAGTGATTCCTGAGGAATGAGGCTTACATGTGAAAATGGTTTATGGGTCAAGTACAGTCTAAATAGGTGCTGGAAAGAGGCATGGAGCGAGGCTGGTGGCAGCCCATGTTCGGCCACCACCACGGCCCCCTGCGTCTTTAAAGGTAGGGAGAGCCGTTCTGGCTGCGCTGCAAATGCAGTGCAGGGCCGATCTCCCTCGCAAACGGCTTAGTGTGGCCCTATTTGGGAGGGAGACCACACCCCTGTGTCTGATGTCAGACATGGGGATGTGGCTAGCCAGCCCTGTTTGGGAAGGAGATCAGCCCCGCTGCATTGTCAGCAAGGCCAGGAGTAGCTCTCCCTGCCTTTAAAGGGAGAAATCGGCAGCATGGGCCAATTTTGTTCCCAAACAGGGCTGCGTGGCCCTGTTTGGGAGCAAAATAACGCCCCCCGTGTCTGATGTCAGATGTGGGGGGCATGTCGGGGCTGCAAGGCACAGTGGCCTTGCAGTCCCGACATGCTGATTGGCAGTGGCCTGGGTTCTTTGAACCTATTCGCCCAATGGTGGCTCTACCCCTGGCAAAAAACCCACTTTGTTTTTTGATGGAGAGAGTCACATGTCTAGTCACATCCAATCCATACAGACCAGAATCAGCATGGAAGAAGGAAGCTTCATTGCATCATAACTGCTTTTAAACTCCTGCTACAGGAAGCACCTTTAAATGAAGGTACTTCCTGTCAGTGTTCTCTCTAATTTATTTTTTTCATTTGTGTGTGGAATGAATTTTGTTCTGGGTGGCAATATCAAGGCAGTGTGCATGCACATGCATTCAAAGCTGAGGAGGGAGCAAGCTTTTCTAAATATCTAGCCTTTCCCCCTTCAAACTAACAGGAAGAGGGGAGATTTTCAGGGGCTGGTTTCCCTTTAAAGGGTTGCAAGAGTACTCTCTACATAAGAGGTGAAGGCCTGAGGTCATGGCGAACAGAGCATAGCAAACAGGGATAGCAAACAGGACACTGGAGTTTTGCGGGAGTTTAGCAGGAAGTGTGCGGGGGAGCCTGGAACAAGCTCCTGTGATCACAAGGAGCCTGGTGGAGAAGAGAATCTAAGTACAAATCCCTCCTTCATATCCCTCATATTCTTGGGAAAGGCTGTTGGACAGTTAAATAGCTGACCATTACAGCTGAGACCTATCTTTCTAATAAACTATCTAATAAACAGATAATAAAGGAATTCTAATAAACTATCTCCAAATACTGTAAACAGCCAACAAAAACAGTATGAAGATAGAAAGTCAGCAGGGGAAGGAGCACTTCCCAGTGTATTGCACAGAGTGCCACATGTATGACTATTTGCCCCATGGGCAGAAGTCATGGGTGTGTGCTCGGTGCAAGGAGCTCCTGGCTCTTAGGGAACAAATTCGTTCCCTTGAGACCAAGGTGGTGGATCTGGAGAAGCTCAGAGAGAAAGAGAGGCATGTGGATGAGCCCTTCAGGGATGTGATAGAGGCATCCCACTCCAGGGCTGGTAGCTCCTCTGCTGTCAGGGAAAATGAAGGTCTCGGGCAAGGAGGACATCGGTCTGAGGAAGTGGGAAATGCTCCTTTAGAAGGGACCCCTTCAATGGATGATGAGCCCATATCATCTCGCACAGGGGATACTCCTCTGGTGGGTGGGGGCCTCCTTGTAGTGTGTGATTCGATCATTAGAGATATAGAGAGGTGGGTTTGTGACCCGCCTGTTGAACGCACAGTGACTTACCTGCCTGGTGCAAAGGTTGTGGACATCACACAGCGTCTAGATAGGCTGTTAGGCAGTGCTGGGGAGGAGACAGCTGTCATGGTGCATGTCAGCACCAACAATGTGGGGAAATGTAGTTGGGAGGTCCTGGGAGCCAAATATAGGCTGATAGGTAGTGTATTGAAGTCCAGGACCCCCAAAGTAGCATTCTCAGAAATGCTACCTGTTCCACATGCAGGTACAGTGAGACAGGCAATGCTGAGGGGTTTCAATGTGTGGATGAGATGTTGGTGCCAGGAGGAGGGGTTTACATTTGTTAGGCACTGGGATACATTTTGGGGCAAGCAAGGCTTGCACAAAAGGCACAGGCTGCACTTGAACCAAGATGGAACCACTTGAACCAAGATGGAACCAGACTGCTGGCACTTAAAATAAAAAAGGTTGCAGAGCAGCTTTTAAAGTGATGCCTGGGGAAAAGCTGATGGGAGCTGGGCAGTATCCCGTTTGGCAAAAGCCATCCTTTAAAGTGTGTGGGTGCAAAGGATTCAAATAAAACAGAAGGGGACAGAGCAGAACTGCATAAAGAGGAGACGTGAGCCTATGCCTGCTGGTCAAAGAGTCAAAAGAAAGATAGCACACATCAGGTGAGAGATTCAGTGTATAAGTGCTTATATGCCCATGCCAGAAGCCTCCGAGCCAAGATGGGTGAGCTGGAGTGCTTGGTTGCTAATGCAGAAATAGATATAGTGGGCATAACAGAAACATGGTGGAACTGTGAGAACCAGTGGGACACTGTTATCCCTGGATACAAACTCTATAAAAAGGACAGGGAGGGGCACCTTGGAGGTGGAGTAGCACTGTATGTTAAAGAAGGCATAGAATCTAACAAGCTAGAAAAAGTAGGTGGACTGGAGTCCTCCACAGAAACCCTGTGGGGAACAGAAAGGAACACAAACTCTGGCAAAAGAAATGCAAGGTTACAATAAGGGAGGCAAAAAGAGAGTTTGAGGAACATTTAGCCCAAAGTATCAAGGGGAATAACAAAAACTTCTTTAAATACATCAGAAGCAGGAAACCTGCCAGGGATACGGTTGGACCATTAGACAATGAGAGAGTGAAAGAGATTATTAAGGAGGATATGGAGGTTGCAGAGAAGCTGAATGAGTCCTTTGCATCTGTCTTCATGGCAGAGGATACTGACCATATACCTGTTCCTGAACCAGGCTTTTTAGGGATGGAGGCTAAAGAACTGAGTCAGATAGAAGTGACAAGAGATGATGTTCTAAACTGGAAAAACTGAAAGCTAACAAATCACCAGGGCCGGATGGCATCCATCCAAGAGTCCTCAAAGAACTCAAATGTGAAATTGCCGACCTCCTTGCTAAAATATTTAACTTATCCCTGAAACCGGGCTCTGTACCGGAGGACTGGAGAGTAGCAAATGTTACACCGATTTTCAAAAAGGGATCCAGGGGCGATCCGGGAAATTACAGGCCGGTTAGCCTAACATCCGTTCCAGGCAAATTGATGGAAAGCATCCTCAAGGATAAAATTGTAAAGCACATAGAAGAACAGGCCCTGCTGGGAGTGAACCAGCATGGCTTCCGCAAAGGGAAATCTTGCCTCACCAACCTTTTGGAGTTCTTTGAAAGTGTCAACAAGTATGTGGATCAAGGTGTTCCAGTTGACATAGCATACCTGGACTTCTAAAAAGCTTTTGACAAAGTTCCTCATCAAAGACTCCTGAGGAAACTTAGCGGTCATGGGATAAGGGGACAAGTACATGTGTGGATTGCTAACTGGTTGAAAGACAGGAAACAGAGGGTAGGTGTAAATGGAGAGTTTTCACAATGGAGGGAAGTCAGAAGTGGGGTCTCCCAGGGATCTGTACTGGGACCGGTGCTTTTTAATTTATTCATAAATGATCTAGAAGCAGGGGTAAGCAGTGAAGTGGCCAGATTTGCAGATGATACCAAACTCTTTCGGGTAGTGAAATACAAAATACAAAATGGATTGTGAGGAGCTCCAAAGGGATCTCTCCAAACTGGGGGAGTGGGCGACGAAGTGGCAAATGCGGTTCAATGTGTAAAGTGATGCACATTGGGATGAAAACCCCCAATTTCAAGTATACGCTGATGGGATCTGAGCTGCCAGTGACTGACCAGGAGAGGGATCTTGGGATCGTGGTGGACAGCTCGTTGAAGGTGTCGACTCAATGTGCGGCAGCTGTGAAAAAGCCCCATTCCATGCTAGGGATCATTAGGAAGGGGTTTGAAAATAAAATTGCTAATATTATAATGTCCTCATACAAAACTATGTGTGGCCACACTTGGAGTCCTGTATACAATTCTGGTCACCACATCTAAAAAAGGACATTTTAGAACTGGAAAAAGGTGCAGAAGAGGGCAACCAAGATGATCAGGGGCCTAGAGCACCTTTCTTATGAGGCAAGGCTACAACATCTGGGGCTTTTTAGTTTAGAAAAAAGACAACTGTGGGGAGACATGATAGAGGTCTATAAAAGCATGCATGGTGTGGAGAAAGTGGATAGAGAGAAATTCTTCTCCCTCTCCCATAACATGCAGAACCAGGGGTCATCCCATCAAATTGATTGCCGGATAATCTAGGACCAACAAACAGAAGTACTTTTTCACACAATGCCTCACACACTTTTCACACACTTGTCGAATTCTCTGCCACAAGATGTGGTGACAGCCAACAACCTGGATGGCTTAGAAGGGTTTGCATAACTTCATGGAGGAGGAGAGGTCTATCAACGGCTACTAGTTGGAGGGCTGTGGGCCACCTCCAGCCTCAAAGGCAGGATGCCTCTGAGTACCAGTTGCAGGGGAGTAACAGCAGGAGAGAGGGCATGCCCTCAACTCCGGCCTGTGGCTTCGGGCAGCATCTGGTGGGCCACTGTGTGAAACAGGATGCTGGACTAGATGGGCCTTGGGCCTGATCCAGCAGGGCTGTTCTTTTGTTCTTAGTTGTGTCTTCCTGATTCAACCTGAGCAAGATCACAAATTAACTGAGCGGACATTAAAAACGTGTGAATGTGTGCACATGCACACGCCTTAGAGGGAACACTGCCTCCTGTTGCTTTTCCTGGCATCCCTGATTGGGATAAGTGTGTTGAAGAAGAATCCTTAAAATCTGTAATTAGTTGGTTAGTACTTCCATTGGTACAATCCACAGAACCCCCCATCTGTAAAACCTTGGCTTCCACAATTGCACATTTGGCCCTACATAATTCTGTGCTGCTTTTAAAAATGTGTTTTACGTCTAGCATGAGGTGAACAAAACATATGTCTTGGGGTTTTTTTTTACAACAAAACAAAATAAATGACAACAGAAGGGTTAAAACATTAGTTAAAACAAATAAATAACAGAAAAAAATTAAAACATCAGTTAAAATAAATGACAGCAAAAAAGTTAAAACATTACAACAATTTAAAATTTCAAAACAATGTTTTAAAACAATGTTAAAGCTATTCAAATAGTATTTAATTAAAAGCCTGAGTGAACAGATGCACCTTTAAAGATTTTTTTAAAATTGTCAGAGATGGGAGGCTCTTATTTCAGTAGGGAGTGCATTCCAAAGCTTCGGGGCAGCAATGGCTAGTCCCGAGCAGCCACCAGACGAGCCGGTGGCAACTGCACCTGATGATCTCAATGGGCAGTGGGGTTTATGATGAAGAAGACATTCTCTTAAATACCCAGGGCCCAAGCTGTTTACCGCTTTATAGGTTATAACCAGCACCTTGTTTTACACAGGGACTTCAGGGCTCAGAGTAGGAACCCTGTGGCCTTCAGGTTGAGAGCCTTCTTTGGGTACAGAAAGGTACAGGACAGGTCCAACATTGTCCCCCTCCCCTGTGACTGACAGGTGCTACAAAGCCTTGGGATTGACTAGGTCTGGTATAAATATTAGGGTCCTAGTCTTCCGCTCTTCAAATGTAGCAGTACCTCTTGCATGATGCACTTCAGCTTCTATCTTCTCCAACTTGACCAGTTACCAATTTTTGCTACCATTCTCAGTACAAATTATAAAAATTGACTTCAGGGTCCCTAGGATGGATAGAACACCCTTCCAACACAGACCAAGGTATGTTCACTCATGTCCTAGCCTGACATTTGCTTATCCTATTTATGCTCATGCACTCCTGTATAACTTTCTATAACCCTCCGCTTTACTACAAAGGTCTTGTGTCCTAGAATTGCTGCAGCAAGACAGTTATTCCCACCTCCGCTTGACATTGTCCTGCACTATGGGACAAGGAGGACAGGGAATATGAATATGATATGAATACGATGAATATTTATATACCGCTTCTCAACAAATGTTCCCAAAGTGGTTTATATAGAAATAAGTAAGTAAGTAAGTAAGTAAGTCTCCCTGTCCCCAAAGGGCTCACAATCTAAAAAAGAAACATAAAATAAACACCAGCAACAGCCACTAGAGGGATGCTGTGCTGGGGATGGATAGGGCCAGTTGCTCACTCCCTGCTAAATAAAGACAATCGTCACTTTTAAAAGGTGCCTCTTGCTCAGTTAGCAGGGGATGGAGAGATTTACTGTAGGCTAACCCAGTGCAGGGTATCCAGTCCACATTTTTATGCATTTCAACGTATTTCATAGGCAACAGAAAGTAGCCATAAAGTCAATGTAAAATATTGCAGAATTGCTGAGCCAATAATGCTTTTTTGAGTAATGAAACTTCATAGACATTTTGTTTCAACGGTAGCTTTCAATACTAAGTAGATCTAAAAGCTGTATAAACAAGGCTAATCTATTTCCACTCTTAGCTCTTGCTTAAGCATTTTATAGGAGCTGGAGAATTTTGGCATTGGAAAAGCACCAACCTTTTTCAAAACTGGGATCCAGACCTTGGTGGTTTCTCTTTCTGTGTGTGCTTCATGCCTCGCAGCAACATCTGCTAGCAGTTAATTTGCAAAATGGGGGAATGTCACCGCAAAACGTAGGCTTTATTTTAAAATAAACACTAGAAAAATATTACTTGGGCAAAAATAAATGTGCATCAGAAAGAAGAGGTGGGTGGCAAGAACCCGCGAACCGGATGTTCTTTATAATGGTTCAAAGGCAGCAGTGTATTGACACAGACCACCAGACTACCCCTGTAAAAGACTGCTGCTGTCAGCAAGGCCCAAACCAGGGTTTCTTTCCTGCCTTCTAGCAGCTTTCTTTTAAGAATATGCCTATATCACCTGCTTGTTTTCATGGGCAGCAATACTGAAGGAAAACAAATCACAATGCCAATCCCACCCCCACAAATGCTTGTCAGCAGGAAAAGTTTGTTTTCCCCTTTGCTGACGGTCAGAGAAACATGGTCTGAACAGCAGGCAAGTAATACAGAGCATGGATGGCAACTTCCGAAAACAAAAATTGTTTTCCTACAGTAGGATGATTGCATCAGCCCCCAGAATGGGAAGAACAGATAATATTGTTTGCTCTCTGGTGGGTGTTCTACAATCTCAGCTTCCTTCATTGCTGATAACTTACCTTTCGAGTTGAAAGTGTTGTTTGTCTTTCTCAGACTATTTTTATGAAGTATCACTGAAAAATATGCAGACACTATTCTTGTGAATTAATTTAAGAAAATGGTGCATGGCTTTGGAATTTTGGTTCTAAGCCCACCCTCCACAGACCCTCTTAGCAGTACCCAAGTATCTGGCCCTAGGCTAGACAGGCTTTTAATAACATCATAGCAGTTAGCCTCTCTGACATCAGAGAAACTACACCAATGGCAGCCAGAAGGGATGTGACATCCTGCATGGCCCAGTTCACTGTGATATCACAGCAGATCAGCCAATGGAGTCAACAAAAGCAAGATGGGCAGAAAGATCCTAGAGAAGGTTATATGGGAGAATGAGTAATACAGCCACTTGTACTGGAGAGTTCTTTCATCGTTCCAGAACAATCACCCGTTGACTGAGTAGTCATATGCAGGAGTACGGATTTATATGAGCTGGAGGGAAATATTTGTAGTCTTGATTTGGCCTGTGGGCTTTGTGCAGTTAGCCCCTGTTCCCAACTATTTAATGTAGGCATTCACCTTTTGTTCACATAGTAAGAAGGATATTTTTTTATGATAAAATGTAGACTGAATATTTAAAGATGATTTCTTACCATCTTAACTGAGGGCTGATTACGGCCATTTGGAGAGTTCATTTTTTATCTATGAAAACCTTTTCTTCTAGCCTGGGTTGGAGGTTAAGAAATTATTTGAGTAATTTGAGAAGGGGAGAGACTGCAGTACAGTGGTATCTGCTTGGCATGAAGATACCTGCATGCAATTCCTGTGCATACCTACACAGATACCTGCACATCTGCTCTGAATGCAGGAAGTCCCAGGTTCAATCCTTGATATTTCCCATGTGGGGCAGGGAATGTAATACAATTGGCTGTATTACTCAGGATAGACCTATCCTATCTATCAGCAACATAATGAATAGGTAGGGAGAGAGAGAGAGGTTTCCATCTTCTTTTTAGGATGAAACGAAGAAGACTAATTAACTACAGGAAGTACCTGAGGAGTCAAGGCAGCAGTTATAGAGCAGAGGCAAGCAGGGACTCTCACTAACTACCTCTACTCCCAATGCCCCTAGTGGTCATTAGGATAGTTGGTGCAAAAGGTCGATGCACTGGAACACCATCTCCAACACCCTTTCTTATAGCCTGTCGCACCGGCTCATGACTTCCATCTTTTCATGAAGCATCTGGACTCTGTCTCTGGTCCGTGACTTAGTCAATCCATCTGCCACCATCTCTTCTGTTGGGCAGTACTCCAACTGGACTACCCCCCCCTTTTTTTCATGTCTCGAACGTAATGATACTTTATGGGAATGTGCCTAGTTTTAGACTTCATCTCCTCCATCTGGGAGATCTGGATACCACTTTGGTTATCCTCAGTCCCAAAGTTCAATAGTAGCTGGTGCATCCACACTGCTTCCTTGCATGCTTCAGCTGAGGAAACATATTCTGCTTCTGTGGATGAGAGCCCAACAAGTGACTGCTTGTGGCTAGCCCAACTTATGGCTCCATCTCAATTTAAGAACAGTTGTCCACTTGTGGACTTGCACTCTGTTCTGTCTTTGGCCCAATCTGAATCCATGTCTCCCACTAGTCTGGGATTGCTGCTTGCTGGAATCTCAATGTGAAATGTTCAGTGCCCTTTAGGCATCTTCTCAACTGCAACCCAGTCATTGTTGGCTGGTGCATTTACTTTTCTGCTCAGGATTCCCACTGCTGAAGCAATATCTGGCCTTGTTGCTGTGGCTATATACAGAAGGTCTCCAATTGCCTTTCTCTATTGATTGTTGGCTGGTAAAGGCTTGCTGTCTCCATCTTGCTTCCAGAAATTAGCATCCATTAGTGTACTGACTTCATTGGCATCTGGCAGTCCCAGGCATTCTAGAAGATCCTTTATCTTCTGCTTCTGGTTGAGAAAGAATGTCCCATCTCCTTCTCTTTACCTTTGGATGCCAAGGTTATAGGAGAAGCTTCTGAGTTCCTTCACCTCTATTTCCTTGTTCAGGTGCTGCACAACCTCGTAGCTGTCTTGCTTTTCCTCATATGCAATAATCAAGTCATCAACAGAAGTCAGGATGCGTCGATCTATTGTCTCTGAATCTTGAATATAAGCAGGGGTCAGCTTTTCCTTGCATGAACTCCTTTCTAAGTAGCAGTTGATTTAGTTTCTCATTCCATGCTCTGGCTGCTTGTTTTAAGCCATAAACTACTCTTTTGTAGTTTGCACACACAAGCCCCTTCCTTCCAGGTACCTCAAAGCCTGGTGGCTGTTCCATGTAGGTGTCTTCCTCAATTTCCCCACGAAGGAGGCAGTCTTTACATCCAAGTGGTCAACTTGCATCTTACTGGCTGCTGCCACTCTGAGCAGTGTCCTAATTGAAGTGTGTTTCACAACTGGTGCAAAAGTCTCATCATAGTCCTCACCATAGATTCGGGAGTATCCTTTGGCTACTAGCCTTGCCTTGCAGCAAGGCTAGTACATCCCTTCTGCATCCTGCTTGACTTTAAAGACCCAATTGCATCCCACTGTCTTTCTTCTAGCAGGTAGTTCCACAAGTCTCCAAGTCTCATTTTTGTGCAGGAATCAATTTCTTCTAATGCTGCTTTTCTCAATTTCTCAGCTTCATCAGCTGGCATCTTTCCTATATCTCGCCATGTGGTGGGTTCTTGTATCTTTCCTCCTTTGGTCATGAGTGAGAGCCTTTTGGGTGCAACTCCTTTGTTGGGCCTCTGTGAGTGCCTCAGTTCTGGCTCAGGCTGTGCAGCCCCTTCTTAATCTGCATCCCCTTCCGAACCTGCTTCTGCTTCTGGCACAGATTCTTTGGGTTTGCTGTCTGACTCTTGCCTCATGAGAGTCCACTCATGTGGTTCCTATTTCACCTGGATCTCTGGAACAAGTTCTGGTGCATCACCTCTAGTTGGCCCTTGTCTCTCATCAAAATGCACCACATTGCGAATTCTGACTTCCCCACTTGCAGGATCAAGGATTCTGTATCCCTTTCAGGCAGATACATATCCAACCAACACTCTTAGTTCGCATTTGTAATTGAGTTTGGTTCTCTTGGCCTTTGGAACATATGCATAAGCCTTTGATCCCAACACTCTGACATGGTTTAGAGAGGGTTTGCGCCCATGCCATAGTTCAAATAGTGTATTGCTTTGGTTGGCAATCTATTTTGCAAGTAATTTGCAGTCATCACTGCTTCTCCACAGAATTTATTTGCCAAGCCAGTATCATGTAACATGCATCTGGTCATTTCTAGTAGAGAACGTTTTTCCTCTCTGCCACACCATTGAGTTTAGGTGTATATGCGGGAATAGTTTCACGTGAAATCCCATGTTCCTTTAGGAATCTTTTCATGTCATTTGACATTCACCTCCATTGTCTGACCTTAGTCTCTGAGGCTTTCTTCCAAATTGGTTATTGACCAGTGCAATATTCTTTAAATCCTTCAAACATGACTTTTCTCTCTTAGAGGATATACATATCTTGAAAAACATCAATAAATGTGAATATGTAGTGATTGCCACCCATACTGTGTTCAAGTGGACCACAGATATCAGAATGTATTAGTTCCAGAGGATCTTGTGACTCCCTCTGTGTCTGTAAAGAAAAGCTGGGTTGCACCCCTTTATTAAGTAAGCAACACTGGCATCTTGTGGCAGCTTCTTTGCATGACTCCACTTTAAAGTCCTTAATTAGTCCATTTCCCCCAAGCTCATTTATTTATTTATTTATCATATTTTTATACCGCCTGATATGTAAATCTCTAGGCGGTTTACAGATGCAGGCATTGAAATCACAGGTTAAAATACATAAAACACAATAAAAAACAAAGTATTAAAATTATTAAAATTCTAATTAAAAGCTTGAGAGAACAGGAAAGCCTTGAGGGTCTTCCTGAAAACAAACAGAGAAGGAGATGCTCTTATTTCAGCAGTGAGCATAGTCCAAAGCCCTGGGACAGCCACAGAGAAAGCCCAGTCCCAAGTAGCCACCAGATGAGCTGGTGGCAACCGTAACTGGACCTCTCCAGAAGATCGTAAAAGGCAGAAGGGCTCTTAAATAACCTGGTCCCAAGCCATTAAGGGCTTTATAGGTGATATAAAGCACTTTGCATTTCACCTGGAAACATATCGGCAGCCAGTGCAGTTCTTTCAAAACCTATGTTATATGGTCCCTTCGTGTTGTCCCAGAGACTAATCTGGCTGCCGCATTCTGTACCAATTGTAGTTTTTGGACTACAGTATGTATAAGGCAGCCCCATGTAGAGCGCATTACAGTAGTCAAGTCTGTAGGTTACCAGCATATGTACCGCTGTTTTAAGGTCATTCACCTTTAGAAATGGACTTAGCTGACATATCAGCCGAAGCTGTTAAAAAGCACTCCTGGCCATTGCCTCAGCCTGAGAAACCAGGGAGAGCTTTGGGTCCAAGAGCACTCTCAAGCTACGTACCTGATCTTCCAGGGGAAGTGTAACCCCACCCAGAACAGGCAGATCTAAACCATCTCTCGGGTCCTGGCCCTCCACAGTCAGTACTTCCATCTTATTTGGATTCAACTTCAGTTTGTTATCCTCATCCAGCCCATTACCACCTCCATGCCATTTCCTAATGAGGTCGACATGGAGAAGTAAATCTGGGTGTCATCAGCATATTGATAACACCCAGCACCAAACCTCCTGTTGATCTTTCCCAGTGGTTTCATGTAGATGTTAAATGGAGCATTGGAAGCAATTTATCCCTGGTTCCTAGACTTAGGAACACACACTCAACATAGGCCAAATCTCTGACAGGGATCCTGGTAAGGGAGATGGTATTCTTATAGACCACAGCTATCCCACCTCCCCGCCCACATCCTCTCACCTGCTCCACCATGGAGTAACCCTCTGGGAGAAGCTGGGACCAGACCAGACCACTAGCCTCTTCCAACCAAGTCTTTGTGATACATACCATGTCAGCTCCTTCATCCATGATGAAGTCATGCATTATTTCAGATTTATTATGAACCGACCTGGCATTACAGAGTAATAAGGTGAGGTTCTGTGGGTGGTTTTCATTGCTCTCCAAGGTCACAGAAGTGGTAGGCCTGCTGGAAGAGGCAATAGCAATTAAATTTCTAAAGTTCTTTCCCCTGTAATGACTCGCTGGCCTACCAATGCCATATCTTTGTCAATTACCCAACACCACTGGTATAGCTGCCCCATGGTCATCCCCCACCTCTCCATCTCTGTTCAACCCAAGACACATACTTGTATCAAGCCTAACAAAAAACTAAGCAGCAATGAAGTGATCAGGACTCTTCTTTCCAATGATCCCAAACAATAAGTTGGCCACAGCCCTCAGTCCCACCCACCCCTGAAGGCTGCCACCAAAGGCCGCCACTGAAGGTCACCACCGAAGGCCGCCCCCCTTTGGTGATTGGCTTTGGCGGTCACCTGTAGGCTCTCACATGCCATATGGTAGAACTGTAGGCTCTCACATGCCATATGGTGGCATCACACATGCCATATGGTAGAACAATTTTTGTGTTTGTATGAGGTTGTGAGGCTTGCCTGTTCATTTACACAGTCCATTGAAAAAGACCATCTTTACACATATAGGCTGTCATAATTAAACCATCATCTTTGGTGATGTAGCAAACTTTGTTCTCAAAAGTCACTTTGCAACCTTTATTGACTCCATGTCCCACAGAGATCAAGTTAATCTCCATACCAGGGACTAAGAGGGCATCTTGGATCAAAATCTTTTCTATGTTTCCATCCATTTGCCTGCAATACAGTTCAGCTGATCCTCTCCCCATCGAATAAATATTGCTCCCATCAGCAACACAAACAACAACTTTGTAATTTTTGTCTAAATCAATAAACGGTTCAGCAGGATTCAGGATATCTTGGATAGCACTTAAATCAATAATAAAATCATTGCTTGTATTCTTGCTTGCTACATCGAAAAACTTGGCTTTTTGGCTGTCTTTCTTTCTGTTTCCTGTTCTTTAAATCCAGCATGATGCTTGCTTTTCTGTCTGTGAGAAACGCTTATCTTCCTTTCTATTGTGTTCACAGACTGTGAGTCATCTCTGTAGCTATGGTAACCAGGTTTCCCTCCTCTAGGATTCTTTCTGCATTTCCGGCCTTTAGGCTCTGAAAAATTAGCATGTGAATGCCCTGCTTTGTTACAGTTGAAGCAATCCCTTTGTTTCCTGAAAAAGCTTGTACTACTGTCTCCATGCTTTTCAAAAACTCTTTCTTCCCTTTAAGGTTGAAATCTTGCAAGTATGCAATTACAGTTTCCAGTTCAAGTTTACTGATTGAAACTTCCAATGCCATCTTCACATGGTTATAACTCTGTGGCAAAGGTCTCAGAATCAAGTCAATTAACACTTGAACATCCAAAGTAGACCCATGTTATTTAAGAAATCTGTGAGTCTCCTGCATTGCACTTATATCTGTAATTTGAATTCTTTATTGGCTTTCAGGAGAGTCCTCAAAACCTATCTGTTTGGCCTGGCCTTCCAGGGTTTTTTAATGGTTGTAAATGGTTTTAATGTAGTAACCTGTTTTTTCAGGGGTTTAAACTGTTCTGATGGTTTAATTGCTTTTTTTAGTGGTGTTTTATAATCTCTTCTTTAACTGTTAATTGATTTTAATGGTTTTGTTTTAATTGTAAACTGCCCTGAGCCATTTTGGAAGGGTGGTATAAAAATTGAATGAATGAATGAATATGGGTTGAAAGATCCCCTCCTTCTTCGAGCTGCATTTTGCAAATTTTGAATTAAAAGGACAGCAGTGTTGGGAGAGACTCTCCCATATTGCTTTTTAAGCTTATCCCAAACCTCTGAGGCAATTCCAGTCTCTTTGAAATGCATTAGCAAGTCATAACTCACATTTAGGAGAATCCCATTCCTTCTGGGCAGCTGCCCCATCTGTTGGTCTTGGTTCTGTGAGGGCTGCATTAAGTCTTTTTTGCCTTCAGGAGGGCTTCCATTTTCATGACCCATTGATCGCAGTTCCTTCCATTCAACTTGGAGAAGGCAGCTCTGCTCACCTCTGGATCCATGCTGTCTTACTAACTCAGTTGCACTTTAAAAGAAAAATTCTGCTGCAGACTTTTGGGATGCTGGGCCCATAACCCTGTTGGGGTTTGTGATTATTTAGCAAAGCACCTAGGAAGCTACTACTCCAGTTCAGGGGCGTAGCTAGGGGAAAGTGGGCCTGTGTTCACCCCTCTCTCCAGCGGCCCCTCAGAGTGAGGAGATAATGAAGAAAATAAGGCAGAGTGGAGCTGGGGGGCCCTTAGGAGTTCGGGGCCCCGGGATCTTTGAACCCATGCACTCAAATATAGCTACATCCCAGCTCCAGTTATGGAGTGCAGAGTTTAGTTGTTGCAGCTATTTAAATAACACTCATGGAGATCACTGTAGAGTCTAAAGTAAATTGATTTACTGGTGAGGTTCATTTGAGATAGGAAAGACCTATCCCATCTATCAGCTACATAATGAATAGGTAGGGAGAGAGAGAGATGTTTCCATCTTTTCTCTAGGAGGAAAGGAAGAGGACTGACTTGCTATAGGAAGTACCTGAGGAGTCAAGGCAGGGGTCATAGAGTAGAGGCAAGCAGGGACAGGTATGGAGACTCTCACTAACTACCTCTACTCCCAATGCCACTAGTGGTCATTCGGACAGTTGGTGCAAAAGGTCGATGCACTGGAACTCTGTCTCCAACAGTTTTAATATGAGGCAAGCTATTGCATGTCCTTCATGATGAAAAGCCATCAGACAGATCTAGGCAACACTGTCCAGCAATGGGGGCTACTCTTATCCAGGAAGGAGTTCTATAGGGCTTTCAGTCCATCAGAAAGCTGGACTGAGACCCAATAAAAGACTTGTACAATTTTTTCAGGGAAGGTGAAGGCATTCTACTCTTGGTAAGTGCCTAGAGTGCTGGTTCTGTGGATGCCAGCACTGTGGCAGGATGTGACTCCATAGCATAGTATCTCTGAGAGCTTTTAAAAACACCCTCAAGACACATTTGTGCATCCAATTTTTAAACTAGATTTGTAGAACTGTAGCTTGTTTTTAATTTTTCAATGCTTTAATTCCTGCTTAAATTTATATTACATTTGTTGTAAACTGGAAATTAATAAATATTAGTTAACCAACTGATGTACTTTTCTCTCTGGTTGAGTTTTCTTTTCTGTTATAGAAAATAGGTGTTTGGTACAAGGCCACCCATTGAGCCTTGGTCTCCATGCCAGATTTTTCAGCTACTTGACTTGACCACACCAATCTCTGTTCTGTATTATAAAATATGATCTAATATATTGTAGAACTTTGCTGCTGATACTTTTCCATGGCAGCCAAATGGAACCATTCTGGCTTTTTTCTTTTTCTTTTAATGTAACCAGGAACTAGTAAACTTTTAAGGTAACATTCTTGTGCAAACCTTAAGAAGATTTGGCAGCAGCAGCAGAACTTCTGAAGAAATGCTCAGCTTTGTTACCAGTGGGAATTTTGCCACTGACCCCAATGGAGCCAAAACTTTAGTCCAAGAATACATATTAAAATGTCTGTTTCCAGATCCTTGAGAGCCTCAGTAAGCTTCAATATTAGTTTCAGGCTTTGACTCAAGTGAGATCCAAAGATACTGGTGGATGGGGATCACTTTAAGAAATGCTCGCTAAGCTTGGTTAATATCAGTGTGATAATCCCTTTGGCCCACTTTTTTGGGGGGGGAAAGAGCTCATATTCCCCATAATTGCATAACGTCACAATGGAAAAATGCCACAGGACTGAATGAACAACACTTAGAAATGATTTCAGTTAGAATCTATAAGAAAACCAGAAGAACCCTGTGGGATTGGACCAAATTGTCCATCTAGTCCAGCATCCTGTTTCCAACAGTGAGCAACCAGATGGCTCAGGGAAGCTTGTAAGCTAAGCAGGTCAGGAAGGCAAGTGTTCCCTTGCTGGTTGTACTCAGTACCTGACATTCAGAGATGCTGCCTTTGAACATAGAGGCTCCCCACCAGAATTCTCTATGCGTGAGGGTGCTTTAACATGTTTCCATATATGACACTTAGGAACACAGGGACATAGGAAGCTGCCATATACTGAGTCAGACCATAGGTCCATCTAGCTCAGTATTGTCTACACAGACTGGCAGTGGCTTCTCCAAGGTTGCAGGCAGGAATCTCTCTCAGCCCTATCTTGGAGATGCTGCCAGGGAGGGAGCTTGGAACCTTCTGCTCTTCCCAGAGCAGTGGCTCCATCCCCTGAGGGGAATATCGTACAGTTATCACACATCAAGTCTCCCATTCAAATGCAACCAGGGTGGACCCTGTTAAGCTAAGGGGACAAGTCATGCTTGCTACCACAAGACCAGCTCTCCTCTCACTTTATTACAGTGTTCTCATATAGGTTGGATTTTTGCATGGTGTGTATACTGCTTTTCAACAAAATTTCTCAAAATGGTTTACATAGAAAATAATAATAATAATAATAATAATATCTATCTATCAAACATATTTTTATACCACTCAGAACTCATGTCTCTGGGCAGCTTACAACAAAGTCCAACAAATATGACAATTCTCTGCCCTCAAAGGGCTCACCAGCTACAACGGAGCATAAGGTAGACACCAGCAACAACTGGGGGTGCTGAAGGGATGTTGTCCTGGGATTGGATAGGGACCATGGTTCTACCGCTGCTAAATATAACAGAATCACCACTTTAAAAGTGCCTCTATCTATCTATCTATCTATCTATCTATCTATCTATCTATTGCTGCATTTATATACTGCCTTTCATTAAAAACAATCACAAGGTGGTTTACAAAAGTTAAAAAACATACAATAAAATGACAATAAAAGTATTAAGCTAAAAATATAAAAACAAACCAAATTTAAAATCTATAAAATACAAGCATAAAAATGATACACAGATAAAAACACATAGAAGCTGCAATACAACAATTATGTAAAAGCCTGGGTAAAAAGATTTGACAAGCTTTCTAAAGCTATAATGGAGTCCGAGGAGTGAATAGCCACTGGGAGAGCATTCCAAAGTCTGGGGGCAGCAACAGAGAAGGCCCTGTCCTGAGTGCACGACAGCCGGGCCTCCCTCATTGTCGGCACCCGGAGCAGAGCTCCCTCAGATGTCCTCGTCAAGCAGGCAGCAACCCTTGGAAGCAGGCGGTCCCTCAGGTACCCCAAGCCCAAACCATTAAGGGCTTTAAAGGTCAAAACTAGCACTTTGAATTGGACCCGGAAACGAACTGGCAGCCAGTGCAGCTCTTTCAGAATGGGTGTGATGTGCTCCCATCAGGCAGCTCCGGATAAAACCCTAGCTGCTGTATTTTGCACTAGCTGCGGTTTCCGGTTATTCTTCAAGGGCAGCCCCACGTAGAGCACGTTACAGTAATCCAGCCGTGACGTGACTAAGGCATGGGTAACCGTGGCCAGATCTGCCTTCCTGAGAAAGGGACGCAGCTGGCGCACTAGCCGAAGCCGTGCAAAGGCACTCCTGGCCACCGCCTCCACCTGAGCTTCCAAAAGCAGAGCCGGGTCCAGTAGTACCCCCAAGCTGCGTACTTTGCTCAGTTAGCAAGGGTAGTCGTTCTTTGAGCAATGGCATTGTGCGGTGTTCATACACTCGTGCATCAGCATTCCGCTAGCACATCACTAGTTGGGATGTATGTTGTGCAAGGGTGTGTGTGTTTCACAATAGAGTGGACATGGGCAGATCACCCAGGCTGCTGTTCACCTCCTCAGTCCCTCCCCCGCATCCACCACCTACCTCCGCAGCCCCCATTTGGCTGCTCATAGGAAACTGCCTTATCCTGAGTCAAACCATTGGTCCCTCTCACTCACTGGCAATGGCCCTCCGAGGTTTCAGGCAGCAGTCTCTCCCAGCCCTACCTGGAGATGCTGCCAGGGAGTGAACCTGAGACCTTCTGCATGCAAAGGCAGTGACACTGTCTAACTAACTAACTAACTAACTAACTCAGGGTTTCTTAACCTTGGGCCCCCAGATGTTGTTAGACTACAACTCCCAGAATTAGTCATGTGCACGGACCAGTTCGGAGGCCATTCTAAAGGCCTCCAGACCGGTCCGGGCACGCGTGGTTTTGGTTCGGGTGGGGGGATTCCAAACAAGTTCGGGGGGGGGCTTTACTTACCCCTCAAGAATGCCGCCATATTTCTTGAAGTAAGCGGGCGGCATACCTCCCTGCCGCCCACTTCATTCCCCCGCCTCCGCGGCTGCTACTGCTGCTACCTTTGAATCAATACGCATTCGGGCGGCAGGGTATCTCCCAGCCCCTGCCGCCCGGCTCTTCAATGCCCCCCGACTTGGCTTAAATGGCCCTGCCGCCCCAGGACCCCTGCCGCCCCTTCCCTTCCCTTCCCATGCTCCCATTCTCAAGGGGTCGGCAGGAGAACTCCCCCGCCGACCCCGTCCCCTTCCCCAGGCGGCTGCGCTCTAAAGTTAGAGCGGGCGGCGGGAGAGCTCTCAGCCGCCCTCTCGCTTCCCCGCTGCGGCGCTGCAAATGGCTTCTAGGAAGCCTTTTGCGCAGGCGTGCTAAAGGCTTCCTAGAAGCCATTTGCAGCGCCGCAGCGGGGAAGCGAGCGGGCGGCTGAGAGCTCTCCCGCCGCCCGCTCTAACTTTAGAGCGCAGCCGCCTGGGGAAGGGGACGGGGTCGGCGGGGGAGTTCTCCTGCCGACCCCTTGAGAATGGGAGCATGGGAAGGGAAGGGAAGGGGCGGCAGGGGTCCTGGGGCGGCAGGGCCATTTAAGCCAAGTCGGGGGGCATTGAAGAGCCGGGCGGCAGGGGCTGGGAGATACCCTGCCGCCCGATTGCGTATTGATTCAAAGGTAGCAGCAGTAGCAGCCGCGGAGGCGGGGGAATGAAGCGGGCGGCAGGGAGGTATGCCGCCCGCTTACTTCAAGAAATATGGCGGCATTCTTGAGGGGTAAGTAAAGCCCCCCCCGAACTTGTTTGGAATCCCCCACCCCAGTGCCGGACCGCAACTCCGCGGTTCCGTGCACACCCCTACCCAGAATCCCCATCCACAAAGGCCATGTCTGGGGATTCTGGGAGTTGTAGTCCAACGACATCTGGGGGGTTAAGGTTAAGAAACCCCGAATAAACAAACGAACGAACTAATTATAGAAAGACCCTCAAGACATACTTGTTTTCTCAGGCTTTTAACTGAAATTAATTTTAAACTGTTTAATTGTTTTCGTCATTAGGCTGCATTGCTGGTGTGTGTCACCAGTGAATGGCCAAGCAGGGGCTGGTGGGATGAGCAATGGGCATTAAATGTATTCTTAACTGTGCTTATGATGTTACAGTTAAAAGAAGAGCCCTCCTGCGCTAATAGTGTTTACTGTTACTCTTAACTGTAATTTATTTGCCTGTTTTATTTACCATGCTCTCCCGCTCCACACATACAGTTCCTCTGAAGAGCTCAGTGGCTTAATACAGTGGGTGTAGCTATCCTTGAACAAGATGGAACTAGTGTCCCTGGGCCTTGGGGTTGCGGGTGGTCTGCTGATTGGGCAACAACTCATTCTTTGCTATCCCTCTCTGGCCTCCTCGACTCACTGGCAGCCTGTTGGCTTCTGATTGGAGGACTCATCTTGGCACTGAATCCTCTCCAGGAGGGGAGGATAGGTGTCAGGCAACACTCCTCCTTCCTTCTCTCCTCCTGACTGGCTAGTGAAGGGTAAGGAGATGGCAGGTGGGCAGGGGCCCATCTTCACGGCTTGTCCCAGGGCTTGCTCCAGGGGTGGAGCCATCGTAGAGTGAATGGGTTCGAAGAAGCCGGCCGCCAATGAAAAGGGCCGATGGAGCCCCTGTTGCATGTGATGTCACTCACAAACGGGGTGTAGCCCGATTGCCAGGGAGAGTTTGCTCAGGCTATCCCAAGCCCAAGCCACGCCCCCTTACATGTGATCCCACCCACAAAGGGGGAGTGGCCTGGGCTTGGGATAGCTCGAGTGAGCTTTCGCCTCTCATTTCAGGCAGCATTTATTTCCCTTCCTCTTCCTTGCTGGAGGGAGGGGAAGGGAAATAAACACTGCCTGAAATGAGAGGGGGAAAGCTCTGTTGGGGCTCTCCAGAGCCCAAGCCATGCCCCCATGCATGTGACATAATGCGCATGGGGCGTCAGTGGCGGGGCCACTGGATGGGGCAGAACACAGACAGCAGTTCAGCTGGATCAGCTTCTGGCTTGCTTCAACCTTGCTATCCCCCAGGGGCGGAGCTACCATTGAGTGACTGGGTTCAAAGAACCCGGGCTGCCACCCCTCAGGGGCCACACCTCATGCCCCAGACACTACCCGCATCTGACATCAGGTGCAGGGGTGTGGCTAACCACTCCCTGCATCAGACGCTGATGCAGGGGGCAGGGCTGGTGGGGGGGGGGGGGCTGCGGCAGCCGGCTGAAACCGGGCCACTGCTGGTCTCCCTCCATGCCTGCTATACCCCTGGTTACATATAATTTCCAGCCAGTCTTCCATACTAGCTGTTTACAGGTCATAGTGGGAAACAAACTGTTAGTAAGAGTTACAGAACTTCCTCTAAAAATGGCTTGGTATGATAGGAAACTCTTAGCACATTTCAGGGCTGTGTTTATAGAGTTATTGAGGTTCATTCTATCACCAGTGTGTTCTGCCATCCAGCTTCAAAAATAACCTTCAGTTATCTGTCGGCTAGTCTGTATTTCAGGAGGAAAGGCCACCAGATGGCACCATGACTACACTGAAATAAAGGATCCCAGGACCCTTTTGTTGTACCCTACCCATTTATTTTGTTTGTTTGGACATTTGTCTCAAGCGGGATCCTGTAGTAAATCAGGATGTCCTTAAGGATGACAACATATTGAGGCTTCTCCAGATGATCAGTCAAATCATGCCACAACCACATTGGGTAATTGTACCATTATATGTAACAGATGGGGAATGTGGTAATTCCCTGCTAACTGAGCAAAGAGAAACCTTTTTAAAGTGGAGATTTTTTTTATCTAGCAGGGGGAGAGCAACTTGCCCTATCCATCCTCAGCACAGCATCCCTCCAGTAGGGATGTGCACAGAACCGGAGCCGTTCGAACTGATGCTGGGGGAGGGGGGATAGCTTTAAGGATGGGGGTGGGTGCACATACCCACACCCGCTGCATGCCGCGCTTACCCTTCTGGTGCTCTGTGTAAAAATAGTCAGGTGGGGAGGCAGCGTAACTCCTTGCCACCTCATTGATCCCCTGTCCAGAAGTGACAAGAAGTGCCCAGTGTGCATGCATCTGCCTGCGATGAATGTGAATGTGAGCATTTCTGTAAAAGGGCCTCCGAACTGGTTCGTGCACATCCCTATCCCTCAGTGGCTGTTGCAGGTGTCTGTTTCTTTTTTTAGACTGTGAGTCCTTAGGGGACAGGGAGACATTTTATTTATTTTTATCAATGTAAATCACTTTGGGAACTTCTGTTGAAAAGCGGTATATAAATATTTGTCGTATTCGCATTGGTGGTCTTGCTGCAAGGGGTTAGCTTGCCAAGGAAGGTGGTGTTTTGTTTTTAAAAGGCAGGCTGCTGCTCCACTCTAATGGAGATGCACACCACCTGCAAAGACTTGTGGGTTATTTGTAGGTGGGTGGGAAGGGGAGAGAGCATTTTTGTGCTCTTTCCAACTGATTTTTTTTTTAAAAAAATTTGCAAGGGGCTACTTGAGTGAACATATAAAACGGCCATATTTTGAACAAATGATTGATCCAGGTCATTGCTAGATGGTAAAAAGATCCCAGGCCCACAACCCCCCTTTTGATAATTAAACTCAATCACACCCCACCCCAAGAATCATTAAGTCTGACTCCTCCCCAAAGGGAAACTAGAGGAGACAAGTGCTGCTTTGGTGGCTAAAGCATCTGCTTTGCCCCAACACAGCATCTTTTAGGGAGGGGACAGAAGCTCACTTCAGATGTGAAATAAAAAATGCTGCATGTGAGTACAGTGTCTAAAATGGGGCCGGAAGTCCCACCCCATCCCCATCACTCACCCCTTTGCATGGATACCCCCTTGTTCATGGATACGCCAGTGTTTGTCTGAGTGCCGTATCCATGAATGTGAGCATTTCTGTGATCTCTGAAAAATGATAATTAGCAGTAGAGGCACTTACCTGCCCTCCAGTGTTCCCTCTAAGAGGGATTCCCAGGTGTTGCTGACTACAACTCCCAGAATACCCAGCTGCAAAGCCTTTTGATTGGGGATTATGGGAGTTGTAGTCAACAACATCTGGGAATCTCTGTTAGAGGAAACATTGCTGCCCTCCAATAAAAAAAAAGTGAGTGGCTGATGAGATTCATGGCTCTAAGCCATTCATTAGGGGCCCAAGCCCCATGGACCACCCCGTAATGATTCCCCTGGATTGAGCCATCTGATCCAATGTGTTATCTTCTTTGACTGGCAACAGCTCTCCAATATTCAGGTAGGGAGTGATGAGTCTGGCTCTTCTCAAGCCCTGCTCTCAGTTCTGCGACTATCTCAGGTGGTGATCAGGGTGATAGTTTTCTTGGTGGTGGCCCCTCAGCTGTGAAACACCCTCTCTAAGAGATCTGCTAAGTCAAGTCCCTGGCCTCATGCAAAAAAGCTATTAAAATGTTGCTTTTGCATGAGGTTTTTGTTCATTTTGCTCTTAGTCTGCTTTAAAAAAATCTGACTTGGCTTTTCTCTCTCTCTCTTTTTTTAAAAGCATTATTATGAACATAGGAAGCTGCCTTATACCGAGTCAGACCATTGGTCTATTTAGCTCAGTATTGTCTGCACTGACTGGCTGCCGCTCTCTAGCATTTCAAAGCAATGGAACGGGGCAGTCACAGAATGAAACAAACAATGAGGAAGGGGAAGGGGAAATCCCACCGTGACTACAAAACAAAAAAAATGCAAATAGTGATAACCAGCCGCTGAAAATATAAGAAAAATATATATTCACAAATAATTAATGATCCATGACATTAGCATTAATGGACAATATACAAAATGCCTTCTCACAGTGCAGAATATATAGACAAAAGCATGTACAAAAACTGTCAGAAGTTAAGGAAGGAGGTGACTGAGCCAGGCAAAAATTAGACTGCGGGATGGAATGGGCAAAGTCAAATGACAAAATCAAAATGGAAGTGGCAGATGACAAAAGCACTGCGTCAGACGTGGTCTCAGAAGAGGTGTGGAATTCCTCAATGGCGAGATACTCAATGCCGTCCAAACAAAAGTGAAGATGTAAAGTCATGGACGTGCTGATAACAGAGAACCCGTCTTGGACGCTCCACCCATTAGGCATGGGTGAAACGGCACATACCCGGAAGAGCCGTTTGACTTTGATTCATGAATCACACTGATTCATGAAGTTTGTTTTTCTTCACAAGGACTCGCAGTGGGCTTTATCTCTAATCCAGGTCAGCTCATTTATGGACGTGTTATCAGCACGTCTGTGACTTTACATCTTCACTTTTGTTTGGACAGCATTGAGTATCTCGCCATTGAGGAATTCCACACCTCTTCTGAGACCACGTCTGACGCAGTGCTTTTGTCATCTGCCACTTCCATTTTGATTTTGTCATTTGACTTTGCCCATTCCATCCTGCAGTCTAATTTTTGCCTGGCTCACTCTGGCATTTCAGGCAGGAGTCTCTCCCAGCCCTACCCACAGATGCCAGGGCGTGGACCTGGGACCTTCTGCATACAAGCCGATGTTCTAACACTGAGTTACAGCCCCATACCCTAAGGGGAATATCTTACATCAGACAGTGCTCACATGTAGGCACCTATCCAAATGCACATCAAGGCAAGCCCTGCTTAAAAAAGGAGACAATTCATGCTTGTTATCATAGGACTAGCTCTCCACCCCTCCATTAACTGAACATGTGTGTGTGGGGCAGGGGGAGGAGAGAGGGAGGGAGGGGAGAGGGAAGGGAGAGCGAGCAAGCAAGAGAGCAAGCTTGTGAGGCATTGTGCTATAAGGTGGGGAAAAAAAAATAAATCTTTCCTGTTACTGGATCTCTTTAACTAGAAATTCCAGGAATTGAATCTGAATTCACAAAGCTTCTGCTGTGCCTCTGAGCTACAGCTCCTCCCTAGGCCCATTAATGTACAATTAGGACACTACATAAGCCCTATTTAGACATTAAGGCTTTACACACGATCCTTGTGAAGAGCCAAAACAGGGTCTGTGAGGAGAGTGGCTTTGACCTGCTCTCCTGGCAGACAACCAGACAGCACTCCCTGGGTGGCTGGAGAGGCCGCCCAGACAATTACCAGCTCCATCACGGGAGGCCCCTGGAAGTTCCATAAGGCACAATGCAAATATGCGGTGCCTTGTGGTGAGCCTCCCGATGCCAGGAGGCTTGTTGTAGCTTCCCAGTCGGGAGGTTACTTGTGAGTTGTTGTGGCGCAGGGCGACACAATGTGGTGACACACTGGACCGGGTCTCACGATCAGTGAGACCCAGTTTCCTTGGGTGAGTGGGAAGAGCTGGCTAAGCCCACTCTCCCCGCTCACGAGCGGGCAGGGAGCCCTGGGCGGCCGGATCGGCCACCCACACGATGGCCAGCTCAGAGACGGAGCTGGCGGGGGGTGGGGGGAGTGGGGGCCACGCGGCCCCCGCAAGCCCCAATATGCCCTGCGTGAGTGCACAGGGCATACTGGGGAGACCCCCAAGCCGGGAGGTGGCTTTCTGCCTCACAGCCGGGGGTCTACTCGTGAGTAGGCACGGCGCGAAGCCACACCGTGGCTACTCACAAGCCTAAAAAGCAGGTTTGCTGGAGCACTCGCTCCGCAAACCTGCTTTTTAGCAGGGGGGTCTCGAGCGGGTTACCCGCTCAAGAACCACCGGGCTCGGCTGTGAGCCCGGGGGTTCTTACGACCAACAAAAATCGGGCTAGGCTCTCCTAGCTCGATTTTTGTTGGTCGTGAGAATTGCCCCACTATCTTTTAAGCTGGTTTTCGGGCTTGCGGCCAAAACCCGGTTTAAGCGGCGGGCTTCATAAGCGGGCTTGCTGCCGAGCCTCCTCCAGTTGCTGTGAGGCTCCCATTGCTGCACACGAGCGGCAGGGACCAGGCTGGGCTCCCTTAGTCCAGTTCCTGCTGCTTGTGCAAATAGTCTCATGATGTTGTATGTGTTTACAGATGTCTGTACACAGGTGCACGCTTTATGTGAATGACTATATCTGCATCCAGTTTAAAGTGAATCTGGGTACAGAATCTTTCAAATACAGGCTACAGATAGGAAATGTGCTACTGCATATGTGTGAATAACATGTGCACAGCTCTGTATGTGCGCACACTATACACAGATTGTACTGTATTTTCCTGAGTCCAAGACTATGTTTATTCTAAGTTTTTTGTGGGGTCATCTTAATTCAGAGTTCTGTTCCTTTGGGGTAAATAAAGGTATAACCTGTATTTAACCTCCAATTTTAAGTGGGTCATCTTAAATCCAGTTGTCTTCTACTTGGGTAAATACAGGTACATGTTTTGAATATAATGTGAGATAAGATTCGGGGCACAGAAGTGACTTTTCTGTCAGAAATGTCATCTTGTGTAGAGTCACATCCTTAAATTTGTTCTCCGTGCAATCCAAGTTTATTTTTAAAATATATAACCTTTATATCCCACCTCCCCACCCCCCATCATGGTGCCCTAAGCAAGAGCTCTCAGGCACCTTCCCATTCAGGCACTTATTTCTGGTAAGGTTGCTGCATCACATGCCCTCAGACCATAGCCTTGGGGAAGATCCCTACCCTATATTTTTAGTGGTTGGGCAACCATCTGTTGGGAATGCTCTATCTCTGGAGTTCCTGCACCAAGTCTCAAGGCAGTTCACAGCTGATTAAAACATGATGCCCTTTCTCACAATCAGAGAAAGGGCTCAAAAGGGGTGAGGGGAGGAAGCCTTCAAAAGCTTACCTCCCCTGCAGAT
Organism: Hemicordylus capensis; assembly: GCF_027244095.1. Taxonomy (NCBI): domain Eukaryota; kingdom Metazoa; phylum Chordata; class Lepidosauria; order Squamata; family Cordylidae; genus Hemicordylus; species Hemicordylus capensis. Next base: position 422,593,008 of record NC_069657.1, read on the forward strand.
GATCCTCATGAAGACTCTGGGCATGGAGATCACGCGCCCAATCGTGCAGCTCCCTCCTCAGGTAGCGTGGAGGGTCAGGGGCTGTGAGTGTCTCGCCAGGGGCGTAGCAAGGTTGTAGTGGGCCCAGAGACAAGGTTTTATAATGGGCCTCCCCTCACTGAAGCTCAGCTCATGAAGTAAAGAAACCTTAAATGAGGCTGAATAGTGGTAACAAAAAGCATAGTAAAAATTATCTATATCTATATATCTATATCTCCTATGTGCCACAATAGAACATCATCCTAATTTTTTTTAAAGGGTTTTGTAAATGGTGGACGATACAAGTCATTTAATGGTACTAGAGAAAGACAGGCTGTTCTGGTATCTCCAGGTCTTAACACTCACATCAATTTCAGAGGATGAATACAACTGAAGGAAGCCCGTGTGTGTGTGTGGCTGGTGGAGTCAGTCATGTGACTTGCCTCTGGGGAGGCTCCCCAAGACAGTGGGCCCCCAGACAACTGTCTCCCCTTGCCCTATTATAGTTACGCCCCTGTGTCTCGCCACCCCAGAATTCCTATAATGCCCTGCATGAGTGTGCGGGGCATTATGGAGATTCCCCCAATGCCAGCCAGGAGCCCCATGGTCTCCCAGCCCTGGCTGCAAGCAGGCGGGGCTGGCAGACAATTTTTTAAAAAAAGGGGTTAAGAGAGTGCTCATAGGTTTGCCCAGAAACGTATCAGCAGCCAGTGTAGTTCTTTTAAGACAGACGTCTTCCGGTTACCATGGAGACCAACCTGGATGCTGCTTTTTGCACCAATTGTAGCTTCTGGACTACGTACAAAGGCAGCCCAGCGTAGAGCATCCAGTTCTATGATGTGATGATTGCTGTGTCAAAAAAGAGAATTTTTAAAATCATCTTTCAGAGTCAGAATTTTGCATGCTGCACAGGCTAAGCAGGGTGCACTTTAGCAGTGCCTTAGTTGCTTTGCTTAATAGTGAAGTAACATTTTCAATTAGATTATGGAAAGAATCATTGATCTATATATAATATCTGTTGTAATCCACTGAACACCAAGTCTTTTCTTGAGCTGTTTACCCTGACACCCATAACATTTGACCAACGCTTAACAAGATTGGTGTGCTAATTCTCCTTTTTTTTTTTTTGGAAAGGCAAGACATGTTTTACGTTGAATTCTTTTTTGGAAATTAAATTTTGTATGGGAAAAGAGAGTACCCCAGGGAGTTAAGATGTGGGGGGAAAGGAGACCTGTTTTCTTTGAAGACTAGGAGTGGAGGCTGTTTCACTTTGGCGTGTTAACATGTGACCAAAATCAAATGCTGACAGTTTAAAACACCTGCAGTTGGCCTACAGTTGACCTTTTCCCCCTGACTTGTTTAATCATTTTGCCTTGCCTCCAGAATGGATTGTAGAAATGAAGATTAGAACCTTTCATTGAAAAGCTCCTATCATTAGGTAGTAAGACTTGTGCATGATGATCTGCCCATCACATCATAAGTGCACAGATGACAACTGCTTACCTCTTTTATGCCATGATAGAAGTCTGAAATTGCCCATAAATGAGGAAGAAAGCCATTATTTAATCAATCAAATTGTGTCAATTGGCTGAAATTTGTCTCCAGTGTAAACACATGGAATGCCTTTCTTTGCACTCTGAGAAAACACAGCTAAATTACTTGCAGATCAGGCTGTCCGAAATAACATAGGAAGTGAACCAGCAGGCTGACACATTAAAAATAATTGCAGAGATTATGCTGAATCACTCCTTTGTACAGTGTGTAGACACTTCTCTTTCTAGATGGGGAGAAAATCAATAGCTGCTCTTCTTAAATTCAACGCGTGCTGAGTGAACGTGTCCACACTGACAGGCGGAATGTGTATTTATCATGTATAAGTCATGGTGGTTATGTGAAAACTTTAGATTTCAGAGGCGTGCCATGGGATATCGGTGTGTGGGGGGGTCTTGTGAAATTATGGGGGTGTCTTATCTCTAATGAGATCCTGGCCCCATCCCATGCAACCCCACAGGCCTTCAGCAATAAAAGGCCTTCTGATAAGCTCTTGAAAGATCCTTCAGACTTTTACCAACTCTTATGCCGGATCTCGTGAGATCTCAGACTGATAGCTTCCTTCTCCGCAATCTGGGTTGATTGTTTATCTCCACCTTCAGCATCCTTTCTGGGTGCACTCACCTGGTGAGTTCTTGGCCCCTTCTTGCCGTGCATCAAACCCCATAGGGGCCCCTTTGCATTGAAAATCTTCATAACAGCACCAGATATTCCTGAGACATTGAATAAATAGCTGCTGACATACAGAGTTAGGATGCACCAGTGCAGGGAGATGGCAGGCAACAGAATTTCTCAGCTAACTACAGCAGGGAAACAGCAATTTTTGACACCCTCCCCTTCCCGAGGAAGCCCTCTGTGTTGCCTGAAAATATGTCCATGAGGGCCTTAGGGACACATTCTTAGGTGGCAGAGAGAGCTTCTTGGGGACGGGAAGGGCTTCAAAAACTGCCACTTCTCTTAGTTAGTTGGGAAGTTGTGTTAGGCTGCTCTCTTGCTGCAGTGAGAGAAAACATCTGAGTCAGTGCAAGGCCCAAGACCAGCAACATATGTCTGGCCGTGTATCTGCCAATGCAGTTTTCTCTCATAGCTGATTTAATAATAGCGACTAATATTCCATGCAAGGGTACATCTGCCCAGTAACGTTGCATGTATGCAAGCTGTGCAAATGAAATTACAAAAGTGTAAGTCAATTGGAAATAATGGGCGGACTCCTGTGTAACATCACTTGTAGGCATGCAGTGTTACTGGGCTGACATACCCTTGCATGGTATGTCAGCCAGTAATAATAACTGCAAATCATAGCAGCATTTCTATCATGCTTGGGAACACTTCAGATATCTTGTATGTGCCTCCTGGTTATGGAAGTTCCTCCTAATACAGACCTATCAATTTCCAGCCTGAGAATTCCAGACAATTACCACTTTTGGAAGTGCTCTTCCAGGAAGGGAGACAAGGACTATATGGCGGTCTGAAGGCCTGCCACTTATTACCTAAAATCCTGTTCATCACTTCTGAGATTTCTCAGCTTCTGAGATTTCATAGCCATAAGGACTAGAAATTAGCTTTTTTTTTTAAAAAAAGTGAATGCTAAAATGCTCAGAATGCTGAATTCTGTGCCCATTATAACATTCTGTTACTGATTGCAGGTGTCCTAGAAGTAGCTGTCTTCTACAGTAATTATTTATTTCTCATGCTTTAATGGCCATGCAAATATTTAGATGATATACTGCATTCATGTTTATCATCCTGTTTCTATTAATGTTAGATCTCACTTGTTGATATGAATCATTCTCTCCACTATTGTATGTTATTCTTGGAAAAGAATATTCACCAATGCATTAATTATAATTGAAGAAAATATTTTGGAGAATTATTCTATCCATTCTATTAAATGCATTGGCGAATATTCTTTTCCAAGTCTTTCCATGATTAGGGTCAGGCTGTATGCAAATCTAGGCTCGATGAGCATACTTTGTGGTTCTCTAGCCCTTTTAAGCTTGTAGCCAATTGTTTTATAAGGAATCATCTTACGTGTTATTCTCAACTTATTATGCAGCTTCCATGTTTGAAATACTTAGGAAAGCTCTGTTAACCTTTTAAACTGTCCTGGCTTATGTCTGATTCTACCTAAGACACTGAGAAGGAATGTCTGAATACCACCTAATCATGTAAGCCAATCATGTGGATTGATTTACTAACCCTCAGAGATGGCTCAGAGGAGGGTTGGTGCACAAGGTGGGTGCAGAAGAGCTGTGTGCATTCACTTCTGCTGCCACAGTGGACTGTGTTGTGTCCTGTTCTCCCATGAGGGCTGGTGAAGTGAGGCAAGGTAAGGCTAGGCCAGGAAAGGAAAAGCTGGTCTGCAGGACCTTGGAGAGCTCCAAAGCTCTCACCCCCCTCAAGCTTGATAATTTTCCACCTGTCGGTGAGCAGTTTTGGGTGAATGCTCAGCTTAGGAGACCTGATCTCTGGGGTTCTAGGTTTGGGTTCCCAGGCCTCCTCATTCCCAGGCCTCCATCATTGCTGCCAGGACCTGGGTTCTGTGCCTCAGCAGCTGGTGTTTGTGATGGGGATTTGCTTGGCTCTTTGCCCTCGGGATCTGAGTCCTGGCTGCTGCTAGAGATTGGGACCATGGCAGGCCAGGATATCATCTGATCTGGCCTTGGGCAAGAGCAAAAGGCCAGGCTTCTAGTGCTTATATCAGGCCCGATGGATCAGGAGGCTTCACATTTCCTGCCAGTTGTAGGGCTGATGCTGCTCACTCCTGTTCACTTCAGTACAGTGAAAAGGGCTCTGAATCTTGAGATGTATACCTACAGTAGCTTACTAGCATAGGCAGAACTGGGGAGGGGCAGGCAGGGCACATGCCCTAGGCACCGCTGAGGAGGCGGCACCACGCCAGTTCCTGGCACCCCCACCCCACTGCCCACCTGCCCAGCCCCAGGGCCCCTCAGCCACTTGCCTCCAGCTCCAGCCTAGGATCGGCAATGAGGCCTTGGATGAGAGTGGCCTGCAAACTGCAGAGCTTTCTCTCCCTGCCTCTCAGCTGATCAGCGGGTGGGTGGGGCTTCCAGAGAGGCCTCCGAGTAGGCCTCCCTGAAGCCTGAACTCGGCAGGCCAAGCAAGCCAGCAAGGAGGAGCCAGGCAGAGTTCTGCAGCAGACCCTCTGCCCAGACCAGCCAGCACAGCTTTTGCCAGGTAGGCTGTGAATTCCTTTCTGTGGTTGCACCCCCTCACCATATATAGGGATCTGCTTGCCATAGGGCTTTGATATGGGGGGGGGAGACTGAGAAGTCTCTGAATATTTAGTTTAAAACAGACTGAAAAATTTGCTGGCTTTAAAAACAAAAACTATCTAAAAAGGCCTATAAGTGGCTTGTTTCATGGCATAAAAGTACAAAAACTTCTGGAACAAGTATATTTTATTTATTTATTTATTTTCATTCATAAATGCACTTATTTTCAAGTTGTTTTGCAACCCAGAAGCTCTGAGTGAGAACTGTGAAGCATGTGTTGTGCTTATTTTATTTTATTTTATTTTATTTTATTTTATTTTATTTTTCTTGTGTGTGAACTGCTCTCCAATAACTTGCAGGGACCTCAGGGTGCATCTGGCCAACATGTGAATGCAGCACCTCCATTCCAGAGGAGATGTGTGTTAAAGGGCTTTAAAAGCCTCGTGTGAAAAACCTCCCGGAATCAAACTTTACTGAATTTGTTCAGAATTCTGAAAAAACAAACATAGGCTCACCCTGCATGGTTAAAAGTCTCCTTTGCTAATCTGCAGTGAAGGGGCCATTTTAATAATTAGCGTTGCTACACTGTGTTCCAGGCATTAAAAGTAGCACAAATATATAGTACTCAATGTATATCACGATATACTGTGAAGTGTGTGTGTATTCAGTGAAATGTATTTCCAGGCAGCATACTTATTTTGAAATATCAGACTTAAATCCTTGGGGGCCTGGGATGTATGGAGGCCCTGGACTTTGAGGGGCTGGGGGCCCATTTTAAAATCTCATCTTGGCCCATTCCAACCTTGCTTTGCCCCTGGCGGTCACTACACATGGGTTTCTTCACAACACCTGCACAGAAGAAACTCCCATGTAGAAAATGTGTCTCTTGTAAATTGACCCTGAATTTTCCATCCATGACTGGGATATCTGAGAGTTAGAGTCAATAATAAAAGAACAGCACACTGCTTGTGACAGGAAGGGGCAAATTACAATGATTTCTTAGTCTGGCAGGGGCTGGTTTTGGCCCTGGCAGAACTTGACTGTCTGCTCCTGTTGCAAATTCCTCTGTCTAGTGTGGCAAACTAATGTATCCTCCTCCCTCTTGGTGTCAAAGTAAGCACTAGTGTGTTGAATGCACATATACCCCATCATGAGCCAACAGTCATCACAAGACAAAGGCTGGCAAGAATCATTCACTGGTTTATAGACCCCCCCACCACCACCCCTTCTTCCCCTATTTTGCTAGTGGCTATTTGGGCAGGTGATCCTCTAGGACAAAGTCATGTTTTTTAAAAAGAATGAGATGAGACAGAGAAAATGACACTTGGAATCCTCGCATAACTCCTGACTGTTGTTCTAAGTCTTTTACAGAGATGGCTCATGTTTTCAGGTTTTGATCAACAACCATGTCTAGATGGTACAGTGTTCCTTTTAACAGAGATTTCCAGATATTGTTGGCTACAAGTCCCATTATTCCTGTTTGGACAGGGGCGCAATTTCAGTGCTTTCCCTAGGCGCTATTTTCCCTAGTTACGCCTCTGCTTACTAGGTTACGTCTCAACCTCAGGCCATAAGATTCCTCATCCAGCCATGAAGGCTGCGATACCCACCACTCTTGCAGGCTGCTTCATTCTGCTGATGAGCCTATGAAAGATTGTGCTATGGTAAAATCACCTAGTTAAGGAACAGTGCATGTTTTGGGCTCTCCCTCCTCATGGGACTTCGTTACAGTTGAGACGCATGTTGTAAGTCTGTGGTGATCATAATTGCTGCTGCATGAAGAACATGACAAGAGCTCTGCCTGAGCAGACCAAAGGTCCATCTTATGTAGCATCCAGCTTCCCACAGTGGCCCTCTAGAGCTCAATGTTGTCTGTACTTACTGGCAGTGGCTTCTCCAAGGTTTCAGGCTGGAGTCTTTCCTAGAGATGCCAGGGATAGAACCTGGGGACCTGGGACCTGCAAAGCAGATGCTCTGCCACTGAGCTACGACCTCATTCCCAAAGGGGACATGCATGGGTCTCCTATCCAGGCAGTGATCACACCAAGATTTGCTTACCTTCAGCAAAGTGGGTGCATCATGTGCCCTTAGACCAGGGGTGCTCAATATTGGAATGAGGGCAATCCTTCAGATGTTGGCCCTCCTGCAGATGTTGGCCTACAACTCCCATAATCCTTGACTATAGGCCACTGTGGCTAGGAACTGTGGGAGTTGTAGTCCAAAAACAGCTGGAAGGCCAAAGTTGAGCAGCCCTGCCTTAGACCATGCTCTGGGATCTTTTAGATGGCATCTGAGATAGGGTTGAAAAAAATCCAGACAGACACCTGGAGGAAACCACAGGTTTTCTTTATATCCTGCTACTTTACCTTTGACAATATCTCCCCTTTCCCTGCACTTTGACAAAAATTGTACAGCCTCTTTGCCTGTCAGTCCTAGGGTCCCTTAATGCTTCTCCACGGCAGGCCTTCCACTCCTGCCTGCTCCTCATAGCTGCTCTGTCCCTCACTGGTTTGTTGGCTGATAGTTCGGCCATGGGGGAAAAGGCCTCCTTTGTTCTCTCAGGACCCACCAAAATCCCAGTGCCTGACACCTGAAATCATCCTCTTCCTTAACCCTAAACCCCCCCCCCACTGTCATCAATTGCTCTCATTCCAATATTCCAAACCCCTTGGCTACTATTGCCTAGCACCCATTGCCCGGATGCTCCTTCTGACATCAACCACATGCACAAGCAGGACATGAAGGAAAGATCCCTCCTCACTGCCCCTGCCCCATTGGCAGACATCCTTTCACTATGGAGGTTCCATTTGGCTATCATGGTTAATAGCCACCGACAGACCTTCTCATAGTTTGTCCAAATCCAGATTGGGCCTACAACATGTGTATGTGGGTGTGTGTGGGATGGGGTGCTTTAGCTCTTTGCCTCTGCAATGGTCCTAATCCATATTTGCCCTAGGAGAGAAGCTCCCATTGTCATCAATAGGAGCTTCCTTCCTGGGATATGTGGGAGCTGGTGGGGATGGCACCCTAAAGCAGGACTGTGGAGGGGTAAAAGTGGAATGCTGCCCTCCCTCCCTTCCATACCATGGACTTGAGAGTTGGGCCCCCTGCAGTTGCCATTTAGCAATAGGAAAACTAAGCACTTTGGGGCCAATGACATGTAGTTTGGCCCTAAATTCTAGCCCTATTTGGATATTATGTTAAACTTGCTGCCTTCAGATGGCTGCGTGTGTGTGTGTGTGTGTCTGTGTGTGTGTTTGTTTGAATGCCTGTTCATGTGTTCATTTAAAAAGTGAATCTAGGCTCACAAGCCCTTCAAATGCAGGTGTATAACTCTACGTGCTTTGAACATAATGGTTCACATGCATGTGCAGATATGAGTTTTTCAACGTTACAGTAACGTAATAACGTTACAATGGGAGTAACAGCAAGAGAGACGGCATGCCCTCAACACCTACCTGTAGGCTCCCAGTGGCATCTGATGGGCCACTGTGTGAAACAGGATGCTGGACTAGATGGGCCTTGGGCTTGACCCAGCAGGGCTATTCTTATGTCCTTATGTACAGTTCTTCACGCATTGGCTAACATGTTGCACAAGTCAATGCAGGCAATTCTGCAACATGGGTGGGTCTGCAATGCCCACGTCTGCAATGCGGGTGGATTCTGCAATGTGGACATCTGAAGCAATGCCTGCAGTGTTGCAAAACATGGTTTGTCCATTACTGCTTAAACTGCACAATCACACTTCAGCGACAATATGGCCACTGGAAATAATGGCTGTAGCATCATGGAAGTGTGACCATGGCATTTATGTAGTAGTGGATGTGCCCCACTACGGCATTAAGAAATATCCATGGAGTCACACCTCCAATATGAATAACAACATGAACATAACATGCGAATAGGACTTCTGTGACCACTGGCTGATTATACAGCATTACTGGGCTCCTAGAGAAGAGTAATGTGCACATTGCTATCACCACATTCTGTTATAGCAGCTTAACTGTTTTCTATTTGCTTTCCAGCAAGGGTGCGTTTAGCTGTGAGAGTACATTTTCTGGACTCTCCTCTTTTCTAATATACATATTTTGGCCTGTCCTGCTAGACTGTCTGTAAATACAGTTGGGATTACAGCTGACTGAAACCTTGGCTAGAAAATATGATAAATTTCATCTGATGATTCAGTAAGGAATTACTCTTGAAAACAATCCTCTATTGCAAAATATTTCTTCAAGGAAGAACTCTGGTTCATCAAAGCTTGTCTTGGTGCTTAGATGGGCTTGAATTTCACTGGAGTGAAAAATTGATCAGTGGAGAGGTAGGAGAGAGATTAAATTTGGGTTCAGACAATATTATGAATGAATCCCAGGAATAACGCTTCTCATCAGTCATGGAGAGCTATGATTTATTTGTAGAACTTTAGTTCCTAATATTTCCAGTGACTTGGGAATCTTTCTCAGTGGGAAACTGTTTTCTGACAAACGCTAACAAATAAATATATATACGATGCCAGAAAGAGTCATCTTTGTTTGTGTGGCTGAAGCTCTTCCCTTTCTCTCAGTATTGCAATCTCGGGAGAAAAGTGAAAGATCCATCACTTAGAGGTCTAAACTGAGTTGTGGACGAGTTCCTAATGACCTGAAGATAATGAATATACCCTTATGCCAATGTCACATGCCATACAACAGTGCACTTATGCTTACACAAGTATGGACCTGCAACCGAAGGTGGAGCTATAATTGGACAGATGGGTTCAAAGAACCTGAGCCTCTGGACTCCTGAGAGCTGCCTGGCTTGCCCCTCCCTCCTCCCTATTTTCTGTGTTGTTGCCTTCGTTCCAAATGAGGGAAAGAACAAAGAAAACACCAAGCCTGCTTTGTTGTTGGCCTGGGAAATGAACTCAGGAGAGTTGCAGTGGCCCTTCCTGCTTGACATAACCCCGCCCCCCCATGTGACATCACATGCATGGTGCGTAGCTGGCATATGTGTTGGAAATTCTCTGTGGTGAGAGAATTCCTTTCTCATTATAGCAGAGTGCACAGAGGCACAACACAGCAGACATTTAGTTAAGCATGCGTGTTTGCTGAGAGTAAAGTAACTTGGAGCCAATTCATAGTTTCAAATCAATATAAAAGGTATTTATTAAGGAACTCCATTCTAGATAGGAAAGTGAGGAGTTAGGATCACTAATCTAGCTAGCTAGCTGGATGCAGATGGATTCTGCATCCTCTCTGCACATATGGTGCAGGGAGAGAGGCTTGCCATGTTGCAAGGTAGGCGGGCAGGTAGGAAGAGAGAGAGAGAGAGAGAGGAAGGAAGTCCCTGAGATTAGCAATCTACACATCAAAGGGATAGCATCAGAGCAGTGGAGAAGTGATGACAAATGTCTTGACCCTCTAGCCCTCTGACTTACTAGTCTGTCCTCCACTGTCTGAGGCAAAGAGACAGCGCAAAGTCCTTTAACTTCCAACACATGCAAGGGGCCACTGGGGAGAGGGGTGAACATGAGCCCCCTCTCCATTAGGTATGGCAAGGGTGCTCAGTCCTAGCTCCTTTTCATCCAGCCCTAAAGTTTCAAGAGTTAATGGCTGGTGAGGGGGTCAGTTTAATGTTTTCACTAATATTGCTGAGGTTGTCGGGAGGAGAAGGGATCATGGAACAGGTCTAATGGTGAATGTTAGTTTATTGTGTGGCATTGTGTGTGTTTGCACACATACAAAGAACAACAGACTAACAGATTCAATATACAACAGATTCCATCCCCCTCTTCCTCAGAAGAGTACACACACACACACACACACACACACAGGTTGTTGGGGAGTGCTTTAGTTCTGCTAAGAGGACTGCATGGACTTGTGTCAGTGGCCATCCTCCATGTTATGCTTAAAGTGAGGGAAATTAGCATCTAATGGGTGCAGACCCCTCAGCAGCAATATGAACCTTAAAGTACTTCAGGAAAGTTGGCTATGGCGTGGATGTGTGGAAAGGACAAAAGAGAGTCAACACAGGCCTTGAAAACACAGGGTTGATTTACTGAGGGGTAATAGGGGTACAGAAAGTAAAAAAGAGGATGGTTAATCAGCAGGTCAGAATTGGAGAGGGGATGAAAGAGAAAGAGGAAAGCCATTTTTCATAGCTCCCTGCTCTAGCCAGGGCCCTTCTCTCCAGTTGGCTCAAGCACGAGGTGAATAAATGAGGTGCACATGAGCAGCCTGGGTTGCAAAGTCTGATGGTAGGGTGCAAATGCAAGGGCCTACTGGGCAGGGGTAAAGGCTTTCAAGAGCTCGATGCCTTCTTTGAGGGGGTTCTTATAGTAAAAACATACCCTGAGGCATGATTGAGAAATTTTGGTGGAAGTGCTTGATAAGAGATTTATTTAGGAAACTTCTTGTGTTTTGGTATTCTTGCTCCAAATAAGGCATGAATATCGAGTATTGATTAGGTCAGGGTTTCTCAATGTGTGGGTCCCCAGATGTAATTGGACTTCAACTCCCATAATCCCCAGCCCCAGTGGCCTTTGGTAGGAATTATGGGAGTTGAAGTCCAATTACATTTGTGGACCCATACGTTGAGAATCCCTGGATTAAGTTATGTTTGGGGTGGCTCCCCTGTATGCTTCTTAAACAAAGAGATATTCACAAACAGATCTCTGAGAGCAATCACCTGAATAGAGAGTAAGGGTGTGCATAAAACTGGTTTGCCCAGTTCAGTTTGAGTCCAAACTGGACTCAAACTGAAGCAGGCATGTTCAGTTTTACCCTCCCCCCCCCACTGAACAGATCCCCCCCCGCCCCTCTCAGCTCGAATTTGAGCTGGCTTGGGAGTTCTAACTTATATAAATTAATAAATAATTTATTTTTTAAAACCTCACCACCTCCAGGAGGCCATGGCCATGGGGGGAGGTTCCTCCATGGGGTAACTGGTGGTTCCCCCTCCCCCACCAGCCTCCACTTGGTTACAAATGCCCCAGTTGGGGCCACTTCCAGCCTTTTCTGGATCTCTTTGCACTGGTGGTGGCCATTTTGGAGGCCACCGCATATGCTCATTGGCCACCTGCATGTCTGGGCCATTTGTGGCCAGGGGGAGGTTGGTGGGGGCAACTGTTGGAGACCTGCCCACAGCTGTGGCCATACCCCCCTGAGGCGGTGAGTTAATTTTTTTTTTAAATTAGAATCCCTGAACTGGCCTCATGCTGGCTGGGAGAAGGGGTGGGTTTCTGGCTCAACCTCAAGCTGAACTGGGACTGGTCCAGCTTGAGAGTGAGCCTTTGAGCTGGAAAGCTCGATGGTGAACCGGCTCCAGGCCAAGTCGGTTCACACATCCCTAATAGAGAGGGGAGGGGGGGCACAACCTAAGGGGTATACTCGTGGGTCAAATGGGCCGTAACCCAGAATTTGGCTTAAAATAAGCCAAACCTGGCAACCTCACCCATTTTGATAACAGCATGGAGGAAACATGGTGAGAAGTTTTGCTTAGCCTTGGAACTTCTTATCAACGTATATGGGAGAAAGAAAACTAAGATTCCTTTTATTTCCTCTTATTTCCTCTAATTTGGGTCTGCCCTGCAACTCTCTCTGTATATTATTTATTTATTTAACAGATTTGTATACCACCCAAAACATAAGTCTCTGGGCAATTGTCAACAAAATCTGGGTGGTTTACAACAAAAATATATGTGCAGATGCAATCAGAGGGGCATTTACTTTAGTCCATTACAGTCATTTATAATGACCTGAAGGCACCATGGGGAACCGCCTTGTCAGAACAACCTTTTATGTGGAATGCAGACAGCTACACCTTCTCTTTCTAAGCAAACTAGGAAAAATGGCTAAGTGGCAGGGGTACATTGAAGCACCCAAAATGGCCTAGTGAGCATGGCTAGTAACACCCCCCCCCCACATCCAGAGCTTAAATCTCTAAAACCTTCCCCCCTCAGAAACACAAAGGTGTGCGATGCAATTGCTGGTGAGAAAACAAAAGAGTTTTAGACATCTTTCCCCTCCAGAAGCAGGAGGAGTTGTGATTGTCTTTGGGGAGTATTCTTCAAGCTGAGAATTTTCCCATTCTTTTAGTTCAAGCTCCCCCACCCCCCCTGAATTCTGTTAGCTCCACCAACCTGCTGGTCTGTTTTATGCTCTCAGTGTCCACAAACATTCTGTTCCATTGAGCTACATTGGGGCAGTTTTGGGTTTGTTTGTTTTTGTCCCCATAGGTTTCCCCCCCTTTAAATTTTATAAAACTGACTTATCTGCAGGTTACCCCAAGTTTGCTGGTAACACCCTTTTGGCTGCAGGTGCACTAGTTATTTTATTTATTTATTTATTTAACATATTTGTATACCGCCCAAAACACAAGTCTCTGGGCAGTTTACAACACAATAATAAAAAAACAAGAAGTGAAAAGGTTAAAACATTGCAACAATTTAAAACTTAAAACAACATTAAAACTATTTTAAAAACCATCGAACTAGTTATGCATCCATAACAATTATAACTTTTCCAGCAACTTTGGAAAAAAGGTATGATTGTTAGATTGGCATCTACAGCTTACTAGCTGTTTGCTTACTTACTTGGCTGTTAGCAAGAATCAGATTCTGACAAATGTGCCTTACCCTCCTTGGCACTGCACAGAGGTGGGCCATCTCCACAGAGAACCTGCCATTTCCATTGCCCAGGGGGTGCGTGTATCAATGGTATCAGAGCCTGTGGAAAAACAGGGAAAGACACAACAGGGACGTCTGAGGACCATAGACATCTGGGAATTTTATTCCACCCCCCACCCCCATGCAGTACTGGGGACAATGCTGGCGGAGGGGGACTACAGTTCCAAGATGTCCCCTTTACATATTTCCTGGCATCTTCAGAGGTTTCTGTTCTGTTGAAAAGTACACACAAATACACCCTCGGTGCTGGAAATGGCAGATTCTGCATGGAGCTGACTGTGCCAGGAGTGTCCATCTGTGTGTGATGCCAGGGGGGCATTATACGTTTGTTGGAATTGAAGATTCCAATGCCCAGCCCTACTAGTTAGTGTGGTGTATGGATAGAGTTTTCAACTTGGATCAGGGACACTTAGGATCATCATCAGATCTGCCTCAGTCATGAAGCTTAATGGATGAACTTGGTCTATACATCATGTCTTACCCTAACTCAGGGTGATTGTTTAGATAATCCCATGTATATTATAATTATAATTATATTTATTTATTTATTTATTTACACAGGTGTTATTGACTGGTTTGTTTTATCCAGGCATTGAGTCCTTCCCAAGGACCTGGGATGCCAGAATTTTATTATCAGTGCTGTTGCTGTTATTATACATATCGTCACAGAATATAGGCTGTTCCCAGTAAAGTTGCTTTTTGTAATTGGCTGGTGGTGATTTCGGTGGCCCCTATGGTGTTGAGGTGCTCTTCAAGATCTTTTGGAATTGCACCTAGGGTGCCAATTACCACTGGGATTATTTTGGTCTTCTTCTGCCACAGCCTTTCAATTTCAATTTGCAGATCTTTGTATTTGGTGATTTTTTCTATTTCTTTTTCTTCTATTCTGCTATCCCCTGGTATTGCTATGTCGATTATTTTGACTTGTTTTTCTTTCTTCTCGACTACAGTGATATCTGTTGTATTGTGTGGCAGATGTTTTCTGTTTGTAGTCGGAAGTCCCATAATATTTTTGCATCTTCATTTTCTACAACTTTTTCAATTTTATGGTCCCACCAATTTTTGGCTACAGGTAGCTTGTATTTTTTGCAGATGTTCCAGTGTAATATCTCTGCTACCTTGTCTTGCCTTTGTTTGTACAGATCGCAGTCTGTGCAATCTTTTGACAACAGATGATTAGGTGGTCCACGGTTTCATCTGCTTCTTTACAAAGGCGGCACTTGCTGTTTGTTGTTGATTTTTCTACTTTTGCTCTTATTGCATTTGTTCTTAGTGCCTGTTCTTGTGCAGCCAGTTTTGAACCCTCAGTTTCTTTCTTCAAGTTGCCATTCTTAAGCCATTGCCAGGTCTTGGTGATGTTTGATTTTCCACTTATATTGTGCAAATATTGACCATGCAGTGGCTTATTTTCCATTTTTCTGCTTGGTTCTTGACTTGTTCTTTCTCGTAGGCCTGCTTGGTTTCATAGGTGTTGAATAGTTTCTTGTTATTGACCATTTTAAGTGCATCTTCTTCACTCTCCTTGATATATTCTTCAAGGCCTCTTTTCTCCTCCTCTACTGTTTGATGGACTTGCAGCATTCCTCTTTCACCTGAGCTGCACGGGAGGTATAGCGTATCTACATCACTCCGGGGGTGTAGAGCATGATTGATGGTTGTTGTTGTTGTTGTTGTTATTATTATTATTATTATTATTAATAATATCCCCATAAACCTTTTAGAGGAATTGATGGAATATTTTTGAATTAATTTTAAAACATTTTTAAAATGGTTTTTATGGTTTTAATTGTTTTAGGAACATAGGAAGCTGCCATATACTGAGTCAGACCATTGGTCTATCTAGCTCAGTATTGTCTTCACAGATTGGCAGCGGCTTCTCCAAGGTTGCAGGCAGGAATCTCTCTCAGCCTTATCTTGGAGAAGCCAGGGAGGGAACTTGAAACCTTCTGCTCTTCCCAGAGCGGCTCTATCCCCTGAGGGGAATACCTTATAATGCTCACACTTCTAGTCTCCCATTCATATGCAACCAGGGCAGACCCTGCTTAGCTAAGGGGACAAGTCATGCTTGCTACCACAAGACCAGTTCTGTTTTTTTAAAACATACTCTGCCTGGAGATATTTTATATCACCTGGTCTATAAATCCAATAAATTATAGTTTAAATGTAATGAAATTAGTTGCCATACTTCATAAAATACCAGTTCAAAGATGGAACTAGGCCATACCCTTATATTATGTTCAGGCCCTTTCATGTTTAGAACCCTGCTCAGTGAATACATAGATGGCCTCTATCATGCGCTTTTTGTACGTCTGATTCTCAAATGATTGCTTTTCAGAATCGGTGTACTGTTTCACAAACACGTTGTGAAATGGAACTAACAAAAGCGTGGCAAGTTCATATTGGCCCTGCCACACAACCAAGGAGAAACAACAGAAACCCAGTTCCCACTTTTAGTGCAACACCTGCAGATTTAAAGAACCCCCCTTTGAAAAAAGGATCTGGGAATGAGTAACGTGAAAATCTGCCTGGTGAAAAGTTCACAGGGGAGGGCGTTGCTGGCAGCTGCAGGGAATGTTAATGCATTCTCCCCTCTCCCAGGGGAGGTAAAGAGGAGGTCTGCCAAATCTATGATGGATCCTTTAGATCTCTTCACACAGCAAGATTTTCCCTAATTTAAGCCCACCCACCCTTGAGGCCTCATGTCAAAGTCAACATATTTCTGCACAGAAAGGACTGGACAGGACTCCCTTCTGAGCCTGTCAGCACCTCTCTTGCAATTTCTCTGTGGGATGCAGCTGAATGACATGAAACACTCTGGCCTGGTCAATGGAATTGCTGCATTATTCATCCCTGGCCCAGTGCGGTGAGCTTGAAGCCATGATTGGGACTTGGATGCTGTCAGAGCACTAATAAGTCCTTCCAAAGCTGTTCCTCTTCTTTTCCTACCCCATGGATTTGGCTCTGATTCTGATTCTCCGAAGACCTGCCTGTCAAACCAAAAGACCATTTATCTCAGGATTGCCCACATTGTCTGGCAGCCACTCTCTGGAAACTTCCTAAGGGGTTTCTCTCTCTTGAGCATTGCTGCTTGCAATCATCCGACAGGAGCTGCCAAGGACTGAACCAGGAACCTTGTATGTAGAACGCATGGGGTTTACTATGGAGCTGATTCCAATGTCACATTTCCCTGTTTTTGTTTAACACACATTTAACACATTTTTATACCACCCAAAACTCACGTCTCTGGGCTGTTTGTAACAAAATAAAAACAGAAAACAAAACATTAGTTAAAAACACAAACAAGAAATTTAAAACACAGCAATTTTAAAATTTTAAAAAGAATATTCTAAAACAACTTTAAAACAATATTAATTAAAAGCTTGGGTGAACAGATGCATCTTTACAGACTTTTAAAAAAGCTGTCAGAGATGGGAAGGCTCTTATTTCACTAGGGAGCGCATTCCAAAGCCTTGGGGCAGCAATGGAGAAGGCTCATCCCTGAGTAGCCACCAGACGATCCGGTGGCAAATGCAGATGGACCTCTCCTGATAATCTCAGTGGGCAGTGGGGTTCATGGCAAAGAAAATGTGCTCTTAAATACCCAGGGCCTAACCTGTTTAGGGCTTTAACCAACACCTTGTATTTTGCATGGAAACATATCGGCAGCCAGTGTAGCTCCTTCAATATGGGAGTAATATAGTCTCTCAGAGATGACTCAGAGACCAACCTGGCTGCCACATTCTGGACCAACTGTAGTTTCTGGACTACATACAAGGGCAGCCCCACATAGAGCGCATTGCAGTAATCCAGTCTGGAGGTTACCAGCAGATATACCACTGTTTTGAGGCCATTCATCTCAAGAAATGGATGCAGCTGGCATATCAGCTGAAGTTGATAGAAGGCACCTCTGGCCACTGCCTCAACCTGGGACACCAGGGAGAGGCTTGGCTCCAGAAGCACCCCCAGACTGCATACCTGTTCCTTCTGGGGAAGTGTGACCCCAACCAGAACAGGCAGGTCAACATTGTCTCTCGAGTTTCAACCCCACACAATGGGTACCTCCATCTTATTTGGATTCAGTCTCAGTTTGTTATCCCTCATCAGCCCATCACCAACTTCAGGCAGGCATTCAGGGAGGTTATGCCCTCTCCTGATGATGCTGACAAGGAGAAATAGATTTGGGTGTCATCAGCATACTGATAGCACCCTGCATCAAATCTCCTGATGATCTCTCCCAGCGGTTTCATGTAGATCCTAAACAACATCAGAGACAATATGGAGCCCTGAGGGACACCATACAAAAGCTCAGATTTTGAAGAAAAGCAGTCTCCAAGGGACACCATCTGGAACCTGCCTGAGAGGTGCAAGCGGAACCACTGCAAAGCAGTGCCTCCCACTCCCAACCCCCTCAGACGTTCCAGAAGGATACTATGGTCGATAGTATCGAAAGTCGCCGAGAGGTCCAAAAGGACCAATGGAGTCACACTTCCTCTGTCAATTCCTAATTGGAGATCATCCATCAGGACGACCAAGGCAGTCTCCACCCCATAGCCAGCCCCAAAGCCGGTCTGATACGGGTCTAGATAATCAGTTTCATCCATGACTGCCTGGAGTTGGGAGGCAACCACCCTCTCAATTACCTTGCCCAGCCACGGAAGGTTAGAGACAGGCCTATAGTTGCTCAGCTCCGAGGAATCCAGGGCAGGCTTCTTCAGAAGTGGTCTAATAATTGCCTCCTTAAGACAAGGAGGCATCCTGCCCTCCCTCAGAGAAGCATTTATGATCTCTACCAGGCCTTCCACAACAACCTTCCTGCCAGATAGTATTAGCCATGTCGGGCAAGGGTCAAGAGAACAGGTGGTGGCCGCATTGCTCCAAGCAGCTTGTCCACATCCTTACGAGTCACAAACTGAAACTGATCCAGACTAACCACAAAAGAGGAGTCACTGGACACCTCCGATTCAGACATTGCAGTAATTTTGTGGAGTCTGAATCCAAGTCGGCCCAAATATGAGAGATTTAATCCAGAAAGAAATCATTAAACACATCACAGCGGGTAATAGATGGTTCCAAATTGTGATTCAAGAGAGATGAGGCACTCACTAGCCCTCTCACAACCCTGGACAACTCCGCCGGATGTGAACTTGCAGATGCAATACAGGCCAAAAAGAATCTCTTCTTTGCTGCCCATATTGCCAGAACATAGATCTTCAAATGTGCTCTATGTTGTAATCTGTCAGATTCAAGTCGAGTCTTCCTCGACTTGCACTCTAGTCATCTACCTCACCGCTTCAGCCCCTGTAGTTCTTCCATGTACCAAGGGGCCAATTTTGAAGTGGGTCGGAGAGGACGCTTAGGTGCGATCATGTTTACTGCCCTGGTGAGCTTGCTGTTCCAGTTTTCCACCAGGGCATCAACAGGATCACCGGCAGAGCCAACACTAAATCCCTCCAAGGCTTCTTGGAACCCTATTGGATCCAATAGCCTTCTCGTGCTGACCATTCTAATGATCCCCTTGCCCCTGCGACGGTGGGGTGTGACTGTGAGTCCAACCTTAACCAGATGGTGGTCCGTCCATGACAATGGGGATATCACTGGAGTCCCTACCCATGGAACTCCACCCTGATCAGAATGAAAGACCAGATCAAGCTCGTGACCTGCAATGTGTGTCGGTCCTGAGACCCTTTGGGATAGGCCCATTAGAACAACCGGATTTGCGAGCGCTCCGCAAACCTGGTTTTTCTAATCGTGTGTTGCTGTGGCAACTCACGAGTAGACCCCCAACCGGGAGGCTCAAAAGCAGCCTCCCTGCTCTGGGGTCTCTCCAGCATGCCCTGCGCAATTGCGCAGGGCATGCTGGAACTTTTGGGGACTGCACGGACCCCAATCCCCCAGCCCCCACCAGCCCCATAACGGAGCTGGCTGTTGTGTGGGAGGCTGGTTCAGCCACCCGGAGCACACTGACTGCTCGTGTGCAGGGAGAGCGGGCTAAGCCCACTCTCCCCGCTAACCCTCCTGAGGTGGGTCTCCTTGGTTGTGAGACCTGCCTGAATCTTAGATTTGAACTTTGGCTGTCCATGCTGGGTAAATTTTACTTAAAATTTCAAAGTTCACATGACTGGAAATTGAGAGTGTACATGCATCGCCGTAATCTCAGATTCCCTGTTTACCAACCATGGATCTGATCATGATCTGACCCATAACTTGCAACTTCAAATCAGGGTTTCACATTCTGGTTTGCAGGTAGGATTGCCAACTCTGCTGAAGCTATTTGGAGATTTCCCCCTGATATTTTCCCCAATCCTTTTATTTATTTATCTACTACATTTACACTGTTCTTCCTCCAAGGAGCCCAGAACAGTATACATGGTTATATTTATCGTCACAACAACCCTGTGAGGTGGGTTAGGCTGCGAGTCACTGGTCCAGACTCACCCAGTCAGTTTCATGGCTGAATGGGGATTTGAACTCAAGTCTCCTCAGTCTTAGTCCAACACTCTAACCACACTGATTGCCTTTTCACATTATCAGGTCATTAAAATGTCCAAGATTGCTTTCAGTAGTCAGCTAATGGTTGATGCCAGTTCCTGGAGGCTTTAGGCTACCTCTGGAAGGTGAGGAGCCTTGTTTATAGGCAGTGTTTACGAATGACATAAATATTTATTTATAAATGGATTTGTGATTTACACTCATGTACAGTTCACAACTGGCATGGTGTATGTGTACTGTGTAGCTGGTTGTCTGCACCTGAGCACAAAATATAGCATGAGCAGTCATTCTTTGTCACACTTTAAGTTCAGCAAGATTTGCTGCTTTTCATTTCTTAAAAAAAAAGAGGTCTCCTCCAGTATCAAAGAGTTAGCAAGACCATGCCTGAAATGGTTCATTGGAATATATATATATATATCTGGCTCTGAAATGTTGAACATTAGGTTATGCTCTAATGTCCTGTCACATGGCATAAATTTATTAAGCTGCAATGCCGTGTGCCAGTTCTTTACAAATTGCACATGTTTTGGTATTGCTTAGATTAAGCGTTGGCAATGCAGTGAGTGAAATGGGGCCTCCATTTAGATTTTCCATGGCAATCTCCAAGCAGATGTAAATTGGAGGAATGAAACCTTTGGCTTCACTCAATTGAGAGTTATTGTTAGGGATGTGCAGAACATTCCGAGTTGGAATGGGCTGTTCCGAGTGTTCTGAGCTTGGAACAGAACAACCCCATTCCATTCGGAACATTCCGAGTGGTCTGATCACCATTTTGGAGGGCTGTTTTCCCCTTTCTGATTGGTTTTCTGGTACTGGCATCTGATTGGCTTGTGACCTTCTTGCTTCTTGGTTGGCTTATTATGGGGTGAATTGTCCTCCCACATGACTAGGGAAAGGTGTCCTGGCATGCCAGATGGAAAAAAGGACATGCATACTCATGGAGCACATATGTCCTGATTGTGTACTTGGACCATTCGGACAAGCACTGTCCCAACCGGCCCAATGTAAAAAGAGTTCCTTGAAGGTACACATTTTTGAAAACTATGATGGGGACCCTGCTTGTGGCCTCATCATTGACTGAGATTCAGTTATTAATTGATTGATTGGTTGGTTGGTTGTATTTATATGCTACCCCATGTAAAATCTCTGGGCAATTTACAATTAAAACCTTAAATCATATAAAACAAATTAAAATAACCACCAATAAAACTTTAAAACATTATAAGCTAAAAGCCTGATAAAATAGGTGTGTTTTCAGGAGTTGTTTAAAAACAGTCAGAGATGGGGAGGTTCTGATTTCATTTGTGAGTGTGTTCCAGAGCCCTGGGGCAACCCTACAGAAGGCCCAGTTTGGGGACACCACCAAATGAGGCAGTGGTATTTGCACTGGACCTCCCCTGATGATCTTTGTAGGTGGTGCGGTCCATGAAGAAGAAGGCACTCTCTTAAATACCCTGGGCTCAGGATGCTCATTTGGCAGAGGTCAGAGGCAACTCCTTTTCAGTTGTGGCCCCTTGGCTTTGGAATGTCCTCCCAGATGAGCTTTGCCATCCTCTCCCCTTTAGGGTTTTAAAGAAACACCTAAAGACCCATCTTTTTAGAGAGGCATTTTAGTTTTTTATTGTTTGATTCTTTGTTTCTAGTAGGCTTTCAGTTTATAAATCTGCTTTTAACTGAGTTTTCTTTTTAACTGAATTTTATCAATTTTATAGTGTCTGATTAGTTTTAGTGACTCACATATTGCATACAGTCCCATGGTTAGAAGCATGGGGATGTGCACACTCACTCCATCCTCCTCCAAATTGCATCTGCACTTTGGTTTTGCTTGAATGGAAGCAGCGATCGTTGATGCCTCTGTTGTTTTCCTTATCATCCAAATAGTAATAAATCCTTGTTGTTATAGAGGGTCACTCCTTATTGGGTCCTGCCCTCATCACATGCTCCTGAAGGCCTAAGACTGCTCAAGCCTTTCTTGTAGGGAGTGGCTTTCCACTTTACTCTCCCAGAATATACCCTTGGAAGGGTGAATCTGTTCATATAAAAAGTGGATGGTGGCAGCCTACCCAGGACACCTCACAGCTAGCGGAGAGATTCTGTTCCCACCTCCACCTTTGATTGTTACAGCAAGGTAGAAATATTTAAAATAAATATATAACCCTTTCCCCTCATGCTGCGGTTCTGGCCCCCACCCATAGTTATGGTTAGACCCAGGAGGAAAGCTTCCATTGGTGTTAAAGAAAGCTTCTTGTCATTTCCTGCTTGCCCATGAGGCAGAAGCACAAGACCTCAGGGACATCCAAGGGAGCACGTTGACAATACATCAGTCTGAGGGGGACTAAGTCTTTAGGTACCTCTATGCGCAGATTACATTTTCTGAACTCCATCCCCTTGCTTGGAGCAGCCTTCTGGAGTCTAGCACTACTCCTCTGTTCTATCTGCTCCTGCCAAACTTGTGGCAGGTGCTGGTATGCAAGTATCGAGGGCACAGAAGCCTCAGTTTCTGAGGGTGCTGCCTCAGATAATTTGGGCCCCGAAGGAGCTTCCTCAGGAGCAGGGCTGTCCTTAGAGAGCTCTGGCGGGGTGCGGGTCCCTCCTGGGGCAAATCAGGCAGTGCAGGGCCCCCTTCCAGTTAATTTTAATGGGGGTTAAAAGAGCGAAGCTTGGGGCAGTCGCCCTGCTTGCCCTGCCCTAAGGACAGCCCTGCTCAGGAGACTCCAGCTCCTGGGCTGTCTCTGATTCTGGTGTCAGGATCCTGGGCTGGTGCTGGTTCTGTCTCCTCAACATTTGACAGAGTCACTACGGCAAGCAGTGGCCATGATACTTCTCTCCCAGGACTAATAATAGCATTGGCAGAGGGCATTCTCATTGAGACTATAGAGCTATTCAGACATTAGGTTGCATGAGTGTACAGATATCTGTACACTTGTTACATGCAGGGGTGGATTAAGCCTTTGCTGCCCATAGGCAACCAAAGATTTGCTGCCCCTCTCTGTTGAAAAGACGTTAAATCTTCTTTTTCTACCTTTTAAAACCTCTGCTGCATGGCAGGATGGCAGCGGCGTGGACGGGATGGTGGCAGAGACGGTGGCAACAGCTCCTCCTATGGTCTCGCCTGCCTCCCAAATGACAGTTTGGGCCATTTTCGGTCTATTTCGGGGCTCTCTGCTTGCATGCTCTCAACTATACGTGTGACTGTACATGTGTCTATTCAAGAAGACTGTACATGTGTTCATTTTAAAAGTGAACTTGGGCACGCACCCCTCAA
Source organism: Hemicordylus capensis (assembly GCF_027244095.1). NCBI lineage: Eukaryota > Metazoa > Chordata > Lepidosauria > Squamata > Cordylidae > Hemicordylus > Hemicordylus capensis. The sequence goes on from NC_069657.1 coordinate 422,616,229, forward strand.
AGACATGGTGCATATAGAAAGTGTACTGCTGTACCCTGTGTTCAACATCAAGTGCGAATAACTGTACCTGTGTGCAGATCTGTATCTGTGTACACTGTACACTGGTTGTATGAGTGCTTAATATAATGTGTGAGTAGAGCTCATGACATGATGGGATGGGGTTAAATAGTACTGCCTCTCTGTGCACCTCGGTTTTAAGCTTGACCACCCCCTGCAGGTGCTGTTTACATTTGGGGGGTGGGGGAAGATAGAAGGCCAAACTAGTCATAACATGTAATTCTGATGCTACAGTTTCTTTTGCTTCTGAGTTCTGGTTATATTTTCAGACTTTGGTACTGAACATCTGTCAAGTTTGTAGAGGACCTTTCCACCCTTGGTTGAAGTTTTTAGAAAGGCCTCCAGAGATTTTTCTTGGGAATCTGATTATTTTTTTTCTTCAGTGAAACTATCAAATGTTCCTGAAATTAATTCAAAAGAGAGAGAGAGGGAGAAAAACATTGCCATGTATATAAGAAGCCAATATTTGAAAAGCAGGAAAAAAGGAAGGGTGGGTGATGGGGAAGTCAAAGCATAATAAACTTAGAAAGGAAAAGGGGTTTGGAACGACCTCTCTTGACCTTAACCATCAGGACAAGGGGAATGAGCTTCTTAATGTCCAAGTTTTGTTAAATTTAATCCGTGCAATGTCTGCTGTACTCTCTCAAGGGAATCTGAGGTCTGACTTGCATGCTATGTTCTCACATTAAAATGTTCCGTCAGCATCACTGTGGGCTGTGGGGAATATTAGCTCTGCCAGTTCTGCTGCCTTTCGAGCTTAATGAAGGGGCCAAAGTTCACCAGTTTCATTAATTTATTCAGGAAGAAAGTAAAGTAAAAGTAAACCATGCATTTGTTTTCATTCAAGGACTGGGCTGCCCTTGATTCCCCCCACCCCCAGCGCATCCTTCTCTGCAACTAGAGACAAAAGGACAAGAAAAATAGTAGTACCCACATTAGAGACATTTATTTCATAAAAGTGGAGGTGCACGATCTAATTTCTTTTTCATGTCTTCATAAGATTCAGATTTATGAGTGGGACCATCAAAGTGTGTGAAATGCAGGGACTTATACTGAACTTTCTCATAAATGTGCCCTCAAAAAGGAATATTTTACAAAATCTTCTACTCAGGCACAAAGGATTGGCCCACATTCTGTCCAGTGCCATGGAGTTGCACACATTCATGGGCTTGGCACGAATGCTGAAAAATGGCATAAACGCCATGATGTAACAGTGCAGCCATTGGAAATAATGGCCTAATAATATAACTACGTTTCCCAACACACAGTGGTTTGTATGCAGTTTCTGAACATTTGTGCAAGGGCACTCTTCTACAATGCTGTCAATTTTGTTTCCATTGCCTGCAGAAGAGTGGGCAGTGTGGAAACTGCCTGCGGGACACTGTGTAATATGTGGGCCATAGATAGAAATAAGGATTTGGGGTGGTTATCTTACTATAAAAATGGTCCCCATGATGTAGTACCATATTGGCCTGAATCGAAGACGACTCTGAATTTAAGATGACCCCTTTAAAAAGTAGAGGTTAAGAACAGATTATACCTGCATTTACTCAAAAGGAACAGGATTCTGAATTTAAGATGGCCTCCTGATTTCTAATATCAAAAAACTTGGGGGGGGAAACATAATCTTGGATTCGGGTAAATACAGTATTACAATTTTGTTTAATATACATGTCTGTCTGTCTGTCTGTCTGTCTGTCTTATAGCACCATCCATGTTCATGGCACTTTTCAACAGACCCTGCCCCAAGGCTCTCCCAGGGTAGAAATAGGCACAAAGGAGACAATCATGGCAGGGGCATAGCAAGGTTGGAGTGGGACCTGGGACAAGAAGTTAAAATGGGCCCCTGGCCCCTCCGCTTTCTTCTTCAGTGAGGCATGAGGGGGAAAGCAAAGAGCAAACTATCACCCAGATGGTGGTGTTATGGGCACCACAACATATTAGACTCAGAGGTACCAACCCAGAAGTATATGGAATTCAGGCCTGTGTCTGATTTCATTTTATATTAAGAGTTCAATTAATGCCTGGGCTCAGGGTGAATTGACACCCAGATCTGCCTGGGTAATGCTTGGTAAATGATTTGAAGAGGCAGGGGTAATCTAGCATTGTTTATCAGTGTTTGTGGAAACTCACAAGAGACACAATGGGTCAGGCTTAATTACCAGTCTCACACTGCTGAAATTAACCTGCTGTCCAGTAATCCCCTGACCTCACTGACAGGATGCTTCTGCCTTAGTCAAATGTATTGATTAACGCGTCTCACACATGTACCCCTTTTTATGTTACTTTAAATATTCTCTTGTTATAATTACACACTAGATAGAGGTACACAAGAAATAATGTAATTGCTGTCTCACACAAATAGAACTAATTCTCTCACTAACTCCTGACTTTTAACACCTTTTGAGACCAGGCTAGCAAACCTGGGACAAGAGAAGGGGCCCATTTGCAACTCAGAGATGCAGATTTGCTTTGGGCAATGTCCCCTCCTCAAGATAGCAGCTAACAGAAGATGAGATTGAGATCTCTCTGGACTGACCAAATATCCTGAGCTAATTTTGGTAATTAAAAGACAATATTCAGAGGATAGCAGGAATAAATGTCTTTTGTGATCCAGAAGACTCAAATGAACATCAAAGGATGGAACCACTATAAGAAGGAGTCTCTGGACATGGCAGACTAGCAATCTTGTGCCTACAAGCAAGATCTGCTCACAAGCAATCCCAGAGTTTGCTGCTAAGCCACGGGGCAACAAGCAGGAACTCTGTCTATGGACAGGAACTGTCTGTGACTTCTACTGCACAGTGAGAAGTCAAGATCTCCCAGCCATGGTGCTCTGAGTCTCAGCCGCGCTCTGAGCAAACGGCATGCTTGATCCAAAAGCTCCTCTCTCCAGCTAGAAGCCTTGCTCCTTCAGCTGAAAGATTCACCGCTCTCCAGCCTCTGATCCTGGTAATATGCTGGCCCTACAAGCCTTGGATCCCTTCATCCTTTCCCCTTCCTTCCCCTCCCCCTCGTCCCTCTACTAATTCCTGATCTCCCCAAACCATGCCAGCCCTCAGCTTTCCCTACCCCCCCTTCTTCCATCTATATCTGAATTCTTTTAGGCTCTAGGAAGATTTAATACACACACATATGTTAGTTAGGAACACTGGGTGAATATTGTTGCTGGTTAAGGTTGGAATACTGTTAGTAATATTGATAGAATGTTCTGCTTTCTGCTCAGCTAGATTGATGTTGTTATTCTTTTATACTCAATAAAGCCCATTGAATCATTCAGGATTGGTTTGATCTCCTTTCTTCCTTGCGCCCAGATCCTACATGGTCACTATATAAAAGAACTTGGTCACTTGGTGACACTATGAGCCAGGCCTAATTTTGTATGCTAGCTAATGAGCATATTTAGTATATAAATCAGGCCTGGACCGTAACAGTGGGCCCCCCTCCTTCAGGGATGCAGGGGCATTTCTCCCCCCGGTTCAATTATAGCTACACTCCTGAACAGAGGAAGGGGAGTGAGGTGGAAGCAAGGAAAGTCTGGAGAACAATGTGTGGTCCTTTCATGTTCATGTACTTAAGATAAGTTGCGATAGGACATGGAGAATAGGGGGTTGTTAATCTGGCCATCGTGGCTGGGATGGTGGGAGCTGTAGTCCAACACCATCATATCTGAGAATCCCTGCGTTCGGGACTATCTGTTCAGTACTCATTCTCTAAAATTGTATTTCAGCTCCATGCATCTTTGGCACATATCTTCTTTTGTACTGCTGTGCTAACCTGACCATATAGAAGATATTTGGCTGCTGCATGGTGAGGAGTCGCAAGGCAGCAAAGCTTATTTCCTAAGGGACAACCTTTTGTTCCACGAACAGGCCTTTTTGCTTATCACTTGATTGGATTCCTTCTATTTCCTGCCACTGGAAAGAGATGAGAAGTGGAGGCTACAAACTGCGGCCAAAACAAATTCCATTTCAGATAGTGGCGGAAGAGCCAACATACTTGTCTCACAAGGTTCTGATTTATTGAGCACTTGAAACTTTCTCATCCCCCTCCTTTTCGCCACTTGGCCTGAAAAATGTGTCAAGATTTCCCAGGAAACTGGTTCTATCAGGAAACTGGTTCCTCCTCCACTCGAGCATTGCTTAGGGGGATGATATTATTTCAGTGGCCCCCTTCCATGCAGGTGTGTGCTCACATAAGCAAGCCAAGGTCACATTTCACACACTCACATCAGTGCTCATGAACACATGCTGAATTCAGCTGGTCTTGTGGTAGCAAGCATGACTTGTCCCCTTAGCTAAGCAGGGTCCACCCTGGTTGCATATGAAAGGGAGACTAGAAGTATGAGCACTGTAAGATATTCCCTTTAGGGGATAGAGTTGCTCTGGAAAGAGCAGAAGGTTCCAAGTTCCCTCCTTAGCATCACCAAGATAGGGCTGAGAGAGATTCCTGCCTGCAGGACACCTTGGAGAAGCCACAGTAGACAATACTGAGCTAGACAGACCTATGGTCAGACTCAGTATATGGCAGCTTCCTATGTTCCTATGTCCATTCCAGGAGGAGCTGTAGCTCAGTGGCTGAGTACATGCTTTGCATGAAGAAGGTTCCAGGTTCAATCCTCGGCATAGTATCTCTAGGTGGGGTTAAGAATATAAGAATATATGAAGAGCCTTGCTGGATCAGGCCTAAGGCCTATCTAGTCCAGCACCCTGTTTCACATGGTGGCTCACCAGATGCCGTGGGAAGCCACACAATCAGAAGATGAAAGCATGCCCCCTCTTTTGCTGTTGCTCCCCTGCAATTGGTATTTGGAGGCATCCTGCCTCTGAACATGGAGGGAGCCTCTTGTCATCAGAACTAGCAGCCATTAATTGACTTGTCCTGTATGCATTTGTCTAAGCCCCACTTAATTGGTGGCCATTCGGTGGGTTAGGAAAGACCTCTGCCTGAAACCCTAGAGAGCCCCTGGCCAGTCAGTGTAGACCGTATTGAGCTAGCAAGGTAGTTTTATGCTTTCATGTTCATTTCCCAGGTAGTGAGGAAGTCCCCTCTCTCTTACATGCTTGGCTGTGATTATATAGATCGTATTGCTGCATGGCAAAATGAAGTTACCATCAAAGGGGATGAATGAGAGGTGTTGGAGTAAAGGTTAGGCAAGAGTGACATGGTGTAGATGAACTGCCCATTATATATGTACAGTGGCTGACATCTAGACTAATGCAGTGCTGGTGCTGTGGGAGAGGGACAATTTTGGCTGATCTCCCCTTCCCTCCAAAGACCACTATGGCTCCCAAAAATATGTCCCTGAGTGTTGTGCAACTGTCTGCAGTCATTTGGATGAGTAGCCCACCCCTACACGATAAAGGAATGTGTTGGGAGGGTGTTGGGACGTCTGCAGAAGATGTCCCAATGGACATGCACTCTGCACATCCCCTTTCTAACAGTGTGGATAAGGTATTACCTGAAGCAGCCCAATGTGGAGTACGCTTAAAACACTAAACTATGGTTTGGTGTTCTGTCTGAACTGGGCTGCTGTGTCAGTGTGAACAAGTGGAATAAGTTGTCGTTGCTTGGCCACAAGTTAAATGTGACTTTTGAAAGCAGACCAATTTCTTTTAGACAGTGTTAATCCCTGTGATTCTGTATGACTCCTTGAAATGCTTTCCAATATGGCACAGCAGCCGTTAACCACTGTTAAAAATGGCTATGGTAATTCACCATATAAATATTCCAGTTTGCTTCTGCTGGCACATCAGTGGTGTTATGACAGCTTCAGAAAATGGTCACACTAATGTGGCATCATTCCAATCCAATAAAGACATAATGCTTAGTTTAAGGAATATAGCTGATGTAATTGTAAACCCCAGCTGTGGTGGCGCAGTGGGGAAGCAGCTTGCCTAGGGAGCAAGAGGCTGTTAATTTGAATCCCCACCGGTGTGTTTCCCAGACTGTGCCTAGTAAATATATATTTGTAGTCACCTATATCGGGCAGCAGCGATATAGGAAGGTGCTGGAGGTGGATGCTACCACACATTATGCAGTCGAGTTTCCCATATCTGGGGAAATCGCAGGGGTCAGCACACCTGCAGTGCAATGGATAAACATGGGAGGAAGGCAATGGTAAACCACTTCTGTATTCTACCAAGAAAACTACATGTCTCTGTGGTAGCCAGGAGTCGACACTGACTCAATGGCACAATCTCTCTCTCTTAAGGAGCAGGCGGGTTCAGTCTTACTGGACAGTGGAACTTCCACCGATGGCTCCACAATTACCTAAACCAATGTTTCGAAATGCATACAGTAACAAATACAATATGATTGAAATTAAATATTTTCTTTCCTTAAATCAGAACACAATTTTAAACCAGATTCAATTTACAATATAAACACTAATCATGCTGCTATTATACCATAGCGCTCAACTATACAAAAATCGAATAAGAAAATACTCAATTCTCTTCAGCACCCCTGAGGATGCACATACAGCAATCCATAACATGTAATCTTAATAATATGTAATCTTGGAGGTGGGGGGGTGGGCACAGAAAGAGTCCTCTTGCTCTTGGCCAAGATCATGTGGTGAATGTAACTTGCTTGAAGGGTAGTGAAGTTATCCCTTGATTACAGTCTCTGTAACAAATAGAGACAGGCCCATAAAATGAAAGATCTGCAGGCCTCCTTCTGCATTGATCTGGGGTAGCTCCCTTCTTTGCTTGTTTCTGTAACAAGCTCCCAGAAGCTTCTCTTTTCGAAGACATATACTGCAATATAGTTATATATATAACAGCCACAGAATTTTACAATACCACACTTCACTCAAGATTAAGCTTCCAAATTAAAAGAGTAGAACTTTTGGCCGGTTCAGATGTCATGTGGAACAATGGTTAAATCTTAGTTTTGTGCAACGTCTATTAGTCATGAGGACACCCGCACCCCCAGCTGCACAAGCCTTGGAAGAATTCTGCTTCTGGTTGTGGTTAAAAACAAATCAAGACCAGTCATGACATGTGAACTGACCCATCTTGGTTTTTTCTAGGTTCCTTGAAATAAACTAAGAACTGAACTTTTTGAAGTGGCTTTTGGATATCAGTTTATTTCAGGGAAGTTGGTTAGAATAAACCAAAATTGATTGAATCAGACATCACGTCTGATCTTGGTTTGCTTTTAACTTCAGTTGGAAGTAGAATTCTGCGGAGACTCACATGGGCAGGGGAGGGTGGAGTGCACACTTGTGAGACTCAGGAACATTGCATGGAACCAAGATTTAAATGTGGTTCCAAACGATGTCTGAACCATCCCATTATCTAGGGGGTTTTTTTTGCCATTGTATAATTGTTTTATTATATGTATAATAATAATAAAATAATATTTTATTTTGTTTTTAAATAATATTTTATATTATTTTTAAATAATATTTTATTTGTTAGCCGCCCCATAACAATTGTTCTCTAGGCAGCTCACAACAGAGGATTAATACATACCAAAAACCCTCACATAACACATTAAATCATAACAGACAAAAAAGGTGAAAATAAAATACAAAACACAATACAAAACACAATACAAAGCAGCATTAAAAGCTCATTTTAAAATTAGTTAAAGATCAGATAAAATCTGAAAAGTCAATAATAATAATAATAAACTTTATTATAAAGTATAATAATAGGAGTCACATGAAAGAGAAATAAAAACTTTGGAAGGACTACCATTTTGATCACTGAGCCAAGATAAATATACGCTACATGACTTCAGCATATCAGACTTAATTGATTATATTACTTTGGTATTATTATTACAAAAGTAGTCTTCATGAGTGGGTGGGGGGAAAAAGGGACACCTTTTAAAGTCGTGATTTCTTTTATATTTAGCAGGGGGAGAACAGCTGGCCCTATCCAACCCCAGCACAGCATCCCTCCAGTGGGTTTTCTTCCCACCACCACTGCTGAATCCTTCAGTGGTAGCTCCTCTCTCTTCTGCTAGCCAGTGTCTCTTGAGAAAGCTAATTGGTCTGTAGGAAAGGTAGGAGGAGGAGCTACATGAGTCTTCAAGAGTCCTGAGCAGAATTTCCTCCACCCACTCTATACAGACCAATAGGAATGTTCTGCAGGGGCCTCTAGTGGACTGGACACTCCCATTGCCACATGCAGTTTCCTGGCAGCAATGGTAGGAGTCTGTTGGGCTGACTTTTGCCATGACAGCCATCACAAAATGGTCAGCCAGAGATGGGTGGCTGTGGGTCTTAAGCCCTTGCTCAGCCTGGTCCACCTGTGATGGCAGCCCTGATCACTACAGAAGCACAGTGCCATGCAAAGAATTTGGAAAATGGCAATGAAAGTCAGAACAGATGCTTATTTGCAATTTTAGAAGACTGGGTAAGCATGTTGCGGGGGGGGCACCTTTTCTCCTTCAATACTTCATGTTTAGCTTGGAATTATGAAGGTGGGGAGAGAGAGAGAGAGAGAGAGAGAGAGAGAGCTGGGTGAAAATTTGCAGCAACATAACTGAATAGAAGCAACTCTCACCTTGCCTTGAAAAGAATTCAGAGCTGTTACCAATAGCATTGTAAATGTAAAGTTAGCAGGGAAGAGGGCTTGGCTGTGGTGACCTGCATGTATTTTTAAAAAAAGACTTAGTTTGTTATATTGCTCAGTATAATTGCTTCTGACTAGAATTTGGCCAAAACATAAATTTTTAAGAGTCTCAGGATATGGCAATCCCAACCAGTTATTTTCTAGTAGTTGACGTTCAATTGCCTTTTGGCTCTTGTGTTATTTCTTAGGGCCTATCTGTGGTTTTCTCAGTTACGATGGAACATTTTATACCCATTCTGTGCAGCCTTCTCTCTTACATGTTCAAATAGATTTAGCATTGCTTTGTGTTGGGGACTCCGGGCTTGACGCAGAGAATTCAGGGGCTGTGGCTGTGACTGAGCCTGCTGAGTGTGGTGTTTTTGGTTAATCCATTCCGTGATCCAGGCCAGCTTTTGAATGGGGCTTTAGTTACTTGTATTCCTCTACTGGAGTAGAGGCGGGGCTAACAAACAGCCAGCAGCAAGAGCACTGAAGGCAGACTGCACTTGCCTCTCTGTAAATAATATCTGTCTCATTAAACCATTAATATTCCTGATTCCACTCCATTGTCTTGTCCTTGCCTACCACAACTCTTTCCTCTAGATTCTACACCAAGCTAATACAGACTGTACCTTTTTACTTCTCAGAGACTGTTTTCAGGTGCCAGAAACCAGGGGACGCTCCTGACTGGAGCCGTGACGCTGCACTGGTGCTACAAGGAAGAAACCATTTTCTTGCAGAGCCCTTCCAGAGTGTTCTGGAGTCAAAAGGCTCTTGCACAACTGTGTTTGTGCAGGGGGAGAGGGTAGTTGCACGTGGGCTCCCAGCATGTCCCATGGCCCCTAGAAGCACGAGCACGTCTTCAGTCCAGATGTCAGACACTGATCCTGATGCTTTAGAACTAGGGTTGCCATATTCAAGCTTCCCAAATCCGGGTGGCCTAATTTGCATATTATGCAAATTACCCAGCAACTAATTTGAATTTTATTTATTTATTTGGCAGATTTGTATACTTTCCCCTCCTTCTGTGCCCTCCCATGTGATCGGATCCAGAGCAAAATCCGGGTAATCTGGGCAGCGCATTTGAAATCTGTGTACATCCAGGTGGAATTTAGCAGCTGGGTGGAAGAACCAAAATCTGGGGACTGCCCTAAATTCTGGGGGACATGGCAACCCTATTTAGAACAAGGTTCTCTTGCTGATTGTTAGATATGTTTGAATTGTTTAGTGAATCTGCAGTTAGATTTCAGTCTGTATTGAAGTACATTGAATCTGCCAGGCTGTTGCATCTGCTATCTTTACTTACTTTCAGTGATGTAGTCACAAATTCAGAAGTGCAGGTGCTCTCCCTGACAGCCCCCACAGCCACACCCACCCTGATAGTCATGCCCCATGACCATGCTCATCCCAATGGCCACCCCCTCACTTAGATAAATGCAATAATTTGGGGGGGATACAAGAAGTCAAGGATCATGTCAGTTCCAGGGGATGAGGTAGAATGAATGACAGGGAATGCCCACTGAAATGAACTGGTTCCTTCCAAATGGCCATAGGATGGTCGTTGGCCATTTGGAAATTCAATGCATTTCATGGCCATTTGGAAGGAACCAGTGCATTTCAGTGGACATTCCCCATCATTCATTTTAGGATGTCCTGACACTAATCCACTATAGGACTAGGGATGTGCATGGAACTGGCTGGCCCGGTTCAGTTCGAGTCCAGATCGGACTCGAACCAGACTTGGGCCAGTTTGGTCCAGCACCCCCTTGAACCCCTGGTTCGGTTCATTCCAGGGGGAGTGGGTGGGGTTCACAGACCAATATCTAAAAAAATTAATTTAATTTTAAAAATTACCTCATTCCCCCTTGGGGGAGTTCCTGGAGGCAGCGGGGGTGTGTGTGTGTCCACGGAGCTTCTTCCTCCCACTGCCGGCCTCCGTTATGCCCCTCTTTGCCCCGTTCAGGCACTCTTTGGCTGGTTTCTGGACTTCACCTGGTTCCCATTCTGGAGGCTGCACACCTGCGCACATGGCCTCTGCATGGCCCTTAAAAACATTTGGGGGTGTTCGGTCTGGGATCGGACCGAACAGGGGGTGGTTTGGTTCGACCCCGAATGGTCGAACCGAACAGGTTCAACGTCAAACCTGTTCGCACATCCCTATATAGGACTTGCAGCCAGGGTCTGAACCTGGGATTGTTACCATGCATCTCCAGGAAGGGCTGGGAAAGACTCCTACCTGAAACCATGGAGAGCTAATGCCAGTCAATGTTCACAATACTGAGCTAGATAGACCAGTGTGGTCTGATTTAGTATAAGGCAGTTTCCTATGTTCCTAAGACAGGAACAATGGTAATAAATGGTTGGAATAGCAAGAGCAGCACATCATTTCCATGTAGAAAGCTCAGGGCTCTGAGTCCCTGCTGAGTCCCTGGAGGGAAAAGAGTTCCAAGATTGCACCCCTGTCTGTTGCAGGGCTGCTCAGTTCTGGCCCTCCTGCAGATGTTGGCCTACAACTCCCATAATCCCTGGCTATTGGCCACGGTGGCTGGGGATTATGGGAGTTGTAGTCCAAAAACAGCTGGGGGGCTTAGTTGAGCAGGCTTGAACTGTGTTTGTTGCTCAGTGAAAGTACTTTGTTAAGAGTTCTGTGTCTGCCTGGAGTTATTCTGTGGAGGTACTACCCAAGATTTTACACAGATGAACACCAAAAGTCAGAGTGTCTTTTGTAGGGCTGTGTAAAAGAGAGCATGGTCCGTGGCTCAAAAATTGCAGGGGTAAATTCATTCATATCCCTTTACTTTTAAAACTATCTCATTTGTGTCACTGTGATGTACTTTAGAGTTCTTCCTCATCTGTATGTGATCTACTCACTTTGTGGATAATGACCATTAATATGAATGAGAGTTATTCATAGAATTTAAAGCTACTATTAAAGGTAAAGTGTGCTGTCAAGTTGATTTTGACTCCTGGCGCCCACAGAGCCCTGTGGTTTTCTTTGGTAGAATACAGGAGGGGTTTACCATTGCCTCCTCCCACATAGGATGAGATGATGCCTTTCAGCATCTTCCTATATTGCTGCTGCCTGATATAGTACCAGCAGCGATTCGAACCAGCAAACTTCTGCTTGTTAGTCAAGCATTTTCCCGCTGTGCCACTTAAGGTGACTAAAGCTACAATTACACTTTTGAAAATTACCTTTGCTGGATACACAGGAATATAACTTGGTAGTATCATACTGCTATATTTTAGGATAAAAGAAGGACAGACAGACAGATGGAGATATTTTAGAAGAAAAAAAATTCTAGGTGAAGAAATCTTGTCAAAGTGCACATCTGTTTCAAATTCATTTTTGAAGAAAAAGTTCCCATGTGTTTTGATTTTAAATTTGTATGTGTGTTGTTATCCTTGTGTCAACTATTAGGTAAATAGAAGCATTGAGAATCCATTTTCCAGTGAAGTTTGGTTAAGAATATTTGTATACATTGTGTGGGAGATAATTTGACAGCTAATTGGATCTTTGAAAAGAATCAACTCCCTGCAGAACTTCTAATGTAAAATACCTGCTCCTTGTGTACTGCTCTTTGCCATACATCAGAATTTGTTTTGGATATGAAGTTACACGGCCCTTCAAAGTGCATTCTTGACGTGCTTCACCACAGCTTTGTTTAACGTAAAACAGTGTCACATAATGGACTCCGGCATAACAAACACAACTGGAACAAGGACTTGACTTTAAACTAAAACCAAATGTGTCCTCTTATCTTCTATATCCTATTTCCGAACTTACCAGGTTGTGTGTGGACAAGATGTTAAGTCACTTACTGTGAGGTTCCACAGACTTGGTGCAGGGTGAAAATGAAATTTTCTGCTGTAGTTGGGCAGAAAAACTGTCTGCTACCACAGTCTTCTTAAAGCCCCAAAGCCCTGCTTAAGATTCATCATGGCAAATTCCTTACTAAATGGGCAAAGAGGCATAATGCAGTGGGTAGTTCTCTTATATTTAGCAGAGGGAGAGCAACTGTCCCTCACCAATCCTGCATTGATGGGTTAGAACTGAAATTTCACCAAACTGAAATCTGCAAGACAATTTCAAGGTTCCTCCAAGGAGAAACTGAAATGTGAAGAGGAATTTTCATGTTCCTGCCAAGGGGAAAAATATATTTTTCTCTGATTTCTTTCTCCACATTCTGTGACTTTTACTGGTATGGATGTGCTGAAATATGATTCAGCGTCTGTATTGCGAGAACATCCCCCTAAAAATGAGGGCTTACAAAGCTTCTTTAAAGCAATCACGGATGCCATGTATGTGCCAGTATCATGTAGGGCAGCTGGGAGATGCCTCACCCAATTTTGGACATAGCTGGGGGGAACGCTTGGATTACGGCAATGGCAGTGACTGGAGGAGGAGCAGGTATGGACCTGCTCTCCTCTGCTTTAAAGGGGCTGTGTAAGCCCTCATATTTAAAGGGATGTGCCTGCAATTTGGTTGCTGAACTGCATTTTGGCACATCTCTGGTTACTTGTATGGAGCCAGCATAGTGTAGTGGTTAGAGTGTTGGACTAAGACCATGGAGATCCAACTTCAAATGCCCACTCAGTCAGGAAACTCAGTGGATATCTGGGCCAGTCACTTATTTCTCAGCCTAACCTCTGTCAAAGGGTTGTTAGGAGGATAAATACAACCATATACTCTGGGCTCCTTGGAGCAAAAAGGAAAGGAAAGGTTGTGCCATCAGGTTGGTGTTGACTCCTGGAGACCAGAGAGCCATGTGTGGTATATAAATGTAAATAAATTAAAACTCAATTGAGTATTTATTTTTATTTTTTTTAAGATGGGTAACTCCTTTGGGAGAGTGAACAATCCCCCCCCCATTTCTTTGCTATGTAAATTGCTGTGTGATATTTTTGTTAAATAGCAGTATAATTATATTCTAAACAATGATAACAAGGATGATGATAACAGCATGCTCCACCCTTTGACTGAATGTTTGGACCAGTTAGCCCCTTTAAATTGCCTGAGAATTGTAGAAGCAGCCTCCATTGGGAAGACTGTGCAGTTTTGGCTATGTGGCATACCGTCTCCCTGATAGGCGTTCTTCCATGAATTTCTGTAGGTTTCATCTTGTTCCAACATATATGCAGCCATGATTAGTTTACATACTGCATGATGACATGACATGAAAATGAGTTTCCTTCTGGATATAAAAAGAAGCACACATGGATCGAGTTAGGTCCATGTGGTTATAATAGATGCTTTGTTTGGGTCTCCTGTGCTGATATCTGCCTCTCATCAAAGACCAATATTAGTGGTGCAGAACTGGAATGTGTCCAAGAGCATGTTTACAACACCAAGATTACCCACGTGAGGCAAAATGCATGTCATGTGAATTCAAGAGCGGAGGGACAATAGTTTAGTGATGATCAGTTTAATGATGATCAGGAGGCAGATGGGTTGGCCTTAAAAAAACCCACAATCCACCCACTCATATTTCCCAACCAATCAATGGGGTTGTTCTCATGACCAGCCCTACCCAGGTAGGACAGTGCTAGCCCTGGTAGGGTGGGTCAGAAGAAGTGCCAGGATCTTTTCCGATCCTGGCGCTCCTCCCCTGGGTAGCCCAGCTTTTATACCTGGGTGAAAGGTGACGTAAGAGGACATGTGTGTGCCTCCAACCTCATGACTGGGTCATGTGGGTGCTCAGGCTTCCAGCAGTTCCTTTGCTGATGCCAGCAGCCATACTGCTCATACGGCTAGGAGGAAGGAGAGCCCCGAGATATATCCCAGTGCACTGCATTGTGGGATATCAGCGTGGTGAGCCAGCGTGTGAGCCAGCATGGTGTAGTGGTTAGAGTGCTGGACTAGGACCGGGCAGACCCGAGTTCAAATCCCCATTCAGCCATGATACTAGCTGGGTGACTCTGGGCCAGTCACTTCTCTCTCAGCCTAACCTACTTCACAGGGTTGTTGTGAAAGAGAAACTTAAGTATGTAGTATACTTGGAGGAAGACTCTGGGCTCCTTGGAGGAAGAGTGAGAATGTAATTTACAATGTAAATGTAATAATAATTAATAATATCTGGTCACCACATCTAAAAAGGAAATTGTAGAACTGGAAAAGGTGCAGAAGAGGGCAACCAAGATGATCAGGGGTCTGGAGCACCTTCCTTATGAGGCAGGGCTATAACATCTGGGGCTTCTTAGTTTAGAAAAAAGACGACTGCAGAGATACATGATAGAGGTCTATAAAATCATGCATGGTATAGAGAAAGTGGATAGAGAGAAATTTCTCTTTCTCTCACATAACACTAGAACTGGAGTCATCCCATGAAATTGGTTGCCAAGAAATTTAGGTCCAACAAATGGAAGTACTTTTTCACACATAATCAACTTGTGGAATTCTCTGCCACAAGATGTGGTGTTGGCTATTAGTTTGGATGGCTAAGACAGGTTTGGATAACTTCATGGAGGGGAGGTCTATCTATCTAGTAGTCTGAGGGCTATAGCCACCTCCAGCCTCAGAGGCAGGATGCCTCTGAATACCAGTTGCAGGGGAGTAAGCAGGAGAAAGGGCATGTCCTCAACTCCTGCCTGTAGGCTTCCAGTGGCATCTGGTGGGCCACTGAGTGGGCCACTGTTTCATCCACCAAAACTGGCCTCTAAACCTCTTACGATTTTTGTTCATGCGGATGATTCCGTAATTTTATCTCAAACTCCAACTGTGCTAAGAAGGGCAGTTAATTTCCTTGCTTATTGTAGAGAGCAAGCTTTGCGGATTAATTACACCAAATCAAAATTATGAGGTTTGCAAAGCAAGTCAGGTGCTTTAAGTATTTGAGTATTGTGATTGTGTTTCAATCCTCTGGTAGCCATAAAGCCCATCTAGAATATGTGCAGCAAAATGCATGGAAGCCCACAGCAGCTGTTCTGGCCTTTTTTCCATTCTAGAGGCACCCATTTTATTCCTGTAGCAGCTAGGCTATTTGAATCTAAAGCCTTGGCACAACTACACGGTGCTTAACTTGAACCATACCTTAATGCCTTTGCATTGGAAGTGGTCCAGTCCAAGTTTCTAAGGAAGTTATTCTAAGTAGCCTACACTGTCCCTAATGTGGTCCTTCGAGTGAAGGATGCTTTGCTTAGGGTAGAGTGTAAAATATGGCTTTATATATTCTGGCTTATGGTACATTTCTACCCTTTGGGGCTGACATTGTTGATGCTGGTGGATAATTTCACCTCTAAATAGGAATATGAACTTAAGAAGAAGTTGTGTACCTATGGTTTTTCACCATAGGTATTAATAGTGATGGGCTTTGATCAAGCCAAACTGGTGTTTTGTCAAAGGATTTTGAATGCAGAGCGACAGAATGATGGAAGTTTTAAGTCTAAGGGAGTAGTATTAGGAAACCAGTTTTCGAATACGAGACCAGCTAGGTATCTTAATGTCCTTATGACAGCAAGACATCGAAGGGCATTTGCCCAGGCATGCTTTAATGCTCTGCGTACTGCAGTTCTTGTAGGCAGATTGAAAAAGTTCCATTTGATGATTGTTTTTGTCCTTGTGAACCAGGAGCTATTGAAACAGCAGCCCACATGTTACTTTAAAAAAAAGCTTCTATAGGGATATCCATAGTGTGTATATAACTCTGTTTTTAGAAAACTTCTTGGGTCGTTCTCATGAATTCGATACCCAATATCTTCTTTCAGATCATGAAAACGTTTCTTATTCAATTGCTAAGTTCGGTCGTATAGCTAGTAGAATCCGCAAGGATATGACATCTAATTGAATAGTTATCTTTTTATCTTTTTAACGAAAGGCGGTTATCTTTTTAACGAAAGGCGGTATATAAATGCAAAAATAATAATAAAAAAAAAGCTAAATATTATTATCTATTGAAGTACATCGTCATAAATTGTGGTCGGTGCCCCCTCCCCCCTCCCAGTTTTTATCTTTGTATACTCTTTTTATGTATTCAGTTACTTCGTATATTATGTACTATGTATTATTTATATGTGTGTTTTGTTGTTTCTAATTTCCTCTGGTGGGTGACTGAAATAAAGCTTGTTGTTGGTGATCTTGAAGTCTGAATCTGAGGAGAAGAGAGAGACAATTCTGAGTTGGATCAGCATGGTCATGTCTCAGGAGGCTCTTGGACAGAGGACTAGGCATGAAAATAAACTTTCAGATTACTGGTCTCATGTCATGATTATTAATGTTCTGAAGTTATAACTATGTTGGATAAAAAAAAGAACATTGAGCAGCCATTTACCTCTGCCAGACAGAAAAGGGTTCAGAGTTCAGCGATGGAGCACATGATTTGCATTTATCTGATCCCAGGTTGAATCCTTTGCATTCCCAGTTAAATGGCCTCAGGCAGTTCTTGGGTCAAAAGACTTCTAATGTAACATTTCCCCTTACAGTCAGTAGCCCCAGCAGAACTCACTGTTACAGTGCCAAAAGTGGGTTGAAAGTCCCACCACAGCACCACTCCCCCCTCCAACTCCCCACTCATGGTTAAGGTGCCATTTGTGTGAAGAGGGAAGCACTGAACTGTGATGGCTGCTGCTTCCCTAAGTGGCAGCCTGGATTGTCCAAGGGGTTACGTTACATGCCACCACGGTTACAGCACCTCCTTCTTCACACAAATGGCACCATAGCCATGAGGGGCTGGCTGGAAGGGGTGAGTGACAACACCAGGGTGGGATTTTCTACCCACTTTTGGTGCAGTGACCATGAGTGCTGCTGCACTCAATAATGTGTGGAGCAGGCTAATGTATGTCAGATATTTATTTATAACTGAAATGTTCTTTGATACTGTATTCCTCTTTATTCCTTGAATTCTGATTTCTGTGTATATTTTTCCTGTTGCATTCCATGATGACTTTGCAGTGTAGTGTGGGAGATATAGTCTAGTAGAGATGAAGACTCATTGAGACACACTTTCCCAGAGCAATTGGGAGCTAGTTCCGCCTTCTATGACATATTGTGGTGTCCCATAAAAGACGTTCATTTTGCCACTGTAGTAACAGCTACACAAAATAAAAATGACAGAATGAACCAAAATGTTTAGTTTTGATTGAAGACACTGGAACAAAATGTCTGAGTAGAAACATTTTGTTCCATGAAATGACTTCATTTGGAATTTCCTGTGGGATAGAAATGTTGCGTTTTTGAGTAGCTCTCATATTGAGGGAGAGGAGAATACCAGTATGGTAAAGCTATTACATTTTTGTGAGAGTACTCAGATTTGGAATCCATTTGAAACACACAGACTGCTGTAGGCAAAAAGTGGTTCTTCAGACGATATCAATCTTAGGACATATTGTTATTTCATCCAGTTATTTCATGCATAGACCAGATGTCACCATTTTTATGATTAGATCCAGCAGTGGCCGCCACTGCCTGAATTTGAAAGAAACCTTAGGCTTCAATTTGATGAGGAAAATGACAGTTCTAATTTTTTATTATATTTGTATGAATAGGCATGGAATACATGAATATGTGAAAATAGATGCACACGTTAGAGTCATTTTAATAACTCAACTGTTATTGTTTATTGCAATTCATTTGAAAGTCCCAGGGCCTAAATAAAAACTTAGACTGGTGAAATAATAAATACAACTTGTCCAAGGGCTATCTTTAGTCACTGATCCATCCGTGCCTAGGGTTGTTGAGGCTTCTGAGGAAAGCATTCAGGCTTAATTACTAACACAGATGTCTGCTGCAAAAGCAAAAAAAATATCCTCCAGTTCCTCACATGGCTGGTCCCATGCTGAGGTCTTCTGGGCTTGCCTTTTAAAAAGGTAGTTTGCAACAGGGTGGATCACATGACTGAGGGCCTGATCTACTCACATCTTAGCATACATGTTTGCATGACTGCAAAAATCTGCAGATCCCACCCCCCTTTTCATTAGTTGGGTTTGTAAGCCCAACACTTGTTCCTGTGCTATGTCTAGAGTATACATACATGTGAACTGGCCTTTAGAATGACAGGAGATTGCCAATTGGCTATCGGCTAGAAGGCTAGCCTTCTTTGCTGTGACGTGCTAGCTGTATATATGCAGGGAACTGGATGGGGATATATTCAAACATTTGATCCCATACCCGCATATGTGAGCAGGGGTTGCAGAATCATGAGCTACAAGCTGGCAGTGCATGACCTCCCAAAGAGGAAGTCGGGGGACTGAGCAGGATGCAACTGTCTGCTCCATCAATTAGGCCACAGAAGTGGCAGAGGTCAGTGGCATACAGTGGGCCTTGGGAGGAGCCATGGTTCTGTTATAGGCCCTCCAACATTTTGCCAGGAAAACATGCCTGTGAATATGTAGGGGCTCAGGCCAAGCAATCTGGAAGGCGTGGCATACAACTCTGACTACAAGCATGCCACAAATGCAGGGATGGAACTGCAACTGAGCAGACGTGTTCCTTGACCATGGGCCACTTGTCACCAGGGGCCACTCACTTTCTGCCTCTCTCCCCCCCTGGGCTGCCTCCCCCGCCCCCTGCATCCAGAGGGCCCCACTCCCCTCCACTGCCTCCACTGCAACTCATAAGGCTTCACGATCTGAAATAGCTTCCTAAGCTTTTCCAGGCTGCTGCGCATTATAAAGACGTCACAGCCCAGCACTTGTCACTGGACCATTATATTTTTATAGTGTACAGCATCACAGCAACTGGGCAAAGCTTAGAAGCTACCACTGCAGCTCCTGGAGCCTTAGGAGCTGTGGTGGTGGCTGAGGACAGGGACATGATGCCTGATAGCAGGAGAGGCACTAGGTGAGCTGCCATAGAGGTGGGTGTGGCTGAGGAGGTTCTGCATGAGGAGGTTCTGCGTGAGGAGGTTCTGTGTGAGGAGGTCCTGCACAGTCCAGGGTGGTGGGAGAGAAAGGAGGCTGGTGATATGGCTGTGGCGGCTGCCACCAAGTTTAGAACACAGGCTGCCGCCAACATCATTACACCATGGCACAAATAGAAAGTAGGTCATAAATTGCATGCAGAGCTCATTATTCCAGATTGCCAAAGCAGATGTATGAGCTCCCTAACCCTCCAGCATTTTGCAGAATGAAAACAAGGATACACTTGTAACAATCCATTCTCATGCCAAGGACTACTGCCCAAGGCGCCCCCCCCCCGCCACTATTACATATTGCTGAAGACTGGATTCCAGCCGCTGTATGCTGTGCACTGCAAAGTGCCTTAGTGTTATGCATCCATTTATATGCAGGAGGACTAGAAACATGCTGCATCCACCTGCCCACTTGCATATTTAATTTCTAGAGACTCTGGAGAGGGAGCTGACAAAAATCTCCAACAGGCAAAAAATGGGGACAAAATAGGGACAGTGACTGACATACCACACAATGTTATGCACATGGTGGGCTGTAAGATTTGTGCAGTTGCACAGGTGCAAAAAGTGCACGGTTATGTGGCAGTGAAGCCACTGCATAATGTAGGGGTGTGTGCACTGGCCTGGTTCAAACCCTGATTCTACTTGAACTGGGGTGATTCGAGTGGTCCGGGTTCAAACTGGACTGTCCCCCCCCCCGGGAGTGCCGGTCCGAGTTTGAAACAGCCCCTGCCCCAGTTTGAACCAGACCTGTTGTGGGGGGGGGTGTCTACTCATAAAAGGAAATACAGTAAGGATTCCCCTTTATAAGTAAAGGGACAGGGGGGCTTCCTAGAGCTAGGGGGTGTGGGATGGGAGTCAGGGCTACTTACTTTAATCCGCATCGTCGCCATCGTCGGAGGTGGTGGTTCCCCCCCATAACTGCTGGAGTAGGCTCCACAAACAGAGCTGAATAGAGACAATTGGAGCTGATGCAGTTACACAGGTGACAAAGCTAGATGAGACCTGACCTGACTGGGTATGGGATCAAGAAGCCTATGTGGCCTGTGGACAGGACATAAGGCCTCAACAGGGGCTGAGAAAACAGTGAGTGGCCTTTCCTGTTGTGGCACCTATTCCATTGTGGAACACACCATTCCATGGGAGGTAAGACTGGCTCCCTTCCTGCTAGTTTTTCAGTGTCAGTTAAAAAAATAATAGTTTTCCAGTATTAATTAAAATGATTTTTGTTTCGGCAGGCCTTTGCTGACTCTGTGCTTACAGAATGCTTCCCTCTGCCCCAGTCGTTGTTTCAATGCTTTATTTTGTGGAGTGGCCAGCAGCAATTCAGCATCCAGATGAATTCTGCCCTTGTGTTATCAATTTTTCCATGTGCAACTATTTTTGCTCTTTGTCCTTCTCTCTGCTGCCCTGATGTATTTTGCTGAGAGTCCCCCAGTCATCAGGGACATATTTTTAGTGGGGATTGTGGGCAGCAGAGGGAAGGGGGGATTGACAAAAATGGTTGCGTAGTATGCGTACCCATGCAACGTTCTAACACAAGGGCATGTAGCTGTCTGGATGCTGCCCATTAAATATTTGTTGCAAGTCACTTTTGTTGCCTCACTGAGAGGAAAAGCAGAGTCCATTTTTTTAAAAAGATAAAAAAATATCAATCAATCAGTCAATCAATCTGTACATCCTGTTTTAAGTTATGAGGAGATGTGGCCCTCAGGACCTCTGTCATATGAAGGGTGAATGCAGAGCTATGAGGAAAGTAAGTGCTTGAAAGTGTTGCCTTCAGGGCCAAAATTCTCTCACTCACATTTCTCTGCCTAACCATTTGTCTTTATTAAGTGTCGATAGGAGGAGAAAACTGTGCTGATATATATACTGGCAAAGATTTTCTGAAAACAACAGCAACACATCTGTCACGTTAATGTTCTTGATCTCTGGCAGACACATCCCTGAGTATTTTTATTTGCTTGATTCAGTGTTTTCTGATCTATCTGAGCTGCCTCCCAGCAGAACTTTCCTCTGCTGTGGTGATGAAAAACTCCTGCAGAGGGCAGGGCAGACAGGATTCTCAAGACCAGCGTGCTGTCGGCCTTATAAAGCTTTCATTCTTTTGCCTGGCCATCTGTGGGTGGAAAAGGACCGTTATTGTGCAGCAGGAGTTCTGTTGAGTTTGGCCTCCATTTCGTCTTCTCCCCATTCCCCCCCCCCACAAGATCTTGCCCAGCAATGAATGGGGAGGGTGGGTGGAACGTGGGGTTGGCGGGATAGAGGAGTAGAGAAGCCCCAGTGAGAAGTTTGTTGGGAAGCAGAGGTGGTGGTGTGGTGGTGGTGAGGAGGGCCGGACTCTTAGAGCTTAAAAAATGACTGACTGGTGGGAAGAGTACAGTTAAGGCAGTGAATAATTTTACTGTCCTGCTTGAGTATCTTGGGAATGTGCCATGGAAAACAATAATATCTTCCAAAGAAGCAGGAGAGGGACAGAGGGAGAGGAGGGCTGAAGAGTGAGTAGCTGGATCTGTGCATCTAGTTTCTGCCAGATTTGGATGGACTACTTTTAAAAAAGGTTGCATATTTCTTTCATTAAATATTTGACAGAGTTCAAGTTGCAAATATTAAAAAATCAGTATTGATCTCTTATGGGAGCTTTGACAAAAAGCATCTCCTCATTGGCTGCTAGCTTTATATACATACGTTAAATTATTATTAGTCTTTTGGAATGATAAAGCTCTATGTTTTAAGCAGCGTGAGAGTTGGCCTCACAGGAAAAGTTGTGAAGCAATACTCTCATTCTCTGAAACAGACTGAGCTATCAGGTGATGGGAGGGAAAGAGATTACCGATGCATCTAAATGTTTCAGTTTTGTTGCTTTGTCAGAACGATCTGTGAGAAGGAATACGCGCAAGCATGTACATGTGGTCCGGATTCAGACTCCACAGCAGTCTATTTATATTACTTGTCTCTCATCATCCTAATGGCCACCAGGCAACACGAGGACTTGAAACAGTGCTCAGCTATCATGCTTGGTTCTCCACTTAGTAATAATAATTGTAGGCTGACATGAAAAGGAAAATTCGTCAAAGCAGTCCCACTGAAATTAAAAGAACAGGTTAGGCATAACTTGTC
This sequence comes from Hemicordylus capensis, assembly GCF_027244095.1. Classification (NCBI taxonomy): domain Eukaryota; kingdom Metazoa; phylum Chordata; class Lepidosauria; order Squamata; family Cordylidae; genus Hemicordylus; species Hemicordylus capensis. Next base: position 422,638,820 of record NC_069657.1, read on the forward strand.
CTTTTAATTTCACTGGGACTACTTTGACTAATTTCCCTCATGTCAGCCATTATTATTATGAATATGTATATACTTCTTTTAAGCAAAGAAGTTCACAAAGTGGTTTATATAGAAAAAGAAATACGAATAAGATGGTTTTCTATCCCCAAAGGGCTCACAATCCAACACACACACATAGAATGGTAGACACCAGCAACAGCCACTGAAAAAACTTTGTGCTGTGGTTGGATAGAGACAGTTACTTTTTTCCTGGTTGCTTTCAAGGCTGCAAATGTAAGTCCAGGAGGAAATGGCATAAAATCTGACAGCTGACCTTAACTGGCTTCAAAGCGTGTCATGTTTTGAAGCTGGTTACGGTTAGCCATCAGATTTTACACCACTTTCTCCCATGCTGAGTTTTTGAGGGGAGAGAGCAAGGGGAGAAAAAGCAACACGCCCCCCCCCCCCGTTCCCAGATCTGTGCACAGGACACTTCCTTGTGTGTGTGAGAGAGGAGGGGTGGGTGGGTGATGTGACGGCTTCCGCCCCACCTCCACCCCCCACTCAGTGAATCTGCACAAGAGCACTGGGCTTTTGCAAAAGAAATAATAAAATATTGGTCGATCGCAGCTGAAGGAGGTACCGTTGGTAGTGTTGCACAAGATCAGCACCAGGGAATTTGTTTTTTAAAAGCCAATTGCAGAGGCTGGTTTCTTTGTACAAGAACAGTGGGGAATTTTTTTTAAAGGCTAATTTCAAAAGCTGAGAGGCAGAGATTAAGATATATCCACTGATAAGCCTCTCCACATGACATCTTGGGGGGAAATGGAGCAAGCCTGCAAACTGTTCTCAGAAAATCAGTTACTATTTTCTCATGCACATACAACCCTTTAAACCTGAACCGCTTGCTGTTCCCATATGCAAGATGCTGTCAAAACCCAGATCGTACATTGAGAATGATGTTTTAACATTGAATGTTTTAACATTGAAATGTGTTTGCTCAAGTTTGGTAACATAAGAACATAAGAACAGCACTGCTGGATCAGGCTCAAGGCCCATCTAGTCCAGCATCCTGTTTCACAGAGTGACCCACCATATGCCGCTGGAAGCCTACAGGCAGTAGCTGAGGGCAAGTCCTCTCTCCTGTTACTCCCCTGCAACTGGTACTCAGAGGCATCCTGCCTTTGAGACTGGAGGTGGCCTGTAGCCCTCAGACTAGTAGCCATTGATAGACCTCTTCTCCATGAAGTCATCCAAACCCCTCTTAAAGCCATCCAAACTAGGAGCCAACACCACATATTGTGGCAGAGAATTCCACAAGTTGATTATGTGTTGTGTGAAAAAGTACTTCCATTTGTTGGACCTAAATTTCTTGGAAATAAATTTCATAGGATGACCCCTGGTTCTAGTGTTATATGAGAGGGAGAAGAATTTCTCTCTATCCACTTTCTCCACACCATGCATGATTTTATAGACCTCTGTCATGTCTCCCTGCAGTTTTTTTTCTAAACTAAAAAGCCCCAGGTGTTGTAGTCTTGCCTCATAAGGAAGGTGGTGCTCTAGGCCCCTGAACATCTTGGTTGCCCTCTTCTGCACCTTCTCCAGTTCTACAAATGTCCTTTTTTAGATGTGGTGAAGTTATTTTACTTGCAGATTAAAGCAGTCTTAATATTTTTTCTGGAGTAGGAGAGAATGCGTATATCATCACCACTCTGTCGTCTTATCCAGATCGTATGAATGCACACCTAGCCTATATGTAGAGAAGCAATTTTAAGTTGCCGCCTGGAAAGCACCCTGCTAAATATAAGAGAGTTACCACTTTAAAAGGTACCTCTTTGCTCAGTTAATACCTTGCCTCTTTCCACATCTCTATTTTGATTTTCAAGCAATTGGCAGACCTTGCCACAAGTTAGCATCAGGCGGTATTTGCAGCCTAAGACATGTATGTGTTTAAAAAGAAAGCATTATAACCTGTGACCGTATTCTGCACATGCCTAAAGATGTATATCTGTAGATCCTTTAAAAAAGTGGTTTCACGGGGGGGACGGACTTGTTACATGGTTGGCGGTAATTTGACCATGTGAAACATTTTGAAAGCAGAAGATGACAATTTTGCTAATCTCCCTTAACTTTCTCCATTTCACTAGTGATTGCCTAGCTCAAGGATTTTCAGCCAGGAGTTTGTGAACCCCTGGGAGTACTTTAAATCCTTGGGGGGGGGTACATGGAGCACAAAGTCAGATTAGGGGGGGCACAAATAGCATGTGCTCTGCCCACCCCCATTCATAATAGAGTGCCTGTCTCCTTCCCAAATGGGGTGTGCATGCATAACTTACTCATGTAAATTAAGCATAATCTTTCAACATGATGTTCATTTTGGAATGGATGGAAACAGAATCAGATGGGACACATTCCGTTTGGTTTTCCATTTGTTCCCAAGATAAATGTACATCCTATCATATATACTGCCTATGAGACAGAACTGTAATGAATACATTCAAAGCTTATTTTGAAGATTTCCAGAGTATCAGATAGTTGGATACACCAACACACTTTTAAATGTTTATATGAACTGAAACTGAACTCTGAACTTTCTGAGGTTCACCCATCTCTACTAGGGTCCAGTCCAGCATCAGTGGAAGCCAACAAAAGACTTCCCGTTGATCCTTCACGGAGAAAAACAAGCTGGTCCATGAAGCATGGAATTTTGTTCTCTAGTGGAGGATGATTTCATCAACAAGAAAATCTGCACATAGTGCAGAGTATTAAACAATTCTATTGTGTGCTGAAAATACACCAAATGCGCCCAGCTGTGTGGTAGATGTGCCAATACCATTGAAGTGACTGAATGTCATTGCTAATTTACAAAGGATACTTGTCATTCTCTTGCCCTTTCTCTCTCAGTGACTTTCACATGTCTTTTCCAGACAGTTTTATTTCTTGAATGGAATACCAAAAGGCTAGAATATTATCATTTATATTTGGATTTTGGATGGAGAATATTTCTTAGGTTTATTTCAGTCAGTAACTAGTAATTGCAACAATACAGTAAAACATAACATGGGATAATACATTATAATACCCAATTTAATCCAATTAGCTATTATCAGCTAATACGGTATAAGTAATCACTGTAACACAAAACTTAATAACTTAATAATAACACTAACCAGTTTATAGCCCAACACGTAGTAACTATCAGTTTTACCACTCATGGATGAATAAGTCTGCCTAATCTTATAAATTGCTGCACAAAATTTTAGCCACTGTTGAGGTAATTTCTGGATTCTGCCCTTCCAACAAATATTTGACATAAAATGATTCAGAGTGTCCTGGAAATAATAATAAAATAGGGCTGAGAGAGACTTCTGCCTGCAACCTTGGATAAGTCACTGCCTGCCACTCTGTGTAGAATACTGAACTAGATGGACCACTGGTCTGACTCGGTAGGAGACAGCTTCCTATGTTCTTAACAGTTGCTACTCTTGATAACTGGCTAAGTCCTGGATTTGCACATCTTCCCTGTTCAAGAAGTGAACCCCCTCATGCCATTATTAATATGAATGTTCCCACCACAAGAACAAAACAAAACATACTCTAGCTCAAAATTCCTCTTCTGATGGAATGCACTTATTCTTATACTTCTATTGTGCTAAGCGTTTTAATTTGCACCCGTAATCACACAGGTTTGCTTTCCAAAGTTTATCATTCAGTGAGAGATAAAGTCAGTTTCATGCTTGAAGGCAATGTAATTTTAATTGACGTTTATACTGAAATGCTGCTAAAAGTGCAAAATGTAATGTATTCTTCTTACATATTTCCCTCATTACTGTTTGTAACAATCCTCCAACACATCTGTTCCAAAGTCAGGCATATGCATGCTGTGAACTGCAAATATAAAAAAAGCAAGATGTGAAAATGTAAGTTCAAGACATATTCAAGGGTGAACATTTAAACCAGATAGTCACCTCTTAAAGTTGAAAGCAAAGTCTGTGGGAAAGCCCGCAAAGCAACCCTTGATCATTAAATCATAAAAAAGAGAAGCCGGAATTTTTGTACATAGGGATTCCTGGGAAAGAATTGTGACTGATAAAGCAGGGAAGTGCATTAGATAACTTCATTGATACAAAAGGCATGAAAAACATTTAAATAACTCAGTGTCTGATTTAATTCAGATTGCTAGTGGTATATGTTTTGCAACAGTTTATAGAATGTTTGTGTTTTTTAAAAAGAAAGTAAAGGGAAAATGTATAAATGCACATATGTATGCTGGCAGGTATGTCTGCCATCTGACTGCCCTTTAAAGACTATAGGCCGGTACAGAGGATACCCTTCCGGCACACATGGTTAGAGAAGGGAGTGCCTGTTGTGATGTTGGTGGAGGATACAGGAGCTCTGCGCCTGCAATCTAATGCAGCAGTGCCCATGCAATCATTGAATGATGCTATTGGGGAAAGGAGGAAATCAGAGAAAGGGAATTCTTTGCAGATTTTAACCAGATGTGCTCTTACCCCCAGACCTTGGGGCCCTGGTCTGTGGCCTCCTGAGTCTGGTGGGGGGGCCTCCCCCTGCTGCCCTGCTGCTGCCCACGCCCGTCGCTGCCCCGCTCCTTGTCATTTCCGCTGCCTCTATGTGCATGGCTGGGGGGTGGGGGGTAAGCCGAGCAGGCCTTGGCCTCCCCCACGGCCATGGGTTTGCAATGCTTGATACTCCCACTGCACAGGCACGCTCAAGGCCCAGACAGATGGGCCCACCAGCCGCTGCGCCCACCGCCAGCCATCACCACTATGGGGGAGGCCGAGCTCAGCTCACTCCCCACCTCCCAGTCACACACATGGTGGTGGTGAAAATGACAAGGAGGGGCATGGCAGGGCAGTGGTGGGTGCGGGCAGCAGCCGGGCAGCAGGAGGTCCCCCTAGGACAGAGGCCCCAGGTTGGAGGTTTGCCTTAAAAAAATTTTAATGGGGGCCTCGCGGCGGCAGCAGAGGGGCTAGTGGCGGGGGCAATGACAATGGGGAGGGCCCTCTGAAGCCCTTCAGGTCCAGGTGCCAAAATTACCTAGGAGTGCCCCTGATTTTAACCAATCATTCTAAGGGTCCAGCCCATGGGAGAGTGCAGAACTGGGAAACTGCTACAGTAATCAGAATTTTAATCAGCACTGACCACCTGTATGAACTGCTGCCTATTGACCAGGTTCCTGACAACTCCAATAAATAAATAGTAGGTTAACTAGACCAGGACCATTTCGAATCTCAGCAATTTGCTAGAAGTTATGCTTCCATTGTGAAACTGGTATCTACAACAGGGGTGGGCAACCTTGACACTCCAGCTGTTGTTGAACTACAACTTCCATCATCCCCAGCCACTGTGGCTGAGGATGATGGAAGTTGTAGTTCAGCAACAGCTGGAGTGTCAAGGTTGCCTGCTCCTGATCTACATCAATGTTTATCTCATTCAAAAAGATAATCTGGGATCCTTCTTCTACCAAACTACATCACAGTGGCACATCCATAATTGCAAGCAGGATCTGACTATTTATCAATTATATGTCTTTCTTGTTGGTAAAGAGAAAAAATTGTTCAGCTGTAACATCCCGTAATAGTTATATTTTCTGAATTCTTGGCCTGGTCAAGAGCAATCTGGAATGAATGAGGACAGTGAGGATGTCTGGATAAAACTATCCCATGGAGACATATTAAAGTCAGTACAGAGGTGAACTATGATCTTTTAGACCTCAATCCATGTAGTGCACGCTGTATTTCTACAGCTGAATCATTTGAAATACGAACATAGTATGCCTGGCCTTCATTTAAGCTGTCATGGGGAATAGCTACCAGAAGGATGGAGGAATTTGAGGAGTCATTCTTAGGTGTGAGTCAAAATCTCTCCCCCCACCTCCTGTCAAAAACTTGAGTGCAAACTGCTTTGCATCTGAGCAATCCTTACCAAAACCACAACATGTCAGTATCTTCCGTGTACCCACACAATCTGTTCTGGTTCCAGATGGATTATTTAGGGTCAGCTGATCTTTAATAGAATGACCTCCAACGTGGGCAGCAGCCTATAATAGGTGAAAAGACCTAACCATGTGCAATGGATAACAATGATCCAGGGTCAGTTTCAACAAAATGTATATCATGATTTTTCCTCTCTTCCAGTGGAAATGTATATGTTTGTATTTCCATGCATATTTACACAGTACATATCACATTTCCCAGCAAAGCCGAAATAAATTTGCAGTCCAAAAATTCTCCTTTGCAAGTTTTGATGTAGAATCGTTTTCAGAGGCGACCTTTTCATAAGGCGAGGTGAGGCACTCACCTTAGGTGGAGTGCTAATGGGGCAGCAAGATGCCTTCCATTGCCACTATCGGAACAGCTATTTGGGACCAATCTGACCTGACAAGCTTTGCATGGAGTCGCTCTCCTCATACTTCTTGCAAAGCTTGCAAGAAGCACGAAGAGAGAAGAGGCTTCTGGCAACCTTCCCTCAGGTGTTGTGCTACCTTGGGCCACCCAATAGTCTTCAGTGAGTCTCTATCCATCTGACTGTTCACAAATATGTCTTGAATATTGGATCTCTGTAAGGTGTCATAGGTAGCAGTGGGCTTGAACTAGGACTCTTAGTAGCCAGACTCCAATCTGCTAGCTCCTGCACCAACATTCTGTCAACTGCTGTTCTTATGTTCTTCTAAGGGGCTTAGACAAGTTTATGGAGGACAGTTCTTTCAATGGCTACAAGTCTTGATGGCTATAGGCTAACTCTGGGCTTAGAGTCAGGATTCCTCTGAATACCAGTTACAGGGGCGCAATAGCAGGAGATGGGGCATGCTTTCCTACCCTGCTTGTGGGCTTCCCAGAGAGATCTGGTAGGCCATTGTGGGAAACACAATGTTGGACTAAACACTAAACTTGGGCCTGATCCAGCAGTGCTCTTCTTACGTTCTTATGTTCCAACTGCACAAGCAGGCCCGGGTTCTGCTGTGGCTGCGGCCCCCTAGCCCCATCCCCTGCATCTGACGTCAGATGCATGGAGCATTTAGCTACCCCTCCACATCTGATGTCAGACATGGGGCGTGGTTTAGCTCCCAAATGGGGCTGTGCAGCCCCGTTTGGGAGCTAAATTGACCAGCGCTGCTTTTGCAGCGCGGCCAGGAGCATCTCTCCCTGCCTTTAAAAGTCAGGGAGAATCATTCTGGCCGTGCTGCAAATACAGCGTTGACTGATTTAGCTCCCAAATGTGGGAGCTAGATCACATCCCCTGCATCTGATATCAGATAGGAACATAGGAACATAGGAAACTGCCATATACTGAGTCAGACCATTGGTCTATCTAGCTCAGTATTATCTTCACAGACTGGCAGCGGCTTCTCCAAGGTTGCGGTGTGTGTGTGTGTATGGGGCACGAGGTGCAGCCCCGAAGGGCGGCAGCCTGGGTTCCATGAACCCGTCCACTCAATGGAGGCTCTACCCCATGAACAAACCTGTCAGACTGAGGACCAAACTAGCTATGATGTGCAAGTTCTGTGTCAAGAATCCTAAACACCTTTTCCTTTCTCAGAATTCAGGCCCTGTTCAGACAGCAAAGTTTTGCACATGACCAGCCCTACCCAGGCTAAAATTGCCCTACCTGGGTAATGGCTGGCTGTGAGAACCACTGGGATCACTTGCAATCCTGTTGCTTCTCTGCCGGGTAGGCTGGGTTCTGTACCCAGGCAAATAGTGAGGTCGGAGGGGGTGTGTGCAACCTCAAACCTCCCCCTCCCCGCCTGGTTGTGGGGGTGAGTGGGCTGCTGGTAGTTCCTTTCGGGCTGCTGGCAGCCAGCTCAGCCATAGAGCTGGGGCAAGGAGCGTCCTGGCACCAGGCATTCCCTCAATGCACTGCACTGCTCACGTGGTGCATTGTGGAGTTCTTGGTGGCTGGGCTTTGTTCTCCCTGGCTCTGGATTACCATGCCACTCACTGCAGTGGCGACTGTGTGGCATGGCACGGCATGGCAAAGCCCAGAGGGAGCCCTGCCCATTTGCTGGTGTCTATCTTTTTTTAGACTGTGAGTGTTTGGGGCCATTTTATTTATTTATATCTATGTAAACTACCGCGGGAACCTTTGTTGCAAAGTGGTATATAAATACTCATAGTCATAGTAGTAGTCGTTTGGGGCAGCCACGGAGCCAGCCGAATGGCGGCCTTGCTCCGGCCCCACTCAGCGGCCCTCTACAGTTACAGGTGGGGCCTTTGAAAGGCAATACAGCAGGTCCTTCCCTGCTCTCCGCTTCCCCATGCAGCTTCCTGTGGCAATGGCGCTCCCTCAACAACCCGTGTGTGGCGCCAGCACACACATGGCCTCTGTGCATGAACGGACACCGATCGCATGCTCAGTATGGTGTTGCTGACCTTCCAAATGCTGTCCGCTCATGCACAGAGGCCCTGTGTGTGCCGGTGCCATGCACGGGTTGTTGCGGGAGCCCTGTTGCAGCAGGACGCTGCATGGGGAGGCGGAGAGCAGGTAAGGACCTGCTGTACTCAATGTTCAATTTCATTATTACAGTCATTGACCAGGAAAGAGAACATAAAGCATACAAATAACAATATCAATATAACAAATATAAATAAAATCAAGGAATAAGATTATAATTAACAATGGTTAAATATCCAACTAAGGAGTATTCATAACCCCCAAACGTATCCTACCCACCATGGAACAAAATCTGGCAACCTTACACAATCTGGCAATGTTCTGTTCAGCTAAAAGACGAGATAAACATAAATTACCATCCAAATCTGGGTATAAGGCAAGTTCAGGGCAAATAAGCCCCAATCTAGCATTATTATAAAACTGATAGAGTAACTTCTTCTTCCTGCTGTACTCCATTTAAAAGGTCCAGCTCACCGCTGCCCCCCTCCTGAACTGAACTGGTTCATGCACACCCCTAGGAGCAACTTCCTTAGAGAAAATATGACCATGCCTGGGCCTTTTTAATGTAGAAAGAAGATGGGTAAGGCAGGACATGATAGAGGTGCATAAAATGAAAATGGATAGAGCTAGGGTTCCCACCCTCCACCCTCATAATATCAGAACCTGGGGTCATCTGTTGAAGATAATGCTGAAAGATTCAGATCAGACAAAAGGAAGTACATACAATTTAACAATGGGATTTGCTGCTGCTGGATGTAGTGACGGCCACCAATCTCGATATTTTAAAATGGGATTAGACACATTCATAGAGGATGTGGCTATTAATGGCTATGAGCCTTGATAGCTGTATATTTCCATTAGTATCGGAGGTGGCTTGTCTCTGAACACCAGGGACTAGGGAACACCAACAGGAAGGGGTGGTTGCTCTCTTTTGCCCACTTGTAGGCCTCCCAGATGCACCTGGTAGTTGGCCACTGTGTGAAGCAGGATACATGAGCCTTTGGCCTGATCCAGCAGAGCTTTTCTTGTTCATATAGTGAATAGAGTGTTGGGTTTTGTAGAGAAAGACCTTGGCCGAGTTCCCTGCTCAGCCATTGGGGCCAGTCACCTCAGACCCCTCGCCCACACTATTTCTCAACCTACCCTATCTCACACAGGATTGTTGTAAGAATAAAAGAAGTGGGATTGACCACACATACTGCTCTGAGCTTCTTGGAGGAAGGATGGGGTTAAAAAAGGAGGATAAATATTAACAACTACTTGCTCTCAGTGGAAACTGTCCCTTTGTTTCTGCGTGAGTCTTCTTTGAGCCTGCCGCCTGAGGAACTGCGATGATGCATTTCTGCAAGAGGAGTGATTGGACAGGGAAGGATCTTGAGCAACAACTCAGTGGCAGAGCTCATGCTTAGCATGCTGAAGGCCTCAGGTCCAATCCCACATTGTATTATCTTGAGATCTGGATGCAACATGCCTCTGAATGCTGGTTGCTGGGAAGAGAGGCGTCTCCATTTGGTCACTGTGGGGAACAGGATGCTGGAGTAGGTGGACTCTTGGCTTGATCCAGTAGAACTCTTCTTAATCCCAGGCATCTGCAGGTAGGGCAGGGAAGACCCCTTTCTGAAACCTTGGAGAGCTCCTGTCATTCAGTATAGACCAGGGTTTCTTAACCGTGGGCCCCCAGATGTTGATGGACTACAACTCCCATCATCCCCAGCCATGTCCATTGTGGCTGGGGATGATGGGAGTTGTAGTCCATCAACATCTGGGGGCCCAAGGTTAAGAAACCCTGGTATAGACAATATTGACCTCGACAGACCAATGTTCTGACTCTAGTAGGCAGCACCATATGCTTATATCCAAGGTGGCAGCAGAACTATCCACCCATAGCAGAAGATAATAGGTTGGAGCGCCATAGCAGTAAACTCTGCAGAAATTATTTTCCCCTCTGTGGATGGGCTGAGCTTTGGCTGGACTTTCTGGGTTCTTTCTCAGTTTAATTAAATGATTCATTAAATTAATAAATGAATGAATGACTTTATTCTGGCACAACAGCTGTTCACTTGGCAATGAATGAGAAAGGGCTACTCCAGCAATGGGTTGGCAGCATAACAGAATCTGTCATTTTGGCTGGCTGGCCTGTCAGATGACATCCACATATCTGAACTTCTTCTGTGTTGCAGAGACTCAGCTATTATTTGTTTTCCCTATGAATGTCTTCCTTTGAGATCATCTGGAAAACATAATGTCTCTTGTTTAGCTCATTGCATTAATTTTCTGGCAAGATCTCCTCCTTTTTGTTGTTGTTGTTGGATGTTGCCAGTGAAGGCATTAGTTCATGTCTTTTGGTGCAATACATTTTGTGTAAAATATAGACCCTAATGTGCAGAATTTTCAGGTTGCTAAAGTGTTACAGTCTACTGAAATGGGTCTGGAATCAATAAGGTTACAGATCAAACTCAATTTCATTTAATTTTTATGACTACCTAGAGTAAAACCCTACATGGTTTTACATGAAAAGGAATAAAGCATAAAAGCTCATTCAAGCTCTAGAATCAATATTTTATATGACCTACAAATAGAGTTAAATAACACTGCTAAGTACATCATGGTAGTATCTTCTCTCCCCACTTTCCCCATATAGCCTGATGGATTCTCTAGGCAGAGCAGACAAGATAAAAACCTGGTACAAAAACCATGAACAACATATCAATTTCTTAAATCTACATTTTAATATAGATTTAAATCTATATATTAAATCTATCTGTTTTTAAATTCTGGTGTTTGCCTTCTAGTTATCAAACATTTATGGAAAAAGAAAAGGAGGCAAGAAAAAAAATTACTGGAGGAACTGTTTTGTTGGTGACTATTTGATGATACAGTCTTCTTTCTGGTCTGGTTCTCAGGATCTGGCAATGTTAGCCATGCCGCTGAAAGTCGGGAGGCAGAGGCGCGGGCACTCCTGTGAAAGCTAGAAAGTGAGAGTGTGCCAGCTCCAAGGTCGGCTGGCTGCTGCTCCCCACCAGACATTAAATCACGATTGGAACTGTAGACCAGATCTTAGACAGCTGATCGTGGTTGAATGTCCAGCAGGGCACAGTGCTCAGCCGATATTGAAACTGACATATGATCACTTTACTGGCTTCCATGGAAGCATGTGTGTCTCTGCCTCCCAACTCTTAATGGCATAGCTATCATTAGGAACATAGGAAGCTGCCACATACCGAGTCAGACCATTGGTCCATCTAGCTCAGTATTGTCTACACAGACTGGCAGCGGCTTCTCCAAGGTTGTAGGCAGGAATCTTTCTCAGCCCTGTCTTGGAGATGGCAAGGAGGGAACTTGGAACCTTCTTCACATAAGCATGCAGATGCTCTTCCCAGAGTGGCCCCATCCCCTAAGGGGAAGGGGAATATCTTACAGTGCTCACGCATGTAGTCTCCCGTTCATATGCAACCAGAGCAGATCCTGCTTAGCAAAGGGGACAATTCATGCTTGCCACAAGACCAGCTCTCCTCCCAGCATTGCTGGATTGTGATAAAATAAAGTGATAGCTTATATCTAGTCATAAAGTAGTCTGACATTCAGAGCAAGGAAGCACCAGTGCAGGGAGAGCACCCTAACACAACCTCCCAACTAATTGCATTGCAGCCATGGGGAAGTGGCAATTCTGGATGCCCTCCCTTTCCCCAGGAAGCCTTCAGTGCCACCTGAAAAGATATCTGTCCGTGTTGCCCATATTCTTGCCCAAGTAAGAAAATCATGTACCTCTTTAGAACTCATTCAGGTTTGGGTGAATCCCAAGAGATGTTGCTCATGCACATATATCCATTTCAAGGTGAAATGAAATGGGGAGGGGCTATAGCTCAATGGTACAGCACACGCTTTCATTCAGGAAGTCCTGGGTTCAGTCCCTGTCATCTGCAGGTATGGAGGACCCCTGTCTGGAACCATGTGCAGCAGCTTCCAGTCAACATAGTCAAGGGTTCTCAGACTTTTCCTACCGTGACCCCGTAAAATAATATATAACATTATGCTCCACTCCCAAACCCAAACCCTGCTCTCCTTTCCTAATTTGGACATGACGGAGCATATTCTCTCTGCAGTCAGAGAGATTGCAAAGAAGAAGGGGAACTGGCTGTGTAGCCTTCCTTCTTGCATGAAGGACAGTCCCACAGCCAATCATGGCCAGAGAAAGGGAGGAGCTTCCTCCCTCAACTCCGGTTGAAGGGAACGCAGCCTGCGGTTCCAAATTCGGACACAGGCTGTGTTGAACCTCAGTTTGGGGCGATGAAACTCACTACAATCCGAAGGTTCATACTGAAGTTCCAGAGAGAAACCTCATGTCGCTCGTGTCACGGAACCAGAGTTGCACACATTCAGATGTAACTTTATGACAACCTCTGGCCCCTTAAAATGCCAGTTTCGCATTACGTACAAATGCGACCAGAAGCAAACAATCTCTTCCATCTCATTAAAAAGGTATGTGTTGTTTATCCCTACTTAATGAAATTGGTAGCTTTAATAATTGGGTGGGGGAAGGGAGAGCTAGGTTGGGGATTGGGAGCGGAGCTTTGGGTCCATTGGACCTGTGGTTCTGTGTTACGTGTGATCGTGGCCTCTGCCTTTCTTTTCAAACTTGGACTTAGTGCCAGATTTAGGCACAAGCTAAGTAAGCTACAGCTTAGGGCCTCGCATTATGAGGGACCTCTGAATACTAAAACTAAATTTAAATGACTAAATTCCAAGTTCTACATTTAAACATGTTTCTAATGCAAATAGGTTTATTGTAAGATAAATGTTTTGTTAGATTATTAGTTTTTCATTGCATCTTTGTCTAGTAAAAATAAAGCTTTATTATTACTCTTTCCATTGTCCTTTTTCTTAGAATAATAATTTTGTTTTGATAATGCTGTGGGGCCTTTTAAAGCTTTACATAGCTTAGGGCTTCAGCATGTCATAATCCAGCCTTGCTTGGACTTCATGTCTGAAGCTACCATTCCCATTTTTGGGCTCCATGTTTATTTTTGCTTGGTTTATTTTTGCTGCTCTTTATAGCACAAACTGCTGAAAACTCTGATTCACACCAGCAGAATTTTGTGAAAGGAATCAGTATTTTCACAGCATTTTCATGTAATTCTTTGAACCCAGCTTGCTCACTAATCCAAAATTCAGGAAGAGATGTTATGCTGCAGAACGGCTCTGTCGTGTCTGAGGCATGGGGAGGCAGATAGGGAGACATGAACAGACAACCTCTCAGTTCCTCTGTTGCTTGCAACACGGAAGGCAGGCACAGCAGTGGTGCTTCTTTGGCCAACGGGTTGGATAAGAGTTCCCTTGAGAAAAACACTTACTAGACTTCGTCTCCTCAGAAGGAACTATCAGCCTGTGAGCCTGCCTCAGTTATGTGAGTGACAGAAGAGCCAGGTGATTTTTGGTTCCTGTTGCCCTGACTATCCTTGTGCCCTCGAGATGTTGGGCAAGGCCCCTGTCTCCCAACAGCTCCCTCCTGACACCCTTTAAAATTTCTTGTGGTTCCCTGGGGCACCCCAACCCACAGTTTGAGAACCAAGCTTAAAAGACCCAAGACAAGCTTAAAAAGCCCATAGCATTTCCAAAAAAAGAAAACAAAGTATTATTCTAACAAAAAAGGGCAATGAAAATAGAAATAACAAAGTTTTATTTTTACTTTAAGTACTCCAAAAGTTCCATTGCAGGATCCAATGGGATCACCATCATTTTAAACAAAAGTAAACTCCAACCATCTCAACAAACGGTTGTTTTAAAATGAGAGGAGTTTGTGCTCAAGACTGTCTAGAAATCACACCCTTTGGCCTAGAAGTTCTGCTCCTTAATAACAAATATATGGTGGGGATGGCAGTAGTATTGAGTGTTGAGGGGAAACTCTGTACATGCTCTAAGATGGTCGTCTCTTTGCCATTGTGCCACATGTTTGTGTCAGTAAAGATAGGTTCTGGGACTGAGACCTGGCAACTCCCATCTCAAATTAAGTCTGTCTTTAAAAAATCACTCCACCCTTTCCTTTTTCCACTCTTGGAAACATTTTTTGGGGGAAAATTGTCAGAATATAATAGAACTCAGGTGGATTCCTGATGAGTTATGGGTCAATGGTAAAGTGCTGAAAGGTTTTAGTTTTCTGTAAAGTTGGAAACACACACACACACACACTCATCCATTCATTCTCCAAATGGGAGGTATGTGTAATGCACACAGACTGGAACTTCTCCAAGCCTGCCTAAGATAATAGGAGTAGCCTTTTGTGAGACATAAAACGATGACATTCATTGCGGTAAATAAAACGTTTGATTACTTTTTCCATAGCTTAAAAGAATTGGAGCTTTCCTCTGCAGACTGACATCCAACTCCACATTTGTGTTCAGAAACCTTTCCAAAACAACTTGTTATGAAGTGGGAAAATGTAATTGGGAGATCTTAGTTTCCAGGCCTGAGTTAAAGACACATTTAAGGTGGGAAAAATATGTAGAAGATGTGTAAAAAGACAATGAATAAGATTACCTGGTATGCATAAACTGGCCATGTTGTTAAAGGAGAGTTCTTGTATATAAAATGTTATTTAGGAGAGCTGTGGGGCTTCTTAAGATCAGAGCGGAAGTTCTTTTCCTCCTGCAGAATAACAGCAATCTCCATGAAAACGAGGGGAGAGAGCTGATCCTCTATAATAAAAAGCTAAAGCGTGATCCCGTGTCTTTCTTCGGCCCATGTCTTTCTCGGCCGTTCTGGGCATACGCGGAGCGCATGCCCAGAACGTCTGAGAAAGATACGGCTGCCCAGACACGGGCGGCCATGTTGACGACGTGTTGCCTACGGGCAAAAGTGACAGCAAGGGGACCGGGAGGACAGAGGCAGCAGTGGGGGAACCGGGAGGGCTGAGGCGGCAGCGGGGGAACCGGGAGGGCTGAAGCAGCAGCGGGGGAACCGGGAGAGCAGAGGCGGCAGCGGGGAACAACAACAACAACAACAACAACAAAAATGGCGGGGAGAAAAGAGAAGAGTAAAAAGATGGGCCTGCGGGGGGACCGGGAGAGCAGAGACGGCAATGGCAGAAATTAAAAACTGAAGGGGCGGGAGGAGGGGAAAGCCGGGCGAGCGGAGGAGGAAAAGGCCGGATGAGAGGAGGAGGAGATGGCCGGGTGAGAGGAGGAGGGAAAGGACGGGCGAGCTGAGGAGGAGAAGGCTGGACGAGCGGGGGGAAGGCCCGCCGGGGCCTTGGCTGGCTGGCTGTTGGTAGGCAGGTAGGTGAGCCAGGGCGGGCCCCGCGCTTCCCTCGCCGGCAGCGCAAGAGGCCAGACACAGTGCGGAGCTCCCGGCGGCGCACAGGCCAGCCCGAAGCGGGATCCAGCCGCCGCCGCAACAATGGCCGGACCAGCCCCCCTCAGCGGCCGTGGGTTGGAAGGCAGCGGCAGCGGTGGGCAGGGACAGGGGAGCGGGAGGCAGGTGCGCGGCGAGAGGCAGCGGCGCGGAGACCGGCCTGGCTCACCTACCTGCCTACCAACAGCCAGCCAGCCAGCCAAGGCCCCAGCAGGCCAAAGAGGTCTCGCTCGAAGGTCGGGCGGCCAGCGAAGAAGGCTCCTCTCTTGCGGGGGGAAGGCTCCTCTCTGGCAAATCCCAGGAAGGGGGGGTTGAAAACTCAACTAGCGCCTGTTAATTTGAAAGAGAGAGAAGGAAGGAAGGAAAGAGGGAATGAGAAAGAAAAAAGAAAGAAGGGAGGGAGAAGAGGGGGAAGGAAGGAAGGAAAGGAGAGAGAGGGAGAGAGAAGGAAGGAAGGAAAGAGGGAGAGAGAGAAAGAAAAAAGAAAGAAGGAAAGGAGGGCGAGAGGGAGGGAGAAGGAAGGAAAGAATGCAGAGAGAGGGAGAAAGAGAGAGAGAGAGAGAGAAGGAAGGAAGGAAAGAGGGAGAGAGAAAGAAAAAAGAAAGAAGGGAGGGAGAAGAGGGGGAAGGAAGGAAGGAAGGAAGGAAGGAAGGAAGGAAGGAAGGAAGGAAAGAAAGAAAGAAAGAAAGAAAGAAAGAAAGAAAGAAAGAAAGAAAGAAAGAAAGAAAGAAAGGCTACTAGCGCCCTTTAATTTAACGGGCTGAAAAATACTAGTAATTCATGAGCCACTGTCTACCCTTTCTCTTTCTCCTTCTCCTCAATATTCATATACCACTTTTCAACAATTTTTTTTTTGCACAGTTGTTCACACAGCAGAAAAGAATGAGAAAACAGTCCCTTGCCTCCAAAAGGCTCACCATCTAAAATGAGGGGTTTAATTGTTTAATTAAGCAATTAAATCTTGTTAATTGTTTCTTCATTTAGTCATTCTGTGCAATGTTATCAGATGGTGGAATGTAGGCTTGTGCAATATCAGATTTCCAATTTCAGAAAAGTCATGATATTGGTGATATAAAAAAATAATTCCGATCTGATACTTAGAAAGCTATATTGGATTAGAATGATCCAATATGGTATCAGGGACACCAGGAAAAATATTGGAAATAATATCAAAATATTGGAGCACAAAATGGTATTGGGAATACAAAATGGAGTCTGCATCCCCCCGCCATCATGGCTGGGGGGAGAAAAAGCCATCTTCTGCCACGTGTCTGCATGCCTGCCCATGCATTTTTTTATTTAGCCAATTTTTAATTTATTTTTTAACTTACCACTTTAAAAAGCAAGTGGCACATTCTAGGATGCTAAATCACCTCCCTTGTAATTCTCAACTGTGACATCACTTTTTGCCATGATTCTTGGATATCAATACAATTTCCAGGTTACTTTAATTAAAAATCAATAGATGGCCTGATGTAGTCAAAATTAAATACACAGAGCCTTTTTGATTCTCAGATGTGACATCACTGTTTGCTGTGATTCCCAGATGTGATTACAATTTTCAGGTTATTTTTAAAAAGTAATTAAAAACCAATGGAAGGGCCAATTTATTTGAAATGAAATACACAGAGTTCTGCCATCCTCTACTATGTGTATGCCAAATTTCTGACAACCACAACCACATAGCACAACCACATTTTGGGCTAATTTTTAAATATTTCCCCATAGACCTCTATGGGTTTTTTAAAACCCCCGATAATTACTAGATTTCCAAATTCAGTAATGATACTGATACTGATATTCTGAAGAGTTAAAAGACCCAATTCCAATATCTTTTATATTGTATCATGCTGGATCTGATACAATATTTCTGATTGTGCACAGGCCTACTGGAATGTATCATTTGTGAAGTTTCAAAAGAGTTCTGCTGTGCAAGTGCACAACAGTGGAGCCATTATATATAATGGACCTGCACAGGTAGGAGGGGTCCCATAGAGGGCAATTTCCTGGGGCCTTCTGAAACCTAGATTCAGGACTTTTAAAAAGGAAAATTCAGACCTGAGCAATGGTATATGAATTTAATTTGCACACATAGTATGCACTGCTGCAACACACCCCTGTGCATTTTTCTTTCCTGTGGACATATACTTTGTTGCCTAGAGGCACATTTCATGACATATAGAAGCCTACACAGAGTGGGATAAAATCTTCAGAACCACGAATCTGACAGCACCATTGCAAAAGAGTGTTAGATTCATTGGCAAAGACTCTGTGGTGAACAGGAGTGAAGTCTGAAGAAAGCATTTTTGGCAGGTGGGAGAGAAATAGGTACACTTAATCAGTGGCTGAGGTTCTAGAGGAACTTGGACTACTCACTTTATGTTTCGCATTGTTAGTTATTTTTTACATTATTTAGCTTTTTTTTGGTGCGACTTGTATAACTTTTGTGTGACTTGAATTTTGAACTGCACAAGAGTTCTTCCACACTTTTTGTTTTGGAACTGCACTTGTTGTGACTAGCCCTGTAAACTCTATATAAGATGGTTCAACTTTAAGCCACTTTATTTGGATAAGTGGCTTTGAGTTTTTAACTTTTATAATAAGGGCACAACACTACATGGGGCGGGGAAAACATGTGCCACTGAGTGAGAAGGGGGTCTTGGAAATATTGTGAAAATTTATTTGGATCAAAAGGAGTCTCTGGAGGCACTATACTTCCTCAAATCATTGAGGAAGACTACGAGTCGAAATGCGTCTGTTTATAAGGATCTATAAGGACTCAAACTCACTTGGAATCACAAGACTATACGATCTAGACAACGTATTTGAGGACTTTTATGATACTTGAACTAATTTCCTAGCCAGCATATGTATGAGGACTTTTAATGGATTATGACTTTTTGAAACAATCCTTATTAGGTTTTAAGCAAATTTATGCAGCATTATTAAGCTTTATTATTAAAATACCAATTTATATTATTATATTTTGTAAGTTAAAAAAAAAAGTGCCGTCAAGTCGGTGTTGACTCCTGGTGACCACAGAGTCCCGTTGGTTGTCTTTGGTAGAATAGAGGAGGGGGTTGCTATTGCCATCTCCTGCACAGTATGAGATGATGCCTTTCAGTATCTTCCTATATCACTGCTGCCCGATACAGGTGTTTCCTATAGTCTGGGAAACATACTAGTGGGGATTCGAACCAGGAACGTCTGGCTTGTTAGTCAAGTCATTTCCCTGCTGCACCATTAGGTGGCTCATTATCTTTTGTAGTTATATTTTATTAACCTAGGACCATATTATAGTTTTTTCTGATCTTTTGAATTGCCTTGGGGTTCTAGAGGATCCTGGATGACTCATTTTATGTTTCTCATTGCTATCAGTTACGTTTTACATTATTTAGCATTTCTTGTGTGACTTGTATAACTTTTGTGTGACTTGAATTTCTGAACTGCACAAAAGTTCTTTTGCACTTTTTGTTTCGGAACAGCACTTGTGTCTAGTTGCACATTAAAAAAACACGAACCCTGTCTAGAGTTGTCTGTACATACATGAGTTATTATCAGTTGTTCAAATGGGGCGGGGGAGGGGAGTCAGTTTTCAGGGTCCATTTTGCCCACCCTCGTGGTACTGCCTATGAAACAGAGCTGTAAATCCCCACAAGAGAGTTTCAGCAGGTGTCTCTCCTTGGTGACAGGCAAAGAATTACAAACCAGGCAAAAGGGCTGCTAAAGCAGAGGTTTGCGTGAAGTCTTTCTGTTCAAAGTAACGACATGTGGGAGGTAGGTGGGAGTCAATAACTTGGCTGATAGAGCAGTGAGGTCAGGTTTATCCTCAAACCAGGAAATGAGTTCCTTTTTGTGCAATTATTTTTTGACTGATCTTGGTTAGAAAAATCTTAAGTCAGGCTCACTCCAGGGATGAGCTGAGTTGGAATTGGCCCATTGTGTTTATGGCTGGGAAAATCCAGAGGAAAAGATTTATTTCCCCTTTTTCCTTTTAGAGAAACACGAAGCTCTTATGGCCTTGGGAGCACCAGCGTCCCCTTAGGAAACATTCACCTTGTGGATTTTGCAGTGTTGAGTGTTTACTTTGTCATAGACCTGAAGCTGCTTAATCCATGCCGTTAACTAGAATGAAATAAATCTGCAGATCCCGTTTGCTCTTTGTAGCTCATTTAAACTTGAAATGAAAGGCGCTTGACCCGCTCTGTGGGTGTTTGCTTGTGGGTGTGTTGTACATGGCCGCTCTTTCCCCCTCTCTGTGGGCTGTTCCCCCCCCCCCCCCGCCCCCATCCCCAAAGTTGCTTAGCTTAACTCCTTGATCTGAGTTTCGATATGAATAAGGATAGCCCCTTCTTCATCCTTTTGGAATTGATTATTGTAAGGATAATTTTTTCCCCTGGCAATTTGGAATATTTATTTATATTGAGGCATTCTGCTTGGCCCTGACCTGACCTTAAGAGGAGGTTCATTATTACCTGTAAGGCTGACTGAACTCCCTTCTCTTCATTCTTGAATTCAACATAATATGTGGCTTCCTGTGTGGTCTTCGATAATCACATGACTTGGGAAAAACTGTTTGAGAAGGGGGGCAGGGAAGAGAGCATGTTTTATTTATGTATTTCGAGTTTTGCGCAGTTTAAACTTTATCCCAAATAAATAAATAAAAAACCCATAGGCAGTTTTGTATAAATAAAATAAAATCCGCTCCTCTGCAACTTCCCCTGCCGGTGATCAAGGGCATGGGTTGGAAGGACCACACAGAAAGTGACAATAATAGCCTGAAATAGAAAATGGAGGTAAAAGTATGAAAACCCTTGAAACTTGTATTCAGGAGCTACACTTGCTTCTGCTTTATTAAGCTGCAGTCAACTCTTCACTGAATGTCGTATCTTCCTACAGACAGGCAATTTAATGTAGGCTACATCTTCTTGTCGCTTCCAGGTCATGGATCGTAGGGCGGCCTTCATGACAGTCCCCTATGGAGTGTTGATTCGGTGGTCGATGACCATTGTTTCCCTAGGTAACATCATGACGAGGCCCTGATAACCAGCCAGAAGGTCCAACAGCTGTTTTGATTGCAGCTGGGGTCGATTGCAGGCCACTCGGGTCCAACTGAAGCCTTGTTGGAGTGCCAACATTGGGCACTGTACTCGGGTGGCCATTGCTTCAGATGGTTTATGTGAAGCTTTTTGAGTTTTTGTCTACCCTCCCTGCAGTCCACTTCATAATCGACAGGGCCCAGTTGTCGCGTTATTTGGAAAGGCCCAACCCATGGGTTTTGGTGAGCCCCCAGTGAAACTGAGGACTGTACTAGGACCCTAGACCCAGGTTTTATGTCTCGGGCATGGGTGGAACAGTCATAATATTGTTTCTGGTAAGCCTAGGCGACATATCAATTGGCATATGCGGCTGCCTGCACCTCCTGTAGCCATTGCTGCAGATCTGTCATGAACTGGGTTGACTGGGTGGCAGATCCCGGTCCCGAGGCCACCCATACATCTTTCAACATACTTAAGAGGCCTTGGGGCTTACATCCATAGACTAACTCGAATGGCGCATAGTCCAAAGAGGCTTGTGGGGTCTCCCACAAAGCGAACAACAGTGGGTCTAGATAGAGATCTCACTGATTGGGTTTAGAGATCATTACTTTAGCCAACATTTGTTCAGGAGTCTGGTTTAGCCTCTCCACTAGGCCATCCTTCTGGGGGTGATAGACAGTAGTAAACAGCTGCTTGACTCCCAACATGTGGGTGAGCTCTTTGAGCAGTGATGAATGAAATGTAGTTCCTTGGTCAGTGCTAACTTGGCAAAGAGGCACAATTAGGGGTGTGCAGTTCAGATTTTGGGTGTTTCAATTTGGATCCGAATTGAAACACCCCCGATTTGTTTTACACCCCCGATTTGTTTTTGGGTCTGAATCTGTCCCATCTGAATCACCCCAGATTCGATTTGGATCCAAATTAATCCAAATCTGAATCTGAATATATTCAGATCACAAAAGGGGTCCCAGGGCCAAAAGAGTGGGGTGGGGTGATAGTGCCTAATGGGTGGAGGCTACCACCCAAATTGCAGAGGAATTGGGCAGCTGATTTTGAGTGAATTTTTGTAGTGTGTTTGGGGCAGATTTGGGGCATAAAGTGGGATCTGGGGCAGAAGAGTGGGGTGAGGTGGTAGTGCCTAATGGGTAGAGGCTACCACCCAAATTGCAGAGGGATTGGGCAAAGGGCTGATTTTGGGTGAATTGTTGAAGTTCTGAGTATAGTTCTGATAGCAAATGAGATTTTCAATACAAACCATGAATCCACTCTCATTTGCTATCAGAGAATCCACACTCAGAACACCTCAGAAACAACAGAACCCTGACCCCATGGGTTTCCCATGGGGGTGGCTGGCACCCTCTGTTTACTATACCGCCACTCACTCTGGGCCACCCCAGCGCTCCCCAATTGCAGTTATAGAGCTGCTGAAACCTACATGATTCCCTACGCAGAAAAACCTTAAAGATGCATGAACTTCAGCAAATCACCAAAAATCAGCCCTCTGCCCAAATCCTTTGAAAAAATTCTAGTAGCTTCCTTGCCCCCCTTGGGCACTACTACCAACCCCACACCACTCTAGGCCACCCCTTTCCTCCCAACATGAAGCGATACACCTCCATTATACCTTATGGGGATAAACCTTAAGGACACGTAAACTTACAATTCACCAAAAACCAGCCCTTTGCCCAATCTCCCTGCAATTTGGGTGGTAGCCTCTACCCATTAGGCACTTAACTTAAACTGAGTAGTACCCCACTGCCTTGCAGGTGGGAGTGGGGTGTAGTTGGAACATGGCAGTTGACAATTGGCACTGTCTAAACGACAGTCAAAATGAATAGAAGAAATGAAGGTGTGTAATGAATCCTCATAAGGATTCATTGAGTGAAAGTTATTATACACCAAAGAATCCAAACACTTGGAAAAATAGTGACCACACATTTTGCTCCATAACTCCACTGGTGTCTATCTTATGTTTGTTTTTAGATTGTGAGCCCTTTGGGGACAGGGATCCATCTTATTTATTTATTATTTCTCTGTGTAAACCACCCTGAGCCATTTTTAGAAGGGAGGGAACTTAGAACCTTCTTCATGAAAGCACACAGATGCTCTTCCCAGAGCAGCCCCATCCCCTAAAGGGAATATTTTACAGTGCTCACACTTGGAGTCTCCCATTCAAATGCAAACCAGGGCAGACCCTGCTTAGCAAAGGGGATAATATGCAATGTGTGATCATGCAAGAATCAGCAGTGCCAGTACTGCCTTCTTATGCTGCAACATTTTGGGGTGATTTAGAGCTGTGTGGCAGCACAGGCAGGTCTGCATTGCCTGTATTATGGGGCAGCACACGGAACCCCGTGTTTCAGGCAAAAACATATTTTTTGCAATGATTTTAAAGGATTTCTCTGTTCAAAAATTGTTTGACTAATATGCTTGTGACATGGGGGCAGACTAGCAATAAACAGCTTTTTGTGGTTATTGCTTTGGAATTTAACTGGCCATAAAAGCTGTTTATTGCTTTGAACATTGCCCTGCCACGAACAATATCCCTTGCTTATCGCTATGCTCTGGCTAACTGCACCAAAGAGAGCTTTAACTTAAGTCACAAAGAGAGGTGGGGGAAGAGAGAGGAGGTGATTGTACTTTACATTTCCACATGACTGAGTGATTAATGTAACATATGAATCAATTGTTCTTTCTTTCTTTTCTTTCTTTCTTTCTTTCTTTCTTTCTTTCTTTCTTTCTTTCTTTCTTTCTTTCTTTCTTTTCTTTCTTTCTTTCTTTCTTTCCATGGTGATTATGGCAAAGTACATTCCTTCTCGAGCTCTTTCTGCAAGAGGAATTCTGAGTAAGCAAATCCTGTAGAAGACAACCACAATAGTCCTTTTCAGGAGTTCATTCATGCAGAAATGCACATGTTGGGTACGGTGTTCTCTCTAATTTTTTTCCATCTGTGTGTGGAATGAGTTTTGTTCTGGGCAGCAGTATCAAGGCAGTGTGTGCACACATGCATTCAGAGTGGGGCCTTCCTGATTAAACCGGAGCGGGATCTAAAATTAATTGAGTGGACATCAAAATATGTGTGAGTGCGCTCATGCCTTAGAGGGAACACTGGTTGGGAAGGGTTGCCAACTCTGACTGAGAAGCTGTTCCTGGATAGGATTTCCTCCCAATATTCTTTAGAGTATCAAGCCATTAAAAACTCCAGGACTGCTTTCAATAGCCATCTTGAGATTTATTTATTATTTTATTGTATTTATTTGATTTATATATCACCCTTCCAAAAATGGCTCAGGGCAGTTTACATCAAAATAAAAACAATTAAAATCAATTAACAACTAAAATTAAAACTAAATCAATCAAACTCATTTAAACATTAAAATCATTAACATTAAACTCATTTAAAACCAACACTAAAAATTTAAAACCATAAATCTAATTAAAAGCCTGGGTGCATAAATGTGTCTTCAGTGCCATTTTGATTGCCAGAGATGGGGAGACTGTTATTTCAACAGGGAGCGCATTCCAAAATCCAGGGGAAGCAACGGAGAAGGCCCATTCACAAGTAGTCGCCAAATGAGTTGGCAGCAACTGCAGACAAACCTCTCCACGTGATCTTAACAGGTGGTGGGGCTCATGGTGAAGAAGATGTTCTCTTAAATATCCAGGGCCTAAGCTGTTTAGGGCTTTATAGGTAATAACCAGCACCTTGCATTTTGCCCTGAAATGCATCGGCAGCCAGTGTAGTTCTTTCAACACAAGAGTAATATGGTATCTTCTAGATGTTCCAGAGACCAACCTGGCTGCCACATTCTGGACCAACTGTAGTTTCCAGACTACGTACAAAGACAGCCACACATAGAGCGCATTGCTGCAATCCAGCCTAGAGGATTTATTCATTCATTTATGATGATTCCTGGAGAATTCAGGCCAATCTTGGAAGGTTGGCAACCCTAATATGAAGGGTGTGTGTGTATCTGGGATGTGCCTGCTGTTCCTGCCCACCACTGAACTCCATGCCCTGAAGACCCCATATGCACAATATCTATATGCATATCCTTGAACAGTCATAGGCGGGTTCAGATGACTGCCAAAAAGTAAGGTGAAGGGAACCAGAGATTCCCAGATAGTTCATGCTCCCAGTGTGAGCAGTCACTTCCAGAAATTCCCATTTTGTCCAAACTTGTCAATGTTAGGTTGCCAATTTCAGGTTTCCTCTGGCAACCTGACATCTGTAACCAAGAGCTGAAGTTGGTTGGCAGATGTTGGTTGATGGAGGGAACCCAACATTGGTAACCACGGCTTGGGCCCAGGGTATTTAAGATAACGTCTTCTTCGTCATGAACCCCACCACCCATTGAGATCATCAGGAGAGGTCTATCTGCAGTTCCTATCGGCTTATCTGGTGGCTACTTGGGGATGGGCCTTCTTTGCTGCTGCCCCGAGGCTTTGGAACACAGTCCCTGCTGAAATAAGTAGGGATGTGTGGACTGGTCTAGAGGTTTGGGGGCCTGGGGGTTTGGTCTGGAGGTTCAGGATCGAACCAAACCCCACCCCGGTTCTGTCCAGACCGGAACCAGACCTCTAGACAAGTCTGTGAATTTTTTAAAAATAAATAAATTAAAAATACCTCTAGCCCCTTCGGGGGGCTTCCTATAGGCTGGGGGGGGGTCCATGAAGGTTCTCCCTCCCCCCACTGGCCTCTTAAATCACTACTGCAGCCCAGGAAAATGCTTCATTTCGGCCCATTTGAGCCTCCGTAAGTGCACACGGCAGCCATTTTGGCCACTGCCGCGCATGCGTAAATGGCCTCTGTGAGGCCTGGCATGACCCAGGGCCTCACAGAGATCATTTCTGCATGTGTTCTGGCCATTTCATTTTTTCCAAAATGGCCACCACGCATGCTCAAATGACCTCTGTTCGCCCAGGCTTTTAATTAAATAAAATTTTAACAATTTTAACATTGTTTTAAAATATTGCTTTAAGGTTTTCAATTGTTGTAATGTGTTAACTTTTTATTATTTTAATCAATGTTTTAATTTCTCTGTTGTCATTTATTTGTTTTAACTCGTGTTTTAACATTTCTGTTGTTATTTTTTGTTGTAAACTGCCCAGAGACGTGGGTTTTGTATAAAAATATGTTAACCAACCAACCAAACAAACAAAAAATCCCCACTAGCAATTACAGACAACATGGAAATGACTGGAAATAACTGCTTGCATCAGGAGTGCATGCTCCATGGTGTAGAATCCAAAGGGAAGAGTTGTGGTATGCTAGGACAAGACAGTGGAATGGAATCAGGAATATTAATAGTTTAATGAAATAGATATTACAAGCTGGGCCAGGCACAGAGCATCTGCACCTCAGGTCGGCACTGCGCCTGCCCCCACCTGCTGGCCTGGCCAGTTTTCTGGCCAGCTGGCTGACCTGCTTCTCTTCTCCCCCCTGCTCTGCCACTTGTCTTTTTGGCTGGTGGGCTGGTCAGAAAGCCAGCTTGCCACCTCCTCGTGCCTGCCAACTCCCGGCAGTGGCGGTCTCCTCCCGCTGTCCAGGCCGCCACTGCCTCCTGACCCTGGCGGCAGCCTCCTCCTCCTGCTCTCCGCTGGGCCGGCTGCTTGGCCCGCTTCTCTTCTTCCCCCCTTCTCCACTCCCCGGCTTTCTGGCTGTTGGGCCAGACAGAAAGCTGGCCCGCTACCTCCTCCTGCCCGCCCAACTCCCAGGAGGGGTCACCTCCTCCCTCCGGCCAGGTCAGGCCACTGTGTCCTCCCGCCACCCGGCTGGCTGGCCAGGCCGCCGCCTGCTCTTGGCGGTGGCTGCAGCCGCCACATCCTGCTGCTCCCGGCGGCCGCCATCCCTATTTTCTCCCCCGTCCCCATCGCTAGTCCAGCAGCTGCTCGCGAACTCTCATGATTGCTGCCACGCATGGGATTAGCGATGGGAAGGTTTAAGAGAATTAACTATATAGATAGATGTACAGAGAGGCAAGTGGAGACTGCTTTTTAGTGCTCTTGCTGCTGGCTGTTTGTTAGCCCCACCTCTACTCCAGGACTGGAATACATGTAACTAAAATCCCATTCAAAAGCTGGCCTGGATCAAGGAATGGATTAACCAAAAAGACAACACATGGGAACCTCCAGAATCCTCCACCTTACTTTCCAGTGGTCGTCTGCACCTGTCCATAGGCTCCTGTAAGCACAGTTCATACCCTCTGTTTGTCCACGATGTAAATCACATATATCTGGGACTTTGAATATGTAGAGGTTGAGGGCCACCAGATCAATGGGTATAATCCCGCTTCCTGTTCCATGCATTCATTTCCACATGGATGAAGGCATGTATAGAGCCAGATCAAGGTAACAGAACTAGAGCTAGAGCTAGATCAAGGTAACAGAACTTTAGTCCAGGTGATTCTAATTGTTCAGGAGCTATGATTCCATCTTTTTAAATATCATGTTGTTTCATAAAAAACACACATCTTTTATTTTTTCATTTTCCTAAAATGCTTCTTTTGGGCCTTTTGGAGAGCTATTGAGATTTTAAAAAACAAAAATGTTAGGAAAAGTAACATAGGTGTAAATGTAATTTTGAGAGGACTGTGCAAGCCTTCTGCTTAGTTCTTGCCGTGATACCTTGAAACCTCCAGACACCTTGTAGCAAAAAGTAGGAATTACACTGCTCCAGATACCTTGTAGTAGAAAGTGACCTGATTGTACTGAAGATCACACTATTTGGGTCCTTAAGCAGACAAAGCAGACAAAATCACTAGCACAGCAGGGATGTATTTGTGGGTGAGAGCTGCACAATACAAATATGAATACGATGAATATTTATATACTGCATTTCAACAAAAGTTCCCAAAGCAATTTACATAGATATAAACAAACAAACAAAATGGCTCCTGTCCCCAAAGGGCTCACAGTCTAAAAAAAAAAACCCCTAGAAGATGACACATTGGTTCTTTCATGACAGATCCATCCTTGATCCTAACCAGGAACATAGGAACATAGGAAGCTGCCATATACCGAGTCAGACCATTGGTCTATCTAGCTCAGTATTGTCTTCACAGACTGGCAGCGGCCAGCTTCTCCAAGGTAGCAGACAGGAATCTCTCTCAGCCCTATCTTGGAGAAGCCAAGGAGGGAACTTGAAACCTTCTGCTCTTCCCAGAGCGGTTCCATCTCCTGAGGGGAATATCTTACAGTGCTCACACTTCTAATCTCCCTTTCATATGGAACCAGGGTGGACCTTGCTTTGCTAACAGGACAAATCATGCTTGCTACCACAAGACCAGCTCTCTTCCTAGGAGAGAAGACCAGCATTCTAAAGGATCCTCATGAATAGTAGGCTAGTCCTCCATCACAGGTCTTATAGTGGCCTAATAAAACAGAGGCTGTCAATCTGGGAGGAAGATCTAAGAAATATTTGGGCTGTGTACATGTTTGCAACATGAGATGTTACAGTTCTCTGTTCTAGTTAAGTCATTGAAAGTCTACTTATTGTGTTATTTTATTTATCTAGCACATTTATATACCGCTTCATACAAAAAAAGTCCCTGGGTGGTTGCTTGATGGTTATGTGTTTCTGATTCCCAGTGGGCTGGAACACAACAGTTCTCATCCAGTTTAATGATTCTAAGGGCAGAGACAGATCTCCACCATATGGATATGATCTCCACACATACTGTGAAGCTTGTTTAAACCTAGCACGAGACTCAGCATGCTCTCCAAAATGCTTTGTTTGGCATTGGCCACGTTGCAAGCCTTTCTTGCAAAAGATGAATACACTCCTTGGGCTTCCTCTCTGTGATTCTGCAGCCCTCCTTAAACTCTACTGACAAACCAGGCTTCACATCACTGGAAGTCTGGCAACAACCCATCCTCAAGGCACTCACAACCCACTAGAGGATATTTCTGCCCCAGAAGCTGGAAGATGCTGCTTGTGGGAACAGGGATCCTCTGGTTCCAGTAAAACATGCTGCTAAATTCTGCTGTTAATCAGTTGTAATTCACATTGTCAGGTCCAGCACTTTTGGCTCAATTATATGACATTCTTGCTGAACGTGCAATAACGTCTGGCATAGGAGAGGTCCTGCACCGTAGCAGTAACATAAGCCATTCCATTGGTCTCGCTGGTGAAACTGAGAAAATAACTTGGCCAGTGAAATGTAATGTAACTGAGATATTATTAAAAAAAATAAAAAATAAAGGATACATTCATTGACTTGCCCATTTAGTGTTCCTTTACCACTTGATAGCATCCTTTTAGATAAATGTATAGATTCATACTTTGTAAGTTGATGATCCTGTTCCTAGTACTGCAGAATTAAACTGTAGACATTAAAATAAGACATCCAGATGGTAAAGAATTCTAAAAGTCCTCCTTTTCTTTTGAAAGGTAAATAAACATTAAAATATTTTTTTCTGAATAACTATTCATTTTAATGGCACCCCAAGAGTTCATCCAAGGGTCTCCAGCTCACTTGGGAGCAAGTACCATACATTTTGGCTCTGTGTTCTTTGACTTGCTACAAAGAGCTAATTCTTCCAATTATTGAAATAAATGCTGCTGATGTGTATGAATTGACAAATTATTTTAAAAGTCTAATTTATTCAAACAGATGGCAAAGCCTGATATGATGAAAAATCTTAAGAGCTGAAAGATTTTTTTTTTTTAAGGCTGGGAGCAGAAATGACAACTCCTGGCAGAAATGAGGCACCACGAACTGTTCATTCTCTCCTTGGGCATGAGAGGGTTTCCTCTGTTCTACTCTCCTATTGTTCCTCTGGTTCACTCTGCTCTGAATTCTACTCCTGCTGAATTCTGGTTAAGCAAAGAGGTTTTCTAACATTAATCCTGGAACTGAAGCACGCACTGTTTGCCTCAGTGCTCAGGGCCTTCAGACCATTTGCATGTTCCCCTCCCATGTTACCCATGCACAGGGGTGGCCCTTTCATGAGGCAAGGTGAGGAGGCCGCCTCAGGAGGTGGATGACTGGAGCATCAGCAGGGTACTGAGAGCATGCCCCCCTCCACTGTGGCCATCAGAGCAGTCCTTAAGGGCCAATCTGACCCACACAAGCTTTGCAAGGACAGCCTCTCCTCCCTCTCCTTGCAGAGCTTGCAAGGGACACAAGGGGAGAAGAGGAGGCTGCTGGCAACCTTTCCTTTTCCCTGCCCCCACACCATGTTCAAAGCTTGCAGGAGTCAGATGTATGTATGTGCACAGAGCAAAAATAAATAAAGATTGTGGCTGGGAATAATGGGAACTGTAGTCCAACAATATCTGGGGATTCATGGTTGGGAACCTCAGGTATATAGGTATATAGTATATAGGCAAGATTCTTTGAATATAAGGTGCCTGGAGTTGAGCCAGAGCAAAAATTGCACAAATGGAGTTGCATGACAGTGCACCATTATATATAAAGGCTGAAGTTTTGGCACCTGCACAACAATATAAAGTTTTGGCACCTGCACAACAGTGCTCTGCTCTTCTCCTGGCTTCATCACTTCATTCATTCTTTTAGATGCCAGGGAAAGACCTTTTTGTTCACCCAGGCCTTTTAAATTCTGATTTTCAGATCTGATCTGATTTGATTTTTAACTAATTTTTAAAATGAATTTTTAAACTGGTTTTTATTGTATTTTGTATTTTCTCCATTTTTGTCTGTTATTTAATGTGTTATGTGTTTTTATTGTATCTTTTAATCCTGTGTTGTGAGCCACCCAGAGAACAATTTGTTATGGGGGGACTAACAAAGTTGTATAACAACAACAACAACAACAGGCACTAAGAACAAATGCAATATGAGCAAAAGTTGAAAAATCAATAACAAATAGCAAGTAAAGAAACAGATGAAACAGTGGACCACCTGATCAGGTGTTGTAAAAAGATCGCACAGACTGACTACCAACAAAGGCATGACAAGGTAGCAGCAATGATACACTGGAACATCTGCAAAAAAACCTAAGCTAACTGAAGTAAAAAACCTGGCATCCCAGGTCCTTGGGAAGGACTCGATGTCTGGATAAAACAAACCAGTCAATAACATCTGTCTGACTGTGTTAATAATAATAATAATAATAATAATAATAATAATAATAATAATTGCACAACTGTGTGGACATTGCATCTCACTGCATGCATAATGTTGTGCAGTTTTCTTTCATACAATGACCCGATCAGAACGGTATTGAAAGGGCAGGCCTTTTAGTGTTTGTTTAATTGGCATGCTATAATTGAGTGGGCTATAATTGAGCTATAATTGAGTGGATGGGTTCAAAGAACCTAGGCCCCCAGCTCCTAAGGGCCCCCCAGCTCCACCCCTCCCTATTTTCTTCATGATCTCCCTCACTCTGAGGGGCCGCCGGGGAGAGCAGTGAACATGGGCCCCCTCTCCCCTAGCTACACCCCTGTTGGAGTGCAAATCCAAATACTGAAGAGAAGGCATCATATTTGTATTATGTCAACAGTGATTGGCTGACACCTTTTCTTCTTCAGGATGATGCTCACATGGTGTATGAGAAGGCACCCCCCCCGCCCCCAGTATAAAGCCTGCCCGGCTCTCCTGCATAAGACCCTCTGGGAACGAAAGAGAAGGACACGGTGTTAACCAGCCAAACAGGAAGCAAAGCTCAGTGTGTCATCTGTACTGTACAAGTCTTATCATTATGAATGGAGGTGTTTCCTCGTGTTCTTACCTTGATGTCTCTCTGAGGGATATTCAGAAGTAATTTAAGTGCATTTCCCTTCCTAGTAAGTGCACTACTTTTGTTCTTGAGGCAAATCACAGTGAAGTAGGGCTGTTCTTGAAAAGTTTCCGGAAACTTCCACTGCGGTAACAGGCTGCAGCCACATTTCTGGCAGGGATGGATTGACTGGAGCATATCACTCCAGTATATAATCCACAATAGTTGTATGTACATTTCCTGTCTCAGTTTAAAGTACTGCTTCTTAGCTTGAAGGATGTGATGTAAACCACCTAGAGAGATTAATTTTGGCAGTCTATAAATGTGTGTGTGTGTGGAAATAAACAGCCTCCTCCTCCCATATGTGCCTCCCTATGCACTGCATTCAACACCTGAAATCCTGCTTCGTGTGTCTCTGCCTCCCATCATCCTCCAAAGTAATTTATTGCAGCTGGGGATGATGGGAATTGTAGTCCAGTAACAACTGGAGACTCTCAGGCTGCTCACCCCTTCACTAGGAGCAGGGACTTGTCAATATGAGCCAGCGTGGTGTAGTGGTTAGAGTGCTGGACTAGGACCGGGGAGACCTGAGTCCAAATCCCCATTCAGCCATGAGACTTGCTGAGTGACTCTGGGCCAAGCATTTCTCTCTCAGCCTAGCCTACTTCACAGAGTTGTCCAAACTCAATGGTGGGAACACCATACAAGCCATAAACACCTGGGCTATACCTGTTATCAGATACACTGCAGGAATAACAGACTGGACCCAGGCAGAGCTAGAGACGCTAGATCGTAAGACCAGGAATAATGACCATCAATCATGCTCTGCACCCGTGCAGTGATGTAGATAGGCTACACCTCCCTTGCAGCTCAGGTGGAAGAGGAATGCTGCAAGTCCATCAAACAGTAGTGGAGGAGAAAAGAGGCCTTGAAGAATATATCAAGGACAGTGAAGAAGATGCACTTAAATTGGTCAAGAATGAGCAACTATTCAACACCTATGAAACAAAGCAGGCCTACAAGAAAGAACTAGTCAAGAACTGAGCAAACAAAATAAGCCACCGCATGGTCAATATTTGCACAATAAAGTGGAAAATCAAAAATCACCAAGACCTGGCAATGGCTTAAGAATGGCAACTTGAAGAAAGAAACTGAGGGTTTAATACTGGCTGAACAAGAACAGGCACTAAGAACAAATGCAATAAGAGCAAAAGCAGAAAAATCAACAACAAACAGCAAGTGCCGCCTTTGTAAAGAAGCAGATGAAACAGTGGACTACCTAATCAGCTGTTGTTAAAGATCACACAGACTGACTACAAACAAAGGCATGACAAGGTAGCAGGGATGATACACTGGAACATCTGCAAAAAATACAAGCTACCTGTAGCCAAAGAATGGTGGGACCATAAAATGGAAAAAGTCAAAAATTAAGATGCAAAAATATTATGGAACTTCCAACTACAAACAGACAAACATCTGCCACACAATACACCAGATATAACTGTAGCCGAGAAGAAAGAAAAACAAGTCCAAATAATCGACATAGCAATACCAGGGGATAGCAGAACAGAAGAAAAAGAAATAGAAAAAAATCACAAAATACAAAGATCTACAAATTGAAATTATAAGACTGTGACAGAAGAAGACCAAAATAATCCCAGTGGTAATTGGCACCCTAGGTGCAATTCCAAAAGACCTTGAAGAGCACCTCAACACCATAGGGGCCACAGAAATCACCATCAGGCAATTACAAAAAGCAGCTTTACTGGGAACAGCCTATACTGTATTCTGCGACGATATCTATAACAATTGACAATAAAATTCAGCCATCCTAGGTGCTTGGGAAGGACTCGATGTCTGGATAAAACAAACCAGTCAATAACACCTGTCTGACTGTGTAAACAAGAAATAATAATAGAGAACATCACAAAATACAAAGATCTACAAACTGAAATTATAAGACTGTGGCAGAAAAAGACCAAAATAATCCCAGTGGTAATTGGCGCCCTGGGTGCAGTTCCAAAAGACCTTGAAGAGCACCTCAACACCATAGGGGCCACAGAAATCACCATCGGCCAATTACAAAAAGCAACTTTACTGGGAACAGCCTATATTCTGCGACGATATCTATAACAACAGCAACAACATTGACAATAAAATTCAGCCATCCCAGGTCCTTGGGAAGGACTCGATGTCTGGATAAAACAAACCTGTCAATAACACCTGTCTTAACTGTGTAAACAAGAGAGAAGAGATAATATTAATAATAATAGTGGCACCAAATCTTCTGGAAGGCCCTCCTTATGGAAGACCATCTGGCCTCAACACCTATAATTGGGCAGATGGGTTCAAAGAACCTGGGCCCCCCAGCTCCACCCTGAGGGCCCCCAGCTCCACGCCTCTCTATTTTCTTCATTATCCGAGGGGTCGCAGGGGAGAGGGGTGAATACGGGCCCCCTCTCTCCTAGCTATGCCTTTGCTCAACACTGTGCCTTCAGGTATAAGTCCAAACCTGGGCTTTTCAAAAAGCTCTTTGTAGTCAACTGATGTTTATATACAGGTTGTTCATATGACCAAATAGATGGGGGCTTGGGGGAAAGCAGGAGCCTACTTACCTTCTCCCAGATGATCAGTGCCTTTCCTGGGTGTCACTCCTTTTGCACCCACAAGCCCACACAATTGGTGGCAGTGGATGCCCAAAGTGGGATCGGTAGGAGGAAGTCCTCTTGCATCCCAGAATGCACCAAGCAGGCAGCAGAGCTCATCTCCCTGGCCATGCTGCACTCAAAACTCTATGGCATTTGGAACTCTATGGCTGCTACTCCCGGAAGCCATTTTCAGAGCCCTGGTGCTGCAGATAACCAGAAAATGAAGTAGGATGGACTCTGTCCTTTCTACTCCTACATCCCTTTTTGTAGCGGATCTGGGATACCTGGGTCTGCAGCAGCTGCGTCAGGAGGCCTCCCAGTCTCCCAGACCACATGGGCTGCTTGGGTAAACTCTCTCCTACCCAAGCAGCTCATGTCATGTTAATGGCTCATTAAGTGGTTTCTCCTGTTCCAATAAGGGATATTCCTCTATTTAGCTGGAGTGGTTCTATCTACTGTAGTTGATTATTCAGCTTCGCTGCTATTTGTCTTGTGGCTTATAAGTTGTTTGTTTTTCATTGTTTGAGTGATTTGTTGTATGCCACTTTGAATGCACCGAAAACACAGGAAAAAGCTTTCACTGAAAACTTTTAAACCATTAAAATATTATTTTTTTTTTTATATATATATATATATATATATATATATATATATATATATATATATGAATCCTTAAAACAGGTGGAGTAGTTAAAACAATAAATTTTGTAGGCTGCTCTCCAATTCATGTTGAATCAGACCATTTTATATCTGCTTCCCTCATAAACACAAAACAATCTTATGTAGATTTAGCAAAGACTTTATTCTAGAAACAACTCCATGTTCTCTTTCTCCTTTGCCTCCCTTTCCCTTTCTGACTCCACCCCCAACACTCTCTACAGGGTGCTTTCCTGAGGCCCATCCCTGAGTAGCCACCAGACGAGCCAGTGGCAACTGCAGATGAACCTCTCCAGATGATCTCAATGGACGGTGTGGTTCATAGCAAAGAAGATGTTCTCTTAAATACCCAGGGCCCAAGCTGTTTAGGGCTTTATAGGTTATAACCAAAACCTTGTACTCTGCCTGGAAACTTACCAGCAGCCAGTGTAGATGTTTAAGATAGGAGTGAAATGGTATCTCCGAGATGACCCAGAGATCTAACTGGCTGCCGCATTCTGGACTAACTGCAGTTTCCAGACTACATACAAAGGAAGCCCCAGATAGAGCACGTTGCAGTAGTCAAGTCTGGAGGTGACCAGGATATGTACTACTGTTCTGAGGTCATTTATCTTAAGAAATGGATGCAGCTGGTGTATCAGCCGAAGCTGATAAAAGGCACCTCTGGCCACTGCCTCAAACTGGGACACCAGGGAGAGTTCTTTGTCCAGAAGCACCCGCAGACTGTGTACCTGTTCCTTTCGGGGAAGTGTGACCTCATCCAGAACAGTCAGATCAAAATCATCTCCTGTGTTCCGACCCCGCACAATAAGTACCTCCCTCTTATCTGGATTCGGTCTCAGCTTCTTCTTCTTCTTCTTCTTCTTCTTCTTCTTCTTCTTCTTCTTCTTCTTCTTCTTCTTCTTCTTCTTCTTCTTCTTCTTCTTCTTCTTGTTATTAACAACAATAATTCGATTTCTATACTGCCCTTCAAAAAATGGCTCAGGGCGGTTTACACAGAGAAATAATAAATAACTAAGATGGCTCCCTGTCCCCAAAGGGCTCCCATTCTAAAAAAAACACAAGATAGACACCAGCAACAGTCACTAGAGGTACTGTGCTGGGGTTGGACAGGGCCAATTACCTCTCGTCCAGCCCATCACTGCCTCCAGTCAGGCATTTAGGGAGGTTATGCTTTCTCCTGATGACGTTGACATGGAGAAATAGATTTGGGTGTCATCAGCATAATGATAGCACCCTGCACCAAATCTCCTGATGATCTCTCCCAGCAGTTTCATGTAGAAGTTAAACAACATTGGAGATATTATGGAGCCCTGAGGGACACCATACTGAAGTTCAGTTTTTGAAGAACAACAGTCCCCGAGATACATCATCTGGAATCTGCCTGGGAGGTAAGATTAGAACAACTGCAAAGCAGTGCCTCTAACCCCCAACCCCCTTAGACGCTCCAGAAGGACACTATGGTCAATAGTATCGAAAGCCGCTGAGAGGTCCAAAAGGACCAACAGAGTCACACTTCCTCTGTCAATTCCCAATTGGAGATCATCCATCAGGCCGACCAAGGCAGTCTCCACCCCATAGCCCACACGAAAGCTGGTCTGAAATGGGTCTAGATAATCAGTTTCATCCAAGACTGCCTGGAGTTGGGAGGCCACCACCTTCTCAATTACCTTGCCCAGCCACGGAAGGTTGGAGACTAGGAGTGTGCATGGTTTTTGTCCGGCATGATAGACCAGACCGCTGGACTGGTCTGGAGGTCCGGCGGTCCAGTGGTCTGGCTGGGCGGGGGACTGTGACTTTAAGCCGGGGGTGGGTGGTAGTACTTACCCCCCCCCCACGCACTTCCCTCTCTGGCACTGTTTCTTTTAAAAATCTTCTTGGGGCGGCAGAACTCCTCTCTGCCGCCCCTGCCCCTGTCGTTGTTTGAAAAGCTTTAACAGAGACGAGCGCTAGTGGCGCATGCGCTCATCTCTGATGCTGCAGCGCGCGCGCCACGTCAGAGACGAGCGCGCCACTAGCACGGCGGGGGGGGGAGTACTACCACCCCCCCGCTTAAAGTCACAGTCCCCCCCTGCCGGACTGGGGGGGACTCTGAGCCACGCACACCCCTATTGGAGACAGGCCTATAGTTGCTCAACTCTGAGGAATCCAGGGCAGAAGTGGTCTAATAATTGCCTCCTTAAGACAAGGAGGCATCCTGCCCTCCCTCAGAGAAGCATTTATGATCTCTTCCAGGCCTTCTACAACAACCTCCCTGCCAGATAGTATTAGCCATATTGGGCAAGGGTCAAAAGAATGTGGTAGGCCGCATTGCTCCAATGTGATAGGCCTCATTGCTCCAATGTGGTAGGCCTCATTGCTCCAAGCAGCTCGTCAAAA
The DNA here is from genome assembly GCF_027244095.1 of Hemicordylus capensis. Classification (NCBI taxonomy): domain Eukaryota; kingdom Metazoa; phylum Chordata; class Lepidosauria; order Squamata; family Cordylidae; genus Hemicordylus; species Hemicordylus capensis. The sequence continues at coordinate 422,675,967 of NC_069657.1, forward strand.
TCCTCATGAGTCACAAACTGAAACTGATCCAGCCTAACCATGTAAGAGAAGTCGCTGGACACCTCCAATTCAGACACTGCAGTAATTGTGGGGTCTAAATCCAAGTCGGCCCAAATATGAGAGATTTTATCCACAAAGAAATCTTTAAACACATCACAGCGGGTAATAGATGGTTCCATATTCTGATTCAAGGGAGATGAGGAACTCACTAGCCCTCTCACAACCCTGGACAACTCCGCCGGACATGAACTTGCGGATGCAAATACGGGTCGAAAAGAATCTCTTCTTTGCTGCCCGTATTGCCAGAGCATAGATCTTCAAATGTGCTCTATGTTTTAATCTGTTGGATTCGAGTCGAGTCTTCCTCAACTTGCACTCTAGTAATTTACCTCACTGCTTCCACCCCCGTAGTTCTTCCGTATACCAAGGGGCCAATTTTGAAGCTGGTCGGAGAGGACGCTTAGGAGCAATCATGTCTACTGCCCTGTTGAGCTTGCTGTTCCAGTTCTCCACCAGGGCATCAACAGGATCACCGGCAGAGCCAACACTAAATCCCTCCAAGGCTTCTTAGAACCCTATTGGATCCAATAACCTTCTCAGGAGGACCATTCTAATGGGCCCCTTGCCCCTGCAAAGGTGGGGTGTGACTGTGAGTCCAACCTTAACCAGATGGTGGTCCGTCCATGACAATGGGGAAATCACAGGAGTCCCCACTTACGGAACACCACCCTGATCAGAGTGAAAGACCAGATCAAGCGTGTGACCTGCAATGTGTGTCAGTCTCGAGACCCTTTGGGATAGGCCTATAGTTGTCATGGCCGCTATGAACTCCTGAGCCACCCCAGACAAATTGGTCCCATAGTGGACATTGAAGTCCCCCAGCACCACAAGCCTGGGAGACTCCAACGCCAAACCCAAGACCAAGTCCGTCAGCTCAGTTAGAGACTCCATTGGGCAGCGGGGCGATTGGTACACCAAGAGAAGTCTCTGTCTATCCCTGGTCCCCAAACTTAGGTACACACATTCAATGTGGTCAGACACTTCCACAGGGATGCAGGTCAGGGAAAGGTTATTCTTATAGACCACAGCTACTCCACATCCCTGCCCATGTCCCCGCACCCGCTCCTCAACAGAGTAGCCTGGAGGGAGAAGCTGGGACCAGACTGGGCCACCAGCCTCCCCCAGCCAGGTCTCTGTAATACATACCACGTCTGCCCCTTCATCCAGAATCAAATAATGGATAGTTTCTGACTTATTCTGGACAGACCTGGCATTACAGAGGAGCAAGGTAAGAGTCTGTGGGAGGTTGGCACTGCTCCCCAAGGTCAAAGAGCTGGCAGGGCAGCCGGAAGGGGAAACAGCTAATAGATTTCTGACTTCCTTTCCCCTGCCATGACGCACTGACCTGCCAACTTTACTTCACCACCACCAGAATAGCCACCCCACAGTCAGTGGACACACCCTCTGTCTCCCCATCCCCAGACAAACCAAGACACATCTGAAACACCCAGGATCCAAAAACAGCAACAGAAGCCAGAAAATATCACCAGACCCTCGCCCTCATTGCCCCCCAAATTGGCTCCCCCAAAGGGGTGACCCCCTTTGGTGGTGACCCCACCGCCACAGTGCAGGCAGTCCTTTTATAAGCCCAGAAAGATGGCTACTCTGAGCAGCTGACCCTTAGGAATTGCTGATTCACCCCCTCTGGCCCTGGTCCCACACAGACTCACCTGCAAGGCAGCCACAGCCCCACAAGCTAGGGGGCACCTAGGCTGGCAAGTTGACAACAGCAGACAGTAACTGCCCAGGCTCTCACCACTGGGCAGCCACTGTCTATGGGAAGCAGATGTTAAAGCCTCCTCCTCCTCCCTACAAGGCTTCTGCCAAACTAATTGATGTAGTTTTGGTTTTAATTGTTTTGTTTTTATTTTGATGTAAACCTTGATGTAAACCACTCTGTGTCATTTTTGGAAAGGTGGTGTACAAACAAAACAAATCTCCCTTTACAGCTTTGATGCATGACCCCTTCCTGTAGGATGATAAATTTGCATCATGGACCTGTAAATATAGGAACATAGGATCCTGCTTTATAGCGAGTCAGACCACTAGTCCACCTATCTAGTTCAGTATTGTCTACACTGACTGGCAGCAACTCTCCAAGATTTCAAGCAAGGATCATTCCCAGCCCCACCTGGAGATGCCAGGGATTGAACCTGGGGCCTACTGCATGCAAAGCAGATTCTCTACCACTGAGCTATGGCCCCAGTTTATATTTATTCAAGCTCTCGGCAAGCAAATGAAAATTATCCCCCTCCCCAAATCTTATAAAAGCATTTTAATTTTTATAATAACTGAAATTCCCGGTGCCCTGGGAGTCACCTGCCCCTAATTCTAGCTCTGATAGAGTGCACATAGATTTGGGATAAGTCAATAAATCCCACTGGACACAGTGGGACATACTGAGTACATTGCAAAGAACTCAGATGAGTTATGATTTCAAATGAAGTAAATATGTTTATTTCCCCTTTATATCAGCCTACAATATCACACTTCGAATAAATTCTCTGCATATGACCCTCCATTAAAGATCTGATGTATGCACTTTAGAGGAGAATAATTCCAATATTACCACTGGCATGTTTAATACCCACAATAGATAGGGGCTTACATACTGTCACGAGTTCCACCACATATTGAGGTAACCAGGAAAGGTTCGGTTATTTTGGCTCTTTTGGTGGTGATTTGGAATTGGGACTTCTCTATAGCCACTCGGGATCTTTCCAACACGCTCCCTGTCAAAATAAGAGCTTCCCCATCTCTGGACACCATAACAAATCTCTTAAGGCACACCTGTTTCTCTAGGCTTTTAGTTAAGTGTTAAAATTGTTTTTAAATGGTTCTAAACTTAAGAACATAAGAACAGCCCTGTTGGATCAGGATCAAGCCCCATCTAGTCCAGCATCCTTTCTCACACAGTGGCCCACCAGATGCCTCTAGGAAGCCCACAGGCAAGAGATGAAGGCATGCCTTCTCTCCTGCTGTTGCTCCCCTGCAACTAGTGAATGGAGGCATCTTGCCTCTGAGGTGGGAGGTGGCCTATAGACATCAAGACTAGTAGCCATTGATAGACCTGTCCTCCATGAATTTGTCTTAGTCCCTTTTAAAGCCATCCACGTTGGTAACTATCACCACATCCTGTGGCAGAGAATTCCATAGGTTAATTATGTGCTGTGTGAAAAAGCGCTTTCTTTTTTCCATTGATTGTTTTTAACTTTGTTTTATTTAATTTTATGTGAACTGTCTATATATATATAGCGGTATGTAACTATGGAAAATGACTGACTGACTGAATAAATAATATATCCATCCATGTAAGAGAGAGGTGCTCACACAGCTTGCAAGTCACTGTAAAGCATGCCCACGGTGCTTCCAAAGGCAGGGCTGCTGCCTGCCTACTAGCCAGCATGGTATAGTGGTTAGAGTGTTAGACTAGGACCGGGGAGACCTGAGTTCAAATCTCCATTCAGCCATTAAACTCACTGGTTGACTCTGGGCCATTTATGTATCTCTCAGCCTAACCTACCTCACAGGGTTGTTGTGAGGATAAACATAACCCTGTAAACTGCTCTGGGCTCCTTGGAGGAAGAGCGGGATAGAAATGTAAAACAACAAACAAACAAAAAACAAAACCCCGTTGTGATGCGACTCTCATTAGGAATGATAAGATGCAGTCACAACTGCATTTCTGTGATGCTTAGTAGGCATACACGCACCTTTGGAAGCAGTGTGGGCAAAGTTTACAATGGCCCACAAGCTGCACATTTGCCTCTTGCTTGCGTGGATATCTGCGGGGTATGTATGCCAGGAGTCTTAAGTGCAGGAGAACACATTATCTATCTCTGGATTGTGCTCAGCACACTAGTTGCATATTGACTGTGGTATAAAGCATTACTTGTAATATTTTAAAGGAAACATGTAAGAGATTGCGTAAAGCAAATATGACAACCCGTAAAGTATGGACTGTAAAACAGCATGCAAGTTAGAAGCATTCGATGCAATGAATTTCACAGCTTGCTGATGGATTTAACAAACCGAAACAGGTAACAGACTAGACACTGTTGGGTCGCTGATGCTTAATTAGAAAACCATTTTCTGTCCAATTGCCAGAGAAGCTATCAATTGCTGCTGTATGATTCCTTTTAAAGCAATCATATGGCACCATGCAGAAATCTGAGCTGTGGAAAACTAGATTTATATAGAGATTGTATGTCAGTTTGGCAGCCTGCATTTACTGTAGTCCTCCAAAATGCAAATCTCTGAAACCAAATCCATACTTTGCTTTACCCATTCTGTTTTACTGAAGCACTTTGCAAACATTTCTTTTAAGTAGCATGAGAATAAAGCTGATCAAAGAATAAAACTGAAAAATACTAAATCGCTGGAAAATTGGTGTCGTAGGCAATAACCCTAAAGGACAAGGGCTTCAACATAAGAGGTTCACATCACTTCACAAGCATACTCCCCTGAACAGAAAGAGGTTCCAGGGTACTGTGCTACTTGAACTGGGTTTCCTTTGGGTGAGACACCCATGGAATTGTTTTACTATATGTTTAATTTACAGATACACAAATAGAGCACATAAGTGGAGGCAAACAGCAGAACCTCTTACAAGGAGAAGATCTGCTACCTTGTATTAGATCCACAGACAGGGATATTGTACCTTGCCTCTGTCTCTGAAACTATTGTTTCTTCTCTCTGCCAGCCTGCCAGCCTGCCCCCACCCCTTCTTAGATGGTAGGGTATCGTCTTCTTCAGGACCTAACTCCTTCAAAACACTCAAGATAAATCCCCCGTCTCTCTAGGAGATCATCTTCTAAAAAACAATTCCCTTGAGCTGAGCATTCTGATCAATCTAATCAGCAACCCATTCAAGCAAAGCAAAGCAGCTGTTACAATGCCATGCCATGGAGAACACATTGTTATATGTCCTAAGATGCTTTTTTGAAATCTGTGGAAGGGATCTAAAGAGCAAGGTGGCCTTCGTCATGCCTACCTGTTTCACGACTGTGTGTTTCACTGGCTGCATTCGCACTTAATGTGAAACAGCTGGTCCAATGGACTCATGGTTCCACTCCCCATCCCGCTCCGAATTTGGACATCACGGAGAGCCATCTCTCTGCAGTCAGTGAGACTGCATAGAGGAGGGGGAACTGGCTGTGCAGGCTTCCTTCTGGCATAGACAGCTTGCACAGCCAATCACGGATGGAGTTGAGGAAGGAACTTCCTCCTTCAACTCCAGTTGAAAGGGAAGCAGCCTATGGTTCTGAATTTGGATGCAACACAGGCTGCGTCTAACCTTGGGGTGTGGTGACTCACTACAACCCGAGGGTTCAAAATTTGAGTTAGAAAAACTGAACCTTGGATCGGTCACTGCGCAGTACCGAAGTTGCATGCATTCACACATAATGGTAAGGACCCCCCGCCCCCGGAAACTCCAGTTCCACGTTACATGTGAATGTGGCCACTGAGTTGCAAGATGCCAGTGAGAACAGACTGGCTTAAAGGCTGGGGTTGGGGCAGCTCTGGAATTGCTACTGTTGAGTGCCCAGTGCAAGGGATGGATCCCCATATCTCAATAGTCCCAACACCCCAGGCCCTGTATCTAGTCCCTGCCAACCAAATTTCAGTCAATGGAGCGGTGGAGGGCAGCTTACAGTTTGTCTTGAGAGTTCAGAGGAAGGCAGCCATTATAGACTAAGACTTCTTTATTGTGTTACAGGAAGAAATAAGTTCCACAAGAAGTACAGGCAGGAAGTAGGAAGGGACTCTGCCTCCAATTAGGATCATTACTAGTAAATGCTAGTGCCACTTACTGGCTGGACATATTACAACATTTTTTTCCATACACAGTTCTTGTTGCTCATAGCTAGATCAATTTCTAATGCTCTCTGGATTGTACACAGTTTACTCCAGAAGCAGTTGCTAAATCTTTGCTCAAAAATCTGCAGAGCACACCTTAAAGTATTATGTCACCCAAGAATTACCTAGAGTGCACGTGCTATTAATAGACAACAAACTGCAGAATGAAAGACTTCCTTTCCATCACTGGTTCATTCTTATTCTCTTATTAACAAAGACCCTATTATTATTTGAGGTACAAGCAATTACATACCAAAGGACTTTATGGAGGCTGCATACAGCCAACCATTCAGACCCACCATCATTTCTGTAAAATGGCTTTTCTGTTAAATGAGTTCCTTATTAAAACCCAGGAGCTTAATTAAATCCCCATAATCTCCCAGGAGGAAAATGGCATTAGCTTGCCAGTCATGCAGCCATGATAATTCCAAATACTACGCTTAGTATTTCTCTTAAGAGTTGGATGTAATGTTTGATCAAAGGAATTTTGCTTAAGATGATTTTGCTGTACTATTAGGGTAAATCAAAGCACCCAAGGGTGCATTTGAGTGGACACCAAATCCGTGCAGAATTAACTACACTGGATATTCCCTAGTGCTGAATATTTGTGTGGTATCATTTTCACGTTGTGTCCTGTAAAGCAGTAGTTCAGCACTGAAGAAACTAAGATTCTATGGAGATGCTGTCTTATTGCACAAATCTAGCTCCATATTGTTTTTCAATGGCACTGCAGAGTAGCAAAGTTTGCTGCCATGTCGTGTGTGTGTCTGTATATACTATACTATAGGGAACACATACAGTCTTACTATCACCTTGGCACAATGGCAAGTACACACTGCATTTGCTCTATGTTTGAGGGAGGAGTTAGAGGAGTGAATTCTTGTGCCCTCCTGGTTAATGTGTCTTGCAGGACTGGGCAGTGTCAGTCTCTTGGTGAAGGCTAACCAGGGAAGCTGGGCATTAATCAAGTTCAAGTTACAAGCCAGGGTCAGAAGCTGGGAAATCAGGTCTATGCAGGAGGAAGACACATCAGGTCCAGTAACAAGCCAAGGTTAGAAGGTGAGAAGTCAAGTCCTATGTAGGAGCAAGGGAAGTCAGGTCAAGTCAAAGCCAAGGGCAAAAGTTGAGAGGTCATGCATATGCAAGAGCCAGATAAGGACTAAGCTGGGAACTTTTGCAATCATGTTGCTTCAGCAAAGTCCTCTTCTTCAGTTAGAAGGATACATTACATTACATTACTACACTGCCCAAATGTATGTCTCTGGGCAGTGTACACCAACATGAAACAAAACAAAAATTAAAACATTAGAACAATTTAAAAACAATTTTGTGTTGTAGTGGGACCGGAAAAAGACCTACCACCTACAGGATACTGAAGTCTCTTTCTTAATTCTATCATGTCACAAAACCTAGTAATCTGCAAGGATGTCCACAGAGTTCGTAAGACATACAGTTGCTCTTGTTCCAAAGGTTGCTCTTGTTCCAAAGGTTGACCCTCAAGGATGGTATCATGATGCCCAGTTCTTGCAGATCTTTGAAAATGGCCCCCTGTTCCAAGCTATATGCTGAGCTGACCCAGAAGACATGATAAGCTGTCTCCTTGGCACCACCAAGTGCACATAAATAACAACCAGCACTACCTATGAGATGAAGATTATTGGACAATGCACAATGAGTGGATATAATTTTAAATCTAGCAACCTGCCTTATTCTACCAGGCAATAAAAAGAGTAGGAAGTCAGGTTAGGGCATAAGGAATAAATATTCCTCTTAACAGTTTTGCCATTCCTTTCTCAACTCCTGTTTGACCCAACACATCAAAGTCTTGCAACAGACTGAGCTCCTTTGAAGCGGAAGTGGAACCTGGCCAAAGCCCCTGGTCTGGAGTGCTGGAAGGCTTAAGAGGCATGCACAGTTACATAGTTTCTGGCTGCGGCATATCAGCAGAACTGGCAAAGAAGCTGGTGTGGCTTCAGCCTTATACTCTGGACTGGAGGAAGACGAGCGCAAGGGGGCATTCCTGGTTGAATTGGGGGTTTGGGGGATACAGGATCCCCTGAGTCCTGAGGGGCCTCACATCCTGTTTCTTCCTTGAAGTGGAATTGACCTCACCCCCCTTCTTTGAAGAGTGGGTTTAGGAGATACAGGACCCCCTGAGTCCTGGAGTGGGTGGAATTCATATCTTCCTCCTCCCCCTACTCCTGCTCCTCATTATTTATACTACCGGTACTAATATTGATACTACTAATATGCTAATATTTATACCACTTTTCAACAAAAGTTTCCAAAACGGTTTACACAGGGGGAAAAAAGATGATTCCCTGTCCCAAAAGGCTCACTGTCGAAAAGGAAACATAAGGTAGACACCAACAACAGCCACTGGAGGGATGCTGTGCTGGGGTTGGAGAGGTCCGGCTGCTCTCCCCCTGCTAAATATAAGAGAATCACCACTTTGAAAGGTGCTCTTTGCCCATTTAGCAATAGCAATAGCAATAGCACTTACATTTATATACCGCTCTATAGCTGGAAGCTCTCTAAGCGGTTTACAATGATGTAGCATATTGCCCCCAACATTCTGGGTACTCATTTTACCGACCTCGGAAGGATGGAAGGCTGAGTCAACCTTGAGCCCCTGGTCAGGATTGGACTTGTAACCTTCTGGTTACAGGGCAGCAGTTTTACCACTGCGCCACCAGGGGCACTTAGCAGGGGTTAAACTTCCTCAGGGTCTATCTTGAATGAGAAGAGGTCAAGCTCAGAGATCATGGCCCTGGTAAGAGAAAGAGGGGTCTTTTTTGCTGAACACTCTGGGTGAGTTTTAGGCAGCACATGTGAGAAACGAGCTGTAGCCATTACAGTTCAGTGTGAAACTCCCTTGGATCCTTTGGACTCATGAAGGGTTAGAAGACTGAAGAGATGTTATGCTGTGCATTGTTGGATGGGGTTATGAAATTGTATCTCCATACATCTTGCATTTTAATATTTTTGTATATTGCTGCTGAGGATCTGTCTGATTCCTTTCTTTTTTCATTACTTTCCTTTTGAAAGTAATGTCCTTTTTGCTGCTGTTTTAGTTTGGGGAGTGGGGTGGGTGGGATATGGTTTAGAGTTTAAATATAGTATTAGCTAACCTAAGTGCCAGTATTATGTTTGGAATGTACTGCTGTTGAATGTTGTGAAATGTTCATGTTAAGGTTTGCTACTGCTGGGACACATGATGCTCAGACCTCCAGCACAGGAAGGGGAACTGTGGGTCTGTAGGAAGCCTTCAGCATCCCTGTGCTGAAGGTGTCTGTCTGCAGTGAACTGGGTGCAGAGGGGGAAAGGAAAAATTTTTGCATCTCTTCCCTCCCTCCAGAAGTCCTTTCAATTGGTATAAAGCTGTTCCTGAGGGTTGCATGGCTGAAGCTTTGGAAACCTGAAAGAGCTATACAAATGCTAAATATTATTATTAGACTTGCAAGAAGAGGGAAGCATGATGACAGGAAGGCAGAATGTTAGATTTGGACTTTGGCCAACTGGATTAGAAAACTGGCTCAGTGACTGGTTCACCTGAAGGCCAACCAACAACTTCTCGGTCTCACAAATAGGCTGGGGAGGGCCAGCGCTGTCTTCAATGGCTCCCGTATGAACCAGCCTGTGCTCTGAGATCATTATTTGAGATGAGAGAGGTGGAGACTTGGGGGAGGGTTCCTTGGTGGTGGCCCAGGGCTTGCTACACTCATCTCTCTTGAGGGCCCTTGTGTTTCCTCGGCTTTATCAATAATCTTATGCAACTTGATCACAATATTTTATGTTTCTTTTGATTCTGCTGGTTATTGATCAAGGTTATTGCATTGTGTGAACTTTCACTTCATTGCGATTATATTTATTTTATATGAACCACCCTGACAATTGTGTTATTTTATATGAACTGCACTGACAATTAATTCTCTCCCCCTACAGATCTGGCTAGCACCTTCCTTACCGATCTTCAGATCGCTACTGAAGACTTTTCTTTTTCGCCAGGCCTTTGCCCTATAGTTCATTTTTCTGTTTCCTGGTAGTTACTTTAGTTCTTTAATAATTTTTAATTATTAATGTAATGTAATTTTTAATGCTGCCTGCTTGCCTGTTGTTGTACACCTCCCAGAGTCTTTGGAGTTGGCGGTATATTAAATGTCTCTAATAAATAAATAAATAAATTGAAAGGCCATAGGATTGAATTCGTTAAATAAATGAATACAAACTATGGTGAATGACATGCCTCTCAAGTCTCAAAAGCAGGACAGGACAGAGCTAGCCATTCTCTCTTGTTTTCCTGAGCCTCTGGTAATCAATGCAGTGCTAACCTCTTTTTAAAAACCAAAAGTCTGTGCTCTGATGGGCTTCATTTGTGACCGGTATACATGGGTTCACATGTCATATCAAACTGGTGGTTCATCTGAGGCACTGGAGCCCCAGCAATGCACACACACACACCTGGTGTTGAGAAGGATATGACAAGATTGGGCATGACATACAAACCCTCCAGTCACGGCATATTCTGTCCTATATGTGGAATGGAACCCGACATCTGTAACAGAGGTTTGCAGTGAGGGACAGATGTCAACTTCCATACTGCAGGTAGGGTAGGATATGCCAAGATTGGTCGTTTTGTACATTATGTCCAATCTTGCCATATCCTTCTCAATACTGGAAGCAGGGTGTGTGCGCTCCTGGGTCTCTAGCAACTCAGCCGAACAACTGGTGGTATGATTTAACATAGAAAACTAAGTCCTGACACAGGTTATCGGACCCTCCTTTAGTCCTTGTGTTTAGATTTTTTTTTTTACAGTACACCGGACACGGTTGGAACCATCGATAAACATACTGTAGAACTGGTAGCAGTAGAAGAAGAAATGATGGATGCTAACCATCTGAATAGGAAGACTTCACTGAGCCAACCATGTCCGGTCTATGCCCCCCTGGCTCATTAATATATAGCAATAGAATTGCTAATTTTCAGGTTTTCAGCCTGAAAGTCAAGGTTTGGGGAATTTTCTATGGCAAGGGTTCCCAAATGTGATACTCCAGATGTTGCTGAACTACAACTCCCATCATCCTCAGCCACAATAAATTGTAAGCTGATGGGAGTTGTAGTTCAGCAACATCTGGAGTATCACAGGCTGGGAACCCCTGGTCTATGGGGCAGCATCTACAGGGCAGCACTCCATCATAGAGTCCATATGGGAAGGAACATTGGGCTGTGGGATTTCTCTTGCTACTTCACACACTAGAATCAGCTTTAGGAGGGATTTCCAGTAGCAGCCAGGAATGTGTATCTATGCTTGCATAATGCTAGTTTTATTTACTACTCTATGGATCTGATCCCCATTGTTTGGTTTGTGTTACATGCAGAGGCTATTGGCTGTTGACTTTGATATCATTTCAAGTTTTCATTTTGCCATACATTTTTAGTTGAAACAGGATCAGATCCATATGTCAAATATTAAAGCCATGGTAGCTCTAGACCACTGATCTTTATTGGAATGCAATTACTTTAAGTGCTGGCTGTTACCATGAAAAATCTGGGCTGGAATGCAATTATTGTGAGAGCATGTGGTATACTTTTCATTGATTAGACTGTCCTTTTTGATTAAGCTCCTCAGAGTTTCTAATTTTCTAGGTCTAATTGTTGCCTTACATCTTTCTCAGGATGCTTTTATTGTAGCATCTGCTTTCAGGTTCGTTTTTAATTTTTTTTTGTTTTTGGGTTACATTCAGATCCCTTCCAAACATATCCTGTCATTATGCGCTTTAAGAATAGTTTCCATCAAAGAAAGTTCTTCATTAGAAACTTTCAACTTATATAAGTGAATAAAGTACAGTTTTTCAGATAAAACTCCAGCAATAGGGTCATGATTCATAAAGACAGTATTAGGGATATGCATGAAATGGATTTTGCATTTTGTTTGGAGCTCAAAACAAAATGCAGACAGTTGAAATGTTTCATCAAAACAGCAGTCAACCCGGTTGTTTTGACGGACCAAAACTTGAAACATTTTGAGTGTTTAGGCCATAGAAAACAATGGGGAAACTCAAAACACTCCATTGTTCCCCATGGGTAGCTCCTGGGAACATCAAAGTGGGTTTGGTGGTAGGGCATGATGGATGTTACCTACTACCCAACCCACAAAAGAAATGGGCAAGAAGGCAATATTAAAGCAATTTTTGACCTTCCCCCCAAACCCCCTTAGGATTGCAAGCCAATTGGAAACCAGTGCCAGAAAACCAATCAGCAAGGGAAAAACAGGCCTCCAAAATTTTATTTATTTTATATTCTTATTTATTTATTTATCACATTTTTATACCGCCCAAAACGTGAGTTCTCAAAACATAAAATGGTGCTCGAAACATGAAAACAGGTTGTTTTGCTCTGAGCTCAAAAGAGGCTCTTTATTTAAGAGCCCAAAACGTGAGTTCTCAAAACATAAAATGGTGCTTGAAACATGAAAACGGGTTGTTTTGCTCTGAGCTCAAAAGAGGCTCTTTATTTAAAGGGCATTTTGTTTCGGAGCTTGAGACACTCGAAATGGCTCATTTCAAATCGAAACATTTCAACGTCAAATTGTTTTGCACATCCCTAGACAGTATTACTTCTATATTAATCCAGTGCATGAATGACATTTAATAAGCAGTTACTTATTAAATGTAATTCATGCGCTGGATTAATATACAGTACTTATAGTAGTAATACTGTCTAGGGATGTGCAAAACATGTTGACGTTGAAATGTTTCAATTTGAAATGGGCCATAAGTTACTTATTTAAAGGCACACAAATCAGTTACTTATTATAAAAGCACACAAATCTTCACAAAGGAGATTTTGGTAATTTTCTTCTCCCAATCTATCTTTTAATTTTTCTGATTGGTTTTGCTCCTCAGTGGAAGATATATTTGTAATTATGCAATTATGGTAATTATCCATATTAATATGCAGATATGTGAGAGAGAGAGAGAGAGAGAGAGAGAGAGAGATATTCAATTTCTATCAGGGCGGTTCACACAGAGAAATAACAAACAAATAAGATGGAACCCTGTCCACAAAGGGCTCACAATCTAAAAAGAAACGTAAGATAGACACGAGCAACAGTCACTGGAGGTACTGTGCTGGGGGTGGATAGGGCCAGTTGCTCTCCCCCTGCTAAATAAAGAGAATCACCAGGTTAAAAGGTGCCTCTTTGCCAAGTTAGCAGGGGTTATGCTGCTAAACGTCATGCTGGCACTCTTTTTTCAATAGTGGCCAGTCTCATAAATGTGAAGAGTTCTCAAGCAGAGTAGGATGAAAATCTCCTATTTTAGCACCCAACCCCAGGCAATTAGAGGTAATTTTGGTTGCTTGTTTGCATCTCGACTCTCCTAGACTTTGGGTCAAAAGGTATTTACAATAATGAATACAACAAATATTTATATACAGCTTTTCAACCAAAGTTCCCAACCAAAGGCTTGTAGGTATATTGTCTCTTAATCACCAACTCCCTTTCTGACATCTGACATTTCACCATGTATTACCCACATAGCTTAAAACCTGTCTTCATAGCCACGAGGGTAGAAACTGCTTTTAAAAAAATAAAACAACAAATATTTATATATTGCTTTTCAACAAAAGTTTCCAAAGTGATATAGATAGATAGATAGATAGATAGATAGATAGATAGATAGATAGATAGATAGATAGACAGAGCTGGACCCCTGTCCCCAAAGGTAAAAAGAAACATAAGAGAGACACCAGCAACAGTCACTGGATAGGTACTGTGTTGAGGGTGGATAGGGCTAGATAAAGAGAATCACCACATTTAAAAAGTACCTCCTTGCTCATGTCATGTCATGTTTATTTACGGTCATAGACCAAAATTTAAGGCATACATAATAATACACATATGATATAATAGTAATATATACAGAGATCCAATATTATCTCATCCTAATCAGCAGTTTTCAGTTTACATAATCTGGTTTACCATCTGTTGTCTAGCATTCTTAGCTGCCTCACAAAACTTAGCAATTTTAATTGTTACTTCCTCCTTCTGATCTGAGAGTTGATGTAGAATACATCTGTATGTCCTGGAAAGTCAGCCAGTAATGAGGAAATATAACGAGATCGAAAATCCCTATAGAAGAGGCAGCGGAGTAAAATATGAAAGATAGACTCCTGTTCTCCAGAGCCGCAAGGGCATAGTCTCTGCTCTTTTGGTATCCCTCTAAATTTACCTTCTAGTTCAGCTGAAGGTAGCACATTAAATCTGGCTAGATTAGAGATCAATCAGTCTGCGTTTCCATGTCATAAATCCGCTGCTTTAGTATCAGTCTTGCATGAGAAAAACCCATTTCTAATAAAATGTCCGGACTAAAGCCATATAAACTTATTTGATGAGATATTGACAGCTTCCAACTAGAGTTAAATTTATCAATAAAAATTAGGTGAGCAAGGCCTGTAGAGAAAAAAGACAACCTTAACCAGAAGCTCAAAATGCAAAACCACATCCGGGTTTCCATCTTAGGCATACCAGTTTCAACCCTCAATATTACATTGGGAACACATCTAGGGATCTGTAAAATAGATCTCAAAAACTTCGTCTGAACTAACTCTAGAGGTACGCAGTTAGTATACGGGCTCAATTGCGACCCATAGAGCAACTGAGGGCAGGCTTTAGCCATAAATAGCTTAAGGGCAGCTTGTACAAATTGAGCCCCATCTTGATGGAAATATGAGTGAATGGCCAATGCCGATTTACGTGCATTTTGGGTAACATATTGCAGATGTGCCTGGCGTTTCGTAGAGGCCTGGAAAACAACCCCTAGATATTTAAAGGTCTTAACCTGTTCTAATTTATGTCCAGCAAAAGACCAGTTCAAGGTCTTCAGGCATTTAGCGAAGGCCAGAATTTTGGTCTTGCTATAATTGATTTCCAGAGTATGTTCATGGCAAAAAGTAGCCAAAGAGTGAAGCGCTCTACAAAGCCCAACAGGAGTCTGATATAAAATCACTGCATCATCATCTGCATAAAGCAGAATATTAACCTGTCTATTGGCCAATTTAGGTGGATGAAAAGATGGATTAGTAATAAAATCCACGTTGGGGTTAATATAATAATTAAAAAGAGCTGGAGCAAGTATACAACCTTGCCTCTCTCCTCGAAAGGTAAGGATTTACCTTTGCTCAGTTAGCAGGGCAAAGCTGTCAACACCCTCCCATTTCACCACCCCATTCTCAGGTAGCACAGTTGGAGTAATCGTTTTAGAGATTTTCAGCAGCTGAGTGAAAGCTGGCAAACTTACTGGCAGAGGTGTTGCTCCTAGCAATCCTTAGTGACTGTCATTTTTTTCACACAGATGCTACATAATGATGCTACACAATGCCATGAGGTTCTGGCAGGTGGACTTCTGGGGGAAAAATGGCTGCTGCCAGTGGGGGAATATGAGCATTGACACAGGGAGGGATGCATCTCCCAAGAAAGTTTTTGCTTACCTGTTTATTGCAATCGGTGTTATTTCTATTTATTTTTTCTTTTTATTTCTCATTTTGGTGTGTTATCATCAGGATCACTTATTAGGTCTCACGTTTGGTGATATTTATGGTAATTATTATGGATTATTATGGAAATCTATGGTATGGTAATTATCATGTAATAATATAAATATAAATAAATTAAAAAATATGATGGTGGGCCGGGACCCTGCAGCCCCGCCTGATCTCCCCCTCCCATTCATTCGTTCAATTTCTATACCGCTCTTCCAAAATGGCAGTTAAAACATTCAAAACAGTTTTAAAACCCTGAAAAACCAGGTTACAACATTATTTAATTATTATTTATTTTATTTTTTACATTTATCTCCCGCTCTTCCTCCAAGGAGCCCAGAGCAGTGTACTACATACTTAAGTTTCTCCTCGCAACAACCCTGTGAAGTAGATTAGGCTGAGAGAGAAGTGACTGGCTCAGAGTCACCCAGCAAGTATCATGGTTGAATGGGGATTTGAACTTAAATCTCCCCGGTCCTCTGCCAGCACTCTAACCACTACACCATGCTGGGTCTTCTTAAAACCATTTACAACAATTAAAAACCCCCAGAAGGCCAGGTCAAACAGTTTTAAGGGCTCTCCTGAAAGGCAATAAAGAATTCAGATTATGGATTTCTGCAGGGAGTGCATTCTACAGCCCAGGAGCAGCTACAGAGAAGGCCGGCCACTGAGTCGCCACCAGACACACCGGTGGCAGCTGGAGACGGACCTCCTCAGATGACCTTAATGTGTGGTGAGGATCATGCAGAAGAAGGAGCTCTCTAAGGTAACCTGGAACTCAAACCTTTATTTGAAATAGATAAAATAAATCTGGTATTGTCTAGAAAGCAATCTATTACCCAACTATGTCTTTGTTCAGAGTTGCTGGATATATTGAACTCTGTGGTCATGTGTGGTGAAGAATCCTTCTTTGGGGCATATTTTGACATACCAGATATCTAGAAATTAAAACTGGCTTCAGTGTTTCCAAGAGTCTCTGTCCAGGAAACAGCAATGCCCCAGGAAGCCTCCCACATCCTTAATCCCTCCACACACAATGCACTTTTGAGTAGACTGATATGCATCCCATTAAGTGGCAGTTCCTAAGGAATAACGCTACAGATAGTTCTTTTCTTGCCCCATTTGTCTTCAGTAAATGACACAGATGCCTGATCCTAAGTCTGATTAGCCAAGAATCCCAAAGCAGATTTCTACTTCAAAAAGTATCTTTTTGAAAAAGAGAAGCTTTTCCTATAAGACAAGGTCAGAAATAACCCATTTGGGGGAAATGCTGTCCATCATGGCTCCAGTCTAGTTGTGCAAATATGGATGCCAAATCTTAGTCTAGTATCTTGCCAGCTTGGCAAAATTTCCCTCAGTAGAGAACTGAGACTTGCTCATCTTTTATAAATTATCTCTATGTTTTACAAAAACATTTCTTTTTGCTAAATACTCTGGATAGACTTAACTCTGCAAGATTGTTAATACCTCCATGGACCTATATGCTTGAGTATCATTACTGGTTTTAGTGAAATGAGTGTGGTTGGAAATCCCCAGGCAGTGTGGATCACAGATTTGTCCTTGCAGTTCTGTACTTACCTGAATCCAAGACTAGGGTTTTCTCAAATTCTGTAATATTAGAAATCAGGGGGTCAACTTAAATTCAGAATTCTCTTCCTTTCAGGTAAATACAATATAACCTGTATTTAACTTGGATTTTTAAGGGGGTCATTTACCTTGATTTGAGTAAATACGTGATATCCTTCAAAGCCAAATGTTCACAAACTGGTCCATGGATTACCAGTGGTTATGAGCTCCATCCAGGTGGTCCTTGGAAAGGCTGCAGATCAATTACAAATATCTGTAATTCACCCTGTACTTGATTTTTTCAGTTTTAAAAAAATGAATACATAAATGGGTTATGCACATAAATGAGTTACATATTTTGATCATAGAGCAAAAAAAGGTTTATTAAGTGGTCCAGCAAGATCCCAAACAAATTTCAAGTGGTCTGTGTGGGGAAAAAAAAGAGTTTGAGAATCTCTTGTTAAAGCAATTTTTCCAAGGGTATACTCTACTTTTGGAGAAAAAAGTAGTTTATGGGAGTCTTCAGGCATTGAACTAACTCTGTGGTATGGATCCGAATAAAATATTTTTGTTGGATCTCACAAGACCTGATGACAAAGGTGGTGGTCAAACTCCTGCAGATAAGCAGGGTCATGACAACACGTAAGTGACTTCTTAACATAGGCATTCTATTTATTATGGCTAATAGCCATTGGAAGAGCTAAGCTGCACACAAAAATCTCCTAGGGAAGATGTCGTAACTAGAAAAGCAAGTGGGAATTGCCTCACGAGTTGAGATGATGATGATGATGATGATGATGATGATGAATTCAATTTCTATACCGCTCTTCCAAAAATGTCTCAGGGCGCTTTACACAGAGTAATAATAAATAAATAAGATGGCTCCCTGTCCCTAAAGGGCTCACAATGTAAAAAGAAACACAAGATAGACACCAGCAACAGTCACTGGAGATACTGTGCTGGGGATGGATAGGGCCAGTTAGTCTCCCCCTGCTAAATAAAGAGAATCACCACGTGGAGACATCCCCATGAGATGCCTTGATTCATTCCTGCCCTTCCATGGGTTTCAGGTTATTGGGACTTTTGTGCACCTCCAGAAATGAGTAAAAGCATCCGTTCTCCCATGGAAAACCTAAAGAATGTTGTCTTCTGAGTAAATGCCATATAGTGTCTCACTTCTGAAAGGAGGGACAACATTTCATCTGTTTCCATAAACTTCAGTGAATCTGGCACTAAATGCTACTGACAACTTCACCAGGAGAAAGAGAGAGAGAGGGAGAGAGGAAGGGAGAGAGAGGGAGAGACAATGGTTGCCACATTGTCTTGCCTATTATTTTCTTCAAATCAGAGCTTCCTTTGAAATGCAATAGGTTAATTTGTCTCACTTTTTGTAAAGCCAGGCAGCCAGCAGGAAGCTTGGCATCTGCCTGTGAATAAGGGGAGCATCTTGTTGAGTGACAGCGCAGGCTCCCGTTCTTATTACAGAGCGATTTCCGCATGTTTATTTACAGTGAAATTAAGACTCTCGAAGTTTTGCACAGTGGGTGGGGAGAAGCTGGATCACGTTCTGAGACCACTGAAGTTAATTAATTTCAAAGGGAGCTGCCCTTTGTGTGGGGAAGGCAATTTGGCTGGGAGCCTGCGAGGAACTGCTTTTACAGTAATTCAGATTTTCTGAAAGATTTTGGAATACAAAGGTTACTGTTCAAAGCCAACCGAGTTCTGTTTTTACAGGATTCTGTACCAATTCAGAGGACTCTGCTTCCATCAGTGTTGCTGTGGTCATCATTGGAACAGTGCAAGCACCTGCTGAGTTTCATTTCCTACATTTGGCTGGTTTAGAGAAACATTGACTGCAACACATGATCAGGATGAGGTTGTACTGAGAGTGTGTTCGCCCTGACATCAATGGAGGATATCCCGATGTCCTTTAATTGAGGCGTCCTTTAATTGTGTGAAGGGGTATTCATCTGATTCACCCCTCTATGTCTAGATATTCTGCAGTAGCATCAGGATTCATACTACACGGACCACGCAAAACAAGAAATCAGGCCTTCTTTTACTTGCTCTAATCTCTCTTATCTTCCTGATGTAGGAGTAGAAAACTTGTTACCATTCTTCTTTCTCCCCTAAGTAGGTCTGGGAAAGGCTCCTGTCTGAAACCTTGAAAAGTCACTGCCAATCATGGTCAACAATACTGAGACATGAGACTGTGTTATGGGTGGAGAGGTAAAAAGCATCCTGTCATGTTATTTTACCTGACCCTCAAACCTTCTGTGGCTTCTCAAAGCTATCTATTTTCACTACTCATGCTAGAAGGGGCATTTTAACACTAAGAACTGCCTGCTCAACAAGTGTGTCAGTTTGTTTTTAATTGAATCTATGGGAAAATGGCTATGTTATGAGGAGTAAAAGCTGAAAAACCTCAAGATCACAGTTGGGTCTTCACTGCCCCCCAGTTTTATAGTCAGGCTTTCCGCACGCAAATAAGGAAACACAGACTGACTCGATTTCTTTGGAAAAGGTCTCTCAAGATGGGCTGTCTTTCTACAAATTAAGAGAATAGATGGTATCCTAAGATCAATTTTGCACGCACGTATATCAGTCAGAATGTTTGGGGGGGGGGAGGGAGTGGGCAGAGAAGGGTTTTAAAAAAACTCTTTCCTGTGCTAAGCCTCTGCCCTTGTCTGTAGCCCTGGAAACAGCTGTTAAGGGCTTCTGAAAGGGATGGGTGGTGAAATCTTTCCCTGTTCCCAGAGAAGGAGAAATTGTCTTGAAAGGGTGGATAGCAGCTGTGGCTTTTTTGGTGGGGAGAGGAGCTGCATCAGGAAAATGGCACAGGAAAGAGAGTTAACCCCCTATTCTGGCTCCATGGTCCCCATCAGAATCGGAGCCTCCATAGCTGCTTTTAATGTGAATAGACAGGAGATCTGATTGCAGATTTCTAATGACTTATCTCATTTGACTCTGAGACATTTTAAGGTATATACTTAAAACTGTAATGTGTGGATATGAAAAACCTGCATTTGAAAACATGAATCACGTAAGTAGACCCTAGTGCTGATTCAAACCTCATTTTGTTTCAACCACCCCTTTTGCAGGTGGCAAAATAGTGGAGGCTTTCATCAGTTTCAGGTAGAACACAAAATGTTTAAAGATTTCTGACATTGGGGGGCGAGTTACCGATGGTGTGAACAGTGGTGTATTTCTTTTTTCTTGCACAGAAAATGCAGACTTATCAGGGCAGTGGAGGCAGCAGAGCTAAAGTGCCATTCCCCAGTGCTTTTCTGGTGGAAACGGTGGTAGTCAGTAGAAGCTGGCCTCTGAAGAGCAGCAATGCTTTGAGTGCTGCCACAGCCACTGCTACTGCCACATCATGTAAGAAAAGTCTAACGACATGAGTGATCACATGATCTTTTCCAGTTAATCATTGCCTGGCTAGAAGACGGGCATCAAATGGATGGGGAAGATCCATGCAAATAGTCCCACCTTTGTGGTAAGAATATTCACACACTGTCAACGAAAGTGGTTCCCAGGCTGCTGGGAGAGCATAAACAGGTCTAAAGTCTGTTGAGAGGGAAGCAAAGTTAGAGAATTTCCCTATTAGGAAAATGGGGGGAACTCTCATGATGTGTAGGAGTGGTGCAAAGGAAAGAGTTTGTACAAAGCTCCTCTAAGAAGGCTTATGGTTTCTCAAAAGCTCAGTGCTCAAGAAAGTTCAGTTCCTGGAAGGTTTATTGCATTGAGTTCACCTGTGGCATTAAATAGGCTACAACAAGATGTCTTGTGCAATTCGGTAATTTCCAGAGTCCTAAGAACATATTATATTCAGTGGCATTCATGTTTCAGAGGCATTCATGTGAGAACTATAGTATAATGTACAAAAGTAGCCTTCCACAAGGGTTCCCAAGCAGACAACCCCTGCGTTAGCAGCATGGCCCAATGTGTAAATATTCCTACTTTCCCCTTCTTGATAAAACTATTTTAATTTAAGTTATTTTCATGGAAAAGTCATACTTCCTTTGCTTTTAACTAAGGTTGCTCTAGCTTTTTTCTTTGGGGTTGCCCTCCTCTGTTCACATGGTTTTAACAGAGAATCTAGATGACACTATTGTAAAATCATTTACAGTCCAGTGTTTTCTGTGTTTTTTCAAACCCAGTTTGAGGCATTTTTTGTGCAATAAAATGCAATTGCAGCACCAGCCTGTCCATTGAGGCTTTTCAGGGCTCCTGTACCTTTAATTAAATACTTCCTGTTTGTAAGTCCTGCTCATTTTATTGCTTCCTGTTGATCATGGCTGGAGGATAAGATGATGATGATGATGATGATGATGATGACGACAACAACAACAATAACAATGAATAACTCCTTATTTGCCTCTTGAATAACCTCTTTTGTCCCAATATTAGTTTTTGTTCTTTCCATGGGTAATGCATGGGTGAAACCTTAAATTACTGATTTCGTCATATTTTTTCTTTTCCTTTCCCTATGCTATTTCACGATAAACATGGACATTTAAAAAGTAAGAATTCAAAATAATTGTACTTAAATGGAAATGTTAAATCAATGCTGGAAATTTCCTGGATTTAATTGTGAACAAATATTACAGGAGGATCTTGGCTATGGAGAATTCAGTTGCTGGATAATCCTTATCTATAAAACGCTTGGTGTCCGTCCGTGGACGGACACCAAGCGTGTGTCCGTGCCTCCCTGGCCTCTTCTGAGCATGCGCGAAGCGCATGGCCAGAACAGAGCCAGGGAGCCAGGACCGCCAGCACCCGGCGGCCATCTTGGGCGGCCAGAAGCGGCCGCCCCGAAGAAGCCGGGTAAGCGGCGGCGGGGGACACTGGCCGAGGTGGCGGCAAAGCCGCCGCCTCGGCCAGAGGAGACGGCGCGGCCAAGGAGGCGGCAGAGCCATGGCCGAGGCCTGGCCGTGCTGCCGCTTACCCGGCTTCTTCGGGGCGGCCGCTTCTGGCCGCCCAGGATGGCCGCCGGACGAGGCGGTGGAGAAGACAATGCGGCGGTGGGCCCGGGCAGCGGTGGACCAGGCCGGAGCCGCGGGCGGCGGTGGGTGGCGGGCCCGGCCGGAGCCGCGGGCGGCGGTGAGTGGCAGGCCCGGCCAGAGCCGCGGGCGGGAGGGGTAATGGCGGCGATGGTCTGGAGCGCAGAGCTCCCCTAGCACCCATTATCCAACGGGCTACAAAACCACTAGTATGTTATATGAAATCGCTATGTGAAACCTCTGTTTTAAATACACTTCCAGCTAATTATAAAACTGCAATGCCTTAGGAGCACCCAAAGGCTCCAGTGTACACCAATACACCAAAAAATAAAAATTAAAAAATGGCCCCATTGCATCATGCATGTTTACTTACAGTCTAGCCAACACAGCAGTGTTTATTAAGTGCCTCAACAAGGTAGGAGTTTGTGATTAGTTAAAAGAAGAGGGAGAGAGTTTTCAATCCTGTCTGCCTTTATTAGATCTGACCTCTGATCCAGGAGGAGAAGGCAAGAGTAGAAAATGAAGGCTGATTTGGTATTAGTCCACTATTCACATTAGAAAAAAGTAAATGCTTTTTTGCGGTTTTCCCTACAGAGGTGTCTTTATTCATTTGACATGCCTCTAATAACTAATTCTGGTTGTCTGGTTGCCAAGATAGATTTCCTACAGGCAGACTTAAAAGTGATTTTGTCCTTTTTGCATGCATGGCTTCAAATGATCCCAGAACAGCAAACATTAAACTTCCCTTCCAAGCCTGGGATTTTCTAAAGTGTTGTAATAATATAAATGGATAAGAAAGAATACTTCTGGGGAAAAACAACAACGAAGACATGAATTAAACATGCCGCTTTTGATAGAAGTCTCACAAAATATTTTCACTCTTGTCCAGCTAAGGAGATCCACAGCCAAAAGCAGACTTCCATGTGGATGATGAAATCATGACATCAGATGAACATCTAAATGCACATTGAAATGTGCGTCTGGGTATGAATGTCATGTATCACAGTGCAGTTGGGAGCACATTTGAATGTCCATTCAAATATGCACCCTCCATCAATGTTCTGGGACATTCAACAACAACAACAACATCAACAACAAATATTTATATACCGCTTTTCAACAGAAATTCTAATGTCCCACCACTGCTGCTGTGGCTGTTCACTGTGGAAGGGGCAGTGGCTGGGGTGGCGGCGGCTGCATCTGGGCCTCCCCAAGATTTGGGGCCCTAGCTGACCTGCTAGGTCTGACTAGTGCGTGAGCTGGCTCTGCATCTAGTCCAGCATCCTGCACTGGCTCCCAGTCCATTTCCGGGCCCAATTCAAGTTGCTGGTTTTAATATTTAAAGCCTTAAGTGGCTTGGGACCAGGTTTCTTGAGAGAGCACCTTGCCCCATATGGCCCAACCTGATCCTTAAGATTTTCTTCGGAGGCACTCCTCCAGGTGCCCCTGCCATATGAGGTGAAGCAGGTGGCTACTAGGGAGAGGACCTTTTTGGTGGTTGCACCCTGTTTATGGAATAGCCTCCCCAGTGAGGTTTTCCTGGCTTGATCACTTTGTTCTCTTAGATGCCAGGTAATAACCTTTTTGTTCACTCAGGCCTTTTAAATTTTATTTTTTTTATTTTTTTTGATCTGATTGTAACTGATTTTAAAGAATGATTTTTAAAATTGATTTTTTAAAAATTTTCTCCCCCCTCTTCCTGTTTTTTTGTCTGTTATGATTTAATGTGTTTTTATCTCACGTTTTAATGTTGTGTTGTAAGCTGCCCAGATAACAATTTGTTATAGGCCAGCTAACAAATAAAGTTGTTTTTATTTAATAATAATAATAATAATAATAATAATAATAATAATAATAATACCAGATGGCTCTGGGAAACCCATAAGGAGGAGAGCTGGTCTTGCATAAGAAGCATGATTTGTTCCCTTTGCTAAGCAGGGTATACTTTGGTTTGCATTTGAATGGGAGACTACATGTGAGCTCTGTAAGATATTTCCCTTAGGGGACTGGGCTGCTCTGGGAAGAGCACTTGCATGCTTGCCTGCAGAAGGTTCTAAGTTCCCTCCTTGGCATCTCCAAGATCGGGCTGAGAGAGACTCCTGCCTGTAACCTTGGAGAAGCTGCTGCCAGTCTGCACAGACAATACTCAGAAACGGACCAATGGTCTGACTTGGTATATGGCAGCTTCCTATGTCCCAATGTTCCTAGATGAAGGCATGCCTCCTCTCCTGCTGTTGCTGCCTACAAGTGCTAAATAGCTTATTTAATTATTTGTTTAATTATCCTTCTAATACTTTATAGTTAAGAGCAGTGCCCTCCACCAGCCATGGGTGGTACCTCAGCCACATTCCTTCTGCACAGAAATAGACTTGCTTGAGGCTTTCTGTTCTCTGATAACACCATCCAGGATAACACCATCCTTTTTCACACAGTCCATAATTAATCTATGGAATTCTCTGCCATGGGATGTGGTGATGGCCACTAGCTTGGTTGGCTTTAAAAGGGGTTTAGACAAATTCATGGAGGACAATGAATTTATCAACGAATCTATCAATGGCTACTAGTCTGGTGGCTATAGTCATCTCCAGCCTCAGAATACTAGTTGCATGGGAGCAACCGCAGGAGAGAGGGCATTCCCTCACCTCCTGCCTGTGGGCTTCTCAGAGGCATCTGGTGGGCCACTGTGTGAAACAGGATGCTGGACTATAGGCCTTGGGCTTGATCCAGTAGGTCTGTTCTTATGTTCTAACTCTGAGGGTAGCTTCACACAATCCACCACAAGTCCTGTTCCCGGGGAGTGTGTGCTCCTGGCAGGCATGTTGTCTGAACCCACTAAAATCTGGTTCCTTAGCTTTCCACCGGATGGTTGCCCAACATTCTCCACCTTTTTGAAATTTACATGTGACATTGGATGGAGAAAGTGGGTGAATGTTGGGTGGAAGGCTCAGGAACCTGACTTTGGTAGATTTGGATGACATGGCCACTGGGAACATGCACTCTGGAAACTAGTTACTTGGGATCATCCATATCTGCCCTGTGAATTAAGTCTCAGGGGAAGATCTCACAAGTATTGACTCTTGGCTGTTCAGCACCATTGTATTTATCTGTTTTATGAATTTTAAATGTTATCTATTTTATATTATGTTTTAATTTGTACACCGCCTAGAGATTTCTATATCAGGTGGTATAAAAAATTCAATATTTTTTTTTTTTAAAAAAATTAAAATGTTGTGCCATAGACATTTGGCAAAATTACTGGACAGACAGGTGGTGGTGGTGTGGTTATGTCATTCAGACTGGATGAGAGGCAGCAAAAGAGTGAGCATTGTGAGGGAGAAGAAGGCGGTTTTTGGGAGCACTGTCACCAAGGCTGTGCTGCTGAGGAGGGCAATGAGGTCGTGGAGAGTTCAGCAACCCAAGGATACCATGGACCTTAGCACTTTTTTCATGGACACTTGTATCTGTTTGCAGACATGTTGCCAATGATTCAGGGAAGCTGACAGAGGGAAAGCTTGAGGAGCAACTCCTCGCTTAATTGTTTGTGGGTAGAGAAGAAAGACACTGGGGGAAGAAAATATGTTTTGGGGGCAGTTCAGTCAAATGCAGAGGGGGACTCCTTAAATGCTTAGGGGTTGGGATCTGCACCCCTAAGGTGAAAGTCTGAGACTTTCTTGTTTAAATGATGCTTTCTTCCCTCAGCCTTCGGGGATATGGTGAGTTGAGGGGGGGTGGGACCCTAACTAAATAATGAGCATATTAATGCTTTAATATTTCACCTGGAGTGCCCAAATCCTGAAGGCAGGCCGTAGCCTTTGTACAAACTATCCTTTGCAAAATGGTGAATGTCATTCTTGGTGACTAGCAAAGCTGCATATTATTTATGCTAGTTTTTCCTCCTGCCACACGGTGAGTGATTTTTATTGCAGGGAAACTGTCAATGATTGCAGTTGAAACAGCCTCTAATTCATACCATAACTTTGCTCAATTTTTTAAAAAGCAAGCAAAGCAAAAGAGCGCCTAAGGGTTAACCCATTTGGTGAAAATCCAGTTCATTAAAAAGACCTTTTAAAAAGTTGAAGGACAGTTTAAAAATGTAATTACCCTTTATTTTGCAGGGGAGTGGGGCTGTGAGGGAAGAGGTGGAGAAAGTTTTTTTTTTTAATAAACAAGGTTTTATTTCACAGTGACCTGATTCACACGCTATGAAATTTATACCCATTTAATTTTCTACTTCAGATGGAGCCTGAACTCTGCCAAAGAGCAGTGCTGAAATATATTTGGTTGTTATGGAGCCATCAACATTACATCATTTACTTGCGGCATCATATGTGGTGCACATGTCTGTGCTTAACCTTTAAAGTCAGGATATTTGAGCTCGGCCCCAATCAAACGGTGAATTATAAAATAGGGTGTTGCTCTAAAAGCCTCCTTGCACAGGAAACAGACCTGAGTTCTCCTATATCAACTGCTGGAACTTACTATCCTGTTTAACAGAGTCATAATTAAATCAGGTGGCATATGCTAGAGGCCACATTTTGAATGCGGTTGTCACAACAACTCAAACTCGTTTGGCATTTGCTATGTTTCTCACACGGGGAGCATTATAAATGAGCGCAGCTGTAAAGGCACTTCCTTGGCAAAAGGCAATGCCAAGTTGCCGTACGAATGGACTTATGAACACAGCAGAGAGTTATGGGCGAACGGATGTGTGTTAGATGGTAGGGGGAATTATATAAACAAAAACACACACACACCCCGCCACAACTCCTGCCGTCACCAAAATAGACTAGGAACACTACGCTAGGTTCTTGATCTAGAAATGCAGTAAATGTTTATTTATTTATATTTATATTATATACCACCCTTCATCCTAAGACCCCAGGGCAGTTAACAACGGGGGGGACGGGACACAATTCAATTTAAAAAAAATACAATCAGAACTAATACAGCTAAAAGTTTAAAAAGAGCATAGGACAGCTCATTGACCAAAAGTCTGGATAAAAAGGGCAGTATTCACTTTCCTCCTAAAGGTTGGGAGAGAGGGAGCCATGTGTTTCTCGAGAGTGAGTTCCACAGTCTGGGGGCAACAAATGAGAAGGCACCATCCCACATGCTTGACAAATGGGCCTCAGTAGGTGTTGACACACAGAGCAGAGTCCTCCCAGCCGATCTAGTCAGGTAGGTAGATTCAGCTGGAAGCTTTTCACACTGGACGTTTAGTTCGCATCTTCCCTGGAATGGAGGTGTATGTTCACATATTGGCCAAATTTAACTCAAAGTCCCTGCAAGCTATAAGGGACCTTGTTTATAATGTCAAAGAAGCCATAAAAGGGAAGAAGACTTCCTTCCAAAACTGGAAGGCCTGGCCAAATGAGGAGAACAGAAAGGAGCACAAACTCTGGCAAAAGAAATGCAAGGTGACAATAAGGGGGGCAAAAAGAGAGTTTCAGGAACATTTAGCTAAAAGCATCAAGAGAAATAACAAAAACTTCTTTCAATACATCAGATGCAGGAAACCTGACAGGGAGGTGGTTGGACCGTTGGATAATGAGGGTGTGAAAGGGATTATTAAGGAGGATATGGAGGTTGCAAAGAAGCTAAATGAGTTCTTTGCATCTGTCTTCACGGCAGTGGATACTGAGCATATACCTGTTTCTGAAACAGGGTTTTCAGGGATGGAGGCTAAAGAACTGAGTCAGATAGAAGTGACAAGAGATGAAGTTCTAAACTGTCTGGATAAACTGAAAGCTAGCAAATTGCCAGGGCCGGATGTCATCTACCCAAGAGTCCTCAAAGAACTCAAATGTGAAATTGCCGACCTCCTTGCCCAAATATATAACTTATCCCTGCAATCAGGCTCTGTACTGGAGGACTGGAAAGTAGCAAATGTAACACCAATTTTCAAAAAGAGATCCAGGGATGTTCTGGGAAATTACAGGCTGGTTAGTGTAATGTCCATTCCAGGCAAATTGATGGAAAGCATCCTCAAGGATAAAATTGTAAAGTGCAGAGAGGAACAGGCCCTCCTGGGAGAGAACTAAAATGGCTTCTGCCAAGGTAAATCTTGCCTCACAAGTTCTTTGAGAGAGTCAACAAGTATGTGGATAAGGGTGATCCGGTTGACATAGTATACCTGGACTTCCAAAAAGTTTTTGACAAAGTTCCTCATCAAAGACTTCTGAGAAAACTTAGCAGTTATGGGGTAAGGGGACAAGTACTGTACATGTGTGGATTAATAACTGGTTGAAGGACAGGAAACAGAGGGTAGGTATAAATGGAGAGTTTTCACAATGGAGGGAAATAAGAAGTGGGGTCCCTCAGGGATCTGTACTTGGACTGGTGCTTTTTAATTTATTCATAAATGATCTAGAAGTTGGGGTAAGCAGCAAGGTGGCCAGATTTGCAGATGATACCTAACTCTTTCAGGTAGCGAAATCCAAAACAGATTGTGAGGAGCTCCAAAAGGATCTCTCCAAATGAGTGGGCGACAAAATGGCAAATGCAGATCAGTGTTGGCAAGTGTAAAGTGATGCACATTGGGACGAAGAACCCCAACTTCAAGTATACGCTGATGGGATCTGAGCTGTCGGTGACTGACCAAAAGTGGGATTTAGGGGTCATGGTGGACAGCTCATTGAAAGTGTCGACTCAATGTGCGGCAGCTGTGAAAAAGGCAAATTCCGTGCTAGGGATCATTAGGAAGGGGATTGAAAATAAAACGGCTAATATTATAATGCCCTTTAAAAAAACTATGGTGCAGCCACACCTGGAGTACTGTGTACAAGTCTGGTCACCACATCTAAAAAAGGACATTGTAGAACTGGAAAAGGTGCCAAAGAAGGCAACCAAGATGATCAGGGGCCTAGAGTGCCTTGCTTATGAGGCAAGGCTACAACACCTGGGGCTATTTAGTTTAGAAAAAAAGACGCCTGTGGGGAGACACGATAGAGGTCTATAAAATCATGCATGGAATGGAGAAAGTGGATAGAAAGAAATTCTTCTCCATCTCTCATAACACTAGAACCAGGGGTCATCCCATGAAATTGATTGCCGGGAAATTTAGGACCAGCAAACGGAAGTATTTTTTCACACAACGCATCATCAACTTGTGGAATTCTCTGCCACAAGATATGGTGACAGCCAACAACCTGGATGGCTTTAAGAATGGTTTGGATGACTTCGTGGAGGAGAGGTCTATCAATGGCTACTAGTTGGAGGAGTGTTGGCCACCTCCAGCCTCAAAGGCAGGATGCCTCTGAGTATCAGTTGCAGGGGAGTAGCAGCAGGAGAGAGGGCATGCCCTCAACTCCTGCCTGTAGGCTTTCAGCAGCATCTGGTGGGCCACTGTGTGAAACAAGATGCTGGACTAGATGGGCTTTGGGCCTGATCCAGCAGGGCTGTTCTTATGGAGCACTTCATACACAATTAGGTTTTTAAAAATTCCATGTTAGAGTGTAGCCCAATTTATATCTGGAGTAAAAAAAAAAAATCCACTTTTTGTGTTGTTTTGGGGGGGCAACTTCAAACCCGCCTCACAGAAAACCCGTGGTAAAGCCTGTAGCCTGGGAAAGCTCCTGGGAGCAGATGATCCTTAAGGTACCTGAGGCCTCAGCCATTCACTGGGAAAAGCTTCCCTTTGACTCTTCATAGTTTAATCGTAGTGCTGAGAGAGCTATAGCAGATGGGTCTTGCCAGCATGTCATAGCAACATGTAGAACCTGTGTGACTGAGATAGCTTTGTGAATTGTGAAATCTTAAATGAAGCCCTCTGCAGGGTAAAAGTTGGGGGATACCTGATGCCTTTCCCAGCAAAACCGACCTTCCTTCCTATTTCATCCAAGCACAGAAGTGTACCGAGGCTACTAGGAAATGTACCTATGCATATTTCTTGCAAAATCATGTTACGTCAGCTTCTGAATAATAAAAACTAAACAGATCTTGCACAAGCTTGCACCTATCTTTTTCTTTTCTTTTCTTTTCTTTTCTTTTCTTTTCTTTTCTTTTCTTTTCTTTTCTTTTCTTTTCATATACCGGTCTTCTTCCAAGGTGCATACAGTGTTGGCTCTAGGATACGACTGCACAACTCCAGCCCTCTCACTGCTGTTGGACTACAACTCCCATAATCCTTGGCTATTGGCTCATGGGCTGAGGATGATGGGAGCTGTAGACCATCAACAGTTGGAGGGCCTAAGTTGTGCAGCCCTGTCCTAGAATATATACCACCCTGAACCAAGGAGTAGTATTGTTACTTTTTCTCCTCCCTACCTGACTGTAGATAGTACATTCAGCAAACAGCAAGCCACCAAGCTTAGCTTGGTGCCCCTTCAGGTAGGCACACTGAGCAACTACATGGTATGCTCACCCCTAAGGCACGTCCTGGTGGCATAAAAATGTGTCCCCTCAATTTTTGATGGACAGTTTTGTCCGTTCATATTGCCCACCACTGCAGCGGGTTTTTCAGGCAAGGGGTGTCCATATTCCACCTGAATAGCATTCACAGTCTCCTCCTCCTTGTCTATTTTGGGCCAATGGGGGCCACAGAGGGGGCGGGAAACTGCTGACACGATGAATTCTTAAAAAACACACCACCTTGATGCCTGTGTGCAAAGCCACCAGCA
Organism: Hemicordylus capensis; assembly: GCF_027244095.1. Taxonomy (NCBI): domain Eukaryota; kingdom Metazoa; phylum Chordata; class Lepidosauria; order Squamata; family Cordylidae; genus Hemicordylus; species Hemicordylus capensis. The sequence goes on from NC_069657.1 coordinate 422,706,614, forward strand.
GGGGAGAGCGCAGCTCCAAGCTAAGGCTGAAGGCAGAAATGAAACAAAGCGGAAATATATATACTTTAAAATACATATCAAACTGCAGAAACAAATATGACCAAAAGCTAGGGTCAAAAGCTGAAATGAGAGCGAGAGGAGATTGCGCCCTTGAGCAAGAAACGAGGGGAAGAGAGAGAGAGAAAGAAAGAGAAAGAAAAAGAGAGAGCGGCTTTACATATCAAATTCCGGAGACAAAACCTGCAACTAGTAAACCTAGTGACACACACGATGTGTAGTGTTATGGAGCTATAATGCTGCAAGCTTCTAAGCAGGCCCTGATGCTGTTCAGAACAAGAATCGTATGTGGAAAGCAAGCATTTCTGCAAGTTTCCCAATTCACAATAATGGGGAAATCTGTGCAAGCACTGCTGTCATTCCTGCTGCTTCTAAACCGCTTCGGGGCTGACTTGGAAGTCTACAGCAGCCCCGGGGTGCCGTATTATTGCTCCATAGCGCTGCGCATCCTCGTGCAGGGATTCTCAATGTTGGGTCCCCAGATGTTATTGGACTTCAACTCCCATAATTCCCAAACAAAGGCCACTGGGGCTGTGGATTATGGGAGTTGAAGTCCAATAACGTCTGGGGACCCAGCATTGAGAATCCCTGTCCTAGTGCATTTGTAAAGGCTCTAGGGATTCAAAAGATTACCCTGCCATATTTTTGAAGTGGCTCTTCCACTTTTGGAACAGAATTCTTTTGCCAAGGCATGAACAGAGCTTTGAGGTTTGAGTGGCAGGTTCTAATGCAGTCCTTTAGATCAGGGATCCTCAACGTTGGGCCCCCAGATGTTCTTGGACTTCAACTACCTTAATCCCCAGCAAAAGGCCACTGGGCCTGGGGATTATGGGAGTTGAAGTCCAAGAACATCTGGGGGCCCAACGTTGAGGATCCCTGCTTTAGATCACTGAAACCCTGGGCTACCCAGATCTCAAATGGGCCACCCTTTACACAGAACACCAAACCCCAGGGTAACACAGATCTTAAATATGCGGGGAAATGACTTGACTAGCAAGCCAGAAGTTGCCAGTTTGAATCCCCACTGATATGTTTCCCAGACTTTGTTTATTAGTTGCAGGTTTTGTCTCTGGAATTTGATATGTAAAGCCTCCCCCCTACCCTCTCTCCACCATGCATCATTCCCCTCTCAATCTGCATTGTGCAGACTATGGGAAACACCTATATTGGGCAGGAGCGATATAGGAAGATGCTGAAAGGCATCATATCGTACTGCGCAGGAGATGGCAATGGTAAACCCCTCCTGGATTCTACCAAAGACAACCACGGGGCTCTGTGGTCTCCAGGAGTCAACACCGACTCGAAGGCACACGTTACTTACTTTACTTTGGCATAGTCCCATGGGACTGACTGGTCTGTGATTGAAGTTAGGGGAGACAAATGGAGAGTTGTGGTGGAAACATTACTTGCTTTGCTACATAGCTAACTGCAATGTTTAATTTCCATTAATTGTACTCATGATGGCAAAAAAACTGCAGCCGTTCTAAGGCTTTATAAACGATCTGTTTTGCGAGCCGTTTCTGTTTCACATTGTGGGAAGCATAAGTGATGCCGTGTCACAAGAAAATGTATACAACACTGATAAATTCTTAAAGCATTTGACCTTTAATCAATTGTAATATTTTCAACCCACAGAGCCCATTTAAATGGCTGCAGCCTTGGCCCTTTCTCCCCCATTTATCACAATTACTGCTGGGCCTGTCTGATGCAATACCTAAAGTGCTGTGTGCATTGACATCCAATATTTTATCATTAATTTTTAAAAAGAAACATTCCATGCTTTTGGGGGGAGTTTTTTCTCCCTTTTGCAGCTCTGATATTTTCCAGCACAGTACCCAGGAGAACCACGGGACAGTTTTGATTTATGCTAGGTCTGGCAGATACTGTTAATTAGCATTCACGGTTAGTAGAAAGCAGGAATGGTTAATTTCCCCAGCAATATGCTTGGTTACCCAAGCAAGCAGTAGCGACTTTTAATTATTTTTTCATCTTTGTTACACAGTCCCATACACATGAGACTTGTGGGTGCCTAAAGCATTTTGAACAGCAATGAATTAGGACCAATGTCTTTGACCAACCTGTTTTGTGGTGGCTCCTGGTAGCCTGTGATAGCTGTTCTGTACTCATGGTGAATGAGCTTTGCATAGAATTGGCACAGGAATCTTGCATCACTTAGTATTTAGGCCCCCCACCCCTAGGGGTGTAGCGAGCTTCCTGGGGGCCAGGGGACAGAGTGTAGCCAGGGGGCCTCTATCGCCCGTGTCCCAGTGCTGCAAGCCATGCCCCCTGCATCTGATGTCAGATCCAAGGGGGCGGGCAACCCACCCAAGCCTTTCCCTCCTCATTTCTCACCTCGGGGCTGGTCCCATTCTTGCAGGCTCAATATAGAGTGGGATCCCACCACTGAGGTCATCAGCAGTGGCTAGCAGCTCCGGGGCATGAAGCGGAGCGGAGCCAGGTGCAGGAGGCCACCAGGGGCCACCGTCCTCCACCGGGGGCGGCAGTGTTGGATCGGGGCTGGGCAGCCCGCCTCTGGCGGCTCCTGCGTGGCTGCAGTGGCCTCTCTCCGTCTTTCTTCCCTGCTCAGCTTGGCTATTCGCCCCATCCCTCTCAGCACCTCATGCCTCACACTCCCAATTTTGAGCTGATGCAGGCAGACGAGACAAAATACATAATGGTGGTCACGTGTCCTGCAGCATGGAATGTGCAAGCACGGAAGGCGGAAGCAGCTGCTCGGCAGGCTGAAGGGAGTGCAGCAGCAGGCTGCTTAGCCCGCAGCTCACCTGGGCAAGCAGGAGAAGAGGGTGACTTGTGAGGGTGAATGGGACTGTCCCTGGGGGCCCTTTAAACCCTGGGGGCCAGGGGACATTTGTCCCCCATTGTCCAACGGATGCTACGCCTATGCCCACCCCTCTGTTTATAATTTTGTCTTTATGCCTGTCTTCTGAGGGTAGCATTTCATCAGGGGCATAGCGATCATTGAGCAAGGGGGAACAATTGTCCCCAGGCCTTGGCCCCCCCAAGGCTCCCCCTCGGCCAGTGCCCCCCTGCCCCCTCCCGCACCCAGCTGGCAACCAAAGCACTCACAGGCTGGGAGCGCAAGTCACGCCCCTCTCCTCTCCAGCCAGCCTATGCAGCTAGCATTTCAATGAAATGCTGGCTGGGGAAGGGTGGACTCTCCCTCTGGGTATTGGCCTCTCCCCTGCATCTGACATCAGACAAGGGCTCCCATTCAGCCATTCCACCAACTGCTGATAGGGGAAATGAAACTCTGCCAGGGCTGTGACAGCCCCGTTCTTTTCACTGGCCCCGCCCCTTGCATCTGATGTCAGATGCAGGGGGTGTGGCTTCACGGGTGCAAAGGGACACCCAGGGGTGGAAGAGCCAATGGTCAGCTCTTGTGCCCCAGCCCCCCGCCAAGCTCCCTATGCTACACCCCATGCACTTCACAATCCTGATGAACTAGGCTCTACGACAGCTGATTCTACAATAAATGGGTTAGTCCTGTTCGTTGCTTTTCCTGCCCCCCTCTGAGTGATAGCAACAGATCTAAGTTGCTTTACTCCGTGAGTAAAGATCATAATTAGTACAACGGGGCAAAAGAGCACCTTTTTAAAATGGCAGCTCTCTTACATTTAACAGAGGGAGAAAACTGTTCAGCTCAGCATAGCACCTCTTAGATGGCTGTTATCAGCATCTCTTTTGCGCCTGCTAACTGTTATCCCCTGCTAACTGAGCAAAGAGGCACCTTTTAAAGTGGTCACACTCTTATACTCTGCAGGGGGAGAGCAACTGTCTCTATCCAATCCCAGCACAGCATCTCTCCAGTGGCTGTTGTTTATTTCTTGTGTTTCTTTTTAGATTGTGAGCCCTTTGGGGGAAAGGAGTCCGTCCTACCTACCTACCTACCTACCTGCCCACCAGGTAAGCCCGTTGCTCCTTTCCAGCCCTGCCAAGTGGTTTGTTGCTTCTCCCTGTTTGTGGAGACAGCCTGCAGACAGCTGAGCCTCAGAATTGAAAGGAAGCGGGGGGGGGGTACTGCACCCTAAGCCCCCCTCTTCCAAGAATTCTCCTCCCAGATGGATCCCTCACCTGGAGCTCCAGCCTCTTTCAGCTCATCTGGCCCACTCATCATCAGCCAGCTGCTTTTAAGGCTCTCGCACATGCCTCACATCCAAGTCCCCCCTCCCTTCCATCCCCCGTAATCTTTATTAAAGGCCCCTGGCCCCCTTCCTCTGGCCCCCTTGCTTCCCTCTCCCTCCTGACCCAGTCCGTCACGTCTTGCGGCGGTGCCCCTGTGATGTCACTGCTGGGCATTTCCTGCTCTCCTGATGCCGCTGCAGTCCAGCTGCCCATTCCGGCTCCGGACCTCGGGGGAAGAGGGTTCCCGCCCACTGCCTGGACTTCCCTGCCAGCTTCTGCCTCTCTCCTGTTGGGTAGGTCAGGGCAGCAGAGGAGGCAGCTCGACACTATCTAAACCACTTGGGGAAAGTGGTATATAAATATTGGTAGTAATAGTCGTTGTCGTCATCATCATCGTCTCTGTGTCCATGTTTTTAGACTGCAGCTTTTGGGACAGGGAACCATTTCCTTACATCTTTTGCTATGTAAACTGCTTAGAGCACTTTTTATGGTTGAAAAGCAGTATATAAATATTTCTGGTAATAATAATTTGACATGCATAGGGCTTTTTATTTTGTATGTTGCTGAGGTCCAATGTGGAGGCTGGCTGTGGTGTCTGTAACTGCAGCTTCTACTTCTTGTTTGTATAAAACCTATGTACTGAATTTCTATTGAATTACTTTGTTTTAGGCATCTACACTGCACCTTATGAGCCACCTACTGGAGCAGTGGGGAAATGACTTGATTATCAAGCCACAGGTTGCCATTTTGAATCCCCACTGGTATGTTTCCCAGAATATGGGAAACACCCATATTGGGCAGCAGCGATATAGGAAGATGCTGAAAGGCATGATCTCATACTGTGTGGGAGGAAGCAAAGGTAAACCCCTCCTGTATTCTGCCAAAGACAACCACAGGGCTCTGTGGTCGCCAGGAGTCAAAACCAACTCAATGGCACACTTTACCTTTTCTTCACCTTATAAAAACAAAACAATCATTAAAACATCACAGTAATAATAGTGAGGGCTATCAAAGATTAAAAACTAGAGATGTTGCCAAAGTTCAAAGGGTTTGAACTTACAAAAGAATTCCAGGAGCTTAAAGAGCTCAGGCTCATGTGACAGCTGAGTGCATGAAGTTCCCAAAGCTGAACCTGAATCGAACCCACATTCCCTGACCATTTTCAAAAAATGTAACTTTACTCTTGGTGGTGAGAGAGCTGTGGTAGCAACGTCTTCCCACTTAAAAAATATCAGCAGCACAGGATTATTCCCACCCCCCCTAAACTGAGAGCTTCCTCCTTGGGGAGGAGAGCTGGTATTATGGTAGCAAGCATGACTTGTCCCCTTAGCTAAGCAGGGTCCACCCTGGTTGCATATGTATGGGAGACTTGATGTGTGAGCACTGTAAGATATTCCCCTCAGGGGATGGAGCCACTCTGGGAAGAGCAGAAGGTTCCAAGTACCCTCCCTGGCAGCATCTCCAAGATAGGGCTGAGAGAGATTCCTGCCTGCAACCTTGGAGAAGCTGCTGCCAGTCTGTGTAGACAATACTGAGCTAGATGGACCAGTGGTTTGACTCAGTATATGGCAGCTTCCTATGTTCCTCTTGGCAGTTCAGGGAAAGGTGCAGGGCTCTTGGGAACTGTAGTTTCCCCTGTGGCTGTGGGCATTGCGGATGTCATGCATTCAGCCGGATACCTATCCTGTATATAAGCTTTATTTGGCTAATGCCAAAGTAGCAAAACGTGGTGGTGGTGGTGGTGGTGATGATGATGATGGTGGTGGGAGGCCCTGACTCCCATGGTTGGAAGGAAGGTCATCTATATTCAAGCAGAATGCAGTGTGTGAGATCATTCACACAATGAAAAACTGTGTTCTACCAGGTTTGGGAGCTGTGTGTGTCCCAGTTTTAAGCGACCCAGGTTTTCCTCCTACCCAGGCTGTCCTTAGAGAGCCCTGGCGGGGTGCAGGGCCCAGGGCAACTCAGCCAGTGCGGGGTCCCCTTCCAGTTAATTCTAATGAGGGTTAAAAGAGCGGGGCCCGGGGCGGTCACCCTGCTTGCCATGCCCTCAGGACAGCCCTGCTCCTACCTCACTTCCACACCATCACTTCTTCCCAGGTTTTCCTCTTATCTTGCTTCCACACAACAGAAAACAGAAAACTGGGAGCACACACACCTCCTGAACCTGGGTAGAACACAGTTTTTGACTGTGTGAATAACCTCTGTATATCTTTGTTTATAAGGCTGTAAGATTGTTTATCTGCTTTAGCAGAACTTCCTGGCCAATGAATGGAGTCATGTCTATTATCCGGCAGATATTTTTCTAACGTGTATCCATACAAGGAAATCCTGGTAGTACCTTCAAAGTACCAATTGGAGTAATAGAGCAAGGTTTTCTTATTAAATTGGGATTTGTTGGCTGAGCCACGCTTATGCAAGGTTAATGGGAATGCTGCTGATGGGTGTTTTGGACTCTCCGCTTTCTGCACCTGCAGTTACTCCCCATTCTTCTATAGCTGGCCCCGTCATGACTAGTTTGGCACTGCTAAGTGAGCAAAGAGGCACCTTCTTAATGTGGTGATTCTCTTTATTGAGCATGGGGAGAGCCACTGGCCCTATCCATCCCCAGCACAGCATCCCTCCAGTGGCTGTTGCTGGTGTCTATCTTTTGTTTCTTTTAATGATTATGAGCCCTTTGAGGCCAGCGAGCCTTACTTACTTACTTACTTACTTACTTACTTACTTATTTATTTATTTATATGTAAACCACTTTGGGAACTTTTGTTGGAAAGCGGTATCTAAATATTTGTCATTTTCGTAATTGTGCTTGACCTTCCTACTACCTCTTCATTGCTACCTCACACAGAGCGTGGCGTGAGACAGCTGTACTTATATAAGCATGGAAACTGTTTATTTTGGTATAGTGAGTTTTATCTACTCTGCTTAATTCTTTTTATCTTAAGTCCCCCGGAGTGATTCCTTTTTCCTCCTAACATCTTGATTCATTTCTGCGACTATCACTGCTTAATAATAACGAAGTATTAATTCAGCTGTTAAGTTCACCCACAGGTTTCTCCCCTCCTCATTGCTTGCTTTTTCAATTGGAATTCAGTTGGGAATTTCCCCCCCATACAAATGTGCTCCCTACAGACTGTATATTGAAATATGCCATTTGCAAATAACCAGGAGAATGATTTCAGTCATTATGGTGCTGTAGAATGGACACTCCTGATGTATCCTGTTCCTGCAAATACTGTTTTGTCCAAACTACGGGACCCAGAATTTGTCTCTCCTTGGGAACTTGTACGGCAATTTGGCCAAGAAGATAGAAATGTTCTGTTTGATTGGAGACAATGGCCTGCTTCATACAATTGTCTGAATTTAGCATCGTTGTGTGCACCTATGCCAAGGCTGGAATTGAGATTCATCTCAAGCCATAAACTATCATGGTGTGGGTTCACACAATCATTCTAATGTTAGTAACCCACATTAAACTTAGATTTGAATGATTGTGTGAACCAGGCTGGTGTCTGGGAGGAAGAGGAAGTGTGTGGGCAATTGTGTTTCCTGCTTGTTCCACAATACAACCATATCCAATGACAAGCTCTGAAGGATAAGCTAACATTGAGAAAGGCAGCATAAAAATTAAATAAATAATTAAAATACATTGCCGATTATTCTCTTTTCTCACTCTGGCTTGGCCTGGAAAGTGGGGGAAATGAGGTGGCACGCTGAGGCAATACAGCTCAAGTATTGAACCACTTTCTCCTTCTTTCCTTGCATATCTAGCACCTCGGACAGAATGGAGAGGAGGAGAGCTGGTCTTGTGGTAGCAAGCATGAGTTGTCCCCTTAGCTAAGTAGGCTCCACCCGGGTTGCATATGAATAGGAGACTAGAAGTGTGAGCACTGTAAGATATTCCTCTCAGGGGATGGAGCCACTCTGGGAAGAGCAGAAGGTTTCAAGTTTCCTCCCTGCCTTGTCCAAAATAGGGCTGAGAGAGATTCCTGCCTGCAACCTGCCAATCTGCCTAGAGCTGCCTGCTCAGGGCTATATAGGCTTCTGCCAGTGACTTCAGCCCTCAGAAGCTTGCAGGAGAGAGAAGACAACATCTGCTCCCAGGTAGACCCCAGGCTGTGAGTCTGGGTGCCTGTCTGTTTGCTTGTCCTGCTGCCCCCCTGTCTGTTATCTGCCCCCCAGGACTGGCTGGTGTGCTGAGGTGAGGCCTTGCAGGATTGGGGCCGGGGAGAAGGGTGACTTGGCAGTTTCCTGCATTCCAGCTGCCTAGAGCTGCCTGCTCAGGGCTATATAGGCTTCTGCCAGTGGCCCTTTGGGGTTGCCCCTTTGGGGACAGCGAGGGCCAGGGCTCTTGGCCTAGGTATTTGTATGGGGGGCATTTAATAGTGGAGCTTCTGTTTTAATTTGTCCTGGGTGAGACAATCTTAAGTCTGGGCTTAACTGGAGATGGAGAGACTGGGGGCATGTCCACTGACTGTGGGGTGGCCATTCTGGTCATGGTGGCGAACAGAAGAAGTAACGCTGGGAGGTCAGCGAGCCATTACAGGGGAAGGGGACTTGGAAATCTAATAGCTGTTTCCCCTTCCGACTATCCTGCCAGCTCTTTGACCTTGGGGAGCAGTGACGATCATCCCTGGAACCTCACCTTGCTCCTCTGTAACGCCAGGTTGGTCCAGAACAAATCAGAAGCCATCCATGATTTGATTCTGGATGAAGGCGCCGACCTGGTATGTATTACAGAGACCTGGCTGGGGGAGGCTGGGGGCCCAGTGTGGTCCCAGCTTCTTCCTCCAGGCTACTCTGTTGAGGAGCGTGTGAGGGACCGTGGGTGGGGAGGTGGAGTGGCTGTGGTCTATAAGAATAACCTTTCCCTTACCAGGATCCCTGTTAGAGTGTCGGACCATATCGAATGTGTGTACTTAAATCTGGGGACCAAGGATAGACTGGGACTTCTGTTGGTGTACTGATCGCCCCGCTGCTCAACAGGGTCCCTAACTGAGCTGACGGACTTGGTCTCGGACTTGGTGTCGGAGTTCCCCAGGCTTGTGGTGCTGGGGGACTTCAATGTTCACTTTGGGACCAATTTGTCCGGGGCAGCTCAGGAGTTCATAGCGGCCATGACAACTATGGGCCTATCCCAAGTGGTCTTGGGGCCGACGCACATTGCTGGTCACATGCTTGATTTGGTCTTTAACTCTGATCAGGGTGCTGTTCCTTGGGTGGGGACTCCTGTGATTTCCCCATTGTCATGGACGGACCACCATCTGGTTAAGGTCGGACTCACAATCACTTCCCACCTTCACAGGGGCGAGGGACCTATTAGGATGATCTGCCCAAGAAGGTTATTGGATCCAACAGGATTTCAAGAAGCCTTGGAGGGATTTAGTGTTGGCTCTGCTGGTGATCCTGTTGATGCCCTGGTGGAGAATTGGAACAGCAAACTCACTTGGGCAGTGGACATGATCTCACCTAAGCATCCTCTCCAACCTGCTTCAAAATTGGTCCCTTGGTATATGGAAGAACTACGGGGGCTGAAGCAGCGACAACTGGAGCGCAAGTGGAGAAAGACTCAGCTTGAATCCGACAGATTGCAACATAGAACTCATTTGAAGACCTATGCTCTGGTGATACGTGCTGCAAAGAAATGATTCTTTTCTGCCCGTATTGCATCCGCAAGTTCATGTCCGGCGGAGTTGTTCAGGGTTGTGAGAGGGCTAGTGAGTGCCCCTCCTCCCTTGAATCAGAATCTGGAACCATCAATTACCCGCTGTGATGTGTTTAACTAATACTTTGTGGATAAAATCTCTCGTATTCGGGTCGACTTAGACTCTGTTTGCACAATTACCTCAGTGTCTGATGTGGAGGTGTCCAGCTACTCCTCTTGTGTGATTAGGTTGGATTGGTTCCAGTTTGTGACTCCTGAGGATGTGGACAAGCTGATTGGAATGGTGCGGCCTACCACCTGTTCTCTTGACCCTTGTCCGACATGGCTTATATTATCTGGCAGGGGGGTTGTTGTAGAAGGCCTGGTAGAGATTATAAATGTGTCTCTGAGGGAAGGTAGGATGCCTCCTTGTCTTAAGGAGGCAATTATTAGACCACTTCTGAAGAACCCTACCCTGGATCCCTCGGACTTGAACAACTACAGGCCTGTCTCCAAACGTCAGTGGCTGGGCAAGGTAATTGAAAGGGTGGTGGCCTCCCAGCTCCAGACAGTCTTGGATGAAACTGATTATCTTGACCCATTTCAAACTGGCTTTTGGGCTGGCTATGGGGTGGAGACTGTTTTGGTCGGCCTGATGGATGATCTCCAATTGGGAATTGACAGAGGAAGTGTGACTCTGTTGGTCCTTCTGGACCTCTTGGCGGTTTTCGATACTATCGACCATAGTATCCTTCTGGAGTGTCTGAGGGGGTTGGGAGTTGGAGGCACTGCTTTGCAGTGGTTCTGCTCCTACCTCTCGGGCAGGTTCCAGATGGTGTCCCTTGGAGACTGCTGTTCTTCAAAATCTGAACTTTTGTATGGTATTCCCCAGGGATCCATATTGTCTCCAATGTTGTTTAATATCTACATGAAACCGCTGGAAGAGATCATCAGGAGATTTGGTGCAGGGTGCTACCAGTATGCTGATGACACCCAAATCTATTTCTCCATGTCAGCATCATCAGGAGAGGGCATAACCTCCCTGAATGCCTGCCTGGAGTCGGTGATGGGCTGGATGAGGGATAACAAACTGAGTCTGAATCTGGCTAAGACGGTATTGTGTGGGGTTGGAACTCGAGAGATGATTTTGATCTGCCTGTTCTGGATGGGGTCACACTTCCCCAGAAGGGACAGGTATGCAGTCTAGGGGTACTTCTGGATCCGAGCCTCTCCCTGGTGTCCCAGGTTGAGGCAGTGGCCAGAAGTGCCTTCTATCAGCTTCAGCTGATACGCCAGCTGTGTCCGTCTCTTGAGGTGAATGACCTCAAAACAGTGGTACATCTGCTGGTAACCTCCAGACTGGATTACTGCAATGTGCTCTATGTGGGGCTGCCCTTGTACGTAGTCCGGAAACTACAGTTGGTCCAGAATGCGGCAGCCAGGCTGGTCTCTGGGTCATCTCGGAGAGACCAGATAACTCCTGTATTGAAGGAGCTATACTGGCTGCTGATACGTTTCCGGGCAAAATACAAGGTGATGGTTATAACCTATAAAGCCCTAAACAGTTTGGGCCCTGGGTATTTAAGGGAACGCCTTCTTCAGCATGAACCCCACTGCCCACTGAGATCTGCTGGAGAGGTCCATCTGCAGCTGCCACTGGCTTGTCTGGTGGCCACTCAGGGACAGGTCTTCTCTGTTGCTGCCTCCAGGCTTTGGAATGCGCTCCCTAGTGAAATAAGAGCCTCGCCATCTCTGACAGCTTTTAAAATGTCTTTAAAAACACATCTCTTCACGCAGGCTTTTAATTAATGTTGTTTTAATGGTTTTAATGCTGTTTTTAAAAAGTATTTTAAAATTTTTAAATTGTTGTAATGTGTGTCCCGTCCCCCACCCCCATTTTTGTCTTAACGAATATTTTACTTTGTTTTTATTCTGTTGTAAACTGCCCAGAGACTTACGTTTTGGGTGGTATAAAAATGTTTTAATAAATAATAAATAAATAAACCTTGGAGAAGTTGCTGCCAGTCTGTGTAGATAATACTGAGCTAGAAAGACTAAAGGTGTGACTCAGTATATGGTAGCTTTCTGTGTTCCTATGTACTTGGCTACAGCATAGTTTTATCAGGATGGGGTGGGATAGCTGAGTACCAAAGTATTGTATGCCTTGTATGCAGCAGAGAGCACGTTTAATCCTTGGCATCTCCAGGTAGGTCTTGGAAAGACCCCTGTCTATGGAATGAAATTATACCTCAGTAGCAGATCACCTGCACTGTGTGCAGAAGGTCCCTCCTGGGTTCAGTCCTTGGTATCACCAGGTAGGGATGGAAAGACCCCTGCCTGCACCCTAGAGAACTACTACCAGTCAGTGTGGGAACTGGAGGTGTGATTTTAATAGAAAAAAGAGAAATGGAAGGGAAGAGAGGGGGTGCTATTTGTTGATCTGTTTCAGGCAGCAAAATGTCAAGGGCTGGCATTGAGTAGACCAGCGGCAGGGAGTGTCTTAAACTGCAGCATCCGGCAAATGTTGACCTACAACTCCCATCATCCCTGCCTATTGGCCATTATATCTAGGGATGATGGGAAATGTAATCCAACAGCAGCTGGAGGGCCAGCATTTGAGACCCCTTAACTAGCCATTGCAAGGAACTGGTGGTAAGTGGGATGAGGCACAGGATGGAAGTTGCTGTGTGTCTTTTGTGACAACCAGTTAGACTCTTTGTACCTGTACATGTCCATTCAAAAACCCAGCAACTTTGAAGGAAAGATTCACAAAATGAACCGACACATTCTTCGGGCTCCACCATAAGCATTCAATCTATGCAGAAAAACATATTGGTTTGAGTTTATGTTGGCAAGATACTGTTGTTTTAAACAACGGGGTTCTCAGGTGGAGAAGGGAAAATGTGGCAGTAAAGGCAAAAAATATATAGTTTCCAATAAGGATTAAACAAAGGGAAGTCAAAACAAATGCTAATGTCTCTCCTCTAAATCAGGTGGTGGAGCAGGTTGGGAGAGAGTGGCCAACAATGTTCATATTGGCATGAATCTACGTATGACAACCTCTTTTATTGAGACACCTGGGACCTAGTCAAACTAGGAAAAATGAAATCACGCTAAAATAAAATGTCCTGCATTCCAGTACTATAACTTTGTCCAGCTGTTGCTTAAACTGCAGATTGCCGGTTCTTTTCATGTAAGATAGGGTCAGCGATCGGTGGTATCTATGCCAATTCCAGCCCTTTGTAAGGGTACAAATTGCCCTTTTGACCCAATGTCATGAAAATGGGAAGGGAGAAGCATATATAGTAGGAAAGATGAGGAGACATCTTGCCTTCTTTCTCCTTTCTCTCATGCTTTCTTTCTTACTCCTTTCTCTAGTGAAGAATGGATGCAACATCAGCAGTCCTAGATTTGGCCTGAGGTCAGGGTTGCCACATGTCCAGAATCGGTCTGGACAGTCCAGGACAATGGACATCAAGATGTAGGAAAGTGTCATCCTGGACACACAGTGTCTAAGGAAATTGCTTCTCAGCCTTTTGTCTAAGATCAAGCGTAGTGTAATGTCTAGGAAAATTTTTTGGTATCAAATAGTTTACTTCAGAGATCTGGTTTACTTCAGAGATCTGGTTTCTCAGAATTATATTTCTCTCCAAGCAGCTGTGCCCAGGCAAAAATGGAATTGAAACTGCGTACCAATGACATGTTGTTTCAGACTAACCTATCATCTCAGATCAGTAAAGATATCCCCTTGGTATAATCTTTTAAAATACTATCCTGGCCCAGAGGATTATCTTTTAAAATTGATAACTTTTGCTTGAGAAAGGAGCTTACTCTTGCAAGGTTCCAAGGTAGATTAAGGCAGATTAACTAAGATGTCTTATCACCTGTGTTTCTGTCATTGTGGTTTGAAAGAAGCAGAGGATCTTCCTCACTACCTGTTTAAGTGCCCTTTTACAGAGGATATTAGGGGGGAAAAGTCTTGTAGATCTAGGGAAAAATTGTGTCAGTTGGTCAATCTGTCAGAAGATAGAGCATTTTCTTTTTTAACAAAGATCTAGAAATACTAAGAAGAGTTGCAATTTTTTTGCAGGAACTAGCAAAGGCCCCTCCCCCCATTTTTGGGGTTTTTTTTTTTGTTTAAGGTAAAAGAAGCAAAGCCTACTGATGCTGACATCAGTCAATCTTGTTTTTGATCCTGTTTGAATTACTGTCATTTGGGGCATTGAATTACTGCCATTCGAGGTCATTTTCCAGTTACTACAAAGGAGTTTATGCTGAGTTATAAATATCAAAGGAAGAGTTTAGCAGATATGTTAATTGTAGAAATGGATTTGGATATTCCAGAATCAGACTTTTCAGTTGGAAAATTTTACTATATATTTTTTAGCTTTTTTATACAGTTGTCCCTTGCCAACTGCGAGTTTGCCAATTGCAGATTTGAGTATTTGCGACAGTCAAACTGTCACCCCCCCCTTGCCAACAGCGACTTGAGTATTCATGGTTGGCGCCATTTTTAAAAAGTCAGCTGGTTTGGGGCCGATTTCCGGGGTCATGGGATCAATCTGAGGGTCAGAGGGTCATTTCTGCAGAAACCCCACTCCCAGCTACTGCTCCCCAAACTATATGAGTGCCTAAAATTCTCTCGTGTAATGAATCCTATCAGAAAAAATTCGTGAAACAGCCCCCAAGTCCCAGTGCCAAGAACTCTTTATCCTGGAAAAAAGTAGGGTTTTAAACCTCTCCTGTGGAGAGGAGAGTTGGTCTTGTGGTAGCAAGCATGAGTTGTCCCCTTAGCTAAGCAGGGTGCACCCTGGTTGCATATGAATGGGAGACTAGAAGTGTGAGCACTGTAAGATATTCCCCTTAGGGGATGGAACCGCTCTGGGAAGAGCAGAAGGTTTCAAGTTTCATCCCTGGCTTCTCCAAAATAGGGCTGAGAGAGATTCCTGCCTGCAACCTTGGAGAAGCCGCTACCAGTCTGTGAAGACAATACTGAGCTAGATAGACCAATGGTCTGACTCAGTATATGGCAGCTTCCTATGTTTCTCCCTCTTCCCCCGACAGTTGTGTCCATGAATTCTCTCTGACAAACATGATAACCCTGGCTGAGGTTCACCATTTGGCGAGTAAAGTCTGTAATTCTGATTGCATAAAGAACAGCTCTTGTGAGCTTTAGTCCATGGCAGCCAATGCTACATTAATTTTTTTAGTCTTTAAGTTGCCACAACTACAAAACTCTTTGTTGTTTCTGGGAGACAATTGTTTAGGCAGGGCACATGTTCTGGGGAAGTAAAAGTGTTAAGTGTTAGGCCTGTAAGCAAAGACTATTTGAAGCAATTTTAGTTAAGAGGCTCTTGGAACAAAGGGCCCATTCTAGTTTTGACTATCCCCTCCTCTTTTTCTTCTCCTTCACAATGTACAAGGATTGTACAATAAGGATTTATTTCTAGTCAGGAAAAAAGCCTCTTTAAATTGTTGGAGAAGACTGACTCATGAGTAGAAGCAAGGGGTGTGTACACTTGTATGTTCTTGCAGTTAAAATACGTTTAATTTTATTTTGGTATGTATTGGCATTAAAGTATTAGTTTCCTTTCTTTTTACAGCCAGAGAGTTCTATTAATAGTTAGATTTGTGAATCTTTCTTTAAAACTGCTATGATGTGTGGAAAATAGACTAACTGGGACTGAGTGTGCGCAGGGGGGAAAGGACATTTTTAGAGAATACTGAAGTGTTGTTTCTATTCATTTGATAAATCTATTAGTTTCTTGAGTGTCCTGAATTACCAAGTAAAAGGCAACATTTTCCAGATCTACATATTTTCCCCGAAACATCTGAAAGACATATACCAGAAGTCAAATCTAACATGTTCTTCTCAGGGGTCCTGTAAAAAATAAAAGGTGGGGGGGAAACCCTTTATTTTGAAAAGGCGCAGTGTGATTTTTACAATTACATAGCTGAATTATACTCAATAGGTGCACTGACTAATATAGAGTCAAATATTTTTTCCTCCTCCTGCGTACAGGATGGGCAGATGTGACAAATGGGGGTGGGTGGGTAACAGGCAGGACTGGCGTCAGAAGTGAAAGAGGAGAGATATCCCCTTCCACCAGTTCTTCACACCCAGGTGTTGCTAAATAATGCAGTTTTTCAGTAGTGACTTGATGAGAGATTCAGCAGCAAAGAGGAAAAAGGAATTTCAGTCAACTACTTTTTCTGTTCCCCACACATCTCCGTCTACAGCTTGATTTTATGTATGAAACATATCCCTATTTCTCAGACTGGCTCCAGAATTTAGGGGAGGGGGCTTAGTAAACTGTCCCCCATGGGCCATTCCTACATGGATGGGACCTGAGAGAATCACTCTGCCACCACGTGAAGGCTACGGGCACGAAGGTGGACTCAAGGAAGATCAATGGGCCCTTCTGAAACTTTGATTCTGTCCTTTTACACCCTGGTTCCTCTTTTGTCACATCTAAAATTATTCTGAGGGCTTGTTCTCTGCATGTGGGATGCAGGACTGTGCCCTCAGTGGTAAACTATACATTGGCTGCATTCGTATGTAACATGAAACTGGAGTTGAAGAGGCCAGAGGTTGCCAAGCCTGTATGTTCAAATGCAAGACACACCATCCAAACTCCAGTTTTGCGTGGAGAGTGACTCGAGGTTCCACTCTCCAAACTTCAGTTTGAACCCTCGGGTTGTAGTGAGCTTTGCCACCCCAACCCGAGGTTGAATGCAGCCTGCATTATATTTGAATGCTCAACTTCAGGCTGCATTCCCTGAAACCGGAGGTGAGGGAGGAAGTTCCTCCTTCTCTCCAGTGGTGTGGGCTGTCCTTCATGCAAGAAGGACAGCCCGCTCTCCGGCTCTGCCCTAAGTTACAGCTAGGGGGGAAACAGGATCAGGAGACTGTTCCAAAGAATAAGATAGGTTTTATTATAAGGGAACAACTTAATTGGCAAGGTTTAAGTGTGGTGGCAGGGTCAAAGGTTGTTCAGTAAAGCAAAAGGGAGTGAAAACTGACTGGAGTCAGGGTGAAGAAAGAGAGAGGGTGGGGGAAATAAAAAGAAAGCGGGAAAGTGAGAGCTAAAGATCAGAGCAGATTATGCCTCTCCTAGAGCCGGGTCTCATGATCCATGAGACCTGGTTTCTTCGGGTGAGCAGGGAGAGCAGGCTAAGCAGGGCTAAGCAGGGGTTAAGGGCAGGAGTTAGGGGCAGGGGTTCTTGAGCGGGTTACCCACTCTAGAACCACCGGGCTTGCAGCCGAGCCTGGTGGTTCTGACGATCTGCAAAAATCGGGCTAGGAGAGCCTAGCCCGATTTTTGCAGATCGTCAGAATAGCCCCCTAGTCTGCTGAGGGCAATGAGGAGAAGTGAGGGGATCTCAGGCTGAAGATCCAGGTTCCATACTGCTGTAGGGCCTTTACTGCGGGGAAGAAGGAAGACTTATAGGGCCACCGGATGCCTCTGAGAAGCCCAGAGCCAAGAGGTTTGGGCATGCCCTCTTTCTTGCTGTTGCTCTCCTGCAACAGTTATTTAGAGGCATCTTGCCACTGAGGCTGGAGGTGGCCTAATAGCCACCAGAATAGTAGCCATTGATAGACTTGTCTTCTATGAATTTATCTAAGCCTCTTTTAAAGCCATATAAGCTAGTGGCTACCACCCCATCCCGTGCCAGGGAATTGCAGATTAATAGCCATAAGGACATAGGGGGCTATTTCCACGATCAGGCAAAATCGGGCTAGGGGAGCTTAGCCCGATTTTGCCTAATCGTGGGAGCCACCGGGCTCGCAGGCAAGCCCGGTGGCTTCCTGGTGGTTAACCCGCCAAACTAGCCCTCCTCTTAAACTGGGTTTGTGGAGCGAGCACTCCGCAAACCCGGTTTTAAAAATCGTGAGTAGCTGCTGTGCGGCTCTGCGCCGCAGCTACTCATGGGTAGACCCTGGGCCGGGAGGCTTAAAAGCAGCCTCCCAGCTTGGCGCTCTCTCCAGTATGCCCTGCACAATCATGCAGGGCATACTGGGGCTTCTGGGGGCCGCGCGCCCCCTGATCCTCCCAGCCCTTGCTGGCTCCGTTATGAATCCAGCAGTTGTGTGGGTGTCCGATCCGGTTGTGTGGGCGGCCGATGTGGCAGGGCTGCCACCCTGCTCATGTGCTCACCCTCCCCAGGCGGGTCTCTGGGATTGTGAGACCCGCCTCAAGAAGAGCCCTGCTAGATCAGGCACAAGCCCTATCTAGTCCAAAATCCTGTTTCACACAGTGGCCATCCAGATGCTTCTGGAAAGTCCAAAGGCAAGAGCTAAGAACATGCACACTCTCCTGCTGTTGCTCCCCTGCAACTGGTATTTAGAAGAATCTTGCTTCTTAGGCTTGAGGTGGCCTATAGCCTTCAGACTAGTAGCCATTGATAGACTTGTCCTCCATGATGTAAATGGATAAAGCCCTATTTAAAGCCATACAGGCTGGTGACTGCCAGCACATCTTGTGGCAGAGAATCCCATAGGTTAATTATTTCTTGTGTGGAAAAGTATTTCCTTTTGTTGGTTCTGAATTTCTTGACAATCAGTTTAATTGGATGACCCCTGGTTCCAGGATTATGTAAGAGGGAGATAATTTATCTCTATCCATACTCTGCACAATTTTATAGACCTCTATCATTTCACCCCTCAGTCATCTTACATAAGATCAGCCCTGCTGGTTCAGTCACAAGGCCCATCATTCCAGCATCCTGTTTCACACAGTGGCCCACCAGATGCCCCTGAGAAGCCCACAGGCAAGAGCTGAGGGCATGCCCTCTCTCCTGCTGTTACTCCCCTGCAACTGGTATTGAGAGGCATCATGCCTCTGAGGCTGGAGGTGGCCCACAGCCACCAGACTAGTAGCCATTGATAGACCTGTTCACCATGAATTTGTCTAAGCCCCTTTTAAAGCCATCCAAACTGGTGGCCATCACTACATCCCCTGGCAAAGAATTCCATAGATTAATTATGCTCTGTGTGAAAAAGTACTTCCTCTTGTTGGTCCTAAATTTCCCAACCTTCAGTTTCATGGGGTGACCCCTGGTTCTAGTGTTGTGAGAGAGGGAGAAAAAATCATCTCTTTCCAGCCTCTCCACTCTATGCATAATTTTATACGGCTCGCTCATGTCTTCCCTCGATCATGTCTCCCCTTACCTGGATGGCTTTAAGAGGGGTTTGGATAACTTCATGGAGGAGAGGTCTATCAATGGCTACTAGTCAGAGGGCTATAGGCCACCTCCAGCCTCAAAGGCTGGATGTCTCTGAGTACCAGTTGTAGGGGAGTAACAGCAGGAGAGAGGGCATGCACAAACCTCTTGCCTATGGGCTCCCTAGAGGCATCTGGTGGGCCACTGTGCGAAACAGGATGCTGGACTAGATGGGCCTTGGGCCTGATCCAGCAGGGCTGTTCTTATGCTCTTATGTTCTTAGTTGCCTCTTTTTTCTTTTTTCTAAACTAAAAAGCCCCAGGTGTTGTAGCCTTACTTCATAGGGAAGGTGGTCATCTTGGTTGATGAGGTCCCTGATAATATTCATTGCTCTCTTCTGTACCTTTTCCACTTCTATAATGTCCTTTTTGAGGTATGATGACCAGAAGATTACACAGAACTCCAGATGTGGCTGCACCATATATTTGTATAAGGGCATTATGATATTAGCAGTTTTATTTTCAATCCCCTTCCTTATGATCCCAAGCATGGAATTGGCCTTTTCTACAGCTGCCTCACATTGTGTCAACATTTTCAAAGAGCTGTTCACCACAATCCCAAGATCTCTTTCCTGGTCAGTCACTGACAACTCGGACCCCATCAGTATATATGTGAAGTTGGGTATTTTTTGCCCCAATATGCATCACTTTAGACTTGTTAACATCAAATCACATCTGCCATTTTGTCGCCCATTTCCCCAGTTTTGAGAGATCCTTGTGGAGCTCCTCACAATCTGTTATGGATTCCATTACCCTAAACAGTTGATGTCATCTGCAAATTTGGCCACCATGCTGCTTACCCCAAGTTCTAGATCATTTTTGAATAAGTTAAAAAGTACTTGTCCCAGTACAGATCCTCGGTGGACCTCAATTCTTACTTCCCTGCATTCAGAGAACTGTCAATTTATACCTACCCTCTGTTTCCTGTCCTTCAAGCAGTTATCAGTCCACACATGAACCTGTCCCCTTATCCCATGACTGCTAAATTTTTTCAAGAGTTTTTGATGATGAACTTTGTCAAAGCTTTTTGAAAGTCCAGGTATACTCTGTTAAGCTAACAAACATTAAGCTAACTGGGCTGCAATTTCCCAGGTTCTCCCTGGATCCCTTTTTGAAAATCAGTGTTACATTGGCTACTTTCCAGTCTTCGTACAGGATCTGATTGTAGGGATAAGTTACATTTCCCCCCCATGGAGAACAGCAATTTTACATTTGAGTTCTTTAAGGACTCTTGGATGGTTCCATCTGGCCCTAGTGATTTGTTAATTTTTAAATTTTCTGGACAGTTTAGAATGTAATCTCTCATCACTTCTATCTATCTCTCATATCCTCTATCTTTAACCTCCGTCCCTGAGAAGCTCGGTTCAGGCACAGGTATATGCACAGTATCCTCTGCCGTGAAGACAAATACAAAGAACTTGTTTAGCTTCTCTGCGATCTACATTTCTTCCTTAGTAGTCCTTCATTTCCTCCATGTAGCCCTTGTCTACATGGCCATTTTATCTGCCCAGAATGGAAGCTTATCCTCAAAGCACAAACTTTGATTCATGGGACAGTTTTGCTTGGTCAAAATGGTTGCTGGAATCCAAGGTGAGGCTGGACAACAACATAAACTATAGTTTGGTCCTCATTCTTGAATCCTGAAACAATTATTTAGGCACACTGTTTTGCACTCACCTAATATTTTAAATTTAAATTTGGCCCAACCAAAATCACTATTAAAATTATATTACAAACAAAACTGTGACATTTTGAGTGTGGGCGGTGTGCATGTGTTTTGCTGGAAGAAATTATTTTGTTCTTGTTAAAATTCAGAACTTGTGCTGTATTTTCTTTGTGTCCCTGAAGTTGAACAGCAATGTGATCGGTTTGGAAAAATAAAGATCTGACAGTCTAAATACACAACCAAGTGTTTTAGTACTCCTTGGTAACGAGACCTGAGCCCTCTACCCTCTTTTTTCCATGCTTCCATCAATTTAAAGTGTTTCTTTAATTTTTTTTAAAAACCCTGAATAGTGGGGTTATTTTTGTCTATTAATTATGGTAATTGTTTCCTGTGTGGAAACCACATGCATAAGATGTGAAAGATGGGTATGTGTCAAAGAAAAAGAGAAAACTGACTGTGTGTGCTAGCAAACATTTGTGTATGAGTGTATGAAGGAGATGCAGTTAAGTCTTTGAAGGCTTTTTAAACCCCTGGAGAGAGGGCCTTATAATAAGCAGCATAGTTTATACTGAGGGCTTCGGTGCTCTTTACTGCCCCGTCTTCGCCTTTCCTTTCACATGGAGATTAAAGCCAGCGGTTGAAGCTTCTCCTTCATTTCCCATGTGGCTGATATAAATTCTACATCAAATAGAACAGAGGAAGGGAAGGTTTTGGCTGTCAGCATAAAATGAAGGAGATGCCTGACAGCTACAGAGAGCACAACGCTCAAGTCTCATTAATTCGGAGGGTGCTGGAAGAAAAATAAAGCAGAAGTAAGGTATGGAGATGCCTCATCCACTCCTGGACTGAAACGTTTACGAGGGACAATAGGAGAACAGCATTAATAAGCACAAGGGCAAATGTTTCCCAGAAAAATAGTTTGCAGATTGATCTGATGGGGAAGGAAAGCACGCACAGTTCAGTAATGGTTATGGAAACCTAGAATGTTGCACAGCTGATGTACTGTGGAAGCCGAGTAATAGCTCTCAGGATTAAAACGGTGGCCTGCTTCCTATTAAAAGACTTTTTTAAACCTGATTTTAAAAATCCTTTCCCTTTTAACTTTCTCCTGAGCTCTTCCTTCTGCCTGATAATTTCACAAAGGCAATAGAAAACCCAAAGGGGTTTATCTGGAAAAATTCAAAGTAAATGGCATATAGAATTTCTAAGGCTTGGGCCACTAAGGAGAGTTGGTTCATATTTTTTTCACCCAAAGCATTTTTCCTTTTAACACTCACCACAGTAAGGCGATTGCTTTCATTATGCTTTGCAAATAGTAAGTAGCAGCCACCAGTATCCAGCAACTGAAAGAGATACCAATGCAGGAAGCATACACTTATAAGGGCCAACACATGGGATGTGAGTGCTCATCTAGATACAGATATGAATCTGAGTATGCAATTCACAGCAGTGTCGAATAGTATGCTGCGTGCATGTGTGTGTATGGCTGACGTGAATGGGAATGCACATTCTCATCCTCTATCTGGAAACATTGTGCGAGGTATTTACTTGTCTAAAGTAAATACAAAAACAGGAGCTTATTGTGCATGATTGTTTCTGACTGGTAGCCCCTACTGTCCCTAGGGCCTGAATAAAGTAGGGATGTGCGAACAGGTTCAAATCCGACTGGTTTGACTTCAAACTGGTTCAACAGCTCGATGTCAAGCCCAACTCCCCAGATTGGCTCCGCATTGGACCAAACATCCCTGCCATTCGGGGTGGGTGGTGGGTGGTTCGCAATTTTTAAATTTTTTTGTATTTATCCCCCTTTGGGGGGCTTCTCCAAGGCCAGGGAGGGTCCTCTGAAGTCCCCCATCCCTGCTGGCCTCCATTATGGTGTAAATCACCTAGTTTGGGTGGTTTTTGGCCCTTTCTGGGCCTTTCCTCCCTCGTGGTGGCCATTTACGAAGCTGCAGCACATGCACAATGGCCCCCTGTGTGGCCTGGATCATGACCCAGCTATGCATGTGCCCATTGCATATGTGCGGGAGCCTCCAAAATGACCACCGGGATGGGGAAAAGGCCCAGAAAGGGCCAAAGACCTCCTGAATCAGGCGATTTAGACCATAATGGAGGCTGGTGGGGGGGGAGACTTCTAGGGACCCCCCGACCTTGGGGAAGCCCCCGGAGGAGGTAGGTACAACCCCACCCCCTGAGCTGAAACAAATTGGGAGGTTTTGAGGGGGGCAAAACCGAACTGGCCAGCTGGTTTCATGCACACCTCTAGAATGAAGTTTTGCATCTAGTCTGGAATAACCTTTAATTTCCCACATTGCTGTACTGTTTGTCAACAATATATAATTGAACCTTCCTCCAGATATTGGAATGTCTTTGAGGATTCTGTGCCATCCCATTCACATTCAGTAGCTGGGAAGGGAGGCCCCCAAGCAAGACTAGCATGCTCTAGCGGGCACCTGTTTCTGTGCTGCTCTAAGAGGCAAGGCTTTTCCGGAAAGAAGATCATTGGTACTTCTGATGAAGACTACTCGAAACTGACCTTTACCTAGGAAGTCTGTCAAGTTTCTTGTTCAGGAGCATTACCTCTCACTCATGAGGATCTACTTCAAGCAATTTGGCACTACAAGCATTACATCTACTTCTGTCAAGAACTATATCTTTTAGTTTGTGGAGCTTTTAATTAGCCCACATTGTCTGTATTCACATTATCTCTGTATTGTTGATGCCTTTTGCAGTTTGTGAGTCAGATTATACTTGGAGTATTTTTTCACCCTTTACATGTGTATACTGCATTTTATTTTTACCTGTCCAAGGTTGTTCACCAGTTTTTAGCCTATGGCATATATAAATTTCTGCTACTGTACTGGTATTGTTTTCAAAAGTCCATTTCAAAAGTCCATGCCTGCAGGTATGGTTATTGCTCTTTCTAAGATAAGGTAGCTTGTGCTCTCTGCTGAAGGATATTTTCAAGGAGAGCAGTAGAAGAAACACAGCAGATACTCTTCATATTGGGGATTCACCAGTGAATGATTTTATAGCACAGTAGTAATATTTTAATACTTTGGGATTAATATTTTGGGTTATAGTTAGGATCATGGTAAATCTGGCTATAGAGATACTGATTATATTGATGTTCAAATATATAATAATTTTTGTATGGAAGAACAAATCTGGGACAATGTTAAGACATAAAACGTTAGGAATAGCATGCTACTGTATAGATTTTGGAGTTAAAATTCTATCTGGTAAACAGATCTGTTGAAAGGTATTGCTGGTGCATTTTAAATAGAATGCATTCAATGAGAATGAAACACTTTGCTACTTTAGTACATCAAAAGTTGGCAGATTCAGATACCCTTTAGCTCTATCTGTGATAACCTGAGCACATTATTTGATCAGATATCATCGGCGGACATACCGCGCAAGAGAACCCTGTGTGTGTGTAAGAACCACTGATGAGGCTGTGCTGTAGGACTGTAGCACTCCAATGTAAGCACTCTGTGCACATAGTTGCATGATGCGACACCACTGGAAATAATGGGTGTCATGTCACACAGTTGTGTACAAGGAGTGCTTATGCAATGGAGCACAGCCCCATCATCAGTGCTTACATGTGTGTTGAGGTGTGGCAGTGCTCAAGCTGCCCACATTTTCTTGCATGGTATGTCAGCCATTGTGATGGGACACTGCTTGCTAGAAACTTGCTAGTCTTTAGCCAGGAAACTCAGTAGACCCTAGCTATTGGAGACCTGTCCATCCCAGTTCAGAAAGATCTGGTGAGGACATCTATGTCTGAAGACTGTGGGCCATTTCAACCACACAGTGATTTCTACACCCAATAATGTGAGGACGGCGGGGAGAATGTGCCCACCCTGACATCACAAAAGGATGTGCCCATGTGATCTTGGTGTGTCTTTTAATCACCTGTGAGCGACTAGTGAAGTCAGGGAGATCTTGGCACTTCTCAACCAGGTAGCCTGGGTGTGTAAGCAGTGCAGCTTGTAGAGAACCAGAGGTAGTGGGGAGAAGGTAGGAATCATCCTGCCCCCCGCCCTCCCCAGCCCCACTTGAAGTGGTCATGTGAATAACCTTAATGTCTGAAAAGGGCTACAGTTAGCTATGCATTTAATAAATGGAAAGCTGACAAATCAAACCTTTTTAGAACTCTGAAAAGTCCCTCCCTACAGACAAAGAAAGTTGGAAGGGCTTAAAATGCTCACTCTCCGGTTGCCTTTTCCTTTGCTCCTAGGAAAGAAGCCAAGCCAAGCCACAAGAGAGTTTTTTTAAAATTATCTCATCTAATCTTCATTATCAATAAGGAGGGAAGGAGAGGCAAAATGAGCTGTGAGTGAATACTTCAAGGCCCCACTCCTTTCTGCTAGTGGGGAGGGAACCTCCAAGCTTCTAAACATACAGAGCAGCATCTAGACTAAGGCTAGACAATCACAAGGATCTCACAATCACAAGGATCCTGCTTAAAAAGCTAAGCAGGATTAGTGAGCCCCATGGAGCTGATTGTGAGGATGCAGCATTTCAGGGCAATCCTGGTCAAACCAGTCCAATTAATTGACATTTTACCAACAGCTTTTCCAAAGAGCAATTGAATGCATCTTCGCTACACTTAGGCTGGGGGGGGGGATTCATATGAGGGAACCATTTACAGTGATGTCAGGACGGTGACAGAAGGTGCCGTTCATACAGCCAATGGCATTATTAAACTTCCCCCCTGATGATTTGTAGTTACTGAGCATTAAATGCATCCAAAAAAGGTCGCACTTTGGTGCAGCGCTCAAATGGCCTAACTTTAGGCACTTCCTGCTGCTTCTCTGAATTGCCATGAACTGTCATGAGTGATTTAGGACAAAGTGGAAGACATTATATTAACCCCAATAAAACAATAAATATTCTGTGGGGTCAACACCCCTCAGTGTTTAGCAATGACTGGACAGGAAAAGGGATGCTGTCACAACTGGGAGGGCTCTTGTACTCCCTGGTACTTGAAATTGGTGTACAGAGTGGAACAGTTTCTTCTCAGACAACATAGCAATTCTCATGGCAAGTTTTTGGTGGTGGTTTTTAACCCAACGTTTAACCCAACGTTTGTTTACTCATTTTGTTTAATTTTATTACTTGTATTGTATACGGTATCTATTTTATTGTTGTGAGCAGTGGTGTACTGCGGGGCGGGATATAAATATTTTAAATACATACATGCATGCATACATACATACATACAGCAAGCTGCTCGTCTGGGAAAGTCCCAGGATAGATAACCAGGCAGTGGCAGGGAAGCAGCAGCCCCAATGGAGCCACTCGCTCTGTGGCTCTTGTCCCTATGTCCCTGTACTATACAACATACATAGCATTGGGCTGTGAGTCTTACTGCAGAAAGTGACTTCTTTGAGTGTGCAGAGTACATAACTGCCCTGTAGTATGCACCTATCTATAGCTATGAGGCATTGTGGTTCATGCAGAGAGATCACTTGGGAAATGTTCCCCTGAAAAAAGATGGCAGCAGGGCTGGTATCAGAGGGCTGGCATTGTTGGGCAGCTACTGAGGGCTCAGGGCCCTCAGATGGGCCCAGTGCTGATCTCTGGGGCCAGCTCTGCCCTCACACCTTTTGCGAGGTGTGGTTTAGCGCTCAAATTCCAAACGTTCATTTCAAATTTGAAACAGATTCAAATTTGGTCCAAAAATTCGACTTAACCTTGCTTTGGCACTTTTAAAAAACCAATCAGGGGTTAGGGTTTTTTAAAGGTGCCAACTGGCTCTCGAATAAAATTTGAAACAAATTTCAAAATTCGAATTGAATTGCCCTTTTTAAGGGGTGATTCGATTCAAATTTGAATCACTTGAATCACCCAGATTTGAGTCAAATCAATCCAAATTTGAATCAATTTGGAAATCCCTAATAGTTACTCATTTGGTGTACACTCAGGTAGGAAGGGGACACCTGGAACTGGTGCTGGATCCCAGTTCTTTGATACATACTGCAATGTCTGTAGTTCCCAGGCTGGGATACAGCTTTAGCAATTGCCTTATGTTATGAAGTCACATGGTGGGGCATTACTGTGATTATGGGATTTTAGCAAAAATTCCTATTTTCTTTAAAAGAAGCAGATCTTGCACACACCCACTGTAGCAAGAGTGAGGCACCTGTTAGTTATTTGCTCAGTCGGAGAAAACTTAGATTTGAGCCTTATTGGAAATCCCCCCCTTGGGTAGCAACCTTCCTTCAGGAAATGGGATTACTTTGAATTTGAAGATGGTGACTAGTTGTTTAAAACCAGTGCAGCCTCTGAATAAATGCTTATTCTGTGTGGGAATCTGAATGGCTTAAAGCCTGCTAGGAAGCTCATAAAATATTTTGTTTGCAGTCACCAATTCAAATCCAGCCAAGACAATGTCATAGTGACAGATGATGATGATGATGATGATGATGATGATGATGATGATGATGATAATAATAATAATAATAATATTGAAAGGCTGTGGCAGAAGAAGACCAAAATAATCCCAGTGGTAATTGGCACCCTAGGTGCAATTCCAAAACCCCTTGAAGAGCACCTCAAAACCATGGGGGCCACAGAAATCACCATCAGCCAATTATAAAAAGCAACTTTACCGGGAACAGCCTATATTCTGAGACGATATCTAAAATAATAACAGCAACAACATTGATAACAAAATTCTGGCATCCCAGGTCCTTGGGAAGGACTCGATGTCTGGATAAAACAAACCCGTCAATGACACCTGTCTGACTGTGTAAACAAGAAATAATAATAAATCTTTCCATTTTTAGAATGCGTTTCACATATTCAGTTTCATATACATTGTCGGCATGATGGCATTTCCTCTTTTAAGAACTTAGGAGTATAAGGATAAGGAACTTAGCCTTGTACTGTGTCAGACCATTGGTCCATCTACCTCAGTATAGTCTACACTGACTGGCAGCAGCACTCCAAGGTATCAGGCAGGAGTCTCTCCCAGACCTACCTGGAGATGTCAGGGATTGAACCTGGGACCTTCTGCATGCCAGCAGATGCTATGTCATTGAGCTATGGCCCCATCCCCAAAGGGGAATATCTTACAGCAGATCATGCTCACATATAGTCACCCATCCAAACACAAACTGAGATGTCCCCTGCTTAGCAAAGGAGGCAATTCATGCTTGCTGCCACAGGACCCATTTCATTCCTCCCTCTCTTTTTGTCCTTCATTCCAGCTGTAACCAAACTTTAGGTATATGTAATAGCATGCTTGTATTCTATAGAATTATTTGCCATGGGATGCAGTGATGATGGCCTCCAGCTTGGGTGGCTTTTAAAGGGGCTCAGACAGATTCATGGTGGACAGGTCTATCAATGGCTGCTAGTCTGGTGGCTGTGGGCCATCTCCAGCCTCAGAGGCACGATGCCTCCCAATACCAGTTGCAGGGGAGCAACAGCAGGAGAAAGGGCATGCCCTCAGTTCTTGCCTGTGGGCTTCTCAGGGGCATCTGGTGAGCCACTGTGTGAAACAGGGTGCTGGACTAGATGGGCCTTGGGCCTGATCCAGCTGGGCTGTACTTATGTTCTTATTTATCCACATTTCCCCCTCTCTGCTTCTGTGGATTCTGCACTGTCTTGATCTCTGGGACATCATGAAGGGAGGAACCATATCACACTGATTCTGAAAGAACTGGACTAGCTGCCAATATGTTTCCAAGTGAAATACAATGTCATTATCATTATCTACAAAATCATTATCTACAAAGCCCTGAATGGCTTAGGTCCAGGCAATTTAAGAGCCTGGACCTATTTAAGAGTCTGGACCTTCTTTGTCATGAAGCCTGCTGCCTATTAAGATCATCTGGGGAGCTACAGTTATGGTTGCCACCGGCTTGTCTGGCAGTGACCCTGGGGCCTTCTCTGTGGCTGCCCTGGGACTTTGGAATGCACTCCCTGCCAAAATAAGGGCTTCTCCATCTCCGATTGCTTTTAAAAGGACCCTTAAGACACACCTGTTTCCCTAGGCTATTAATTAAAACTAATTTTGAAACTGTTTAATTGTTTTATTCTATGAAATTGTTTTAATTGTTTTACTTTGGGGATTATTTTCAATCAGTTAAACTGTTTTAATTGTTTGTTTTTATTTTATATTGTAATTTGAACTTATCGGGTGGTATATAAATATGATAAACAAACAAACAAACAAATTTAGGGCCCATTCAAATGACCAGTGGAATGGAGGGTAGGCTTACCTGGGGTTAACCTCAGAAGCCATGACAATCTGGCAGCTGCGGTTCCGTTGCTGCACCTGCAACCCCCTCCCTCTTCCTCTTCTGCTGAGTGCATCCCTGACATGAGAGGGGACATGTTTGTTCGAGGAGCTTCAGAGTGAACCCCAGGTCACTGCATTCAAATAACACAATGAAGACAGTGGAGCTCGGGTTCCAGCAAGCTACCTAACTTGAAATCAAGGTTTCAATCCTTGGTTTGAAGGTGGCAATGGAACCACAGTTGTGGGATTTCCCCACATTCAGATGATATGGCATACCGAACTCAGGTGAGTATAACTGAGGGTTGCCATGTCATCCGAACTGGGCCTTGGAGTCAATGAGAGCCGCCCCTACTTCTCAGGCCTTGCAGTGAAGAACACTGATATAAGTGGATGCATCGTTTGGTGTATATAGGAGAATAATAAAAACCATGTCTTAGGAATCCAGTAAGAATGTAGTATATTATACATTCCTTTGGTCTACAAGGCAACTTTCGTGATTCTGTTTAAGGAAGCATTTCTGGGAGACTTCTGGAAGCTGTTCTCAAAGTTCAGGGAAAGGTAAGCAAAATTACATCAAGGTATAATGAACACAGATGGGCTGATGCACCTGCATTCATAATATGAGAAACAGATGTAGGCCCATTGATTTACTAGGAGACTCACTGGGGGCTGTCAACTTAGTGCAAATAACTTTGATAACTGGGAAAATGGCAAAGGTCTGTCTTCCTGAGAGGCACTCAAAGGGTGGGCTTGTTGAAAAGGGCTCTTATTTATTTTTCCATGGAGTGAATGTCTTTTCAGGGATGGGATGTGTGGCAACCCATTTATGCTTGTGCCACGATTTAGGGTCGCAACAACAATCTAAGCAAAGGCATTGGAATAGCCCTCTGCTGCAAACTCCACCCTAGACGCCACCAGACCCTGTACTCTGGATCTCTGTCCTACTTCTGATGTCCTTACTGCCCATGTGTAAACTCTGTCCGCTTGAGAGTTTTCATAGCTTCTTCTCCTGTATTGAAAGCTACAGATGGAAAGCTACAGATTTACCAGCCCATTTCAAATTAGTATGTCAATTTCAGCCTTTGGTATCTTGCAGTTTCTGATCATACATACCTTTCCTTTCCACTTTCAGCAAAGAACTGCAGCTCTGTGATGGAGCACATGCGTTGCATGCAGAAGGCCCCAAGTTCAGTCTCCGAGGTCTTCAGCTAAAAAAGGCTCAGGTAGCAAGACCTCTTCATGGTACCTTGGAAAAGTACAGCCAGTCAGAACAGACAATATTGAGCTGGATGGACCAATGGTATGACTCAGCATCAGCTGGTTTCGTATGCCAACTTAGGGCTGGCTCAGATGTAACAGGAAACTGGAGTTGAGGGAGGAAGCCCCCTGAAGGGGCTACAGGTTTTTGTTTTTTTTTGAAATAGAATATAAGTCACTGTACCCATATTCAGATTGGCACTATGTACAGAGAATCAGGGCTTGTGAATACTGAACTGAAGCTTATGAGCTAGGATTGTATTCATTTGCTCTTACTTTGCTTCTTCTGATAAGTGAGTTAAATGTGATGTCTTAATAATATGGCTATTAATGGTGAGTTTGTTTCTGAATCAGTGTGAAATCCTTAGTATTAAGGCCCACTGGGAGTTTCTTGCTCTCTTTCTCTCATTTGAACTGTCTCTCTGAAATAATAGAATATATTCCAAGCAGTGACACAGTTTACTCTGCTTATCCTTTAATTATTTTCAGAGTACCTGGGAAAAGCCAAATTCTCCATTCATTTTTAAAACTTATGTAATAGTGATGCTACAATGCATAGTAGAGAATTAGACAGGCACTTCTGTTTAGTTTTCCAAGTACACCTCCACATAGTATTTGGGTATTTCATGAGGCCCAGCATACTGAAATGTGTAGTTTTCCAGCATTTTTTGGTCTGGCTACGTCCACTGCTAAATAGTTCTTGAAATACTAAAAGATTAACGAGCTTGACTTGTATTTTTCAGCTGATATTATGGTAAAGTTATCTAAAAGATGGGTGTCAGATGTTTGGACAGGGGGCGCAATTTCAGTGCTTGCCCTAGGTGCTATTTTCCCTAGATACGCCTCTGCTTGCTCCGGCAACTATTGGCTGCGCGGGCTGTCCTTCAGGACATAAAGAAGCCCACACAGCCGGCTCCTACTTCTCTCTGCAGTCTTGCTGACTGCAGTCAGCGACACTGCAGTAGGTCTGAACTCAGACCAAAGAGTCGAGGGAGGGGCAAGCAGAACCGCAGTTCCACTGGAGCTGCTGTTCTGCATGCCATCTGAACCAGCCCGCTCTCTCTCAGCATACCCTTTCTTAGAAACTACCTGTTGGTTTTTATTTAATTTCTATCAAAGTGTCCACCTTATTTCTATATGCATAAGGCTGCAGTGCTTTGTACTACTTATGACTTTTCCTAGCTGCCAGTCATTTGCCTGAGCTGAAGCAAGAGAAGAGTATGCCTGGCAAATGGCTAACTGGACAAGATCCGAGAACTATGGCTGGTGCACCATGGGGGTGGGGTGGCGATTTGGTGCAAGCTCCTGCCCCAGGGCCTGGTGCAACCTATGCTGGTGCCGCAGCTTAAAAAGGTTTAGGAAGACTGTAAGCCCCACCTCTCAAGGCAAATCCAATTGGATTGCCTCTCCAGCTATTAATTTTTTTAAAACAAAAAACAAAAAAGAGAGGCGACGTGATCATAAGTTCCTGATCTCACATCTAGCTTAGTCCTCATTTTAAATGCAAATATGAATTTGACTACTCATATTCCATTTAAGCAACTACCACTGGTCATTCTTTGGCTCAGCTAGAGTGTTGGTAATTAAGTCAATCTGGCTCATTTCCTCCGAAGTCTACAGTACTATATACATTCAATTAATCAGACTTCATTTTTCAAAGAAACTTTTCTGACCAGGAGCCAAATGTACGTGTGTGTGTGTGTGTGTGTGTGTACACACATACACACACACACACATTACATATACACACATTCTATATATAGAGAATGACAAAACAAACTATGTGGAAAGAAAAAGAAAGAAAGAAAGAAAGAAAGAAAGAAAGAAAGAAAGAAAGAAAGAAAGAAAGAAAGAAAGAAAGACCCAAGAATAAGTTCTTTGCAGAAGAAAAGTTACTAGCCTTATTCACATACTATGTTAAATATATGGAGGGAGGAGCGTCCAAGTCTTGTATGTGCTCTAGGTTCAGGGGCAAAACAGGGTCTACAAAGGATTTCATTACATGGGAATTAACTCCAGTTCATCCACTTAGACCAATATAAAGTTAATTATTGAACATATATTTTGAAGTATTGGAGCCAGAAAAAGCACAATGCTGCCAAACAATATTTAATAATTTTATTCAAAATGTACAAAAGAACCCTTGGGGCTCTCCTAGATCATTGAAACCACCAGCTCATTTAGTGAAGAATGTGCTGTTTCATATTGAATTACAACTTCTTTGCGTTCTCCAGGGACTCTGCAAATGAACATTTTATTATCTTAGTGGGTGCAAAAGAAACAGCCTTAGCTCAGGCATCAGGAGCTAGAAAGCCTTTCTGAGAGCAAAAGACAATAGCCCACATGATGAGGAAAATTAGTCGCATTGAAATTAAAAGTCCAATTGGAATTACAACTACTCAAAATAGTCCTGTTGAAATTAAAAGGACAAATTAGGTATTGCCAGTAAATGAACAGTTGTGGGTTCTTGCTTAACTTCTTGTTTTTTCAGACTGAGCCATTTATTTATTTCTTTGTTTGCTTGTTTATCATATTTTTATACCACCTGATATGTGTATCTCTAGGCGGTGCACACAATACAAAACACAACAAATATAAAACAGAATAAAAACAATTGAAACAATTTCATAGAATAAAAACAATTAAACAGCTTAAAATTAATTTTATTTAAAAGCCTGAGAAATTTTATTTAAAAGTCTTAAGGGTCTTTTTAAAAGAGATTGAAAAGCTCTTATTTTGACGGGGAGTGCGTTCTAAAGCCCCGGGACAGCCACAGAGAAGGCCTGGTCCCAAGTCACCACCAAACAAGCTGGTAGCAACCATAACCATACCTCCCCAGATGATCTTTAGGTGGCAGGGTTTATGACAAATGAAGCATTCTCTTAAGTACCCTGGACCCAAGCCGTTAAGGGCTTTATAGGTAACTAGTATTTTTAAGCCCGTTTAAATAATGGGCTCTTGAGGGGGGGTGCTGCTCTTGTGCCCAATCATCCTCTATCTTGCAATGCCTGTTTTCATGAGGAGATAATTTATGAGGTAGAGGCAGGAAAAATACCATAGGAAGTGGTGCCCTACACGCTTCAAAGAAATAGTATTACTGTTCATCCCTAATGGGAATGCCCCTCCAGAGCCTGGCACTTTGCAACATCTTCAACACCATTCTCTTTATTGTTATTTCACACGTTTTGTAAACTACATCACTGCCAGGTGCCCTGCTGAACCCCTCGGGTCAGTATGGGGTGGGGGGTGGGGTAAAAAGAAAGAGAGAACCTGGAAAGGCGGGTGTTTTTATTGACGACGTGAGCCTAGCCACCAGCTTGGAGCAGCACCTGCTGGGGGGAGTTCACAGTGATACCAGTACCTGTGCTTTCCCTACCCGCTTTCTCCAGGCCACGTCGGAATTCAAATCACTTGCATAGTCAACGTAGAGAAGGAGAGAGGAGCTCGCATGCAGAGCTCCTCACTCCTTAAAGCTTCTTCCTGTACTGGAGCTTTGGCCGAAAAGGACGCAAGAGGTGTCCTTTCGGGCAAAGTGGCAGTACGGGAAGAGGCTTTAAGGAGTGAGGAGCTCTGCATGCGAGCTCCTCTCTCCTTCTCTACGTTGGCTATGCAAACGATTTAAGGACGTTCTCCCGGGAAGGAGAGTTGTGTGTTGGGTAAGCAGGTTTCGGCAACTGGGAGGGTGGGCGGGCGGTTGGCGGCGATAGCCGCGTGGGCATTTTTAAGGGCCGTTTTGGTGAAAACACAGGGGCATTTTCAAGGGCCGTTTTGGCCCTTAAACGTGGGGGTGGGGGTTTAAAGCGTGGAGGGGGGGCGGACGGTTGGTGGCGACAGCTGCAGGGGCATTTTAATGGGGCATTTTAGCCCTTAGACGTTCTTCACAATATTTAAAAGAAGATGGCCATAGGTGTCTGGGCAGCCGTGTCTTTTTGGGCCGATCTGAGCATGCGCTCCGCGCATGCTCAGAACGGCCCAAAGAGACACGGGCGCACGGGATCACGCTTTAGCCTTTTATTATATAGGACAACCAACACTTTCCATTTTGCTAAGAAACATATCAGCAGCCAGTGCAGTTCTTTTAAAACTGGTGTTGTATGGTCTCCTTTGATTTTGGAATACATACTGGAATTCTTCTTGTGTCCGTGTTCCATACTGAGGGCATTAGATCTATTCATGTATTCATCAGGGGGACAGAATCACATGTACTATTCCCAGTTCATTTAACTGTAAATGTAGACTAAAGATATTAGTCTCCTAACCAAATACAGATTAGTTAATGCAATAATATTGTCAATAGCTACATATGGCTGTGAAACTTGAACTTTGAAGAAGGCAGATAGGAGAAAGATGGAGGCTATCGAGATGTGGTGTTGGAGTCGACTGTTGCATATCCCATGGACAGCAAGAATTACGAATAAGGAAGTTTTAGATCCAATTAAACCAATAATATCGCTAGAAGCTAAGATTACTTAGCAAAGACTGACATATTTTGGTCATATCATGTGAGCTGATTCACTCAAAAAGACAATTATGCTGGTAATGATCAGTGGAAGAAGGAGACGGGGATGGCCTTGTATTTGGTGGCTGGATATTATAAAAAGGACACTGGAATGACCATGGCAGAATTAAAGGAAGCTGTAAGAGATGGGACAGCATGCATGGAGTGCATTGATCCATAGAGTGACCGAGAGTCTGAATATAGAGAGGGTAGTACTTGGCTATTTCAGAATGATTAGGAACCCTAGAAAAGCAGGGTTCTTGATCATGCAGAAAGATACCTACACTTATACAGTTCTACATATGTAGACTCTCTGCAGAAGTTCACTTGAGCATGTAGAAGCTGGGAGTGGGGACAGTGTGCACACAATCACGCTCCTCCCTCCATATAACAACATAAAAACAGCCCTGCTGGATCAGGCCTAAGACTCATCCAGTCCAGCATCCTGTTTCACATAGTGGCCCACCAGATGCCTCTGAGAAGGCCACAGGCAAGAATTGAGGGCATGCCCTCTCTCCTGCTGTTGCTCCCCTGCAACTGGTGTTTAGAGGCATCTTGCCTCTTAGGCTGGAGGTGGCCTATAGCCCTCAAACTAGTAGCCATTGATGGACTTGTACTCCATGGATTTATCTAAGCCCTTTTTAAAGCCATCCAGGCTGATGGCGCTAAGCACATCTTGTGGCAGAGAATCCCATAGGTTAATTATGCATAGTGTGAAAAAGTACTTTGTTTTGTTGACCCTGAAATTCTTGGCAATCACTTCCATGGGACGACCCCTATTTCCTACTGTTATGTGAGAGGGAGAAAATTTTTTATCTATCCAATCTGTCCACACCCTGCATAATTTTGTAGTCCTCTATCATATCACCCCTCACGTCACCCCTCAGTTGTCTTTTTTCTAAATGAATTATGCCCCAGCTGTTGCAGCCTTACCTTGTAAAGAAGGTGCTCTAGACCCCTGATCAATTTGGTTGCCCTCTTCTGCACCTTCTTCAGTTCTATAATGTCCTTTTTGAAGTATGGTGACCAGAAGTGTACACAACTCCAGATGTGGCTGCACCATAGATTTGTATAAGGGCATTATGATATTAGCAGTTTTATTTTCAGTCCCCTTCCAAATGATTCCAAGAATGGGATTGGACTTTTTCACAGCTGCCACATTGTGCCAACTCTTTCAACAAGCTGTTCACCATGACGCCAATTTCCTGGCCAGTCACTGACAACTTAGACCCCATCAGCATATATGTGCAGTTGGAGGGGTGTTTTTTTTTTGCCCCAATATGCATCACTTTACATTTGTTAACACTGAACTGCATCTGCCATTTTGTCACCCACTCTCCGAGTTAGACATCCTTTTGGAGCTCCTCACAATCTTTTTTGAATTTCACTCCCCTAAACAGTTTGGTGCCATCTGCAAATTTGGCCAACTTGCTGCTTACCCCAAGTTCTAGATCATTTATGAATAAATTAGAAAGTACTTGGCCCAGTACAGATCCCTGGCAGACCCCACTTCTTACTTCCCTCCATTCTGAGAAATGTCAGTTTATACCTACCCTCTGTTTCCTGTCCTTCAAACAGTTACCAATCCACACATGAATCTGTCCCCTTATCCCGACTGCTAAGTTTTCTCAAGAATCTTTGATGATGAACTTTATTGGAAGTTTTTTGAAAGTGGTATACTTGGAAAGTCCAAGTTTACTATGTCAACTGGATCACCTTTATCCGCGCACCTGTTGACACTCTCAAATAACTCCAAAAGATTGGTGAGGCAAAATTTACCTTTGCAGAAGCCATGCTGGTTTTCCTGCAGCAGGGCCTGTTCTATATGCATCTTTGAGAATGCTTTACACCAGTTTGCCCAGTAGAGAGTTAAACTAACTAGGCTGTAATATCCTGAATCCCTCTGGATCCTTTCTTAAACATCGGTTTTACATTGTCTACTTTCAGTCCTCTGGTACAGAGCCTGATTGCATGGATAATTCTGATATTTTTGCAAGGAGGTCAGCAGTTTCACATTTGAGTTCTTTAAGGACTCTTTGGTGGATGTCACCTGGCCCTGGCAATTTGTTAATTTGCAAAGTTAAAGGTTGCTGCTCCAGGGGCTCCTCAACCCTCAGCAATAGCTATTCAGAGGCCACAAGACGCTTTAGTGGGAAGGGGTGGCTGGAAAAGATCCGCTGCATGTGTCCTTTCTAAGGTCAGTCAAAATACTCATTCAAAAATAGCAGCCTGAAAACAAGTGCAAAAAAGCCCTTCGACAGACTCCCCAAAGATGTGTACATACATGATGAGCATTTGCTCAAAAAAGAAGCATTGACTGCAGCATCTTGTTTACTATTCTTGCTAACTGAGCAAAGAGGCATCTTTTAAAGTGGCCTCTCATATTTAGCAGGAGGAGAGCAACTGTTTCTATCTAACCCCAGCATAGCATCCCTCCAGTGGTTGTTGCTATTGTCTACCTTATATTTCTTTTCAGATTGTAAGCCCATTGGGGACAGGGAGCCGGCTTTAGTTGTTATTTTTCCATGTGAACCACTTTGAGAACTTTTGTTGAAAAGTGGTATATAAACATTTGTAGTAGTCATTGTCATTGTCGTCATTTTGTCCCAGACCAGGTAATGGCTACTTGCCATCTTTTTGGTTGTCAGAATGCTAGCTAATAGTCCAGGAGGCCAATTGATTTTTCTGAATGGAGCCTTAGTGGCTCTAAAGTAGCCTGACAAAATGGCACATATCCATATATCCTGTAGCAGGTGAAAGGGGTTGATGTACGATGGGGCTGCACAACTTTGACCCCCCTGCTGAAGGATTACAGCTCCCATCATCCCTGACTATTGGCCACTGTGGCTAGGGCTGATGGGAGTCATAATCCAAAAACAACTGGAGGGCCAAAGTTGTGCATACCTAATGTAAGATGCTACATCTTCCCCTCTGTACCAGCCGCGTGTGTGTGTGTGTGTGTGTGTGTGTGTGAGAGAGAGAGAGAGAGAGAGAGAGAGAGAGAGAGAGAGAGATCAGTGAAAAGAAGCAGCAGTTTCTGAGTGAGACAGAGATCAATAGATAGGGTTTTGGAGAGTCTAGAATGGAGAAGTTGAGGAGAGATCCAAAGCACAAGAAAATGACAACTTAAGGGAGACCTGACAGAGCCTTATAAAATTATGCATGGTGTGGAGAGTGGCTAGAGAGAAGTTATTACTCCCTCTCGCACAACATTCAGATTCATTCTATGAAACTGATTGCCAGGAGGTTTAGGACCAATGAAAGGAAGTACTTTTTCACACCGTGCATAATAAATCTATGGAATTCCCTGCTGCAACATATGGCAATGGCCTTGGATGACTTGAAAAGGGTCTTAGACAAATTCATTAAGGATGGGTCTATCAGTGGCTACTAGTCTTATGGTTATAGACTACCCTCCAGGCTTAAAGGTGGGATGCCTATGGATACCAGTTGTAGGGGATCAGCAGCAGAAGAAGGGGGCATGCCTTCATCTCCTGGTTGTGGGCTTCTAAGAGACAGCTGGTGGACCACAGGGTGAAACAGGATGCTGGACTACGTAGGGCTTGGGCCTGATCCAGCAAGGCTCTTCTTATGTTCTTCTTAGGGTACAGGGCTTTCTCTCTGGTGATCTGATACCATATGTCGCTGCTTGTAGAACTGCTGTGCTACTTCAGCTTCATCAAATGTTAACTGGTACTTGCAGACAAGTACAAGTGTAAATATTACAGAGTCACTGTGAACCTCCAGTGATCTTTTCTCCATATGAAGCCAGAACCTAAGTAATGTTGCACTCCTGAAACTTCTTACTGTTCTGGGATGTGGGGAGTGTGCATAACAATATTATTGCTCCTTATTTATAACTCTTCATCCATTAGGCACTTCCATTTAATTACTAGCTATCAGTCAGCAGAAATAGAATGTTTTTATGATTTTAACATCAATAAAATAGCTATAAAGAGAAAAATAACACTACCCCAACGGAATCTTGTCTTTGAACACAAATTTAAAGATATAATTAAAAACACCAAGTGCTCATTTCAAAGCCATAAGTGATGGGTCTGGCATCATGCCTACTGAAGGAAGGCTAATTACACTATAAATTAAACAGATTTTTTTTTAAAAAACCCAAACATTGTGACCTTTAATAAAATTGTTTTTACAACCAGCTGTCAATAAATCACCCAAGCAAGCTAGTGAGAAGTGGGTACTTTACTTCTGTGAATTTCATTAGCTCCAGTTTATTTGCTTTTGGGTGAGCTATGATGTTTTTTAAATCTTAAATTAAAAGCTCCAGCCCATAAAATCTAATTCCAAAATGTTAGCATTTCAGTCCCTGAAAATGAGCCTCTCTAATTGCAGGAATTATTCAAGATTGTATACCGATCAGAGGCCATTAAAAAGAAAAAGTCCATGGGAAGGGTCAGACTTTGCTACAGTAGTTCCAGGAAAACCCTTTCGGATATATAGCTTAATGGGTGCAAAATGTCTCTGGATGGGGGAATAATATGTGTCGTTCAGTGAAACAATGTGTTATTTCAGACCTTCACCTTCCTTCTTTTTATTGCCTGTTCAGTTTGCTGGGTCATTCATACACTCTGTGATAAACTTCTTAGGTCTTCCTGAACTCAAGAAAAGAACCCAACAAAGGCCATGTGCTGAAGAGAGAAGATGGTGTTGTGTGGTGACCATCTCTTGCTGAGGAGCAATGATGGAAGCAGGTGGGAGGAGAGGGTGGAAAAAAAATGTATTTATCATTATTTATTTTATTTAAAATATTTATGTACTGCCACTCCAGCACACTGCTGCTTGGTGCGGCTTGCAATGAAAGAGTAAAAATGTAATGTCCAGAAAGCCAGTGTCGTGTAGTGGTCAGAGTGCTGGACTAGGACCGGCGAGACCCGAGTTCAAATCCCCATTCAGTCATGAAACTCACTGAGGCTCTTCTCACGATCGGTGAGAAGAGCCTCTGGGGGTTTGCAAGGAGAGCGGGCTAAGCCCGTTCTCCTCGCAGACGACCAGCCAGTCTGCTCTGGGAGGCCGCAGTGGCCGCCCACACAACTGCCAGCTCCGTGACGGAGTCAGCAGGGGCTGGGAGGATCAGAGGCCGCGTGGCCCCCGGAAGCTCCAGTATGCCCTGTGCAAGCATGCAGGGCATGCTGAAGAGACCCCCGAGCCAGGAGGACGGGGAGGTGGCTTTTAAGTCTCCCGGTTGGGGGTCTACTCGTGAGTAGCTGTGGATACTCACAATTTTGAAAACTGGATTTGCAGAGCGCTCGCAAAAGGGGAGGGGTAGTTAGGCGGGTTAACTGCCTGGAAGCCAATGGGCTTGCCCGGTGGCTCAC
The DNA here is from genome assembly GCF_027244095.1 of Hemicordylus capensis. Lineage (NCBI taxonomy): Eukaryota > Metazoa > Chordata > Lepidosauria > Squamata > Cordylidae > Hemicordylus > Hemicordylus capensis. The sequence goes on from NC_069657.1 coordinate 422,746,705, forward strand.
ATGGTCAGGCAAAATTGGGCTAGGCTCTCCTAGCCCAATTTCGCCTGATTGTCAGGATAGCCTCTCTGTGTGACCCGAGGCCAGTCATGAATCTCTCAGTCTAACCTACCTCACAGGGTTGTTTTGAGGATAAACATAACCATGTACACTGCTCTGGGATCCTTGGAGGAAGTGCGGGATATAAATGTAACAATAAAAATAAAATAAATAATATATAAATAAACACAATAAAATATTAATAAAATAATAAAACACAATAAAAATAATAAAATAATAATAACAAAACACAATAAATAATAATAATAAAACATAGTAAGACATAATAACAGACAGCAGCAAATGATATAAATAATACACAGGATAAAACAGCAGTCGGGACTAAAGAGCAGCAGTCAGTTTTTAAAAGTTTCTTTTAAAAAGAGGGTTTTAAAATGCTAGTCGATGAGTTTTCGACTGACGAAGCTGCTCTGGGAGAGCATTCCAAGGATGAGGGCATGGGTGCCCGGGAAAGGGCAAGAAGGAAGGGCTGTTTCCCCCTGCTGGATTGAGCCAGTCCCATCAAGTGGAATGTAAATGGGATAGGATTACAATCTGTGCAGAGACTGGAAAGGGAGGCAGATTGGAAAGTAAGTAAGGGTGTGTGTGCTATTTTAACAGAAAAAAGAGAACGGGGAGGGAAGGCAGGGGGTGCCATTTTGTGCTCTGTTTCAGGCAGCTAAAAATGTCATGGAAGGTCATGTCATCATTTGCTTGTACTGGCTGAGAGGGCTCTGCTCCTCATATTGACACCTGCTGAGGCCCTTTTGTCGAGCATATGGGACAGGGCCTTCTCAGTTGTTGCCCCCAGGCTGTGGAACTCTCAGCTGAGACCTGCAGGGCTCTCTCTCCCCCAGCCTTTAGTCGGAAAGGGAAGACTGCCCTGTTTATTTAGGCTGTTGTTCAATGAGCTGTCCTTTGCTCTTTTTAAACTTTCAGCTGTATTTGTTCTGTGTTTCTGTGTTTATTGAATTTATTTATTAATTAAAAATTTCTTGTATGCCACCTCCACAAAAGACTCTAGGCAGTGAACAACAACAATACCAATAACAATTAAAAATAGTTTTATTTTAAAATTTAAAAATTAATGGGCAAAAGCCTGGTGAAACAGGTAGGTCTTAAGTAGGGCCTTGAAAGCAACTAAGGAGGGGGCTGAACAAATCGTTGCAGGGGGGGAAAAGAGTGTTCCAAAGAAGAATTGTTAACTGCCCTGGGGTCTTAGGATGAAGGGTGGTTTATAAATATAAATATAAATAAACATTTGGCTTACATGTCTTGAGTGGTAGACCTGTCCTCTGCTACAGACAGTTCCCTAATCTAAATGACTCTTCATGCATCATCAAAAGGAGAGGAGAGCTGGTCTTGTGGTAGCAAGCATGACTTGTACCTTTAGCTAAGCAGGGTCCACCCTGGTTGCGTATGAATGGGAGACTAGAAATGTGAGCACTGCAAGATATTCCCCTTAGGGGATGGAACTGCTCTGGGAAGAGCAGAAGGTTCCAAGTTCTCTCCCTTGCATCTCCAAGACAGGGCTGAGAGAGATTCCTGTTTGCAACCTTGGAGAAGCCACTGCCTGTCTGTGAAGACAATACTGAGCTAGATAGACCAATGGTCTGACTCAGTATATTGCAGCTTCCCATGTTCTTATGACAGCACACCTACAAACAGAGACAAAAATTCAGGGATGAGGCCTGCAACAAACCCAAACCTAGATGTCAACTCTGTCCCCATGTGCAATACCATTACAGGGCTTAATACAATTAATGCAATTCTATTACAGGGCTTAACCCTGCTGACGCCTCAATCTGATATATTGCATTGACTGCTAACAACACCCTTCTGCTATTTACACAGAACAAACAAGTAAGCTTTTAAGCAGTAGAATAAATGGACTCAAATCTCACATGGGAAATGCTGGTTTCTTTCACGATGCAGGTGTTAAATTAACAAATTATATATACAAAACATTTTCACCCATGAAAAGTATTACAAATGGGTCACTCTGTTCTTGCATGCATTTGGGCTTTGTGTAGGGGTGTCACGTCTACCTTAAGTGGTGCATTGGGGAAATGCTTGACTAACAAGCAGAAGGTTGCCGGTTTGAATCCCCACTGGTACTATATCAGGCAGCAGCGATATAGGAAGATGCTGAAAGTCATCATCTCATACTGCACGGGAGGAGGCAATGGTAAACCCCACCTGTATTCTACCAAAAGAAAACCACAGAGCTCTGTGGGCGCCAGGAGTCGAAATTGACTTGACGGCACACTTTACCTTACCTTAGGGATGTCACATGGCTTTTTGAAGTGCCAGCTTCAGGTTTTAGGGGACCCTTGGATAAGAGGGCGCAGAGGGAGGTATCTGGGGGAGTGCCACAGAGTTCTCTCATGGGTCCTATGCTGTTCAGTACTTTTAAAAGTGATTTGAAAGAGGGAGTGGAGGGGATCCTCATCAAATCTGCAAATAACACATGGCTAGGTGGAATAGGTAACTCCTTAGAAGGCAGGTTCAGCCTTCAGGAAAAAGGTGGGGCATAAATGTTTAAAGAAACCAAAATATACATTTCAGATCCTCTGCAGAAGTTCCTTCCAGTTCAGAACAAGTAAAAAACAAACCACAACGGTAACGCATTAATTAGGCCTAAGTGGATTGCCAACAAGAGAAGACATTATGAAAATATTGTTGCTACATAGTAGTCTTGATTACTGGTCCAGTCGCTTCTGTCTGTTGAATTTGCTTAGCACATAGTGTGCTTTTGATATTGTAACTGGAGTAGCATAGGGCACAACCACAGAAAAGCAGCAGCCACCCCTTTGCCCAAATGCAAGCAGAGATATAGCTAACTCCACTGCGTCCAAGTGGTCTTTTGGGTAGTTTTGGATAGCATGTGAATTGTCTGCAGTCCTGCCTCTGCTGCATCCTATTGCTGTGCTGCATACACAGCATTTTGCAGTGGGGGCTGTTACCCTCACAAGACATTGACTGCGGGGGGGGGGGGAGTGCTATTATTGGGTGGGTCACGGTGGGTGGGTTCAAAGAACATGAACTGCCCAGCTTCTGGGAGCCTACTGGCTCGCCCCTCCCCTCAAGCTCTGGCCGGTCTCATTCCCAGCCAGCTTCATTGTCGGCTGGGTGTTTTCTTCATTATCTCCCTGAGCAAGGAAGAGAATGCAGAAAACACCAAGCCGACAACAAAGCCGGCTAGGAAACGAGCTCCAGCGGGCTTTGTGGGCCCTTCCGGGTGCTGGCCATGCTTCCTGCATGTGACGTCATGTGCAGGGGATGTGGCTGCTGCACACAAGGGCACAGTAGGGAATGGGGCAAACACGAGCCCACTCTCCTGGCATCGACCTATGTTGCTTCTGCAATGGCTCACAACTGTGAGTGGCATCCAGACCTTTGATGCAGAGGTGCACTGTTAGTGGAAGCTCCTTCCATGAACAGAGAGTTGTGCATCCCTGTGAGCAGTGGTGCACCGAGCTAATCTTGGGGCCAAGACTTGAAGGGCTTCAGAGGCCCCCTGCCGTGAGGCCCCCCCTTAAGAGGAAAAAAAAGGAAAGAAACCTTCGTTTCGGGGACTTCCCTGAAATCCTGCCGCTGCCCCACTGCACCAATCTTTTCCATTTTTGCTGCCATGTGTGCGGTCTGTTGGAGATGAACTTCCAGTGCATTGACCTTTTGCACCAACTGTCCTAATGACCACTAGGGGCACTGGGAGTAGAGACACCTCCCACCTTCAAGTGTCCCACTTCCTCGAGCTCAGCAGGAGGGCAGGGATGGGGTTGCCCGCCCAACTCTTTTTGCACGACTGAGTTTGGCTTTCCATGCACATGCAACTCTTTTTGCACGACTGAGTTTGGCTTTCCATGCACATCATAGGAACATAGGAAGCTGCCATAAACTGAGTCAGACCATTGGTCTATCTAGCTCAGTACTGTCTTCACGGACTGACAGCGGCTTCTCCAAGGTTGCAGGCAGGGATCTCTCTCAGCCCTATCTTGGAGAAGCCAGGGGGCGTAACTTGAAACCTTCTTCTCTTTCCCAGAGCAGCTCCATCCCCTGAGGGCAATATCTTCCAGTGCTCACACTTCTAGTCTCCTATTCATATGCAACCATGGTGGACCCTGCTTAGCTAAGGCGACAAGTCATGCTTGCTACCTCAAGACCAGCTCTTCTCTCTGGGTGCTCACCAGGGGCATGCCTTTCCACTCCCCCCCCCGTGATTCGTGCTACCTAATTGTGGGCACAACCCTTTGCCCCTTCCCAGCCACCCACTCGGGGGTCCCAAGAAACGCCAAGGGGGTGGCGGAGCGTGATTTATATCCCCCACAGTACAAGCATGTGGGGTGGGTGCTCCACCTGCTTCCTGTTGGTTTGCAATGGCTCCTGCCTGCCTGTCCCGTGCCTCCTCCCCAGTACAGCTGGGGGTGGAAGGAGCAGAGGAGGAGTGAGCATGCCCTGCCTCCCCCTCAGCATGTTCACTTTGCCACTGCCGAGCAGAAGGGGGAGGTGGTGACTGGCGCCCAAGGGCACTGCAGTTCTCTCCTCCTCTCCCCGCCATGCCCCTCTTGCCACCAGCGCATGGCCATCTTCTGCTGCAGCTGCCACCACTCATGCCCGCTTCTGCCATACACCTGACTTGCTTGCTCCCCCTCCCTTGGCGAAAGATGTGTGGTGAAGATGGAGGTGGTGGAGGAGGAGAAGGAGGCAGGCTGGCCACAAGCTAGTGTGGGTGGCAGTGGCAGTGGCCAGCGAAGTGGCCGGTGGCAAGAGAAGTGTGGGGGGAGAGGGGTGAAAGAAGGGGTGGAACTGGTGAGGGTCTGGGGTGCAGAGGTATAGCTATGATTGAGTGGATGGGTTTGACCTGGGTCCCCCCAGTTCCATCCCCCTATTTCTTTCATTATCTCCCTCACTCTGAGGGTCCACCAGGGACAGGGGTGAACACTCTTCCGTAGCTGCACCTCTGGTGGGGTACACACATGCATGAGCACACACGCTGCTGGGATAGGCCCCCCCTGCACACTGTTGGGATGGGGCCATAAGCCAGGAGGCTTGAACAGAGGCCCCTTATGGGCTTCCTATGCCACTGCCTAGAACATTACCAGTACATTACTTGGCTATACATTGCTGGAAAAGATTCAGAGTGGTGGCCAGATCAATCGTCTTTCAGGGAAGTTTTTCTGCCGTTATTGATCTTCTTCTGGAAGAAGCCTAAGTTTCCTCAGAACACAATTTGAAAAAGCGCTGCTCTAATAATGGTTATGTGTATTGGGGGTGCTGTGGTCCCCTGTGCTGTGCTATGTCAGGGGGTGCTTTTGGGACCTCTTGGGCTCCTGTCGTCCATGCTGCAGTACCTGATGGTTGGAGCTTTATCACTGCTTTCATGTCATGAAGCCATAAAATACTCTTCTGTTTGAGAGGCTTTCATGATGATGGCCTGTTCTCCTGCAACCCAGCCCAATATTAATGCAGTCATCTTTTCACTGGTTCCTACAAATTTCTTTGCCAGCACAGTGGTTCACACAGGATTTATTATCCCACGTTTGAACTGGGATTCAAAATATTGAGGAAAACTAAGCCAAGGAAATATTAAAGGGAAAAGAGAAGGTACTTGAATAAGTCCCACACAGCACTCCTTTTCCAAAGGGGAAATGCAGCCTTTTTTCATAGCTATCTTTTTGAAACATGGATGCTGGAGACATTTTTATATACTCTGTTTTATTTGCTTTCAAGAGTATTTCCCTCCTCTATTATTACATTGCCCTTGGTATCAGACAGACTCCTATATGAGCTGTGCTCATATGTCATAATGACATAATGCACAGTAAAACCCTAATATTAAAACAAAACCTCTTAACATTTATATGGTGGGTGAAATAAATCAACTTTAAATTATTTCTAAATGCTGCAAAAGGGCAATGCAGCTTTGAATGTAACTATTGATATTTAGGAGAGGGGGGTGGGAATGGAAAGTCAGAACAAATTCATTTGGGTTACTCAGCTCCTGTGAAGAAATATATATAAATCTTGACCTGGAGTTTTTCTTCCTGGATTCATCAATCAATGAGTGCTAGCTAGTTAACTTGAAATACTTCAATTTAACATGCCTGGCTTATGTAGACTTAAAAAAAAGAAAATATTTGTATAATTTGGCAGCCATTCCATTATCCTTAGTTGTCTAATCAGGACAATATAAATTAGTAACTGTAGAATACTGGTATAATATAAGAAAGAAGTTTCGCTCCCCTCATTTCCTTAGTACACATGTTACAGTTTTCCCAAAACAGGTACCCAGCTGAATATCCAGGCTATGTGCGCTTTTGTTTGTTTATTTAAGATATTTTATTTTACCCTGCACCTTTGCTGTAGTCTCAGGGCAGCTTACAATCATAAGATCCAAAACAGACAAAAAACACAATAAAAACAACTGCAGATTCTAAAAACAATAGTCATAATTCAAAGGATAAAACCCATTCAGATGTGTGAAATGAAATAATTGTAAAACATAGTAAAAGGTAAAGTGTGCCGTCGATTTCGACTCCTGGTGCCCACAGAGCCCTGTGGTTTTCTTTTGGTAGAATAGAGGAGGGGTTTACCCTTGCCCCTTCTGCGCAGTATGAGATGTTGCCTTTCAGCATCTTCCTATATTGCTGCTGCCCGATATAGTACCAGCAGGGATTCAAACTGGCAGCCTTCTGCTTGTTAGTCAAGCATTTCCCCGCTGCGCCACTACACACTAGCTATTGCTGGAAATGTTTGATTAGATAAAAATGTCTTTATTTGGTGCCTGAAATGTGAGAAGGAGGAAGCAGAATGAACCTCCTGAGGGAGGGAGTTTCACAAGGAGGTGGCCACTGTGAAGAAGCCTGAGCCTCAGACAAGAGTTACACATGTAGGGTGCCCTCCCTGCCTGATCTTACAAGGTGGGCATATTCATGTGGACTGAGGAGAAACTGGCTTGCTAAAACCACCTAGTCAGTTCCTGATAAGAGATTTGAACTAGAGACTACTTCTAGAGTGGGACATTTTCAAAATATTTTATCCCCCCGCCCGACCATTTTATTGACAAAATGGAAAGGACATTAACCCTCATCGGGAGTAATGATTTTTTACACATGAGTAGGACTTCTTACTCCCAAGTAGTCCAATTGGTTACATTGGATGCCCCCCAAAGTTTGCAAGTCACAGAACCCAGGGGACTGCAGCGGTGATCCCACATCCCAAGCATGGTGCCCTGAGCCATGCATGACTCACAGAGAATGTGAGCTGTTAGCAAAGAAAAATGAACATTTCAGACCCCCCACTAATGAGGATCCACACTAGGGATGTACACAAACTGACCCGGCCCAGCTCAGCTTCGGACTCTCCGGTTGTTGTGAGTTTTGCTGCTCCTACCTCCTGAGGTTTGAGTTTGGGGTCATTACATCTGAACGCTGAATTGAAGGCAGCCTTCTCTGAGACCAGAATGGAGGGGAGGAAGCTCCTCCCTCTCTCTGTTCCAATTGGGTGCCGTGGCTGTCTTTCATACGAAGGAGGAATCCCGGCAGCCAGTTTCCCCGCCCATGTAGCCTGTTCTCCCTCCTCTTTGCAGTCTCCTTGACTGCAATTCGGATCCTTGTGGTTATGTCCAAACATGGACAGATTAGCGCGTGGGGCTGGGGCTGGGGGGACAAAACTGTGGGCCCACTGGACCCTCAGTTCTGCATTACAGGTGTAGCAAAAACAAAACAAGCACATTTCAGCTACAAATCTGGGTGCTGAGTTGCAAATACACACACAGGTTCCAAACTATGCTGTGGTTGGAAGCCGTTCTAAATACAAAAGCCCCAATCTTGTTCCGAGTGCCAAACTACACATCACTTTTAACCAATCATCAACAGATGGGTTTAAGCAAGAAGTGGACCAGAGGTGGCCCTCAGGAAGCTGCTTTATACAGAATCAGAGCATTCGTCCATCTAGCTCAGTACAGTCATCCCTCGCCAACCACTAGGGTTCCGTTCTGGCAGAACCTCACCGTTGGCAAATTCACGGTTGTGAGGCATTAAAGTCTATGGGAAACTGGGGGTTAGGGGAACCATGACCGCAATAAGACCTAAAAATAAAGGAAGAAATACAAAACAAATGCTTTAAAAACCCAAACATCCTGTAATATCACCAGGAGTCATCAAGAAGAATGAGCAGATTAAACCTCTGGAAATTTTCTGAAAACCCCCCCCCCCAAATAATAATTCAAAGGCATTTTAAATTGGTAAGGGTCAGCAAGGTCAGCAAGGGTCACCAAGAGGAATGAGCAGATTGAAACTCTGACCCCCCCCCCAAATTAACTGAAAACCCCCCATCAGATACTCAGTTGCGGTTGGCAAGATCCGTCACAATTTCCTATTCGCATATACTCAAAACTGCGGTTGGTAAAACTGTGGTTGGCAAGGGATGACTGTATTGTCTACACCAGGGATGCTCAACTTCAGCTCTCTTGCAGATGTTGGCCTACAACTCCCATCATCCCTGGCTATTGGCTACTGTGACTGGGGATTATGGGAGTTGTAGGCCAAAAACAGCTGGAGGAGACCTAAGCTGAGCAGGCTTGGTCTACACTGACTGGCAGCAGCTCTCCATAGTGGTCTTTCCCAGCCTTACTTGGAGATGACAAGAACCGAACTTGGGGCCTCCTGCATACAAAGCAGACGCCAAACAGCTGCAGAGAAGCCTGATTTAGTGCAGGAGGTGTGTGTGTAGCGGGAGGGGGAGTTTAGCACTTTCTCTTTCCATAATTTCTATGCCAAAAATATCCCCCCCACCCCCAAAACAGCTCTTTGTACCTGAAACAGCTATTTGCACAAATAATTGGCTCACATTGGCTCTTTGGCTGGTGGATGGCTGGCGGCCTTTTGGATCACAAGTGGTTCCAACCGCCAACATTATGAAATCCAACATGTACCAGATGGTGTGAAATAATCTTCCTGCAGGGGGAGAGGAGACCTGCATTTCTCTCTCTATTAAAGAATGTGACTGGATGTGCATTCCCATCATAAGGGAGAAAGAGAATACAAAATCCCAAGAATACACAGGCCTAAACTAAAGGTATACTAAATAATGGGGCATGATCACTGCAGCAGGGTTATATGGAGAAACTGTCTGAGAAAATTAAGAAACTATCTGAGAAAATCATCCAATCTTTCATGGTGGGAGGAACCCTGAAATTCTCTTTCAAATTTTATTTTGGAGAAATGTCGGTTCCAACCCTGGCTGCCACTTTTACAAAAGTTATTGGATTTACATGTATCTTATTATACAATGAGGGACAGTGTCACAATGGTTGCCTTGCCTACCACCTTTTTAATCCCACCTTCCTCTAAAGAGCATGTAATTTCCTTCCTTCATGTACTTTCCCACCTGTAAATATAGGTAGAGTATATGGTTCCTCTTTTTATCTTCATAACATCTCTGTGAAGCAAGGACTGCCAGTGAACTTGACTGACCCAAGGGCTGCCAGTGAATCTGATGGCTAAAGCAGGGATTTTAACCCAGGTCTTTCCAGTCTGCCCAGCACTCTAGCCACTGTACTACACAGTGGATTTCCATTTAGCTTGCTACATAAGGGAAATATCACATTTAGTTCAGACTATTTCACTTGGAAAGTGAAATATAAATATGTGCAATGTTGTGAGAAGATATGCAAACTATGCACAGCAAATAAGAAACAAGAGTACATATTGACCCAGTTCACATGTAATGCGCCACCTGAGGTTGTGGTGCACTGCTGTAGCCCTGAGACCATGTGCGAATCCTACTTCCCATCTTGGGAACAATGTGCCAAGATTGATTGTGTTGTACAATCGCAACCCCCCCCCCCCAATCTCAGTAGATCCTACCCTAATTAATCAGGAAACCCGACACTTCAAATCTAAGTTCAAATGTTGGGTTCTCTGCCACATGTGGGGTAGGATATGCCGTGACTGGTGGGTTCATATGACACAACCAAACTTGGCTTATTGTTATTGAGACTGGAAGTAGGGCTCATGTGTGGATAGGATGCACTCCCAGGGGAGGCAGCAACCTCAGGGACCACTGTTAAATCTGAACCCACCCTTTACAATTTTTCTTTATTTTTCTTTATTGTTAAATTTCTATACCACCTTTTATTAAAACAATCTCAAGGCAGTTTTTGGCAGTATGGAAAGGCTCTTTAGATGGCAGAGGCGTAACTATAGGGGGGGCAGGGGGGGCACATGCCCCGGGCGCCATCTTTTCTGGTCATGTGGGGGGTGCTGCCATGACCAAATTTAAATTTTTTTTTAATTTTTTGTTAATACAAATGTTTCTTGCTCAGTGCAGCAGCACTGCAGCAGTCAAGGGAGCGCGTCGGTGCCCCCTTCCCCATGAGCGGTCCCTTCCGCGCCGCCTGCGCCCCCCCCCCCATTGCTTTGCTGGCGCCTGGCGGCCAGTCAGTGGCCTGGCTTGGCGGCGGCGGCGGTGGCTTGTGAGGAAAAACCTAAATATAATGTAGTATGTTGGGGGGGCGGTGGGGGGGGCGCAGGGGGGGCGCCATTTCAGTGCTTGCCCCGGGCGCCGTTTTCCCTAGTTACACCTCTGTTAGATGGCATTAGGTTCTCATATACACATAGAAGGTCTTCTCACGTTCGGTGAGAAGAGCTTCCGTTGGGTTTGCAGGGAGAACAGGCTTAGCCCGCTCTCTCCTCAGACGATCAAGTTCATGGCCCAAGGCGGCCAGATCAGCCGCCCACACGACTGCCAGCTCCATCAGGGGTCTACATGTGTTTTGCCACATTCTGCAGTGACACACAAGCAACAGAATAAAGTTAACGGAGCGTTCGCTCTATTAACCTCATTTAAGGGGAAGGTGTTTTAAGCGGGCAAGCCACCTTGGGAGTACCGCCTTGGGAGTACCGAGCCCGGTGGTTCCCATGATCAACGGAAAGTGGGCTAAGCTTAGCTCGCTTTCCATTGATCGTGGGAATAGCCTCATAGAATTGTTAATCCAAGGCCAGTTGGTGAACATCCACAGCATGGCTATGTGAATGACAAAAATATTATTGTGAAATGTCCTGATGGTGAATATGATGCTGAAAAATGTTTTAGAAATGCATCAGCATTAATGTTGGATACTGAAGCTGTTCCACAACCTGCTCTCCACCCCAGTATCAAAAACTGCTGGCTAGTGGTGGCAATATTCACACTGGTGAATCATTGCTAAATTCCTGCAAATATTACCCTCCTTCTCAGCTTTATTTGTCAGAGAAAATGAAAGACCATTCATCTTTGCTTTAAAAATAATAATAGCAATAATAAATAAAAATGACAACAATTGTGGTATATCATTCATTGTGGAATGATATAAGCCATACTGGTAGTGTATCATCCTTCACTTTAATATATATTTATTAAGCAGTCTGAAATACGAGGGTGATTTACAACTAGCTTTACATAAGCGTTTTGGCATGCATGGGCTGTATTTGATTATTTTATGTCAACAGATAACCAACATTTGGTGGTCTTTCCTGAGACTGGCTTTGATCTGTTTCATCTATGCAGCGCTCTGCACAGATCAGAAATATAGTTCGTCTCCTTGGCATAGGAAACCATAAAATACTTAGGAGGGCTGGAATGAGATAGACTTTTATTGCTCGGAAGGAAAACATAAATATTAGCATTTTCAGGGTTTAGTTAAGTAACTTTGATTTACAATTCTTTTAAAATAATATATTTTAAAACACGCAAAATCTCCAAAAGATGAATTAAGTGACCATTTGATTTAGCATTTGAAGGGGCTCTCTGATTTACCAAAAATGAAAACCTCAAATTCTTCTTTGTCTACTCTAAAACCACTTCTTCAGCTTCTGAGGGACTGTGCTGTCATCGGTTTCCAAGGTTTTGTGGTAACACCATCTATAATTTCTTTGGTATTCTTTACTAATATACATAAATCACTACAAACTCATTCGGCATTAAGGTGGGTGTCATAATGGTATTCCATCACTTAATAAAAACACTCACACAGAGAAGTGCCTAAAATTAACCAATGGCACTACGGCTGAGAGAAGAAATTCTAAGCCTTTCCAGACAAAGGTCCTTTCCTTTGGGGGTGACACTGTTTTCTTTTAACACTTTATTAGAACTGACTCTGTCAAGTGATACCCCCAGTCCCACAAAATGGAAGGGGCTGGGGCAGCGGTGGGGGGGAGTCTTGCCTCTGAGGGATAGCCTGACTGTGAGAGGCAAAAAGAGCCTCTTTTTTTAACCATATAAAGAGGCAATGGATAGAGTGCTGAAGTGGGTGAATGCAGAGCCTATGAAGAAAAACCAAAAACGTCAGGGGGAAAGAATGTTCTAATTGCCGAGGCTTCAAAATGGTGCTAGTAAGTGGAGAAACAGAGATGGAGGATTGTTGTCTCCGAGGTCATTCACACAATCAAGAACTGTGTTCTACCCAGATTTGGAATCTGTGTGTGCTCCCAATTTTTGGTTGTGTGGGAGCAAGGTAAGAGGAAAACCTGGGTAGAAGTAAGTGTGTGGAAGCAAGGTAGGAGGGAAACTGGGTAGCTTTCCCTCCTCCCTTGCTTCCACACCATCACTTCTACCCAGGTTTTCCTCTTACTTTGCTTCTACACAACCGAAAATTGGGAGCACATACAGCTCCCAAATCTGGGTAGAACACAGTTTATGATTGTGTGAATGACCTCTTTGTGTACTGTTTGTGGGGTTTCCTGGAGGAAACTGGTTAGTCAGTGTTAGAAACAGGATGCTGTTGAAAGACTTTTGGACTGCTCCAGCAGGACCTTTCTTAACTCCTTAGGGGGGAGGACACAGAATTATAGAATTTTGGCGTAGGAAGGTACCTTGGAAGTCTTCTCGTCCAGGGAAGAGAGCTGTTCTTGTGGTAGCAAGCATGAATTGTCCCCTTTGCTAAGCAGGGTCCACCTGGCTGCATATGAATGGGAAAGTACATTTTTTGTTTTATTTATTTATTTAACATATTTTTATACCGCCCAAAACTTACGCCTCTGGGCGGTTTACCACCAGATTAAAAACAAAGATAAAACATTAGTTAAAAACAAACAAAACAAAACAAAATTTAATCACAGCCATTTAAAACAATTTTTAAAAACGATATTCTAAAAACAACATTAAAACAATTAAAACAACATCAGTTAAAAGCCTGGTTGAACAGATGTATCTTTAAAGACTTTTCAAAAACTAGCCAACCCCTGCACAGAGCATGAGCACTATAAGCTATTCCCCTTAGGGGATGGAGACTCTCTGAGAAAAGCATCTGCATGCTTGCGTGTGGAAGGTTCCAAGTTCCCTCCATGGCATCTCCAAGATGGTATCTCTCCAATGAGAAAGACTCCTGCCTGCAACCTTGGAGAAGTCGCTGCCAGTCTGTGTAGACAATACTGAGCTAGATGGACCTATGGTCTGACTTGGTATATGGCAGCTTCCTATGTTCCTAACCCTTTAGCAACCCTTTGCTTACAGGAATCTGTTACAGTATCCCTGACAGAGCTCATGAAATCCATCCCTGAATTTACCCCTTTAAAGGACAACATGTTGTGGTCATTTTCACTCTAATGCTGCTCATCTCTTCTGCATCCCTCCTTCATGAGCTATATTTTGTAGCTGTAATAGGCATCTTTCCCACTTTCCCTCTTTGCACAGCAGAGGTATAAAATGTCTCTAGCAATCTCCTCAAATTAAAGGAGCATGTGAATGTTTGTATTCATCTTAAAACAAGACAGATGATTATTTCATTTCAGTAATTTAAATCAATTATACCCTATTAGAGTAGGAACAGAAGAATAGATTAGAAGGCCACGCTTAGCTATCTGTTTGCATTTAACTGTGGTCAAATGGTTTTTCCAAACAGCTTCTTCTAATATCTCTCTTTTGTGATGTTTTAATGGATGCCAATTGGCTCTGCTGTGATGGAAATATACCACAATAGTTTGTTCATTACATTAAAATCCTGGAAATATTGTTTCCTTCTCTGTACCAGCGCAGCATGATTTTATGTGAAATTGGTTCTGTGTACACTGTGACTAATCAGATTTGTCTGGAAACAATCACTGCAACTTGTACAAATGTTTACAATAAATATATCAAAGTTTACCAATGCTATCTTGATATCAATCTCCATGGACTTGTGAAATCATTCAAAGTCAGCCTCTGAAAGTTTTTAAGGCAAGTTTTCTTTTTTTAAAAAACCCCTGCAATGTTTATATTTTGAGAGTCGAAAAACGTTGCTACTTAATTAGATGTTTCTCTGAAACATCAATCTAAGCAAATAGTCTCTTTCAGGGGTCAATATATAATATGTGTCTCTGGTTCCGAAATACATTAATTTCCTTGGTAAACAGCAGCCAGAATTTGGACCCCATGGATGGCAAGGGGTTTTAGCCCTACCTTTAGCCCTACCCATTTAGTCCTACCGTTTAGCCCTACCTTTAGCTCTACCCATTGCTATGGTCCTGATCCATCAGCCCCCATGCATAAGGCATTTGGCCAAAAAGAAAGGAAGAAGCTGCATTTGCAAGGGTTTTTTCCTTCGCAAAAAGTATGCACAGTGGGAGGGCAATCCGGATTGGGATTGCGGCAGGGGATAGAGTGAAAGCCCCTAACCCCACCGTGGTTCCAATCTGTGGAGTCTCAATCTGGCAGCTGTTCATTAAATTAAAGCATGTCAGGGACAAGCAAGCATTTAACACCATGAAGCTATTCTGATGATCACTAGAAACTGGGCTAAGTGAGATCAGCCTGGTTTCTAGTGAGCGTCAGAACCATTAGGCTAGCCTGCCTAACTCCCCCAACTGAGAGGCTCCTACAAGCCTCCTGGCCTCAGGGGTCTCCCCAGAATGCCCCACACGCTTGCACAGGGTGGCCGAGCGTCCACTGATCCCCACAACCCCAACCGACTCCATGATGGTATTCATGTGGGTGGCCGAACTCTGCTCATGTGTGGGGAGAACGGGCTAAGCCCACTTTCCCCGCACACAAATGTCAAAGTGCTTCACTTTGATCGTGTGAAGTGCCTCCATGTGTAGTAAAGTAAGTTTAGAACCAAATTAGAACCAAACCACATGCTCATCCCTACTATACTACCACTAGTAGTAGTACTGATATTTCTATACAGCTCTTCAAACAAAGTTCTCAAAGCAGTTTACACAGAAAAATAATAATAATATATCAGTTCCATAGAAGGTGTCTTCAAACTATATATCAGAAGTTGTAGAAAACCGAGCTCTCACTCTCTTGGGCAGCTCCTCATCAAGGGCATAGATTTCTTCACTCTTTGTCAGGTAGTATAGTATAGTCAGGTAGATGCTATGGCTGCCTTTTGGCCACTAACGGGACCATATTTATCCCTTTGCATGAGGTACCGGGAATGACAGAGATGGAGAAGAAGGTTGAGGTTCCAGTTTAGGTCTGAAGACTGCAACAGGGTTTGGGGGCCTGGATGCTGCCATGCATGTGCAGCACATCTGGGGAAATGGAGAATTCTGGGTACTCGTGTCCCATGGTTGCCATCTGCCATAGGAATGCAGCACATGCATGGCAAATCTGGGGTGGGGGGGATCTTACCAATTTCAAGCTAAGAATGGAGTTCTCCCTGCCACATCTAGGAAGTGATGCCAAATGGGAATAATGAGGAGTGCCCCATTTGTGGCTTGGAGGGTGTCATCAGTGCACACTAGGGCCTGGAGGCCAAAAGGATTCCAATTTGGATGCATTCTAGTTGGACCTAGAGTCAGACCCTGGATGGTATGGAGCTCAGTTAGAAATTCATTTCCCTCCCTCCCTGCATACACATATTGCGCTCTCTCTCTCTCTCTCTCTCAGCAGCCTGTCAATAGAATATTAAGATGACCTGTTTTCAATCTGACCTTAGTTAGACAAACCTACAGTTGACTTTAGGACAACAAGAACCACTGATGTGATAGGAATCTAGGAACCCTGGATTTAGGAATTTGGAGATGGAGTCACTGGGTCTGCACATACTGTTGCAAGGTTGCCCTAGGTGAACAGGTGTTGTTGAACACTTTACGACCTATGGATCAAAGGACAGATATTACACCTTTTATGACCCAAGAAGCAAGACTACGGTGTAACTTGAAAACTTTACTGGGATGATTTTGCAGTGTTTTGTAGCTATATCTGCCTATAAAGTGCTGGGGTGTGTTTTTCGCATCAGGTCTCCTGGTGGCCCGTCTCCAGCACCTTATCTCCTGCTGCACTCACATTGCGGCCCATCAGCGTACCAGAGGGATTAGAACTTAATGGAGTAAGGGCACCTTCTGCGGTGCAGTGCTGGGCTGAGAACTGATTGGGAGGCTTCCCTTATGGAGCCGAGAACCCCAGTCTGATGAGAACAGAGCTCAGCGAGGAGATCTGGAGACAATTGCTTAAGGGCTAAAACTACTTGTTAGTTTTATTTTACTTGTTAGGTTTATTTGAAGAAGTTGCAGACTTGAATAGAACGTCTGCCTCTTGTAGTTGCTACCTCATGGTGGAAGGAAGAAGAGGAAGAACAGAGAGCAAAAAGATGGGCGTGTCCTTAGAATATCAGTCTACCAATCACAAAAGACTCAGAGCAAAGACTGAAGATGAGTACTGAGAGAAAAGCGGGGCAGTCCTACACTCTCTGTCTCTATTCCTAATGTCCCGGGTGGCCAATAGGAATGATTGGTGTTGAGAGTCAATGTTTATGGAGTCACATCTCTAACAAGAACTGCCAGCTATGCCAATCCAGCTGTGGTCAGCTGGCCTCTTGGCTTTATAAGCCTCTTGCCTTTAGGCCAGCCACTCATTGAAGCAGACTGGCCCTGCCCTTTGCCCTGCCTCTACTTGACTGTCTCACTTGATACTTGTCAGGAATTGCCTGGCTTGAGACTGAGAAGCTTTGACTCTACATTCTGCTGCCCTGTGTGGCTGACTGCAGAATGACCATTGCCTACCATAGAGCTCTCAGTCCCTAGTCTGAAGCCAACCAGTCAGGCTGAGTGAATCATCCTCCCAGAACAGGAAGTGTAGACAGGCTTCCTGTTGGGAGCAATGTTCCCTCTAACAGAGTTTCCCAGATGTTGTGACTTTAATGACTTTTGTTTGGGAATTCTGGGAGTTGTAGTCAACAACATCTGGGAATCCCTGTTAGAGGGAACACTGGCTGGGAGCAAGGCTTTGCTTCAGTACCAAAGTCTCCTTAGTTCTTGGTGTGTTATTTGTAACTAGCTGGGCTGGGCGCAGAGCATCTGCACCTCTAGTTCTCGTCCACCCGCCTGCCTGCCACTGCCTCCTTCCCCCACCCACCGTTGCCTTCTTCCCCGCCCGCCACTGTTTTCTTCCCTGTCTTCCTGCTGTGACCATTTTCTTCCCCAGCCCGCCACTGCCATTTTCTCCCCCCGCCATCTTTCCTGCCTTACCCGCAAGCCTATCTGCCGATGACGTGGCTTTCCAATGCCCCTGCCGGGAGCTTACTCGCAAGCGCTGCCACACATGGGATTAGCGACGGGTACACCACACACACACACGGATAGATAGATAGATAGATAGATAGATAGATAGATAGATAGATAGATAGATAGATTCCTGGTTGTGTGCTTGGCTTTGACCCCTGGTTTTGGTGTTGGCACTTGGCTTAATAGCTTATCATCCTGTTTCCTGGTCGTCTGCTCAATTAGACCCTTGACTTTGGCTGTGACTCTCAGTTTGCTTCCTGTTCCTGGTTGTTCCTGGCAATACTTGACCCCATCCCATCCCTGGCCTGTTGCTTGACTGTAATGTAAACCCTGGCCTATCCTCAACTGTTCCTTCTGCTCCTGTCCACTTCTTACTTGCTCATCTGAACTGGGTTTCTCTCTATTGTGGCAGACCTCAGTTCCTAGCCAAGGTGTGATTCTGCCTGTCTATCTATATCTGTAAACAATAAATGGCTGGTTTTCACATTATATCTGTTTGTCGAATGAAATGATAAAGCTGACCAAACTTTATTTGTGACTTCTGGTATCTCTCTCTCTTTGTCTTTCTGCATGTTTGTTCTTCTATAAGGATGTGCTGTGTGGGACAGTTCCTAATCCATAAGTGAATAAACCTTTTCACAAAGGATGAACTGTTCACAGTTTGTCATTTTGGATTATGAAGGCAAGTCTAACAGCAACTCACTCCCCATGCTGACACAGTAGCTGCAGTTGGTGTTAGCTTGTTTCTCTCTGCCTCATTGTTCTAGTGGGAGTCACATGGTAAAGATCTGCTGTATGGCTTCCTATGAACAATTTTTGGGTGC
The DNA here is from genome assembly GCF_027244095.1 of Hemicordylus capensis. NCBI lineage: Eukaryota > Metazoa > Chordata > Lepidosauria > Squamata > Cordylidae > Hemicordylus > Hemicordylus capensis. The sequence goes on from NC_069657.1 coordinate 422,765,036, forward strand.
ACACTGAAGTGCATGGAAACTCCATGGCTGACATCCTGATTATTGTTTTCGGGCAAAATACCAAGTGCTGGTGGTTATTACCTTTAAAGCCCTGAATAGCTTAGGTCCAGGTTACCTTAGAGAGCTCTTTCTTCTGCATGATCCCCACCGCACATTAAGGTCATCTGAGGAGGTCCGTCTCCAGTTACCACCGGTACGTCTGGTGGTGGCTCAGAGGCGGACCTTCTTTGTAGCTGCTCTTGGGCCGTGGAATGCATTCCCTGCAGAAATCCGTAATCTGAATTCAATTTTGAGGGACCTCAAAACCTGTCTGTTTGGCCTGGCCTTCCAGGGTTTTTATTTCTTGTAAATGTTTTTAACTTGCTGCAACCTGGTTTTCCAGGGTTTTAAAACTGTTTTGAATGTTTTGACTGTTAATTGTTTTATGGTGTTTTATAGTTTCTGTTTTGAATTGTTAATTGATTTTAATTGCTTTGTTTTAATGTGAACCCCCCTGAGCCCGTTTTTTTGGAAGGGCAGTATAAAAATCGAACAAACAAACAAACAAATTAAAAATGTTGAAGTATGCATGCATGAAAGGAATAGTATGTGTAGTCTGCTGGGTTCCAGACTAAAGCAGTGCAGGCACTTGCATGGAGGCGGGATTTTCATCGATCTCTCCTTCCCTCTGAAGAGCTCTCTGCCATCTGAAAATATGTCCTTGACCACTGAACATTGCCCCATCCTTTTTGCTGCCAGAAAATAGGGACAAAAGGGATGTGTGTGTGTTTGTGTTTCCAAACAATAAACTTTGAAAAAGTGCTAAAGTTGGTTTTGCTTCTGTTAAAATATTGAACAAATTTAATCAATTTAATCCATAATTTGTGTTTCTAGCATATTAAGATCTGTGGCATGAGCTATGAAGAATAAAACTGCAACACAAAGCCATGGACTAATGGGAATCTAAACCTGATTAAAAATCCATGTCAGGCCCTTTTTAAGTGCAAGAGTGGGTTTGATAGCTGTCAGTGCACAGAAAAATAGCACACCCGGAATCTCACTGTGTACTTGTGTTGGCTGGTATAACTCAACATATAAGTTACTTTTCTTAAAAAACAAAACACCATCAAGATTTATTTCGTTTCTATTAATTTTTCAAAGTACGTCATTCATAAGTACATTTTGTATGCATTGTTTGTGTTTCTTTCTGCCTTGAGCTAAATAGTGACATTTCTGAAGTTAACAAGTTAATTTTCTTTTAAGGGAACCAGAAATAAAAATTAATATTGGATAAAACTATTCCCATTGTGTGTTTAATTCAAACTGGATGTAATTGTGAATTTTACATCAAGTTCAAACTGAAATTCTAAACAAGCAGCAGACAGTTTGACTCACTGTGGTATCTATAGCTTATTTTCGCAGTAGGAGAGATTGTTAATCCTTAGGAACTGTAAATAGCTAGCTCTCTCTCTCTCTCTCTCTTACACACACACACACACACACGCTTGTAGCAATGTGAACATCATTAAATCACATATTTTCAAAAATGAAAGGGCATCTACAAAGGCAGAAAGCAACTGCTGTGAAATGTTGTTTGGGAGATCAGATTCAACCAAAATGCAATATATTTTAATGAACATACATATTTTGTAATCATCCGCAAGTTAAAAGCAAGAATACAGCAATAAAAGTCTTCAAACAATCCCCCACATCCTTTGATTTATTGTCTAGTGAAATTTTTAATGGAGTAAGTTCAAAACTTGTTTGAATGTAAGTGCTCCAGGGATTTTTTTTTTTAACAGCTGAAATATTTCATATATGTTTCATAATTTCAAATAAAGATCTAAAATCAGCAATGACCTGGAAGTTGCCTTTCCTCCTTGGATCTTCCTACAATTCAGATAGGGCACAGGGGAATGGGAATGTGCTGGCCTGCCCTGATCCCTGCATAAAAACACAAGAAAAGACCTGTTGGATCAGGCCCAAGGCCCGTCCAATCTAGCATCTGGTCTCATGCAGTAGCCAACCAGGAGGCTTTTCAGACAGCAGGCTTTACCTTGAGTTTACCACAAGGCTTTACTGCGAGTTTGGGGCATAAGGGATACTCTGACACTAAAAGAGGATTTTTTTTAAAAACCCCGGACATAAATCGGGCTAGGTTCCAATATGGAGGGAAAAACCCGAATCGTGTGTGAAATGCTCTCTGAAATATTGCACGGCCTCCAGGATAAACCTGGCCAATATGTGAACACCAACTCATCCTCCCAAAGTAAAGTCTCATCTAGAAAAGTTCCTGACGAATCCGACAAGTGGGGAAAAGAGGGCCACTGCCCCCTCTCAGGGCATGCCCCTGATGGAAATATGTGTTGGCATGCTCTGTAGGCTTGTCCCCAGCTCTCCTTGAGTTCAGCCTTTGTCTGCAGAGAGGAAAACACTTTGCCTGGGGACTGTTTCTCCCTATGAACTGGAATGTTGGACAATCCGCTGATATTTGCCTGGGGAGCAGTACGCCCTGGAACAGGCATTTTCAGATGTTCTTGACTACAACTCCCATAAGCCTCAGCCAAAGGCCACTGCAGCTGAGGATGTTGGGAGTTGTAGTCAACATCTGGGAATCCCTGTTACAGAGAACACTGTTTGGGAGGGAAGCTGTGATTGGTATCAGTGGCTACTTCCCACCTGAAGCCACTTCAGGGAGGAGATCTGTTTTTGTTGGGAGTTTGGCAGAACTGGGGGATGAAGCAGAATGTTCAGAGGACGAGACAGAGTGATAACCTATGATTCAGAATCTGGGTGACCCTGTGCCAGTGGAACCTCACTACCTCCCCTGCATCACCTCCCCTGCTAATTGAGCAAAGAGGCACCTTTTAAAAGTGGTCATTCTCTTTATTGAGCAGGGGGAGAGCAACTGGCCTTATCCATCCCCAGCACAGCAGCCCTCCAGCGGCTGTTGCTGGTGTCTATCTTATGTTTCTTTTTTAGATTGTGAGCCCTTTGGGGACGGCGAGCCATTTTATTTAATTATTTATATTTATGTCACTACGGATCTGCTAAGTGTGCTTCTGTGTATCAACATTGCAGTCTCTGCGCTGTCAGCAAGGTGCCGTTCACATTTCCGATGCCTTCTTTCGGGTTTTATTGCTCTGTTACAGTCCTATAACATTGTTAAAAGATAGCTGTATTTTTCCATTTTAGGGAGTTTTGGACAAACTAGAAAGACTACTCCCCCCGCTGGTGCACAACACCCTTGAATTATGTTGTCAAGTCATGCTTGATGCCACAAGACCAGCTCTCCTCCCAGACCAGGTAAAGTGTGCCGTCGAGTCAGTTTCAACTCCTGGAGACCACAGAGCCCTATAGTCCTGTGGTACCAAAGCCCTGTGGTACCAAAGACCCTGTGGTCTTTAGTAGAATACAGGAGGGGTTTACCATTGCCTCCTCCTGTGCAATAGCAATAGCAATAGCACTTACATTTATATACCGCTCTATAGCCAAAGCTCTCTAAGCGGTTTACAATGATTTAGCATATTGCCCCCCAACATTCTGGGTACTCATTTTACCGACCTGGGAAGGATGGAAGGCTGAGTCAACCTTGAGCCCCTGGTCAGGATCGAACTTGTAACCTTCTGGTTACAGGGTGGCAGTTTTACCACTGCGCCACCAGGGGCTATGCAGTATGAGATGATGCCTTTCAGCATCTTCCTATATCACTGCTGCCTGATATAGGTGTTTCCCATAGTCTGGGAAACATACCAAAGGGGATTGAACCGGCCTTTTCTGAGAAAACCCCCCATTAAACCTATGTAAGTCAACCACTTTTAGATCTCTCAGACAAAACAGAACCACACTAGCAAAATGAAAAGAAAAAAATCGCAGCCAAGGTCTGACTATGCAGAGATTTATGTGTTACCTCTATAAAATGGGAACAAAATAAAAATAACATGTTAGGATGCCAAAATAGCCTATTTCTGGCCATTTCACTTAGATATGTGCTTGTTAGGGAGGCAGATGGGGTGGAAGCACCTGCATTTAATGTTGGGAATTCTCTCTGGTAAGAGATACCCTTCTAGTACAGCAGAGTGCACTGAAGCACAATATAGCGAAGTCTGCCTAGGCATGTGTGTATGCTGAGAGTAAAAAGAAACTTGGAGCCAATTCATAGTTTCAAATCAATATAAGGAGTCTCTATTGGTGAACTCCATTCTAGATAGGAAAATGGAGAGATAGTATCTCTAATCTAGCTAGCTAGCCGGATGCAGACAGATGCTGTCTGCATCTCTGTGCACACATGGTGCAGGGAGAGAGGAGCATGGGTGTTGCAAGGAAGAAGAAAGGGAAGAGGAAGTGGCAAGGCAGGCAGGAAGCCCCTGAGAGTAGCAATCTACATTTCAAAGGGATAGTGTCAGAGCAGTAGAGAAGGGATGACCAATGTCTTGACCTCTCTAGCCCTCTGACTCACTAATCTGTCCCCCTCTGTCACTGAGACATGAGACAGTGCAGAGTCCTTCACTTCCAACATTTAGGAAGAACTTTATCCACTCTAATAGATGATTAATATAATCAGTTTGGAAGTGTAGTAATCTCTTCAGTTAGAATTGTCTGGATTAGGTCGAATATGAAAAGGACACAGACGGCTAATAAAGACATCTGGTAAAATTCTGTACTAGCAGCCCTAGTACAGAACATCCCAGCCAACCGGATAGATCACTTCTGTGTAAAATAAATTTGTTATCGTGCGAAACGAAGGGGTTTCTTTTGTTTTGCAAATGATTTACTAGTCTTTTGATGGTTAAGGAACACAAGTCCATCACAGCAGCTATAGTTTTCCTCTGCAGATTTTCAGGATCTCAGTTCCCTTTGTATTTGCATTGTCTGAGGATTTTTATTCCCTTTGGAAGGCTGGCATTGCCTGGGAGTTATTTGCACAGGGCTTCATGCTGTGGGGTAAATGTTGAACGAAGCCACTTCGAATTACACTCATGGCAGTGAGGGAAGCAGCTCCTCCCTTCTGCTCTCGGTTTTTGTTTTTGCAAGATCACATCGCATGCCTCCTTGTTTTCTTTCTAGCCAATGGAGGGGAGAGTAATAAAGAGGTATATCTGCATTTCTAAAGAGCGTATCCCTCTTATCATGCTAATGATTCTACTCAGTGCCTCTCCCTATTTGCTCCAGCGTTTTCAGAAAAAGTAGCTTAAAACCAGCATTTAAAAAACCCAGAAATACATTGAGATAAGCTAGAATTCGGAAGACAAAGCCCAGTTTGTGTGTGGAGTGCTTCCAAGGATCTTGAAGGGACTTTGGGGTAAGTTTGGCTGGTGTGTGAATGCACACACACTCTTCCTAAGGAGATTTGGGGTAACAGCCCTGTCTGTAAAGCCTCCTGGTAAAGAAAATGGTCAGTGATTCAAAAGCTCATCTGTTCTACTTAATCTGTAGAAGCAATGCCAGATGGCAGCAACAGCAGGAGAAGGGGCATGGCTTCATCTCCTGGGCCGTTCCCAGATGGCGATTTTACTTTGGAAGGACAGATGTGTGTTCACATATCCTCTAGATTTACATTGAAATCCCCCGTGAGCTATCAGGGAGCACTCCATACATGATTCAAGTTTTTCATTGAGCATTGGAGCTGCTTCCATTTATTGAGATAAATGACCTCAGAACAGTAGTACATCTGCTGGTATCCTCCAGACTGGATTACTGCAATGCGCTCTATGTGGGGCTGCCTTGGTATGGAGTCTGGAAACTACAGCTGGTTCAGAATGCAGCAGCCAGGTTGGTCTCTGGGTCATCTAGGAGAGACCATATTACTCCAGTATTGAAAGAGCTAAACTGGCTGCCGATAAGTTTCTGGGCAAAATACAAGGTGCTGGCTATAACCTATAAAGCCCTAAACGTCTTGGGCCCTGGGTATTTAAGAGAACGTCTTCTTCATCATGAACCCCATCACCCTTTAAGATCACCATGAGAGGTCCATCAGCAGTTGCCACCAACTTGTCTGGTGGCTACTCAGGGACGGGCCTTCTCCGCTGCTGCCCTAAAGCTTTGGAATGCACTCCCTGTTGAAATAAGAGCCTCCCCATATCTGACAATTTTAAAAAAATCTTTAAAGATGCATCTGTTCACCCAGGCTTTTAATTAAATACTGTTTTAATAGTTTTAACATTGTTTTAAAGCATTGCTTTAAACTTTTAAATTGTTGTAATGTTTTAACTTTTTAGTTATTTATTTTAACTAATGTTTTAACTTCTTTCTTTTGTCATTGATTTTGTTTTGTTGTACACCACCCAGAGATGTAAGTTTTGGGTGGTATAGAAATATGTTAGATAGATAGATAGATAGATAGATAGATAGATAGATAGATAGATAGATAGATAGATAGATAGATAGAGTGATGGGGAACCCAAATATTTTTTTTTTAAGTGTTGTAGGTACAGAGTCAACAACAGCCCAGCTTCCTTCTCACCTTAGCACCTCAGTGCAGGAGACAAGGGCCAGGTTGAAGGAGGGGAAACCACAGGAAAATTGATGAGCAGGTGAGGAAGAGAAGGCGGAAAAGAAAGAAAAATCAACTCACACCAGGGTTCCTGGGTCGTCCTCTCCAAAGCCCTCCTCCCCAACCATCAGTCCATACCAACCAAGCCCCCAGTATCTCTCCCGGAGCAGGGACTTACCACTGAGCTCTCTCTCCTAGGTTTCATTCTTTTTTGCTTCCAAAAGAAAACAAGACTGCCAACTCAGTGGATAGAGTGAAGAGATGGAGAGGTATATTTGGAGAGAAACTTTCAAACACAGAGTTTGACTGCACTTCCAGCCTCTCTCTCTCTCTTAATCTGCATGATGAAGGATCTGACCCCCACCCGCCCCCAATCCCCACATCGCCCCAGCTTCCACTGAGGCAATTCACAGCTCTCCTTCTTATCACCTCCTGTTTTCATTCAGAGGCAACAAGCAAGCAATCCCCAGAGGAAAAAAATGTATTCCGACTCTGTGTTTTACAAGCAATTCATCAAATCAGGGAAACTTTATAATCCGCTCTGTACGTCTCTACCCTCCCCCTCCCCTTAACTCCCTGCCTTCCCTCCCACGTCCCGTTTTCCTTCAGAGATGAAAAACAATGCTGAGCAGCAATTTTTACAGACCAAAGCTCAACTGTAAGTTCCAGCTCTGGGAGAGGACCTTGGAGCTTTCACACAAGGGACAAACACATGCCCAGGCATTACTTGCTCACAGAGGCGTATCTAGGGAAAATAGCGCCTAGGGCAACCACTGGAATTGCGCCCCCTGTCCAAACATCTGACACCCATCTTTCAGATAACTTTACCATAATATCAGCTGAAAGATACAAGTCAAGCTCGTTAATCTTTTAATATTTCAAAAACTATTTAGCAGTGGATGTAGCCAGACCAAGAAAATGCTGGAAAACTACAAATTTCAGTATGCTGGGGTTCATGAAATACCCAAATATTATGCGGAGGTGTACTTGGAAAAACTAAACAGAAGTGCCTGTCTAATTCTCTACTATGTATTGTAGCATCGCCATTGCATAAGTTTTAAAAATCAATAGAGAATTTGACTTTTCCCAGATACTCTGAAAATAATTAAACAATATGCAGAGCAAACTGTGTCACTGCTTGGAATATATTCTAGTATTTCAGAAAGACAGTTAAAATGAGAGAAAGAGCAAGAAACTCCCAGTGGGCCTTAATACTAAGGATCTCACACTGATTCAAAGACGAACTCACCATTAATAGCCATATTATTAAGACATCACATTTAACTCACTTATCACAAGAAGCAAAGTAAGAACAAATGAATACAATCTTAGCTCATAAATTTCAGCGCAGTATTCACAAGCCCTGATTCTCTGTACATAGTGCCAATCTGAATATGTTTACAGTGACCTATATTATATTAATTTTTTTTAATAGTACCTGTAGCCCCTTCGGGGGACTTCCTAAAGGCTGTGGGGGGTCTGCAAAGTTCCCCCCCTCCCACTGGCCTCTAAGACCTCACAGGCACCATTTGATCATGTGCGGTGGCCATTTTTTAAAATAATTTTTTATTTTTAAAAATGGCCACTGAAAACAAAATGGCCACCATGCTTGCTCAAATGGCCTCTGCAAGGCCTGGCATGGCCTAGGGTCTCACAGAGGCCATTTGAGCATGCCCAGTGGCCATTTTGTTTTTGGTGGCCATTTTTAAAATTTTTTAACTTTGAGAAATGGCGCCCCCTTCAAGTGGCGCCTGGGGCACGTGCCCTGCCTGCCCCACCCTAGATACGCCCCTGCTTGCTCAGCCTGGACCCCAGAAAACAGACCTGGGACTTGTGCCGCTCCACCCTCTCCTTGCCAGGGCTAAACAATAAGAAACACGTGTAGTGGGAAGAGGATTCTAGAGCTGTGATTGGATAGAAGCCTGGGAGGGATGTGGCCACAGCAGTAAGCTTCTCATGGCACACAACACTCTCCCTACTCAATGGAGAGTCCCATGTGCCAGGGAAGGGGAAGAAGCCTGCCTGCTGCTGCCACCAACACTGGTAAATGGGAAATTGTGGTGGGTGGGGCGGCAGCACAGGGGTGCACAGGGGCAGGGCGGCAGCCTCCAGGCCCAGGGACATTTGCACCCCCTTGTCCAATGGATGCTACACCCATGGATTAGAGCTGGACTGAAAGAAACGAGCCTCAGGTGATGGAAGTTAAGGAGATAAGGCTTGGGGAGAACAAGTATTCAGCTCTCCTCAACCATATTCTCCATTTGATGTGAAGGTTAGACTCCGGTGTAATCTAAAGGTGCAAAGAGGCACCTTTAAAAAGTGGCCATTCTCTTCATTTAGCGGGGGCAGGGAGCAACTGGCCCACCAGTGGCTGTTGCCGGTGTCTATCTTATGTTACTTTTTTAGATTATGAGCCCTTTTGGGGACAGGGAAGGGGCCATTATCCATGTAAACCGCTTTAGGAACTTTTGTTGAGAAGCGGTATATAAATATTTGTCGGATTCCTTTTAGTTAATCAAGATTTTTAAAGCTGTAAATTCAAGCTCCTTGGGATATATACATTACCAATTGCAGGATGTTGGGAAACAAAAGGAATTTTTCAAATAAAAAGATGTCAGTGTAATGGCAAAGGACCTGGAAACAGATGTTCCATGCAAAGCAGGGAAACTGTGTAATTCCTTTAAGGTTTTCAAATTCACTTCTTGTCAGATGAGTTGGTTAAGAGAGAAAATTAATGAGCTGTGTTAAGTTTTATTACACCATCTTCTGATGTGGGAAACCTTTGCTCTAGGAACAATCCTATATGTTGAACAACTGATTGAGGCATGCCTGTCACAGTATTCCTGAGAATGCAAAAGAGATCAAAGTATAGAGATCTGGGAAATAAGACCTATGAGGAAAGGTTGAAGGAACTGGTTGTATTTAGCCTGGAGACGACTGAGGAGGAACATGCTGGCACTCTGCAAGGACTTTCACATAGAAGAGGGGAAAGACTTGTTCTCTGCTGCCCAAGACAGCAGGACTAGATTTTATTTTATTTTATTTACGTTTATCTTTAATTCCCGCTTTTCCTCAGATGAGCCGACAGTGGTGTCCATAGTTTACGTTTATCCTCCCAACAGCCCTCTGAGGTAGGTTAGGCTGAGAGAGAAGTGCCTGGGCCCAGAATCACCCAGTGAGTTTTGTGGCGGAATGGATTTGAACTCGGATCTCCCTGGACCTAGTCCAACACTCTAACCACTATACCACGGTTATATTTTAGTTGAACATTAGTTGAACTTCAAAATGGTTAAAAAAGAACCCACCACTTGTCAACGGCACCAATTACCCAGGAAGGTGGTGGGCTCAAATGGTGGTATTCCCTATGTTGCTGAATTACAACTCCCATCATCCCCAGCCACAATAAATTGTAGCTGGGGATGATGGGAGATGTAGTTTGGCAACATCTGGAGTACCACCAGATGAGAACCCCTGCTCTAGTTTATGGGTTTCCTGTATGGGTTGGACTGGATAGCCTGGAAAGCCTCTTTCAACTCTGTGATTCTTTGGTAAGATATTCAGTTGCACAGCAAGGTAAGGGCGATAGGTCAAGATCTGCTGAGATTGGTTGCAACATCTGAACCCACTAATCACAGCATTTTCTAACCTTTTTGCTTCAGATAATGTGAGTTCCGAACCTTACTTCAACCCTTGGGTTAAGAGCTCAGTTTTTCAGGAGCAAATAATTAATGTACAAGCCGACCCCCGCACAGAGCATCTGCACATTTTTTGGGGCCGGCTACCTCTCTCCCCCCCGCCCCAGTCTCCGGCCGGGCCGCCGCTGGCCTCTGCGTTTGGGACGGGCCCGCCGCCGCCGCCCTGGCCTCCATGGCCCGGCAAGGCCTGCCGCCGCCTCTGTCCTCCACCACAGACGCCCCTCAGCCAATCAGGTGCGTCCCTCCACTCCGCTGCCCAGCCAATCATCTGGGTTGCCGGGACGCATCCCCACAGAGGCTGAGGCACATCTACGGGGATTAAATATATAGATGCTGAGACTGGTGGGTTTGGATGTCACACTCACAGCCAATCTTGGCATATCCTAACCTAGAATAGAAGCAGGCATTCACACGAGGATGGGAGAGGGAAGTATGCACTCCTGAGGCTGAAGAAGGTTGTTGTGGTGTTCTGGGTAAATCCATTCCTTGATCCAGGCCAGCTTTTGAATGGGGCTTTAGTTACTTGTATTCCAGTCCTGGTGTAGAAGTGGGGCTAACAAACAGCCAGCAGCAAGAGCTTGGAAAAGCAGTCTGCACATGCCTCTCTGTACAGTTCAGTTCAGTTCAGTGTATTCAGAGTCACTGAACAGAGACATATATACATACAGCTCAAACAGTAACAATAGCTAATCCAGCTATTTGTAGATCTTATGGAGTCCAGCTATACAGATACACTCTTACTTCAAATTCTAATGGCAATGAAACAGAACTTAGCTACTGCATAAGTAATTTTGTCATCATGATCAGATAGCTAATGCCTCTCTGTACAGAATATCTATTTCATTAAACTGTTAATCGTCCTTATCCCACTCCACTGCTTTGTCCTTCCATACCACAACTTTCCCCCTTGGATTCTACAGTCATATGGATCTTGGCTTCAACCAAGATTCCATGTGATGTCTGAAGCCAACCCATGACTGTGGCTGCCTCCACTTCTGGGTGGCTCAGTACAAAACTGCTGCTTGTTTACAGTAGAGTTCTCATCAACAGCCATTGTCATTAGCTTAATTATTCTGAGTAAAAATGAATGCAAGCTTTTAGCTAGGACTGAAACTTTACCCTCAGCCCCATAATTACAAATGTTTCAGTTACAGAGTAATCTGGGGTAAAGGTGAGCACCATATTTTACCAGAATTAAAGCTATAGAGGCCTAGTGAGATTTTTAAAGCAAAATTAATCAGAGGCTTTAGCAGAAGACCAGCCAGCAAAGAATTCAGTCATGTATCTGTTTCTTGTTTGATGTGCTCCTACTGCCACAGCTAATCGAGAGTATGTGTCTACACATAAAGCAGAAATGCCAGGTCTCTTTTTACAGTCAAAAATCCTTAACCACCTACACTGGAGTAGCCCCACTGCAAACAATGGGATTACTCAGGAGTAAGCACATTAGAGATTGTGGCCGTAGTGAATCAGATTACTTTAGAGCCATCTGTACTATCTCCACCCAGCCTCATATATTGTAAATGGCCGTTTCTGAATCCTCCCAGGCCTCCATTGGGTTTGTTGTCATGTCATTTCAGAGACAAGTCCCATAGAAAGCAGAGATATGATATAAGGCAGGGGGCATCATTTCTGGGGTGATAAATGATGAAGGAGCAATCTAATCATGACAGAGAGGAATAAATAAATTATATATGATCATTCACAGCGTGTGTGTGTGTGTGTGTGTGTGTGTGTGTGTGTGTAAATAAATAAATAAATAAATAAATAAATAAATATGCTTTAAATGATCATATATAATTTATTTATTCAATTAAGGTTGTATAATGCAGAAATGTTAAATGTTGTATGTCGCTGTTTTCTGAAGAAGAAAAAAACCTTCATATTTTCCAACTTGTGCAATTCCTAGATGAACTGAATATGAAATTATATTGCAGTAAAGCTTTTTCAATGACCTTCTTTAATGCGCAATAAAACTTAAAAGTTTAAAAGTTTAAAAACATTCAAAAGTTTAAAACTTAAAACTAAGTTTTAAACTTCTGAATGTTTTAAAATTTTTAAGCTTTTAACTTTTACAAGCCGACCCCCGCACAGAGCATCTGCGTGTTTTTTGGGGCCGGCTACCTCTCTCCCCCCCACCCCAGTCTCCAGCCGGGTCACCACCGGCCTCCGCGTTCGGGCCGGGCCCACCAACGCCGGCCTCCGTGTTCAGGCCGGGCCCACCGCTGCTGGCCTCCCCGGCCGGGCCAGGACCCCCGCCACCGCCGGCCTCCCCGGCCGGGCCAGGCCCGCCGCCGCCCTGGCCTCGATGGCCCGGCAAGGCCCGCCGCCACCTCTGTCCTCCACCACAGACGCGCCTCAGCCAATCAGGTGCGTCCCTCCGCTCCGCTGCCCAGCCAATCAGCTGGGTTGCCGGGACGCATCCCCACAGAGGCTGAGGCATGTCTACGGGGATTAAATATATAGATTGTGCATTAAAGAAGGTCATTGAAAAAGCTTTGCAGTGTGGAAATGTGTATTTCATCCCCCTTATACTGTCTTATATTGCAGTATACAACTTCTGCCCCTGACTGTTCTAAATCTGGGTTCCTTCTTATTCCTGACAGCTTTGTTTTCACCTTTGTAAAGTGGACCCTTCCACTTTCAGGCAGCTTCTCTCTAATTCTGAGAAAAAACAATTTCTTCGCAATATGTCCAGACAACAGAGGATATAGGAATAGCTGATAGACCCTAAAGCATAATTTTAGCCTACAGTTCAGTTCAGTTTAGTTTAAGCTTTTCAGTTTATTTTAATACTATATTTTGGTTTAGATCAGTGTAAAGTAAGCCAGGCTAAAAGTAGAACAGTGTGTCAGTTATGTTTCCAGAGGGGCATCTGATTTGGGAAGTATGATGCTGGATCAGATGGACTTTGGACTGACCTATCATGGCTTTTTAAAAGGTTTTTATAAGATTAGCTGAACCCTCACAAAACATCTGTGCACTAGGACTTCATTGCTTTCCTTGCCCCCGCCACAGCCCCTGCTTTATTGCTCAGTGTCACCTACCCATTCTCAGCCACCCCTTCCCCTCTGCTCATTCGCCCACTTGCCCCCTCCCTGCCACTCACTCGCCTCCTCCTCACTGCCCGCTCGCCACCCGCCCACTCGCCCCCTCCCTGCCGCTATCTCATCCACTTGCCCCTCCCTGCTGCTCACTCGCCCATTCGTCCTCTCCCCACTGCTCGCTCAACCACTCGCTCCCTCTCCACTGCTTGTTCATCCACTCACCCCCTCCCTGCCACCGCTCGCCCCCTTGCCCCCTCCCTGCCACTTACTCGCCTCCTCCCTGCTACCTGCTTGCTCACCCACTCACTTGCTCCCTGCTGGTCACTCGCTCATTCGCCCCCTCCCAGACAGTTGCTCTCTCACTCTCTGCTTGCTTTCTCACTCACCTCCTCCGTCACTTGCTCACTCACTTGCCCCCTCCCCACTGCTCACTCACCCTCTCCCTGCCACTCACCCCCTCCCCGCCACTTGCTCACTCACCCCTCCCTGCTCACTCACTCACCCCTCCCCACCCACTCCCTCACTCGCCCCCTCCCCACCCACTCCCTCACCCCTCCCCACCCACTACCTTACTCGCCCCCTCCCCACTGCTTGCTCACTTACTCACTCCTCCCTGCTGCTTGCTCACTTACTCACCCTTCCACACCGCTTGCTCACTCACTCACTCACTCACTCGCCTCCTACCGCTCCTCTTCCCTTTCTGCATATGGAATCCTCACTGCCCAGTCACCACGGTGTTTCTGCTTTGTTGCCTCCAACTGGTAAAGCACTGTGTGAGCGGGGCTTGCCACGTATGACCTTAGAGTAGCTATATATACTAGATGATCCAGTACAGAGCATCTGTGCCCCTAGTTTGCCGCCTCGTCCTCCCCTACCCCACCACATTTTGCCTGCCTGCCCCCGCCTGTCTCCATCTCCCCCACCCACCCGCAGCTGCCACCTTCTTCTTGTTCCCCCACCCCACCACCCACCACCCACCATCTCCTTTTGTGCTGCCCGCCCGCCCCCGCTTTCTGGATACCTGCCTGCCAGCCAGCCAGCTGCCAGTCGCGGCCGCCTGCCCGCCAGCCTGGTTGCTGCTTCCCCTCCGCAGCCGGCCGGACTGGCCACCTCCGCCCACCTGCTTGTTGCTGTTTTCTTGGTTGGCCGGCCTAGCCACCTCCGCCCACGTGCCCGTTGCTGTTTTCTCAGCTAGCCAGCTGGCCTCCACCACCATTTGCTGCTGTTTTCCCCCCAGCTGGCCCACTGGCACCACCATTTTCTTCCTTCCCACCTGTGGCTGTCCGGCAGCTCTCTGAACTCTCGTGAGAGCTGCCACACATGGGATTAGCCACAGGTATGCCTTGGAGAATTAAATGTATAGATTATATATACAGATGGCAGAATGGACTGCACCACTTTGGGCTGAATGTGGGAGAATCACTTTTTCCATGTTTCCCAATGTACCTCTGCAAACTAGGCAAATAGGCACCTTTGTAAGTGATGCCTCCTATTTAGCAGCAGGAGAACAACTCACCCTATTCAATCCAGCATAGTGTCTCTCAATTTTTGCTGTTGTTGGTATCTTCCTTGAGTTTCATTTTGTAATGTGAACCCCTCTGGGGTAGGGAATCATTTCCCCATTTCTTTTGCTATGTAAACTGCTTTGTGAGCTTTTTGTTGAAAGCTTCCATACTGCATATCTGCTGTCATTCTAAGTAAGATGCACGCAATAAGGTTGTTTGCATGACTGTGGCAGCATCAGGGAGGGCGGGCGGATGGGAAGGCAGGGTTGGACCTAACTTCCCCCCAGATGATCTGCAACCTCCTCTTCAGCATGCCATCGCATGCCCATATGATCCATGCTGCTCTCAGCAGCACGGATCGCTGGAGGCTGGGAAAATGAACCCCATCTTCCAGGTATCCCACAATGCACTGTGTGATAAGCGTGGGGAATTGGGGGAATCCCCAACGAGTTGGGTGCTCTAGGTGCCAAAATCTGTGCGTGCAGCCTGAGCACACACACAATCCCCTGCTAACTTGGCAAAGAGACACCTTTTAATGTGGTGATTCTCTTTATTTAGCAGGGGGAGAGTAACTGGCTCTATCCACCCCCAGCACGGTACCTCCAGTGGCTGTTGCTGATGTCTCTCTTATGTTTCATTTAGATTGTGAGCCCTTTGGGGAGAGGGATCCATCTTACTTATTTGTTTGTTTGTTATTTCTCTGTATAAACTGCCCTGAGGCATTTTTGGAAGAGTGGTATAGAAATAGAATTAATAACAATGACAATAATAATCCTGATGCTGGGGTTAAGGGCGTGCTTGCACCCTTAACTTGTCTAAACACTGGGGTAAAAAGTTGGATTGGGTGGGGCAGAAGCACTGGGATCAGGAGCAATCCTTGTACTCCACACGAACAGCCTAACCCAGGCTGTTGCATTCTACTCAAAAGCAGGTGGGTGCTGGTTGGAGAGCTGGTTGGGGTACCTCTGTTTCTAGTCAGCACAGAGCCATCTCTCTTCAAGTGAGCAATGTTGGGACAGTGATGATGCTCTGATGAGTCAGCACAGAGCAGCCCTGCCTCTACAACCAGTGCCCATGTACTTTGAGTAGAGAGATGCAGCATGTGTGTATCTTGTTTATTAAGTCAATAATAATAATAGTGGCTGACATTTGGAGCAAGGCAATGCCCTTGCAGTGAGAGGAGCAGACTAACAGCATTTTTAGACTAACTGCTCTGATGTGCTGGGCAAGGGGAAATTTTTGATGACTTCCTTTCCCCCAGGAAGTCTTCTGTGCCACCCCAAAATATGTCTCTAAGGGCTATGCATACCCTTCAGGGCAGCCGCCCAAAGATGTGAGTTTGGGGCAGTATACAAGTATAACAAATAAATAAATAGATAGATAGATAGATAGAATTTTTGAGTGTCACAGAGGACTTCCTAGAGAAAGGGAGGTTGTCAAAAAGTGTCCCTTCCTTGGAACACCCATGCAGTTAGTCTGGAAGCATTAGTCTGGAAGTAAGTTGGCTCCTCTCTGCACTAGTTTTTCCTTGCTCTTAATGTCAGTCAATAATAATAATGCTACACCCCTGCCCGAAACCCTCCCAGTAATAAGAAAATTCGTACAACAAGGAGAGAGTTGGGCTACCTCTCCTCTGTGCTAGTTTTCTATTTGCAGGAAATGTTCACGCCAAAGAGCATGCAAAATGGTATCTCCTCTTCTCTTTGCCATCTGGATCAGCGCAGTCCATTCTGTCACCTCATTCCACTGTGTGTGGAGATGGGTCTCATTCAGAGACTCAGTCAGCATATGATGCTGCTTTCATCCAGTAAAATTCACATGCTCACGTGAATCAGCTGGAGGACTGTGTACAATGCACATGCATGGAGATCCTTTTCACTCTGCCCCCAGCTGATCAAGTAGCTTAATTGTGCATCTACTGCAGTCAATCAAGTGGCAAGCAGAACAGCACATCAGCATATTAGACTGGTTAATGATGGGAAGTAAACATAGCTCTGCCTATAAAGGCTTTTACTTACTCGGGAGATGGGAGGGGCAGCCTGCATGCTGTAAAGGGAAGACTAATTGCTCGTAATAAGAAACAAAATGTTATCGTTGCTTTAATCCCATCATTCTCAGCAACAATTGATTTCAATTGCTCACCAACTGCAAATTTGCCATCAGCGAGGTTTTACCGGAACGGAACCCTTGAGGTTGAGGAGGGATGACTGTATGTTGTTTTAGGATGCAAATCACCTAGAGATGCAAATTGAGGTGATATATCACTATATAAACAAGGAAACAAAAATAAATTAATAAGAAATAGAAAAATTAATAGTTAATTTTAAACCATTCCCCACCACCAGGAGAACTCAAAGATTTCACATAATTCACAATATTTCCTATAGTTTCTCTATGAGAAATACATTTAAAATGGACACGCTGTGCATTTCCTCACCCATGGGTGATGATAGGCACTCACATGTCTCTATAGCTGACAATAAGCTATTTGTATATTCCCAAAATTGCTTTTTGTCCCTGGCCAAGCCACCAGGCACTGCTCAATCTCCATTCATTTCAATGGGACAAGCTGTATTAAATCAGATTTCTGGATCTTTTTGATTCTATGTGCCTTTTGGATTTAAGATGCCAGGGCAAGCATCCTTCACAGCATGCCTTTTAAAAACAGTACCAGATTATGTTGCTTTGGTGAAGTTCTCTGCCATATGGTCACTCCTACAGGGAAATGGAGAAATGATTTTTTCTAATGGCTTTGCCTTCTCCACATGCAGAAAAACATCATGAATGTTATTGGGTGGGAAAAGCCACCAGACCCATTTCTCTGAAATCTGAACTTTTTCCTCCCTTGGAGCCTTTTGCTAACTCCCTGTTAATCACATACGAATGGTATTTACATTGGCATTCTTAAGTGTAAGAATTGGGGTGGGGGAGAGTCCCCGAGTCCCCCCCCCCATATAAATTAACTGGAAAACAGGTTTAGTCAAAAATCTGCAGAAAACTGACAGCAGTGTCAGCTGTCTGTCTGTCGAGCATCTGTCCAGATGAAGCCTGGCTTCTTTGCTGTTGGCTATAAGTCATGCAGTCCATGGCGCTAGATAACCGTCATAATGGAGCACATCCTCAACAGCTGAGGCCGCTCTGTCGCTCATTCAGTAGGCCAGAGCTGCTTTGCTGGGAGAGCTCCTGGGATTATAGGCTCCAAACAGCTGCCTGTGGCACCCTAGATTTATTTGCTCTGAATGGGAACTTGCTTTTGTCAGCTAAATCAAACTTTATCAGACAGTTTTACTGTTGGCAGTTAAAATCAAATGTGTTTGTTGAACAGTAAACACCTTGTTGCCATTAGGAAGGATTATATAAACAAAAGGCATGCATGCTCGCACACACACACACAATGGCATTGTATGCCGGGGGCTGTCAAAATAATATACTTCTTCGCAGAACTGGGTTTGCTCTAAGGAAATTATGTGACCAAAACCACATCTGAAAATTGACAAAGGAATTATTTCCCCCCGAAATAAGTATTTTAAAACAATTTTGTATGTATCTGTGTGTATACAAGGAATAAAAGAATGGAGAGAAGTGATACAGAAACAAATGAAAAGGCCTCAGAGGTTCATTGGAAATATATTTTACTAGTACATAGGAAAGGTCAAGAAAATAAATACATAATTTTTTATTTGTGTGCTTTCACAAGGGAAGTAAAATAACAGTTTTAGAATTGCAGGATTCAACTTCAAACATAATTCATTTTATTGAATAATTACATAATAAATCTGAATCATAGCACATTTGAATCTGAACAAGATCTTCTGCTTCTCTTTCATTGGACATGATGTCATTTTCAAATTATTGATCTGGCTATTGGGCATTAAAAATCTGTTGAGAACCAAAACAGGTAAAATATTATCATTATATTCAGCATTAATGCTAACAAAAACGAAGAAAACCTTTCATTCAGGATATTCCAGTGTAAAGTGCATTCTGCTTTAAGTGGCAGGATTTTGAATGCCAAATATGGTATCTGTAGGTAAGTGGGAAGTATTTATTTATTTATTATATTTCTATACCACCCCAAACTTCCATCTCTGGACTGTTTATAGCGACATAAAATAAAACAGAAATTAAAACCTTAAAACAATTTGAAACCACAAGTCTAGTTAAAGAGCTTGGGTTAAAGTCTGCAGAGACTTTCTAAAAGTTGTCAGAGATAGGGAGACTTTTATTTCAGCAGGAAGTAGTGGTGTGTCCGAACCGGTCCGGCAGCCATTCCAAAGAATGGCCGAACTGCCGGACCGGTCCGGCCCTGCCTGGTTCGGGTCCGGGTGGGGGGTATGTCTTTAAGGGCGGGGAGGGCTTGCTTAGCCCTCCCGCCTCCTTGCCCCCGCCAGCGCCCGTATTGTACTGTATAGGGGCGCTGGAAAACAGCCGCCCCCCCCGCCGCCGCTGCTGCCGCGGCGGCGGCGGCGAAATAACCTCTAAAACCATCCAGCCCTCCCTCCCTCCCAGCTAGCTGCCCGCCCACCCAGTCGCTCACCCGGTTGCTGGATAAAAAGCGAGAGGAGCTCCGGCACAGAGCTCCTCTCGCTTGGAAGGCCTCCAGCAGAATGGTGGCTCGCGCGCGCGCGCATGCGCGCGCTGCAAACCACGCCGTTCTCCGGAGGCCCGGTCTACCCGGCGGGAAAGGGCCGGGTAGACTGGGCCTCCGATCGCTGGGTAGACCGGGCCTCCGATTGCCGGAGGCCCGGTCTACCCAGCGATCGGAGGCCGGGTCTACCCGGCCCTTTCCCGGCAGGTAGACCGGGCCTCCGATCGCTGAGTAGATCGGAGGCCCGGTCTACTCCGGAGGCCCGGTCTACTCAGCGATCGGAGGCCCGGTCTACCCGGCGGGAAAGGGCCGGGTAGACCGGGCCTCCGATCGCTGGGTAGACCGGGCCTCCGGCGATCGGAGGCCCGGTCTACCCAGCGATCGGAGGCCCGGTCTACCCGGCCCTTTCCCGCCGGGTAGACCGGGCCTCCGGAGAACGGCGTGGTTTGCGGCGCGCGCATGCGCGCGCGCGCAAGCCACCATTCTGCTGGAGGCCTTCCAAGCGAGAGGAGCTCTGTGCCGGAGCTCCTCTCGCTTTTTATCCAGCAACTGGGTGAGCGACTGGGTGGGCGGGCAGCTAGCTGGGAGGGAGGGAGGGCTGGATGGTTTTAGAGGTTATTTCACCGCGGCGGCGGCGGCGGGGGGGGCGGCTGGTTTCCAGCGCCCCTATACAGTACAATACGGGCGCTGGCGGGGGCAAGGATGCGGGAGGGCTAAGCAAGCCATCCCCGCCCTAAAAACAAGGCCCCCCTTCGGTGCCGGTCCGGACTTCTCCGGACCGTGCACATCCCTAGCAGGAAGCAGATTCCAGAGTCTCGAGGTGGCCCGTCCCTGTGTAGCCACCAGACATAAGAACATAAGAACAGCCCTGATGGATCAGGCCCAAGGCCTATCTAGTCCAGAATCCTGTTTCACACAGTGGTCCACCAGATGCCTCTGGGGAGCCCACAGGCAAGAGGTAGGTGATGCCCTCTCTCTTGCTGTTGTTCCCCTGCAAGTGGTATTGAGAGGCATCGTGCCTCTGAGGCTGGAGATGGCCCACAGCCACCAGACTAGTAGCCATTGAGAGACCTGTCCTCCATGAATTTGTCTAAGCCCGTTTTAAAGCCATTAAAGCTGGAGGCCATCATGACATCCCATGGCAAGGAATTCCATAGATTAATTATGCACGGGGTGAAAAAGCACTTCCTCTTTTCAGTCCTAAATTTCCCGACCTTCAATTCTATGGGGTGACCCCTGGTTTTAGTGTTGTGAGAGAGGAAGAAAAATTTCTCTCTATCCACCCTCTCCACTCTATGCATAATTTTATACAACTTGATCATGTCTCCCCATAGTTGCCTCTTTTCCAAAGCAAAGAGCCCCAGATGCTGTAGCCTAGCCTCAAAAGGAAGGTGTTCCAGGCCCTTTATCATCTTGGTTGCCCTCTTCTGTACCTTTTCCAGTTCTACAATGTCCTTCTTTAGATGTGGTGACCAGAATTGTACGCAGTACTCCCCATGTGGCCGCACCATAGATTTGTATAAGGTCATTATAACATTAGCATTTTTATTTTCAATCACCCTGCTAATGATTCCTAGCATGGAATTAGTCTTTTTCACAGCTGCCGTGCTGGTGGCAACTGCAGACGAGCTTCTCTGGATGATCTCAATGAGAGATGAGGCTTATAGTGAAAGTTATGTTTATCCTCACAACAACTCTGTGAAGTAGTTAGGCTGAGAGATATAACCAGTGCTTTGTATTTTGCCTGGAAATGTATTGGTACTCAGTGTAATCTTTTTAATATAGGAGTAATATGGTCTCTCCGAGATGACCCGGAGACCAATCTGGCTGCCGCATTCTGTACCAACTGCAGTTTCTGGACTTCATACAAAGGCAGCCACACATAAGAGTGCATTGCAGTAGTCAGATCTGGAGGTTACCAGTATATGTATCACTGTTCTGGGGCTGTTTATCTCAAGAAACGGATGCAGCTGGCATATCAGCCAAACCTGACAGAAAGCACCACTGGCCATTGCCTCAACCTGGGACACCAGGAAGAAGTTCAGATCCAGAAGCACTCCCAGACTTCATATCTGTTCCTTCTGAGGAAGTGTGACACCATCCAGAACCGTATGACTTTATTTGAAACAAACACACCCACAAACAAACAAGTTCATATATATAAACAAGTGGACCTCCAAAGTCTCCTATCTTGTTGGTTCTACATCTACTTACATGTGCGTGTGTGTGCGCGCGCGCACACACACACACAGTATTGCATCAAATGTATCCAGAATGCCCCCAAGGAAGCTCATCTGGACCCAATTCTGATTTCTTTGCACTAGGCAAAGACATTTTTATTTGCAGATTTTCCATAATTAACTAGATGGTTTTTAATCTGGGTGGATTTTGTTGTTACTTTGTTACTCTGGTGGTTTGAAATGGTCTGAATATTTTTTTTTTTATTAATTTAAAAACATTTTCATCCTGCCTTTCTTGCTGGAGCAACTCAAAGCAGCTCACAAAAATGGGGCACAAATGGTTTTAAATTGTATAGACATTAACAACATTGCATTGGGTCAGATCCAAAGTTTTTGCTCTATTCACAGAAGGAGCTTCTCTTCTCAGAAGAAATTCTTCAATGAATACAGCTCTCCTTCTCTGAAGAGAAGCACCTTCCATTCATGGAGCAAACACTTTGGATCCACCCCACGGGACCTCTTCAGACGCCCTCTCATAAAGTGGTCCTGAATGTGTTGTCTCAACACACTGCTTCATTCAATGGCTGATATCCAAACTAACAAAGTGCTATTGCAGTGGTGGTGTGCTGCTCCTATGGGGAAGGGGTGATCTAAATCCATTTCCACTTCCCTCTGAAACCAACTTTGGCTCCTGAAAAGAGGAACATAGGAAGCCGCCTCATACTGAGTCAGACTGTTGGTCCCTTTAGTTCAGTATAGTCTACGCAGACTGGCAGCAACTCTCCAAGATTCTAGGCAGGAGACTTCCCCAGCCCTACCTGGAGATGGGACCTTCTGCATGCAAAGCAGATGCTCTACCATGGAGCTAGTGCTCCATCCCCAAATATAGGAACACAGGAAGCTTCCTTATACCAAGTCGGATCATTGGTCCATCTAGCTCAGTATTGTCTACACTGGCTGGTAGCAGCTCTGCCACTGAGCAACCACCCCATCCCCAGCTGCAGCCCCAGGGACATATTTCCAGAAGCCACAGTCCAGTTACCTTCAAAGAGAAGGGGAGATCAATAAAACTTACATTTGCCCTGTAGCACATGCTACACATTCACTGCACCAGCGCCTTGCTAGTCTGGATGCCGGCTTGTGTCTTCTGTTTCTCCTGTTAGACCATTGAAAGTTCACTTAAAAGAACAGGTTGGTGTGGTGGTTTTTTTGTTTTTGTTTTTTTTTAAAGATTCAAAATGGTTATGAAATAGGATGTTTCCCACAATATTCACATTTGTTCCTTCCAAACTAGAGCTCAGCAAATAGCTGGAATATGCCTGTGCTCAAAGGAATCCTCATCAGGTCATAAATTTGTTCACGTTAAATGCAAACATCTGAATGGCAAGAGACTATGGAAAGGGTTAGACTTTCCACACTTCGTTCTGTTCAGTGCCAGCACAATGCTTTCCTCATTGGGCTAAATGGAAAGCAGACCTGTTCCATTAACAACACACTGTAACTACCCTCTTGCTGCACAGACATATCATGGGGCTTAGTTCTGGGAAAGAACTTCCTTATAATTTAGTGCACCTCTTCTTTTATTGGGTCTGACCCTAGATACAAGCATGCAGAAACCTAGGATTTTGTTCATAATCGATCAAAAGTGCTTGCTTTCAGAAAAAGAACATGCTTATTTGATTTCATGGAAATCTTTACCAGAGACAATTAATGCAAGTTTAGTGGAATAACAGTTCAGTCTTTAGGTCAATGTGGTGCCAGTCAATGATATCTCTTTGGTCTTTATGTTGGGATTGATACTTGGATGTGGGCATAATTAGCCCACAAAAATCAGAACTTAGAAGTGCCTTCTAGATTTAATATTGTGTGGTGCAATTAACGTTTCAAAGGTGATGCCTCTAGAAATTGAAGATTAGTCTTCTAGATTTAGTGTGCCTGGACTCATCTATATCTTGTTGATCCTTGATGATTTAATTTTGTTAATTTCAGTTGGCTGAGACATGTTTGGTATCGCTGTTTTTAGTGCAGGTGGGCCTCATTATCTGTGGGGGTTCTGTTCTCAGCTACAACTGTGGATAACAAAAACGTGAATAATGAGACGTTAACCCCGGAGAAATGGGGAAAACTATGGGTAGAAGACATGAAATATACTGCCTGTTCTAATTTAAAGGAAAATAATATTAGGATGATGTATAGATGGCATTTAACTCCCAAGAAGTTGGCTTTAATGTACAAGAACATGTCAAATAAATGTTGGAAGTGTAAAAAAGAGGAGAGTTCCTATATACATTTATTGTGGACTTGTAATAAGTCTAAAGGTTATTGGGACAATGAGCTTAAGAAAGTGTTTAAAATGACTTTCCCTAAGAGCCCAGAAACAATATTGCTAGGCATCGATAATAGCGCACTGCCTAGGAAATACTGGATCCTTTTTATGTATTTAACAGCAGCAGCAAGATCGACATTTACATACAAATGGAAGATACTGACTGTCTGAGTAAAGAAGATTGGATATTTAAAGTGCTAGAGCTTGCAGAAATGGCAAAGCTAATGACATTATTAAGAAATAAACTTGAAACATTTAAAAGGGAGTGGGACCCCCTTCTTATTTACCTAAAAACATATTATAAAATGGATTTGTATCAGGCTTTTGAGTGGTAACAAAAATGTTTTTTAAAATGCCCTAGAGCTGACTTTTGGATGATTTAACTGGGGGAGAACGATTAAGCTACAGGCAAGTTTTTGTAACTGATACTTGTTCTAATGATGAGATGGAAGTCCTTTTTTGGGTGTGTGTGTGTGTGTGTGTGTGTTATGTTGTGGAAAAATCAAATAAAAAATTATTGAAAGAAAAAAAAAGAGAAGTTAACCTTATGGGGATTGGGGGATTAGGTTCCTGGTGCTTTAAAAAAAGCCTTAAAAAGCAGGGAGGAGGCAGAAATGAGAGAAATAAAGCACTGTACTATGCTTTGCAGATCTCCAGCTGTCCACCAATACCATCCACCAAACCCCTAATTCTGCCAATTTCCCACAAAAAATCACGAGGAATTTATTTTATTTTATTATATTTACAAAGGAGCCACAAAATGGCTCTGTTCAGCAAAAAGGTGGCTGAAAATGACCTCAGAAGTAATTTTCGGCCACCAGGAACCACAGATAGGCGAATTTTTATGATTTTTTCAACCATGTATGATGAGGTCAGGTCCCCATTGCCCAACTGTGGATATGTGAAACTGCAGGTGCTTGGACCACGAATAATGAGAGCCACCTGTATGTTCTTATTTGAATCACACTTTGCAAAATAGATTTCATGAAGAGAGAGATACACACACACACACACACACACACATTATAAGGTGCGAGGAAGCTCAAATCAGGTGATCAGACAGCTGAGACCAGGCAGCTTACTCTCAGGTGTCAGGCAGAGGAAGTTATTGGCCTGGTATTTGCTGCACTGCAGTGCCACGGAGCTAATGGCCAGAGAGGGCACTACAGCTCATCAAGCCTTATGGACCTGGTGATCTGGGAAGCCTATAGGGGCTTCCTATAAAACTGCTGCTTCAGGATTAATCTGAGCAGCTTCCTGGTACATTAGCCATACAGGTTTCTTTGCCTTGCCTTCCTCACCTTCTGTTGGAACCTGATCATCTGCATAATGTTGACTATAGACCGGCTTCTGGCCCCTCCAGTTTTCATTCGCTGCTCTGGACCTTGACTTCAGCGTGACCTGAACCACATACTGGCTTCTGGCTCTCCCAGCAGACCACTTACAGGGTCCTGACAGACATAAATATTTGTTTCTTAACTGACCACTTCATTCTTCTGATGAATTAGGCTCTTGTCTATAAAAGCTTGTGTTACCATAAATTCTTTAAAAGCCCACATGGCTTATTGTTTCTCTCTCCATTTAGCTGTCTTTTTTTCCAAAATTCCATGAGGCCTGTATAGATGTGAATATTTAGTGGGGCCAGGGAGCCTTATAACTATAGTACAATCCAATTTCCAGTGCGCTAAACTGGAGATGCTATTCTCAACTCCCAGAAGGCCGCTGATATATTTGCCCAGCTCAGTAGTGTAGCAAGGTTGGAGTGGGCCCTGCGGGTGAGAAATGAAGGTGGGCATCGGGCTCCCCAACATAGCCCCACTCCCTCACTAGCCTTACCCACCCAGACCTTTGAGAGCAAGGGGAGGGACAGGCTGCCTATGTTTCTCCAAGCTGTTTGGGGAGTTGGTGGCAGCAGCAGCAATAGGGTAATATCCTGCTCACTCTCAGAGCCGGTGGCCAGCTACCAAAATTGTGCAGCTGGGCTCCTGCCCATTCTCCAAACGTGTTGCTGATGCCTCTGAGGGTGGGCAAGATGTTACCCTGATGCTGCTGCCACCACTGATTCCCAAAATGGCTTGGAGAAATGTGGGCAGCCTCTCCCCACTCTCAAAGGTGTGGTGCAGGAATGCAAGAACCCCCTGCCTGGGAAAGCAGGGGAGGTGACCGGTGCTTTATTGATATCTCGGTGGCCCTGGGCTTTTGTGCACCCCTCCACACCTTTGTTGTCACACCCCTGGCCCAGCTCTTTCTAAAGAATCTCCACTGTGTCAGGCTAGCCTAGGATCGGGAAAATGGCAGCCTATATCCTCACTGTAAATGAATTCTGCCTCATTTTATAGTCTGCATTTTATTTATTTAGCACAGGGTTTTCTTAACCTTGGGCCCCCCAATGTTGGTGGACTACAACTCCCATCATCCTCAGGCACAAAGGCCATGTCTGGGGATGATGGGAGTTGTAGTCCAACAACATCTGGCGGCCCAAGGTTAAGAAACCCTGATTTAGCATATTTGTATACGGCCTAAAACTCATGTCTCTGGGCAGTTTACAAGAAAACAGATTAACAAAAAACAAAAAACAAAAAAAATCAAAACAATTTAAAACAATGATAGATTCAATGAGTTAATTAAAAGCCTGGGTGAATAAATGTGTCTTAATAGCCCTTTTAAAAACTGTCAGAGATGGGGAAGCTCTTATTTCGACAGGGAGCACATTCCAAAGCTTTGGGGAAGCAATGGAGAAGGCCCATCCCTGAGTAGCCACCAGATGACCTCCCCAGATGATCTCAATAGGTGGTGGGGCTCATAGGAGGTGTTCTCTTTACTTAATTGTAGTTATAGATAATGTATTACTGAAGGGCAGCTCAGAATTTAAAAAATTATACATCAAATAAATAAAGAGGAGTTCAAATAAATAAAGAGGAGTGCTTGTGTGTGTGTGTGTAAGTGTAAAGGAAACAAGGGTCCAGACACTATTGCTGTTGCTGTCATGATTTTTCAGACCATCACGAAACATAATTGCCCATCTTTATCCTAACGGATCACATGCTTCTTTCAAGCTGTGATTTGGCCAGCTGAAGTTCATTAGGAAGGAGGTAGGGGAAACAAATCTCAGGACACTCTAAAAGAAAGTTGGAGAAGATGCGTGAGTCCAGTACAATTTGCATTGTTATTCTTGTTCAGTGCTGACAGAAAGGAAAGAGAGGAGAGATTACATTAAAAGTCCCACATAGCATAACATGATCTCACAATGTGCTTCATGCTTGAAGCAAGTTTGGACCTAGATCTAACCTACACAGCTTGAGCTGAGTTCTGTCAAATGGTTCAATGGCAGAACTCTGAATAAGAATCTCATTTGAATTTTGGAAAAATTGGATCTTGCTCTGGTGTGAACTTGCATACATGCCAGATTTGATTCCATGATGACATGCTATGCAGGTCATTGAATAAGACAGTTGGCACCTTCAGCATCAGGCTTTAACTAATGAACTAACTAACTAACTAACACAGTCCATTAAATGTTTGGGCTTAAAATAAGATGGCTGGATTTATGGCTGTGGTAGCTGAGGATCCACCTAATGGTGCAGCGGGGAAATGACTTGACTAACTAGCCAGAGGTTGTCAGTTCAAATCCCCGCTGGTATGTTTTCCATACTATGGGAAACACCTATATTGGGCAGCAGCGATATAGGAAGATGCTGAAAGGCATCATCTCATACTGCACGGGAGGAGGCAATGGTAAACCCCTCCTGTATTCTATCAAAGAAAAACCACAGGGCTCTGTGGTCGCCAGGAGTCGACACTGACTCGATGGCACACTTTACTTAACTGAGGTGAATGAAACACAGTGAAGCGATCCTCATGATAGCTGCAGGAGGCTACCCCCTTTTGTGGGGAGGAAGCCCAAAAGTGCTTACCTCCCCGCAGACAATCACTGCCTCCACTCTAGGGGGCCAGATCGGCCGCCCACACAACTACCGGCTCCGTGACGGAGCTGGTAGGGGCGGTGGGGATCGGAGGCCACCCAACCACCGGAAGTCCCTGGATTGTTGTTGTTAAATTTATACCCCGCCTTTCATTAAGAAAATCCCAAGGCAGCTCACAATAAAATTTAAAAACAAGATTATAAAAAAGACACATTAAAATATTGATTGAGATACACACAC
The DNA here is from genome assembly GCF_027244095.1 of Hemicordylus capensis. Classification (NCBI taxonomy): domain Eukaryota; kingdom Metazoa; phylum Chordata; class Lepidosauria; order Squamata; family Cordylidae; genus Hemicordylus; species Hemicordylus capensis. The sequence goes on from NC_069657.1 coordinate 422,793,012, forward strand.
ACACACACACACACACACACACACACACACACACACACAAATCTGATTTTAAAAATAAATAAATAAAAACACTAGCATAAAAACAGTACAAAATACAAGAAGCAGCAGTGGAGACAATCATATAAAAGCCTGGGTAAAAAGCCACAATTTGACATGCTTTCTAAAAACTGTGATGGAGACTTAGGAGTGGTTACCCACTGGGAGAGCATTCCAGAATCTGGGGGCAGCAACAGAGAAGGCCCTGTCCTGAGTGCACGACAACCTAGCCTCCCTCATTGTCGGCACCCGGAGCAAAGCCCCCTCAGATGACCTCGTCAAGCGGGCAGCAACCCTTGGGAGCAGGCAGTCCCTCAGGCATCCAAGGCCCAAACCGTTAAGGGCTTTAAAGGTCAAAACCAGCACCTTGAATGCTGAAAGGAGTGCGCAGGGCATTCTGGGGAGACCCCCGAGGCCGGAAGACTGGGTGTAACCTCCCGGTCGGGGGTCTACCCGAGTGTCGCAGTGGTGTGGGGTGTGCCATAGCGGCACACGACCAACAAAACAAGGTTAACGGAGTGCTTGCTCCATTAACCTCATTTAAGGGGAGGGGTTGGTAGGCAGGCTAGCTGCCAGGGAACCACCAGGCTCTCATGATGGGCGGAAACTGGACTGCACAGCAAAACATGTCTCTCTGTGCCAAAATGCACCAACTCCAATCTTCACAAATCTTCACCCACATTTTGTGAATCCTTTATATGAGGGCTGTCAGTTCACTCACACGTTGTAGTGATAGTGAGGATCTGAGGGAGGACTAAGCCTCCCTTAGAGCAATTGCAGGGAAGATGGGCCTTTCCTAATAGGGGGGAAAGCACAGGAAAATCAAAACAAAAGGAACAATCCAGAGGACTGGATGGGAACTACACTCACAGCCACCTACAGAAGACAAGAAAGCCTTTTCCTTAGTTTGTTCTGTCCCAGGAGCGCCCTGAGGAAGCAGCTGCCTGAGAACCTTCTAGAAAAATGGGAGGCCACAGCTGGGTGGCTGGAGACAGCAGTAAGACCCCTGCCTGTGAGTAATAAGATAAGGACCAGTTCAGTTAGACGCATGAGGGAAATTATTTTCCTTTATTGTACTGCTTGAATCTGAGTTGCTTGGTAAATGAAAACTATTCTCTCTCTTACAATCTGCTTTATGAAGGGGGAATTGTTCTTATTGCTTACTCTTGTTTTTCTTTTAATCGAATAGTAAACACTTGTTGATGAAGTGTGCTACTCTTCATTTTGGGTCTGCCTTAGTCACACGCTTCTGGAGGCCTAGGAATGCCCAGTCTCTTCTAGGGAGCGTTTTGCCACTTTACCCTAGAGAAATCTTATGTGGAGAGTGGGTTTCCCCATATCAAAAGAAAGTGGATGGTGGCAGCCTACTGTGTATCCCTTATAGTCAAGGATTCACCCCAGTGAACTCCTCCTCTGGCTCTGGTAGGAGCTATGACACGAGTTTATATAGGATGTTTATGACTGGACCCAGGCCAAGCCGTGTGTGTGTGTGTAGAAATAGGAGAGAAACCATCCCCCCCACATGGTAAAGTGGCAAAATTTACAGGAATACAGCATACAGAAGAAAGGATACTGCAATTCCTTAGTGTTGCAAAGCAGTAAAGGCTGATGCTGCATTTTGGGAAAAACATTTTTTTAATCATGTCTCTGCCTTATCATTTGTTTTTGTTTTTTAAAAAATTCAAAGTGACTTGCAATGATTAAAAACTAAGAGACAGAATTAAATCACCAAACCCCCCACACAAAAATCACAGAAATAATAAAGCAACAGCAAAACAATAAAAACAGCAGCAGGAATCAACAAAACATTAGGTAATTGAAAAGTTTTTAGACTGCTGCTTGTGAAATTTCATAGTGATTTACACAGATTATGACATGCTTAGGCCCTAAGCTATGTCGAGCTTAAAAGGCCCCATACAGTGTGTGTGTGTGTGTGTGTGTATATATAGAGAGTGTGTGTGTGTGTTTGTTTGGTTGGAGTCTGGTGGAATTTGCTCCCTGCTGAAATAAGAACCTCCCCATCTCTGACAGCTTTTAAAGAGTCTGTAAAGACACATTCATTCACCCAAACATTTAACTAGAATTCTGGTTTAAATTGTCTTAATGTTGTATTTCTTGTTTTGATTTTTTTATGTGTTTGTGTACTACCCAGAGACATGGGTTTGGGACAATGTATAAACAAACAAATTCTAATGAAAAGGACAATGAAAATAGAAATCATAAAACCTTATCGTTATTGGCAAAGATGCAATGAAAAATTAATGATCTAACAAAAACAGTCATCTGGATTAGAAATATCTTTAAAGGAAAATACATTACGTAAATCTTGAAATTTGTGTTCTGAGGCCCTTCAGAATGTGAAGCCCTAAGTTTACTTAGCTTGTGCCTCAATATGGCACTGAGTTTACAGGATAAAACAATAAAAATGGCAGCCAATAAAATGAGGAGACAAGGTGCGTGCTGAAGGTGGATGGCCAGAGGCGTAACTAGGGAAAACGGCGCACGGGGCAAGCACTGAAATTGCGCCCCCCCCGCTGCGTACCCCCCGCTGCCCCCCCAACATACATCTGACTGACACACATGTTTCAGAAAACTTTTATTTTAAAAATTAAAAAAATTATAAAAATTACCAAAAATTTCAAAATGCACTACATACTTAGGTTTTTCCTCACAACAACCCTGTGAAGTTGGCTTGTATCTCAAACATCAGAATTATGATGCAATGATTATTATTATGATGATGATGCCCCTCCCTCACGCCCTGGTTCTGTTCCTGACTTTCCCTTGTGAGTGACTGTATTTTAACAAAACGAAAACCAAGGACTCCAAAGTAATTTGAGGGACTAGGGTGATAGTGCTAAAGACTCCTTATTCTCCCGCTGTTAAAGAAAGACTCCCTTTTTCCAAAACCGCGCACTATTTACACCAGAAAAGGTTTCAAATGGAGGGGGAAGCATTTATGCATTTATGCTTTGTTTTATGTTACGATTTCAAAGTTAGAAAAACTATAAAAGGGCCATTTTAGAGAAGATATGCACTGCCTTAGTTGCAAATCCTGCTTTTTTGAGATTCCCTGCAATTGAATAAAGCGATAATACACACCTTTGCTATTTAAATTGGTTGGAGAGTATTTATGACAATAAAAAATGAAATGGCATTTCAGATGCAACATTGGTTGCCTAAGACCACTCAGATTTAACTAATCTTCATCACATTGACAAAAAGAGCAATTAAAATTAAAATCCATGACTAAAACCAAACCACTTTGGGGTTGTTTTTAATGAAAGGTGGTATATAAATTTAACAATAAATGTTTAGAAGTATATACTTTCACCCCCTGCCCAACCTACAATTAATTCCAGCTTATTTTCAAAGGGCTTCAAGTTTTATTTACAAATTGCTTGGCAGCACCAATGTTTAAGTAATCGCTAATTGCTCCTTATGATAGTTTTACTTATTGTTAAATTTATATACCACCTTTCATTAAAACATTCTCTGTTCATCTGATTTTCAGTCTGGTTAATTAAATCGGTGGAGGTTTAGACTTTCCTGATGGGCTGAAACAGCTAATCCATTTTGATGATGACATATAATTAAATTAGCTTGCATTACATAGTGAAAAAGTCCAGGAAGGGAGAGATGGGGGGATATGGAACCCAAGGTTCCACATTCCCCCATCTCCCCCTCCCTGAACCTTTTCAGTTAAAACGTGGTTAGATTATAGGGGAGGAAGGACTTGAATGAGCAAAAAGGGGAACTGGTTCGGGCGTTCAGGAAGTTGTTCAGAAGAGGGAGTTGTTCAGGAAGTTTGCTCTGGTGCGTGTCCTCCTCTCGACTCTTCTAGAAAATCTTCTAGAAAAATGGGAGGCCACAGCTGGGTGGCTGGAGACAGCAGTAAGATCCCTGCCTGTGAGTAATAAGATAAGGACCAGTTCAGTTAGACGCATGAGGGAAATTATTTTCCTTTATTGTACTGCTTGAATCTGAGTTGCCTGGTAAATGAAAACTATTCTCTCTCTTACAATCTGCTTTATGAAGGGAGAATTGTTCTTATTGCTTACTCTTGTTTTTCTTTTAATCGAATAGTAAACACTTGTTGATGAAGTGTGCTACTCTTCATTTTGGGTCTGCCTTAGTCACACGCTTCTGGAGGCCTAGGAATGCCCAGTCCCTTCTAGGGAGCGTTTTGCCACTTTACCCTCGAGAAATCTTATGTGGAGAGTGGGTTTCCCCATATCAAAAGAAAGTGGATGGTGGCAGCCTACTGTGTATCCATTATAGTCAAGGATTCACCCCAGTGAACTCCTCCTCTGGCTCTGGTAGGAGCTATGACACGAGTTTATATAGGATGTTTATGACTGGACCCAGGCCAAGCCGTGTGTGTGTGTGTGAAGAAATAGGAGAGAAACCATCCCCCCCCACATGGTAAAGTGGCAAAATTTACAGGAATACAGCATACAGAAGAAAGGATACTGCAATTCCTTAGTGTTGCAGAGCAGTAAAGGCTGATGCTGCATTTTGGGAAAAACATTTTTTTAATCATGTCTCTGCCTTATCATTTGTTTTTGTTTTTTAAAAAATTCAAAGTGACTTGCAATGATTAAAAACTAAGAGACAGAATTAAATCACCAAACCCCCCACACAAAAATCACAGAAATAATAAAGCAACAGCAAAACAATAAAAACAGCAGCAGGAATCAACAAAACATTAGGTAATTGAAAAGTTTTTAGACTGCTGCTTGTGAAATTTCATAGTGATTTACACAGATTATGACATGCTTAGGCCCTAAGCTATGTCGAGCTTAAAAGGCCCCATAGAGTGTGTGTGTGTGTGTGTGTGTGTGTGTATATGTATATATGTGTGTGTGTGTGTGTGTGTGTATAGAGAGAGAGAGAGAGAGAGTGTTTGTTTGTTTGTTTGGTGGGAGTCTGGTGGAATTTGCTCCCTGCTGAAATAAGAACCTCCCCATCTCTGACAGCTTTTAAAGAGTCTGTAAAGACACATTCATTCACCCAAACATTTAACTAGAATTCTGGTTTAAATTGTCTTAATGTTGTATTTCTTGTTTTGATTTTTTAATGTGTTTGTGAACTACCCAGAGACATGGGTTTGGGACAATGTATAAACAAACAAATTCTAATGAAAAGGACAATGAAAATAGAAATCATAAAACCTTATCGTTATTGGCAAAGATGCAATGAAAAATTAATGATCTAACAAAAACAGTCATCTGCATTAGAAATATCTTTAAAGGAAAATACATTACGTAAATCTTGAAATTTGTGTTCTGAGGCCCTTCAGAATGTGAAGCCCTAAGTTTACTTAGCTTGTGCCTCAATATGGCACTGAGTTTACAGGATAAAACAATAAAAATGGCAGCCAATAAAATGAGGAGACAAGGTGCGTGCTGAAGGTGGATGGCCAGAGGCGTAACTAGGGAAAACGTGCCCGGGGCAAGCACTGAAATTGCGCCCCCCCGCCGCGTACCCCCCGCTGCCCCCCCCCAACATACATCTGACTGACACACATGTTTCAGAAAACTTTTATTTTAAAAATTTTAAAAATTACAAAAATTACCAAAAATCTCAAAATGCACTACATACTTAGGTTTTTCCTCACAACAACCCTGTGAAGTTGGCTTGTATCTAAAACATCAGAATTATGATGCAATGATGATACATACTACATTATACTTAGGTTTTTCCTCACAACAACCCTGTGAAGTTGGCTTGTATCTCAAACATCAGAATTATAATGCAATGATTATTATTATGATTATGATGCCCCTCCCTCACGCCCTGGTTTTGTTCCTGACTTTCCCTTGTGAGTGACTGTATTTTAACAAAACGAAAACCAAGGACTCCAAAGTAATTTTAGGGACTAGGGTGATAGTGCTAAAGACTCCTTATTCTCCCGCTGTTAAAGAAAGACTCCCTTTTTCCAAAACCGCGCACTATTTACACCAGAAAAGGTTTCAAATGGAGGGGGAAGCATTTATGCATTTATGCTTTGTTTTATGTTACGATTTCAAAGTTAGAAAAACTATAAAAGGGCCATTTTAGAGAAGATATGCACTGCCTTAGTTGCAAATCCTGCTTTTTTTGAGATTCCCTGCAATTGAATAAAGCGATAATATACACCTTTGCTATTTAAATTGGTTGGAGAGTATTTATGACAATAAAAAATGAAATGGCATTTCAGATGCAACATTGGTTGCCTAAGACCACTCAGATTTAACTAATCTTCATCACATTGACAAAAAGAGCAATTAAAATTAAAATCCATGACTAAAACCAAACCACTTTGGGGTTGTTTTTAATGAAAGGTGGTATATAAATTTAACAATAAATGTTTAGAAGTATATACTTTCACCCCCCTGCCCAACCTACAATTAATTCCAGCTTATTTTCAAAGGGCTTCTAGTTTTATTTACAAATTGCTTGGCAGCACCAATGTTTAAGTAATCGCTAATTGCTCCTAATGATAGTTTTACTTATTGTTAAATTTATATACCACCTTTCATTAAAACATTCTCTGTTCATCTGATTTTCAGTCTGGTTAATTAAATCGGTGGAGGTTTAGACTTTCCTGATGGGCTGAAACAGCTAATCCATTTTGATGATGACATATAATTAAATTAACTTGCATTACATAGTGAAAAAGTCCAGGAAGGGAGAGATGGGGGGATATGGAACCCAAGGTTCCACATTCCCCCATCTCCCCCTCCCTGAACCTTTTCAGTTAAAACGTGGTTAGATTATAGGGGAGGAAGGACTTGAATGAGCAAAAAGGGGAACTGGTTCGGGCGTTCAGGAAGTTGTTCAGAAGAGGGAGTTGTTCAGGAAGTTTGCTCTGGTGCGTGTCCTCCTCTCGACGCATGCGCAACTGGTGGCGGGGCGGCGGGGCGCACCGGGGAGTGAGAGTCAGAGACTTGGACTACAAAGATGCCGCGGCACCCAGTGCTGGATGAGCAATGCCAAGGGGGGGGGCGGCGGCGCCGGGACTGGGGGAGGGGGACTGCTCTGCAAAAAAATAATAATTTTTTTTTTAAAAAAAATTCCGGCAAATCGGCGGGCAAACTTTTTGGCGCCCCCTGCCAAGTGGCACCCGGGGCACGTGCCCCCCCCTGCCCCCTATAGTTACACCTATGTGGATGGCAAACAGCAGTGGGCAGCAGTGCATGTAGCGGCAGGTGCCACAGTGTGCAACGGGAGCTATTGCAGGAAGTGGGGGGAGGGGAGGAGGAAGCAGTTGCTGGGAGGACCTCAGCAGCCACAGTCCTCCCGGCAGCCAGAGTTCCTTTGAACTCAGGTGAGCACCAGTAACTCCATCCCTGTGTGCTAGGGCTGGCGGGCAAAGTCTAAATCAGCCCATTATTGATTAAATACCCTCTGAAAAAGGATAGTGTTCAGCTGACTTCAAAAGCATAGCATGGGCCTCTTGTTAGAAACTTCCAAGCATTAGTTATCACAGAGAAAGTCCTGACACATGAAAAGCCCAGGCAAACAAAAACGTCTTAGTCTGGTACCTATCACATTAGGTGGGGAAGGCCCTTTTCTGTGGTGCCAAGCTGACTCTGGAATTCACTGCTATGATAACAAATTATGCTAATTTGTGAGTTAGAAGGGACAGCTATTAATATTCCTTTAGTATTGCATTCAGGCACAGTGAATTAACAATCCAGGATCCCCTCACCTTCCAGACACCCTTTTCCTTTCTTCTCTTGACCTATGAGAAATCTTATTGCAGATCCATATTAAGAGCTCTGCCAGGGCACTTTCCAGTTTAGTTGCTCAACAGCAGCAAAATGCTTCCATTCAGGCAAATTGCATTCAAAACATAAACAGCAGGGGGAGCAGTCTTGTGAAAACTAACAACCCCCCAAATCAGCAACTTTTTAACGCCGGATACATGACATCACTGTACTATCTCACAGCAATTAAATTCGAAACAAGGCGTCGGAAATGTGAACGGCACCCTGCTGTCAGTATAGGGACTGCGGTGTCACAACACAGGAAGTGTGGAAGCACACTTCCGAGATCTGCCATGACCCCATTGCAGGGTGTAATCTGGAAAGTGCTCAGGGCCCTGTAGTCCTGATAGAAACTTGCTGTCCTGTCATAAACCTATTTAGTCAGACTCTGTGTAGAGACTAAATTCAGTAGTAAATATTCAGCACATAGCACACCTGCTGCAACCAGGTGTGGAGACTTGATCAGAGGAAAGAAAGCAACAACTTTAAATTAAGCAGAGAAAGGGGCTATTCCCCCGATCAGCAAAAATTGGGCTAGGAGACCCTAGCCCAATTTTTGCTGATTGTGTAAACCACCAGGCTCGCAGGCTCCGTGCCATGGCTACTCACGCGTAGACCCTTGGAGGGGAGGCAAAAAGCCGCCTCCTGGCTCCGGGGGTCTCCCCAGTATGCCCTGCGCACTCGCGCAGGGCATACTGGAGCTTCTGGTGGCCGTGCGGCCCCCGAGCTCCCCAGCCCCTGCCGGCTCCATCACGGAGCCAGCAATCATGTGGGCGGCTGATCCGGCCGCCCAGGGCTCCCTCCCTGCTCGTGTGAGAAGGACCGCTTGTGTGCGCTCACTGATTGTGAGACCCAGCTCAAAGAGTAAGTCATTTGACTTTAAGGCTGATTGGGAAAAGGTCATTAAGAGATTTCTGACTAGTTCAATTAGCTTCCAGGATGTCACAGTGCTGGACTAATACTTCTCTGGTGTTGAACTATACCTGTCTGTGTGCCTGCCTGGCTCTCACCTGCTCAGTCTGTAGAAACAGATATTGCACCAACAGAATGCTAACCCTGTGAAACTGTGCTGGAACTTTCTATGACTTTGGACAAAATGCTTCTACAATAGTAAAATAGAAAGTCTGGGGCTGAGCCAACTGATATGAGACATAGAAACCTAGGAAGCTGTCTTCTACTGAGTCAGACCACTGTTCCATCTAGCTCAGTATTGTCTACACTGACTGGCAGTGACTTCTCTAAGGTTTCAGGCAGGGGTCTTTCCTAGCCCTATCTGGAGATGCCAGGGATTGAACCTGGGACCTTCTGCATGCAAAACAGATATTCTATCACTGAGATACTGCTCCATCACCTAAAGTGGCATACATGGTTCTCCATGCCATCCAGGCACTGACCACATAAGACTTGCTTAGTTTCAGCAAAGTGGTTGTGTTGTGTGCCCTTAGATTAAGCTCTGAGACTCAAACATCAGAAGAGTCTGTGCTCTTGAGAAGCAACTTTAGACTGAGAAATCAAGTTGCTGTCACATGGTTTGCTTCCTTGTGACAAGGAGCTCCATGCTCTTTCACTTCAACCTTTGGCACAATTCTTAGGATTTCACACTTTATGTTATCCTCTTCTTGGGCAATGGACCAGATTCTTTGCTTCCAAAGAGACACCAATAGAAAAGGCTGGAGGGAAGATTAACTCAACTTCCTGCTACAACCATTCTCCCCTCTCCTGTTTCTAGCTTGAAGGCAAAATGTCTTTGGAGGTATGTCATCCAGCACAATAATACAGCCTCCCTCCCCGTCCCTGCAGGAGAATGCAAAAATAAGTACATGTGGCCATCGCTATTCTCGGGAGTTCCATTCTCACCTATAGGTATAAATACGGAAACCACGAATAACGAAACCTTACCCCTATGGGAATCCAGGAGTTAGGTTCCTGCACACACAAATAGGGCTAAAAAAGCAAGGGTGCAGAAATAAGAAAAATAAAGTACTGCACCTTGCTCTCTAGGTCTCCAGCTCTCTTGCAATGCCCCCACACCCAATTCCTCTGACTTTTTTGTGACAATGCCCCTAGAGGCCATTCACATTATTACAGCAGTCCATCACATCTGGGTACTCACACATGCATGTTAACTAGGATGGTGTACCTAATACCATGCATCAAATGCTCTCTGGAAATGCATATCAATCATACTGGCCTGCCATTGAGACAATGACAGGGGATTGTTTGGAAAATGAAATATCAGAACAAGAACTTATAGTAAAATCTGATTGTGTCGATCTCTCTTTGAACAGAGATTATGGGTTTTAGGCACATTACAGAGACACATAGTTGGTAATTTTTCTTCTTTGCTACCTGATATGCCTAAAACCATTGACATATTGTAGATGTCTCTTTAGATGTATACAGAATGTCTGTCACTAACTGCCACTTTGAGGACTCTTGTGACCAAGCATAATTTCATTTCATATTGATGAGCGACATTGGCCAGCTCCACACTTCCAGGCTTCTAGTCATCATGTAGGGTTTAGGTCTTTTCTTTTGCAATATTCTCAAGTTGTCCCAGCCTATATGCAAAGAGTCCCCCCCCCCCCCAATTTTCTGAACAATTAAAAGAAAATGACTTTGTTAAATAGCACCAAGAGGGCATTTCACTGAGGAAGTGAACCGTAAATTTATGGTCCTGTTTTGAACAGCTGGGTTGGAAGGCAACATGGCCATTAGGAAAGACAGAGGGAATGCCTTGTGCATGCAGAGGGAGCGAACAGGAGATGGAATAACACTAATAATTAAAATGGTCTGTTTTATAGCTGCTTCCCTCATAAACACAAAGTAATCTTGTGTAGATTTAATGAATTTATTCCGAAACGACTCCATTTTTCCTTCTCCTTTCCCTCTCTTTTCCCTTTCTGACTCCACCCCACACATACTCTCTCTACAGGATCCCCTCTGGGACAAACTTCTCAACAACAAAACATAAAAGATTACTAGATAGAATACAACATGGTCCTTCTTGGCCACTGAAGCAAAGAGTGCTGCAGATGTCGAAGAGAAACTTGATTCCAAGAAGTGCAAGAGGCCGTGGGTGACTGAGTGAAAATTCTTTCATAAGCAGGAAGTGCAAGAGGAGAGTGAGAGGACTTATAAGGGGACGGCTCTGTTTATTTTGGCTATTCATCCAAAAAACTGAAGCAAAGGGGGTGGGGGAAGCAAAGACAAAAGAAGAAAAAGGAGTGACAAATTATGTGAGAAAAGTACTGGGGGGACTTTTTGGAGACTGAAAAGTCCCATTATAAATACAAAGCATCCATTTGTGTGTTACCCTCCAGCCAATCAAAGAGTTGAACTTTATTTGGGATTGGATGGCAGTAGTTAGTTGATTAACTGAAACCTTGTTCAGGAGTGTAACCAGTGGTTATAAGTAGTAATCAGCTGGTGTTCACTGCTCTGGTGTCAGTGTTGTACAGTTGATATTATATATTGTGGCTTGGAGTGATGGGAGTTTTAGTTCAGCAACATCTGGAGTACCACAGGGTGGAAATCCTGGTGGACCAGCAGTATGATTTGGATGGACCAGTGGTCTGATCTGGTATAACAAGAAAAATGAAAGGCATACTGGGATCTATGTAGACACACCGATGAGAAATGGTTGGGGGATCTATTTGGTTTCTCGCTGGCTGATCTGGTATAAGACAGTTTCCTATGTTCCTATTTACAAAAATGTTTTAGTCCACTTTTGTCATGTAAAGTAAACAGTTCCATTCTTTTTTGGTCTTGGCTGGAGAAAATAGGAAAATACATAGCAGCCAAGAAGCCTTGATTTTGTTTCATATCCTAAGTTTTGCTTTGAATATATTGCACATAATATCCTTTTATATTTCACTGGTTTCCGAGCAACATTAAACTCTGAATAGCTAGTTTTAGTATGTTTTAAAACTGTGATATCTTGTTTTACAAGTTTCCTCTTCCGGCTTGTAGCCAAAACTTCAGATATACATCATATGCCTTGGAGTCTTGTTTTTAAAGAGCAGAAGTCTCCTCCTTCTGAAGCAATGTCAAGGAAAAAACTTGCAACTTCCAAGGGATGTTGGTGACTTTGGATAGAAAGCTATGTGGAAGTTAATCACATTCTTCAGGCTTTGCAGAGCTGAATGTGTATGTGAATTTGACAATTACACTTAGACATGCCATGGGTATTTTGTGATTGGAACTCCTGATGTCTTTTTCTTTTTCAAAAAGCAGCTGTGGTGAACCTCACTTGGATCCTGGCATCCCAGCAAGGGGAGGGGTTTAAACTCCCCCCCCTGCCCCCAATGCGGCAGCAGCCTCAATCCAAGCCATAGAAACACAGTAGCTGCCTTATACCGAGTCAGACCACTGGTCCATCTAGCTCAGTATTGTCTGCACCAGGGCTGCTCAACTTTGGACCTCCAGCTGTTTTTGGACAACTATTCCCACAATCCCCAGCCACAATTGACAATAGTCAGGGATCATGGGAGCTGTAGGTCAACATCTGCAGGAGGGCTGAAGTTGAGCAGCCCTGGTCTACACTGACTAGTAGTGACTCTCCACGATTTCATTACTTGGAGATGCCAGGGATTGAACCTGGGACCTTCTGCGTGCAAAGCAGGGGCGTAACTACCATTAGGCAAGGGGAGGCAGCTGCCTGGGGTCCCCCACTCCTCGAGGGCCCCCCCAGAGGGAAGTAACACGTGAAGTGAGTGTGTGTGTATCAGCGAGGGGCCCATTTTAAAATTTTGTCTCTGGGCCCACTCCAGCTTCGTTACGCCCCTGGTGCAAAGCAGATATTCTATTCAGGCATGTATACCTAGTTGGATAGGGAACTGCAAGCACAAACAAGTGCTGTGTGTGCAGTTTGCCAGGTCTGTCAATCAAATCGCAAAATCATCATCAGCAGCAGCAATAAATAGGATAGGATAGGATAGGATAGGACACAATCAGAGTGAATTTCAGGGACAGAGAGCCATCTGAGAACTTCCAAGGGAAGCCAAACCATAAAACTAGTCAAGTGACATTTCTTAGGGGGTTCTGCACATCTCTAGGCTTGGCACCGAAATTGTATAAAGTGAAATTCAAAGCAAATTCCCAGCCTTCCTTCTAAGGTGAAACATTTGAGAGATTTTAAAGTAGGCCAAATGAATTTCTTTAAGACAAATGGAATTTCTCAGGGGGGGAAAGGAGGACTCTGTTGGTTCTCCTGGATCTCTCGGTGACTTTCACCATCAACCATTGACCATGGCATGCTTCTGGACCGCCTGAGGGAGTTGGGAGTGGCAGGCACTGCTTTGCAGGGTTTCCACTCCTAACTCTCGGGTAGATTCCAGACGGTGTCACTTGGAGATTGTTGCTCTTCAAAGCAAAATCTATTGTATGGAGTCCCACAGGACTCCATTCTATCTCCAAGGCTTTTTAATATCTACATGAAACCGCTGCGAGAGATCATAACGAGATTTGGTGCAGGGTACTATTAATCTGCTGCAAATCTATTTCTCCATATCAGCTTTGTCAGAACATGATGATGTTGTTGATGATGATGATGATTAAATTTATATCTCGCATGACTGACTGCAAAGGATCTAGGCGGTTCACAAAAATAAACACAATAAAGACATTGCTGTTAAAACAGCAATTTAAAACAATTCAAAACATTCAAAGATTACTAAAAGCCGGGCTAAAAAATGTGTATTAAGGGCTGTTTTGAAGGCTGGTAAAGATGTTAAAGCACAAATGTCTATAAAGAGCACATTCCACAGCCCAGGAGCAACCACAGAGAAGGCCCACTCCTGCGTCACTGCCAGATGGGCTGGCGGCATATGGAGACAGACCTCTCTCAATGATCTTAATGAGTGGTGGGGATCATGCAGAACTACAACTATAACTAGAAAAAAAATATTTATATACCACTTTTTAACAAGGGTTTCCAAAGTGGTTTACATAGAGAAATAATATATAAATAAATAAGATGGATCCCTGTCCCCAAAAAGCTCACAATCTAAAAAGAAACATAAGATAGACACCAGCAACAGTCACTTGAGATACTATGCTGGGGGTGCTCTCCCCCTGCTAAATAAAGTTACTCTCCCCCTGCTAAATAAAGCCAATCACCGTGTTAAAAGGTGCCTCTTTGCCTTATTAGCAGGGTTTGCCCAGTTAGCAGAAGAAGGCTCTCTCTCAGGTAACTCGGTCCTAAGCCATTTAGGGCTTTAAAGGTAATTACTAGCCATTTGTATTTCGTCTGGAAACCTATTGTTAGCCAATGCAATTGTTTTAAAACAGGCATAATATGGTCTCTTCAAGAAACCCTAGAGAACAATCTAATTGCTGCCTTTTGGACCAACTGAAGTTTCCGAAACACATACAAAGGCAGCCCCATGTAGAGCATACTGAGATGGCTTCAGGGATCCTCAACGTTGGGTCCCCAGATGTTCTTGGACTTCAACTCCCAGAATCCTCAGCTGCAGTGGCCTTTGTCTGGGGATTCTGGGAGTTGAAGTCCAAGAACATCTGGGGGCCGAACTTTGAGGATCCCTGCTAAATTCTTGCTTGGAATCGGTAATGGGCTGGATGTGGGAGAACAAACGGAATATGAATCCAAACAAAACAGTGGTACTTGTTTTGGGAGGCTGGAACTTAGGAAGCAGTTTAGTTCTGCCTGTTCTAGATGGGGGTTACACTCCCCTTGAAAGATCAGGTACATAGCTTGGGAGTACTTCTGAACCCAAACATCTCCCTGATAACTTTGGTTGAGGCAGTGGCCAGGAAGGCTTTTTATCAGCTTTGGTTTATATGCTAGCTACATTCATTTCTTGAGATAAGCAACCTTAAAACACTTGTGCATATGCTGGTAACATCCAGGCTTGACTACTGCAATGCATTCTACATTGGGCTGCCTTTGTACATAGTTTGCAGACTGCAACTGGTGCAGAATGTGGAAGCCAGGTTAGTTTCTGGGGCCACCCGTAGAGACAACATTACTCCTATTTTAAAAGAACTACACTGGCTGTCAATTAGATCCCAAGCAAAATACAAAGTGATGGTTATTACCTATAAAGACTTGAACAGCTTGGGCCCAGGGTATTTAAGAGAGTGCCTTCTTCTTCTTCTTCTTCATGAACCCAGTCACCTATTAATATCATCGGGGGAGGTCCGGTTAGAGTTGCCACCGGCTTGTTTGGTGGCGACCCAAAACCGGGCCCTCTCTAAGGTTGCCCTGAGGCTCTGGAACACACTCCCAACTGAAATAAGAATCTCCCCATCTCTGTTTGTTTTGAAATGACTTTTGAAAACACACCTGTTTTATCAGGCTTTTAGTTGATGATTTAAAATTTTAAAGTTCTAAAGTTTTATTTATGGTAATTTTAATCTGTGTATATGATCTTTAGGTTTTGGCTTGATTAGATTGTAAACCACCCTGAGATTTTATATAGGGTGGCATATAAATGCCAATAAATAAATAAATAAATAAAATCAACAACAACAATAAAAAGAAATTGAAAGTTTCTGTACATCCTTACAATTTCCCAGCTCAATCCTGCATCCAGGTCTTCCTGTGAGTATTCCTCTTAAAGCAGCTGAAATCCCACTGATCAGATATTTGGGAAGGGGTGTAGAGCTGTGTGGTGGAGAGAACCCTTCCTTTACTGCCAAACAGCTGGTTGTGGGATTTCAGCTATTTTTGAAGAGCTATGTACTTGCAGCCCTGGCTGCTTGAGTGCGCTCTGCTGAGTTGGAATTAAAGGCCTTGTTCAGACAACACAGCTCATACTTTGTACACAAAATGAATGAGTGAGTGTATAGTGGGAGGCAGTGGGCTCCACCCTGCTGTATGTCTGTTCAAGTATAGTGGCCTATACACAGCCACTTACTGTATATGTGTATAGTCAATACTGTAGAATCCAAAGGAAAGAGTTGTGTTGTGCAAGGACAAGGCAGTGGAGTGGAATCAGGAATATCAATGGTTTAATGGAATAGATATTATGTACAGAGAGGCAAGTGCAGACTGCTTTTCAGTGCTCTTGCTGCTGGCTGTTTGTTAGCCCCGCCTCTACTTCAGGACTAGATTACAAGTAACTAAAGGCCCATTCAAAAGCTAGCCTGGATCAAAGAATGGGTTAACCAAAAACATCACAAATACTCTGTGTGATCGTGCACCCTGAAAAAGCTGGTCTGTTCAGCTGGAGCATCTATACACATGTGCTTATACATGAATATGCAGATGTGCATTTGCAGATGTGCATTTGAATATATATATACATGAAGTGGGGCATGCTACTTCTCACTGTATGCACGCTCATTGTACATGCAGAGCACAAACCCTCCTGTGTGAACAGAGCTGAGGTGATTCAAAATGGCAGATAATCTGCCTAGGGAATTACATAAAAGGACTGTTCTCAGGATCAGCATTAGGGGAGGAGCAGCCCCCAACCCTAATTTGGAAGCCATGCACACTCCTGACTGGCCATTGTGAGAATTCTACAAGCATGGGAGGAGGAGGAGGAGGGGCATATGATCGTCTACAAACTGGGTACAGAAATGAGAGGCATGGGGAGTGCTTTTTCCGCCACCCTCACTCTGGAGCTGGGTACAAATTCTGGGCTCACCGCAGCCACCCACTTTCCATGTCCAGCTCACAGGTGATCATTTTCCTCTCCTCCTCCCTTGCTTGTAGAATTCTCACAATGGCCAATCAGGAGTGCATATGGCTCCCAAATTAGGGTTGGAGGCATCTCCTACTCTAATGCTGTTTGTGAGAACAGTCTGCCGGTGTTGAAAGCCTGGCTGAAAGATTTCAAGGGTTTGGTGATAGTTATGGCTAATCGTCAAACAGTTTAATTGATTGTTGGTTGCGTTGATCAATTGTTGTTTAATCTTGTTGGTTGGGGCTGATATGGTGCTGGTGTGTTAACAGCTCTCCTCACATGATCTCAAATCATTTAAGTTCTCAACTTTGGGTCCCCAGATGTTGTTGAACTACAACAATGGCTGAAGGCCATGAAACATTCTGGATCATGACTTGGTTCCAAAGAATTCCACACAGTGTTCTTGGTGCACACTGGGATTCTCCTACCCCATGCCTGCTGGGTCCCTTAACTCCCCTAAAACTGCTCCTGAAGGTCAGGAGGTCCTCCAGGATGGTGTGTGATGTGGTGCAAGGGTCATGGGGTGGTTTGGGGGAGAAATAGACAAAGAATGGTGATTGGATTTAATTGGTTCCTTCCAAGTGACCATAGGAATATATGAAATTTCTGAGTGGACCTTTGGATGAATAAACCCAGGCTGATTGGTTGCTTACACAGCGCTTTGGAAAAGAAATGTATTACCCTTCCGAATGATTCCTGAGATGCATAGAATGGGTTGCGATTCTGTAACTTGACCTGCATTTTTCACAATAAAGCCAAATTCATATCTCTCTCACTGTTTGGCCATTGAAATGCATTACGATGGGTTGTGATCCTGCACCACAAGCCACAAAATACCGTCATATTAGCATATTGGTCTCCAAATGGTCATTGAAATATAAGGGATGTGATTCTGCTCACTCTGAAATTCCTTATATTCATATGGCAATTCCAAAAGAGGTCCACAGTGGTATTGTGCTATGCAAATATCATAGGCGAAACAAGGGGGACAGCCAGGGCACGTGCCCTAGGCGCTACTGGTGGGGCGCCAGTGCCATGCTGCCCCCCACACCCTCTCCTATTTGCAGATTTTTTTAAAAATGTTTTTTTTAAAACCTGTAGCCCCTTCAGGGAGCTTCCTAAGTAAGGGCTGTGGGGGTGGGGTCTGCAAAGGTTTCCCCTCCCCCCACCGGCCTCTTAGAGCACTGCCACAGCCTGTCTCGGGCTAATTTTCAGGCCTGTTTGGGCATACAAAGATCAGTGCGGTGGCCATTTTGGAGGTCACCGCACATGCTCAGAAGGCCTCTGCGAGGCCTGGCAAGGCAAAGGACCTCGCAGGTACCATTTGAGCATGTGCGGTGGCCATTTTTTTAAATTAAAAAAAGGCTGCTGGAAATAAAAATGGCCACCGCACATGTTCAAAGGGCCTCTGCAAGACCCAAGTCTAGATTTTTCCCTGATCTAGGGAGTCAGAAGAATGCAAAGTTGTTGGCAAGGGACCCGAGCATTTAAAAAATAGATATAAATTGCACAAAAGTAAGTGGACAAAACAGCCCTTAAAAAGACAATGTTGATTTAATACCTTGTAAGATGGCAAAACTGAAGCGTGGGGGGGAGAGAATAGGAATAAAATATTCACTCGCATGCTGTTTAATTCTCTATACAGAGATCTATCTTTAACTGCATATTGTCAATCAATCTGATTATAAGGTTTGTGGGATTTCAAACTTGGAAAGTGCCTGCCTTTAACTTGTATGGTGCTTTAAAAAACCCAAAACTGAATAACACACTGTTTTGCTGTTCTGTGGCTAGTTGCAACTTCCACCTTCTTCCTGATTTCAGGCTGCTGGATCCAAGCCTTTTGTAAGCTGTTGGATAATTTCAGATTGTTTGGGGCCCCTAGGCCCTTTAAGGCAAAAGCTGTTTGGACAGAAAATACCCACCCCTGAATTTCTTGGAGGCAGCAACCTGTAGTGAGGTGTGCTGAGGTGGCAGAGCATTTGCTAAAGAGAGCTTTCACTGCTTAGCTCTATAGAGGCATGCCCAGCACGTGGATGTGCTGCGTTTCCTTGGTAAGGTGACTGGCACATACGTGTCACATGTGTGGTTGTATATGTGTATGCATGTGTGTGTTGCTTACAACTTGTTTCTCCTGAAAGGGTCTGAACTTGTATTTTTGAGCTGATATTATGGTAAAGTTGTCTGAAAGATGAGTGTCAGATGTTTGGACACGGGCGCAAATTCAGTGCTTGCCTTAGGCTCTATTTTCCCTAGATACACCCCTGGCAAATATTATGCTATAATGCGGCCATTTCAAATATAACTAGGTGGTATACATAATCCAAATTACTAAATAAATAAATAAATAAATAAATAAATAAATCACTTTCACATAATAAAAGCAATTAAAACAACTTACAGAATAAAACAATAAAAACAATTTCACAGAGTAAAGCAATTAAACAGTTTTACTTAAAAGCCTGAGAAAACAGGTGTGTCTTAAGGGTCTTTTTAAAAGCAATCAGAGATGGAGAAGGTCTTATTTTGACAGGGAGTGCATTTCAAAGCCTTGGGGCAGCCACAAAGAAGTCCCATCCCTGAGTTGCCACCAGACAAGCTGGCATAAACCATAACTGGACCTTCCCAGATGATCTTAATAGGAGGCAGGGTTCATGACAAAGAAGGAGAGCTCTTAAATACCCTAAGCCATTCAGGGTTTTATAGGTAATGACCAGCACTTTGTATTTTGCTCAGAAACATATTGGCAGCCAGTGCAATTATTAATTAATTAATTAATAATAACTGTAAATGATAAACCACTGTAAAGCTATGTCACCTAATCCCACTTCCCTCAGGCAACCTAGAAGGATACCATGGTCGATGGTATCGAAAGCCACCGAGAGATTCAAAAGAATCAGCAGAGTCACACTCCCACGGTTAATACCTAATTGGAGATCACGCATGAGGCTGACCAAGGCAGTCTCAACCCCATAGCCCACTCAAAGGTCAGTTTGAAATGGGTCTAAATTATCATTTTCCTCCAGGACTGTCTGGAGCTTAGAGGCCACCACCCTCTCAATGCCCTTGCTCAACTATGGGAGATTAGAAATGGGCCTAGAGTTGCCTGAGGGGTCCAATGTAGGTTTTTTCAAGTATGGTCTAATGACAGCCTCCTTAAGACATCCTCTCCTCCCTCAGAGAAGCATTTATTATGTTTACCAGACCTTTACAATAATCTGATTGTTAGACGAAATAAGCCAAGTTGGGCAAGGGTCTAGAGAGCTGGTGGTAAGATGCACAGTCTGAAACAGCTTGTCCACATCCTCAGGCATCACAAACTGAAAGTGATCCACTTTGACCACATAAGAGGAGTTGTTGGATACCTCCATAACAGTCTCTGCCCAGAATCCAGTTTGGGCTAAATATGAGAGATTTTGTCCGTGGGGGGAAAACACACACCATTAAAAGCATCACAGCAGATAACTGATGGTTCCAAATTTGGATTCTAGGAGTAGGGGACTTGAACTAGCCCTCTTACAACCTGAGATGACTCAGCTGGACATGAACTTGCAGATGTAATGCAGGCAGAAAAGAACTGCTTCTTTGCCATGCATATTGCCAGAGCACATATCTTCAGATGTGCTCTATGTAGTGCTCTACTCTATCTGTTGTATTCGAGTAGAGTCTTTCTCCATTTGCACCCTAGTTGTCTGCCTCACCACTTCAGCTCCCATAATTCTTCTGAATAACACCACAGGGCTAATTTTGAATCAGGTCATGGAGGATGCTTAGGAGTAATTGTGTCTACTGCCCTAGTGAGTTCGTTATTCCTAGTTTGCACCAGAGCATTGACAGAACCATCGGCAGAGCCAACCTGGAACCCTTTCAAGGCTTCTTGGAATCCTATTGGATCCAATAACCTTCTCAGGTGGACCAACCTTGGGTACTTCATTGCTAAAAAGGTGAATTGTGGTTGCAAGTCCTACCTTAACCAGATGGTGGTCTGTCCATGACAATGGGGAAATAACAGGAGTCCCTACCCATGGAACACCACTCTGATCAGCATAAAAGACCAAACAGAGCGTGTGACCAGCAACATGTGTCAGTCACTTGGGATAGGCCCATAGTTGTCATGGTTGCTATGATCTCCTGAGCCTCTCCTGACAACCCAGTGAACACTGAAGTCTCCCACCACCAACGGTCTGGGTGACTCCAATACCAATCAAGCCAGATCCGTCAGCTCAGTTAGGGACTCCGTTGAACAACGGGGTGATCTGTACACCAACATTAGTCCCAATCTATCCTTGATCCCTAGGCTTAGGTACAGACAGTCAATATGGGCTGGTATCGACAGGGATTCTGGTAAGGGAGACAGTTTCTACACTACCTCCTCACTCACATCCTCTCACCTGCTCCACCACAGAGTATCCTGCTGGGAGAAGCTGGGACCAGACTGGATCACTAGCCTCCCTGATCAGGTCTCCATCAAATCATGGATGATCTCTAGTTTGTTTTGGACCAACCTGGCATTACAAAGCAGCAAGGTGAAGCTCTGTGGGTGATTGGCACTGCTCCCCAAGGTCAAAGAGCTGTTAGTTCAGCTGCAAGGGGAAACAGCTATTCAGTTTCTGATTTCCCTTCTCCTGTAATGGCCTGCTGGCCTACCAATGCCATGTCTTCGTCAATTCCCCACCCCCGAGTCATCCCCACCTCCCCATCTCTAGACAGCCCAAGACACATACCTGTACCAGACACAACCAATAATAAGGCAACAATACACCACTCCGGGCCTCAGTCCCACTACTGTAGGCCTCCATCAAAGGCCAGCCCCTTTAGCAGCTGACTTCGGTGGCCATCTACAGGTGGCCTGCCTACCAGTGAGCCACACCAGCAGCTGCACCGAAGGGTGTGCTTCTGGCATTGCTCTCCTTTATAAGGGCCAAATGTTGGGGAAAACCCTACTGGGTGACTCTCACTCACTCTATGAAGCAGAGCTGGCCCACGTGCTCAATGCTAGAGCAACAAGATCATCAGGGAGGCCTTTGCTCCGTGTGCCTAGATTGTCGGGCACATGGGACAGGGCCTCCTCTGTTGTTGCCCCCAGGCTCTGGAATGCTCTCCCAGTGAACATTCACTCTGTGACAGCTGTGGCTGCTTTTAAAAAACAATGAAAGACCTTTTTATTTACTCAGGCTTTTACCTCCTAGAGGCTGCCAGATTTCCCAGCTTTTTGCTTCTGTTTCTTTTAAATTGTTCCTTGGTGTTTTATGGTTTTAATGTTTCATTGATTTTAAGGTTTTAAATGTAACATTTTCAGAATTTTATTGTATTTTGACTTTTGTAAACCACCTTGAGATGCATTATGAAAGGTGATATAAAAATTGAACAATAAAAATAAGTAAATAAATTAGAAAGGAGCAGAGCAACAGATTAGCAGCAAGGAGGGAGGCTGGGAGAGACCACAGCCACAGCCTCAGACTGCTGTCCCAGCCCAGAAGGGAGATAAGGTAGGGAAGCTAGAAAGAATAAATTCATACCTCTGAATGTCTCCTTTAAGCTTCCTTCTGGCCTGCCCCAGCATTGCTCTCCTTTGTAAGGGCCTCTCAGCATCTCCTTCAAGTTGCCTTCTTGAAGGAGGCATTCAATCAATCAGCCAGTCATATTTATATACCACCCCAAACTCACATCTCCAGGCGGTTTACACAATAAAATATAACCTTGGGTTTCAGAGCAAAATCCGATTTTTCTGCTATACCTGGCACAAAAGTCAGAAACATGGAAATTTAAAGCACAAGTTAAATCCCTGGGGATCAAAGGATAATTGAGGATAAGCTGCTCTGTCTCTGATCCCAAGTCTTCATTATGTAGTTGTTTGCATTGTCTGCTTGTATATATTTTGGAAGGGAGCTAAAGATTTGTTTGATATGGAGACTTGTGCAAGAAGCACAAATGTCTTAGATGAAATCCATCTGGCTTTGTTCACAGACTCACATAAAACCATGCTCGTGAATTTTACAGCAACTAGGGGATATTTGCATGGAAGGAGTGGTTCTGGGCTTAATAAAAGCGTGGGCCTGAAAATGTCAGAAATATGGATACTGTCATTCCCTGCTTGGGGAGAGTAGCTCAAAGACGGTTCTATTCCCAATTTCTTGGATCATTTATATGCACAGGAGTCACATCAAGGCCTGACATGAAGAATGGTCTTCACAGCCTGACATTAGCCCAGCCTCACATGAACTCTGTTTTAGACATTATTGAGGGCCCCATTTTTTATTGGCCTCTTCCACATCCAAAACGAAGCATGTGGCATAATGTGCTGTAAGTGTCATTACGATACACAGAGGTGAGGTAATTCATATTGTTTTCTGCAATGTAGGCAAGTTCTCTGGGCTGCGAGAATGCTTATAACAGGAAGGTTCCTGCTGGGCTATGGAGCTGATTATGAAGGGTCAGGCCTGCACTCACCATGACATCATAAAACACAACCATGATCTGATTTATTTCAGAACTGTCATGCCACTTGTGCTGGGTGGTGGGGGTGCAGGAAGGAAGGGCAAAAAGGGACTGTGATTTCTGAAGAAGGGGTTTCAAGAGGGTTGCAACTGGTTTTGCAAAGTTTAGGAATGAGCCAGATTACCTAGGAACTGGCTGGGAAAGACAGTGAGGATGTTCTCACAATTGCCCCCAAATGGGCTAAGGGAGCCTAGCC
Source organism: Hemicordylus capensis (assembly GCF_027244095.1). Classification (NCBI taxonomy): domain Eukaryota; kingdom Metazoa; phylum Chordata; class Lepidosauria; order Squamata; family Cordylidae; genus Hemicordylus; species Hemicordylus capensis. Next base: position 422,816,147 of record NC_069657.1, read on the forward strand.
CGCTTTGGGGTGATTGTGTGCTGCGATGGGAGCTGTGTGGCTCCCGGCAGCTAGCCTCCATAAATACCCCTCCCCTTAGACGAGGTTAACCGAGTGAGTGCTCCATTAACCTCATCTTTTTGCTCCTGTGTTGCCGCGGCACGGAGCTGGCAGTCATGTGGGCAGCCGATCCGGCCGACCAGGGCTGCCTTTGGATCGTCTGCGGGGAGAACGGGCTAAGCCTGCTCTCCCCGCAGACTTGGAAGAAGCTCTTCTCACTCATTGTGAAAAGAGCTTCCCTGTATGTGGGGGGTGGGGTGGGTAGGTGGGTGGGAAGGCCCTCATTATTACCTGAGTGTGCCACTACTCCTACCTGGCTTAGCCCTGAGTGAGTCATTCCACCAGCACCGCACAAAGGCTATGGGCACAGAGACGGTCTCAGGGATCAGCAGTAGGCCCTTCTAAAGGCTCTGGACCACTGGCCTTTGCCCAATGATGCTGACCCCTGACTCCAGCCCGGAGAGCAACCCTCTTATTGGAGGTGTGTGATGCCCCCCCCCACTCCTCCTATCTTTGCCAGACATTATTATATTTTTTATCCCACATGTTTTCCAGTGAGCTTACTTCTATTCAGACATCAAGCCGGGTCTCACGATCCGTGAGACCCGGTTTGGGGGGGGGGTGCATGGAGAAAGCGGCAAAGCCCACTCTCCTCGCACACGAGCGGGGAGGGAGCCCTGGGTGACTGAATTGGCCACCCACACGATTGCCGGCTCAGCTCCAGCATGCCCTGTGCGAGTGCGCAGGGCATGCTGGCGAGACCCTCGGAGCCGGGAGGCGGCTTTTTGCCTCCCCTCCAGGGATCTCCTCATGAGTAGGCGCAGCGTGGAGCTGCGCCGCAGTTACTCACGATCCAATAGCCCGGGTTTGTGGAGCACTCGCTCCGCAATCCCGGGCTAAGGGGCGGGCTACTTGAGTTAGCCGCTCAATAACCACCAGCCTTGCAGCCGAGCCCGGTGGTTCTCACAATTGAAGAAAATCAGGCTAGTAGAGGCTAGCCCGATTTTCTTCAATCGTGTGAATAGCCTCATCATGTTGTACCTGCATTCAGATGTAAGTATGCATGTATATTTTATTTATTCAGTTCATATACTGCCCTTTCCAAAGTGGCCCAGGTTGATTTCCATCGAAATCAAAATACATAATAAAACAAAATCAGAAAATATTTAAACCAGAATTAAAATTAAAACTAGATATCATTAAAAGCCAGGCTAAAAAGATAGAGCTTTAAGGCTCTCTTCTTATAGCCACAGGGAGTGTGTTCCACAACTCAGGGGTGACAACTGAGAAGGCCTAATACCAGGTTGCCACCAGATGAACTGGTGGCACCCAAAGATGGACCCCTCCTGATGATCTTAATGAGCAGTGTGGATCTTGTAGAGAAAGACACTCTCTCAGGTAACCCGGACCTAAGCCATTTAGGGCTTTAAAGGTAATAACTAGCTCTTTGTACCTTGCCTGGATAGATATCAGCAGCCAGTGCATCTGTTTAAGAACAGGCATAATGTGGTCTCTCCAGGATACCCTAAGATCAATCTGGCTGTCACATTTGAACTAACCGAAGTTTCCGAACTGCATACAAAGGCAGCCCTACATAGAGTGTTTTGCATTAGTCCAATCTGGAGGTTACCAGCTGGTGTACCACTGTTTTCAGGTCATTCTCTTCAAGAAATGGGCAGAGTGTTTGAATCAGTCATAGCTGGTAAAAAGCACTCCTGGTCATAGCCCGAACTTAAGACACCAGGGTGAAACCCGAGTCCAAGAACCCTCCGAAGCTACAAACCTGTTCTTTCTGGGGGAGTGTAACCTCATCCAGAAGAGAAAGTTCTATTCTGTCTTGCAGATTATGACCCCAACAATGAGCACCTTGGTCTTGCCTGGATTCAGTTTCAGTTTATTATCTCTCATCCAGCCCATTACTGCCTGTAGGTAGGCATTTAAGGGGCTAATGCCATTTCCTGATATAGATGGAGAAATAGATTTGGGTGTCATCAGCATATTGATAACTCCCAGCACCAAATCCCCTGATGACCTCACCCAGCGGTTTCATGTAGATGTTAAAAAGCCTTTCTGACAGAATGGAGCCCTGAGGGACTCTATATAGGAGCTCCTGTTTTGAAGAGCAACTGTCACCAAGCACCACCATCTGGATTCTACCTGACACATAGGAGCGGAAACACTGTAAAACAGTGAGGTCATTCACACAATTGAAAACTGTGTTCTACTCAGGTTTGGGAACTGTGTGTACTCAGAGGCGTAACTATAGGGGGGCAGGGGGGGCACGTGCCCCAGGCGCCATCTTTTCTGGTCACGTGGGGAGCGCCGCCATGACAAAAAAAATTTTTTAAATATTTTTTTAATTTTTTGTTAATACAAATGTTTCCTGCTCAGTGCATCAGTGCTGCAGCAGTCAAGGGAGCGTGTCGGTGCCCCCTCCCCCATGAGTGGTCCCTTCCGTGCTGCCCGTGCCCCCCCCCCCATTGCTTTGCTGGCGCCTGGTGGCCAGTCAGTGGCCTGGCTTGGCACCAGCGGCGGGCGCTTGTGAGGAAAAACCTAAGTATAATGTAGTATGTTGGGGGCGTGGGGGGGCATGGGGGGGCGCCATTTCAGTGCTTGCCCCGGGCGCCGTTTTCCCTAGTTACGCCTCTGTGTGTACTCCCAATTTTTGATTGTGTGGAAGCAAGGTTAGAGGAAAACCTGGGTAGAAGTGATTGTGTGGAAGCAAGGTTAGAGGAAAACCTGGGTAGATTTTTCTCCTACCTTGCTTCCACACAATCACTTCTACCCAGGTTTTCCTCTAACCTTGCTTCCACACAATCAAAAATTGGGAGTACACACAGTTCCCAAAACTGGGTAGAACACAGTTTTCGATTGTGTGAATGACCTCATTGCCTCCTATCCCCAAATCCCTCAGGCGATCCAGAAGGATACCATAGTCGATGGTATCAAAAGTCACTGAGAGATCCAAAAGAACCAGCAGAGTCAAACTCCCTTTGTCAATTCCCTGTTTGTTTTTCTATGAGTGCCTATACAAGTGTTCATTTTAAAAGTGAATGTCAAATGCATGGTGCAGATAGGAAATGTCCTGCTGCACCCATGTGCAGCATATTCAAAATGTGTGAATAATAGTACCTTTGTACAGATCTGTACCTGTGTACAAGGTACACTAGTTTTACGAGCATTGAACATAATGAGGTCATTAACACAATCAAAAACTGTGTTCTACCCAGGATTGGGAGTTGTGTGTGCTCCCAATTTTTGATTGTGTGGAAGCAAGGTAAGAGGAAAACCTGGGTAGAAGTGATTGTGTGGAAGAAAGGTAAGAGGAAAAGCTACCCAGGTTTTCCTCCTACCTTGTTTCCACACGATCATTTCTACCCAGATTTTCCTCCAAACTTGTTTCCACAAAACCGAAAATAGGGGGCACACACAGCTCCGAAACCCGGATAGAACACAGTTTTTTATTGTGTGAATGACCTCAATGTGTGAATAGGGCAAGAGTCCTCCTATGCCCCATCATTTTATCTTCACAAGAGTCGTATAAGGTGTGAGAGATTGAGGCAGGTCTCACAATCACAGAGACCCGCCTCCATAGGGTTTGTGGGGAGAGCGGGTTAAGCCTGCTCTCCCCGCAGACAAGCAGGGCGGGAGCCCTGGGCAGCCGGATCGGCCACCCACATGACTGCCGGCTCCATGATGGCGGGGGCGGGGGCTGGGAGGATCGGGGGGCGCGTGGCCCCCAGAAGCTCCAATATGCCCTGTGCAAGCGCACAGGGCATACTGGAGAGACCCCCAAGCTGGGAGGCTGCTTTTCAGCAGTCAGCAGTGCCGCGGCTATTCTCGATTGTTTAAACCAGTTTTGTGGAGTGCTCACTCCGCAAACCTGGTTTAAGCACCGGGCTACAGAAGTGGGTGACCCGCTTGCGAACCACCAGGCTCGCGGCCGAGCCCGGTGGTTCAAATGATGGGAGAAAATCAGGCTAGCCTCTGCTAGCCCGATTTTCTCCCATTGTGTGAATAGCCTCATTGACTAGCCCAAGATCACTCAGTGAGCTCCAGGCTGAGGAGTAATCCAAACCCAGGTATCCGCAGTCCCAGTCCCAGTACTCTAACCCAGGGTTTCTTAACCTTGGGCCCCAAGATGTTGTTGGACTACAACTCCCAGAATCCCCAAACATGGCCTCTGTGGCTGGGGATTCTAGGAATTGTAGTCCAACAACATCTGGGGGCCCAAGGTTAAGAAACCCTGGGTTAGAGTATTGCTCCATGCAGTGCTTAACTGAGAAGTGCCAGGATTCTAGCCTACCTTGAACATAAACCACTGATCTGGGAAACTTTCCTCTGTCTAGTCAGAGGCTGCTGGTTTTAATTAGGAACTAAGGATGTATGAGGGGGAGAGGGCCACGTCTCACACACAGCTGCCTTCCTGAGAGGAAAAACTTCTTCAGCTACGCTGTTGCCAATGGCTGTTGTTTTGGAGCTAGTAGCAGCTGGCCACCTTCATCTTAGTGAAGGTTATCTATATGTGCTTCATTATTATTACAAGAAATATCCTGCTAGCTTTTGACATCGGTCTATCTATCTATCTATCTATCTATCTATCTATCTATCTATTTTTAATACCATCTCTAGGCGGTGTACAAAATTTAAAATATTTTAAAATTACAGATTAATTAATTAATTAATTAATTAATAATTATATATTATTTATTTAATATTTTTAAATTACAGATTAAATGCATGACACAGTAAAAACAATAGAATAAATTAGTTATTAAAACAAGTTATTTTTAAATTATTATTTAATTTATTAATAATTTTTAAATTATTAAAATTTATTTTAATAATATTATTAAAATTTATTCTAATTACAAATCTGCAAAAACAGGAGAGTCTTGAGGTTCTTCTCAAACCTCAGTGTATCAGTGTATAGGTGCTTATATGCCAATGCCAGAAGCCTCCGAGCCAAGATGCATGAGCTGGAGTGCTTGGTTCCTAATGCAGAAATAGGTATAGTGGGCATAACAGAAACATGGTGGAACAGTGAGAACCAGTGGGACACTGTTATCCCTGGGTATAAACTCTATAGAAAGGACAGGGAGGGGCGCCTGGGAGGAGGGGTAGCACTGTATGTTAAAGAAGGGATAGAATCTAACAAGCTAGAAAACCTAAGTGGACTGGAGACCTCCACAGAAACCCTGTGGGTGACTATACAAGGCCGGAAAGGAAACGTGCTACTGGGGACGTGCTATCGCCCTCCGGATCATAATGCCGACAGTGACTGGGAGTTGCAGGAGGAAACTAGGGAGGCGTCAAGGAGAGGCAGGGCTGTAATTATGGGTGATTTCAATTACCCACACATAGACTGGGTAAATTCACATTCAAGTCAGGACAAAGAGGTCAAATTTCTAGATACGCTAAATGACTGTGCCCTAGAACAGTTGGTCATGGAACCAGCCAGAGAGAAGATGACCTTAGATATAATTCTGAGTGACACCCAGGACCTGGTGCATGATGTCAGTGTCATCGACCCTTTAGGGAACAGTGACCACGGTGCCATCAAATTCAGCATACACACGGGGAGAGAATCACCAAGGATTGTATACCCAAAAGGAGGAAAGGTACCACTAAGTCCAGGAGGATGCCAGCAAGGCTAATGGGTACCGTCAAGGAAGCCATAAAAGGGAAGAAGACTTCCTTCCGAAATTGGAAGGCCTGTCCAAATGAAGAGAACAGAAAGGAACACAAAATCTGGCAAAAGAAATGCAAGGTGACAATAAGGGAGGCAAAAAGAGAGTTTGAGGAACATTTAGCCAAAAGTATCAAGGGGGATAACAAAAACTTCTTTAAGTACATCAGAAGCAGGAAACCTGCCAGGGAGGCATTTGGGCCATTAGACAATGAGGGAGTGAAAGGGATTATTAAGGGGGATATGGAGGTTGCAGAGAAGCTGAATGAGTTCTTTGCATCTGTCTTCATAACAGAGGATACTGAGCATATACCCTGTTCCTGAACCAGGCTTTTTAGGGATGGAGGCTAGAGTGCTGAGTCAGATAGAAGTGACAAGGGATGATGTTCTAAACTGTCTTGAAAAACTGAAAGCTGACAAATCACCAGGGCCAGATGGCATCCATCCAAGAGTCCTCAAAGAACTCAAATTTGAAATTGGTGACCTCCTTGCTAAAATATTTAACTTATCCCTGAAATCGGGCTCTGTACCAGAGAACTGGAGAGTAGCAAATGGAACACTGATTTTCAAAAAGGGATCCAGGGGCGATCCGGGAAATTACAGGCTGGTTAGCCTAACGTCTGTTCCAGGCAAATTGATGGAAAGCATCCTCAAGGATAAAATTGTAAAGCACCTAGAAGAACAGGCCCTGCTGGGAGTGAGCCAGCATGGCTTCCGCAAAAGTAAATCTTGCCTCAGCAAGCTTTTGGAGTTCTTTGAGAGTGTCAACGAGTGTGTGGATCAAGGTGGTCCAGTTGACATAATCTGCCTGGACTTCCAAAAAGCTTTTGACAAGGTTCCTCATCAAAGACTCCTGAGGAAACTTAGTGGTCATGGGATAAGGGGACAAGTACATGTGTGGATTGCTAACTGGTTGAAAGACAGGAAACAGAGGGTAGGTATAAATGGAGAGTTTTCACAATGGAGGGAAGTAAGAAATGGGGTCCCCCAGGGATCTGTACTGGGACCGGTGCTTTTTAATTTATTCATAAATGATCTAGAAGCAGGGGTAAGCAGCGAGGTGGCCAAATTTGCAGATGATACCAAACTCTTCCGGGTAGTGAAATCCAAAACAGATTGTGAGCAGCTCCAAAAGGATCTGTCCAAACTGGGGGAGTGGGCGACAAAATGGCAAATGTGGTTCAATGTTAGCAAGTGTAAAGTGATGCACATTGGGACGAAAAACCCCAACTTCAAGTATATGCTGATGGGATCTGAGCTGTCGGTGACGGACCAGGAGAGGGATCTTGGGGTTGTGGTGGACAGCTTGTTGAAAGTGTCGACTCAATGTGCGGCAGCTGTTAAAAAGGCCAATTTCATGTTAGGGATCATTAGGAAGGGGATTGAAAATAAAACGGCTAACATTATAATGCCTATATACAAAACTATGATGCGACCACACTTGGAGTACTGCGTACAATTCTGGTCACCACATCTTAAAAAGGACATTGTTGAACTGGAGAAGGTACAGCAGAGGGCAATCAAGATGATCAGGGGCCTAGAGCACCTTTCTTATGAGGCAAGACTACAACACCTGGGGCTTTTTAGTTTAGAAAAAAGACGACTGCGGGGAGAGATGATAGAGGTCTATAAAATCATGCATGGTGTGGAGAAAGTGGATAGAGAGAAATTCTTCTCCCTCTTACACAACACTAGAACCAGGGGTCACTCCATGAAATTGATTGCCAGGAGGTCTAGGACCAACAAACGGAAGTACTTTTTCACACAACACGTGATCCACTTGTGGAACTCTCTGCCACAGGATGTGGTGACAGCCAACAACCTGGATGGCTTTAAGAGGGGTTTGGATGACTTCATGGAGGAGAGGTCTATCAATGGCTACTAGTCGGAGGGCTGTGGGCCACCTCCAGCCTCAAAGGCAGGATGCCTCTGAGTACCAGTTGCAGGGGAGTAATGGCAGGAGAGAGGGCATGCCCTCAACTCCTGTCTGTGGCTTCCAGCGGTATCTGGTGGGCCACTGTGTGAAACAGGATGCTGGACTAGATGGGCCGTGGGCCTGATCCAGCAGGGCTGTTCTTATGTTCTTAGTTCTTGTGAAAACAAACAGAGAAGGAGATGCTCTTATTTCAGCATGGAGCATATTCCAAAGCCCTGGGGCAGCCACAGAGAAAGCCTGGTCCTGGATTGCAATGAAATGAGCTGGTGGCAACCGTAATCAGACCTTTCCAGAAGATCATAGCAGGCGGCAGGGTTTATGATAAAGGAGGAGCTCTCTTAAATAGCCTGGGCCCAAGCCATTAAGGGCTTTATAGGTAATAACCAGTGCTTTGTATTTCACCCAGAAACATATTGGCAGCCAGTGCAGTTCTTTTAAAACCAGTGTTATGTGGTCCTTTCATGTTGTCCCAGAGACCAATCTCGCTGCCGCATTCTTTACCAATTGTAGTTACATTGGCTAAGTTACAGAGGACTCTCATGCACATGAAGGTCTTTGTACGTGAAGGAGCTGTCCCAATCATTTCCATGTGAAGAGATCATGGACTGAAAGTTCAGTAAAGGTTGGCCACACAGGCGTCACTTCCTTCCTTGATGAGCATAGAACAAGACAACACGAAATGGCGCAAGGTAAGCTTCTACTGTTTCTGTGCAGGTACACACAAGTTCTTAATGGCAGTTACTTCACCGGGGCTTACAGTTTTACTTCAGTTCTTTCTCAGCTCCCCAATCCTTTTTAAATTCCCTCTCCTTCTTACTTTCCTGGGCCTCTTGCAAGCTAAGGCAACAGAAAGCCTATAAGATTTAGCCCAATGGCCATTAGCTTAAGACAGTTAGCAGGCCCTGAAGAAATAGACTAGGAGGTCATTCACACAGTCATGTTTGTAAAACTGTGTTCTACCCAGGTTTGGGAGCTGTGTGTGCTCCCAGTTTTCGGTTGTGTGGAAGCAAGGTAGGAGGAAAGCTTGGGTAGCAGTGATTGTGTGGAAGCAAGGTAGGAGGAAAAGTTATCACTTCTACCCAGCTTTTCCTCTACCCTTGCTCCACACAACCAAAATCTGGAAGCACACACAGCTCCCAAGCCCAGTAGAACACCACGGGGCCATTCACACGATTAGCAAAAATCGGGCTAGGTGAGCCTAGCCCGATTTTTGCTATACGTGAGAACCACCGGGCTCGGCTACGAGCCCAGTGGTTCTAGACCAGGTAACCCGCTCGGGAACCCCTGGTAAAAAAAACAGGTTTGCGGAGCGAGCACTCACGCAGGGCATACTGGGGCTTGCGGGGGCCGCGCAGCCCCCGAGCTCCCCAGCCCCCTGCCGGCTCCATCACGGAGCCGGAAATCGTGCAGGCGATCCGGCCTCCCAGGGCTCCCTCTCCGCTCACCCTGCAGAACTGGGTCTCATGGATTGTGAGACCCGGCTCCATGAGGCTCTTCTCACGATCAATGAGAAGAGCCTGGATGGGGTTTGCGGAGAGAGCAGGCTAAGTGTGCTCTCCCCACAGATGAGCAATCAGTCTGTTCCGGGCAGCCAAAGTGGCCACCCACATGACTGCCGGCTCCGTTACGGAGCTGGCGGGGGCTGGGAGGATTGGGGGCTGCGTGGCCCCCAGAAGCTCCAGCATGCCCTGCGCAAGCGTGCAGGGAGAGACACCTGAGCAGGAAGGCTGCTTTTTAGCCTCCCGGTCAGGGTCTACTTGTGAGTTGCTGCGGCATGGAGCCACACCATGGCAACACATGAGCACAAAGACAGGGTTAGCAGAGTGCTCGCTCCTCTAACCTTGGCTAAGGGCAGGGGCAATTAAGCAGGTTGCCCACTTGTAAACCACCGTTGCCTGCGAGTCCGAGCCTGGTGGTTTACACAACCAGCAAAAATTGGGCTAGGCTCTCCTAGCCCGGTTTTTGCTGGTCGTGAGAATAGCCTCAATTTTTGATTGTGTGAATAACCTCAATGACTGGGTTCATTTTTTCACTTTCTGTATAGACGGCCATTTTCCTTGGCATTAGGACATTTGGCATCAGGCTCTATCAGTAGTGATGTACACAGACCGGTCCGGAGGCCATTCTACAGCCCTCCGGACCGGTCCGATCATGGGGCGGTCTGGTGGTTCGAATGCCAGGGTGGGGATTCCTTTAAGGGTGGGGGGAGGGTGTACTTATCCCGCCTGCCACTTCCTCCCCACCGAGTTGCCTCTTTTTGTAAGCAACTGGGGTGGCAGGATACTTCGCTGCTGCCCCTTCCCCCTCTCGGCAGCAAAAGGTTTCAGAAAGCCTTTTGTGCGTACGCACGTTGCGCGCGTGCTTCAAATCTCTGCATCACGCGCATGTGCATGTCGTGGAGACGTGACGGGCGGGCAACGTGTGCATGCGCAAAAGCCTTTCTGAAGCCTTTTGCTGCTGAGAGGGGAAAGGGGCGGCAGGGAGGTATCCTGCTGCCCCAATTGCTTATAAAAAAGGCATGCCGGCGGGGGAAAAGTGGTGGGAGGGGTAAGTATACCCTCCCCCTGCCCTTAAAGGGACCCCCACCCCAGTGCCGGACCGCAGATCCGCGGTTCCGTGCACATCCCTATCTATCAGCTTTCTACTTAGTGGTTAGAGTGTCAGATTAGGACTTGGGTGAACCAGGATAAAATCCCCACTCATGAAGTTCACTGGGTTACCCTGGACCAGTCCCTGAGGCTATTCCCACGATTGCCCACAAGCGGGCTAAAGGCGCCCAGCAACGGGAGCCATGCGGCTCCTGGCAACTAGCCACCAAAAATCCCCCTAACCCTTAAAGAAGGTTGATGGAGTGATCACTCTGTTAACCTTGTTTTTGTGCTCGTGTGTTGCCGTGGCTCGTGGTGACACATCAATAGATCCCCAGCTGGGAGACTCGGGGGTCTCTCCAGGATGCCCCACACACATGCGTGGGACATCCTGGAGCTTCCAAGGGCCATGCGGCCCCTGATCCCGCAGCCCCTGCCAGCTCGGTGACAGAGCTGTCAGCCGTGTGGGCGGCTGATCCAGCCACCCAGCTACAAGCAGCTACTCGTCTGCAGGGAGAGTGGGCTAAGCCCGCTCTACCCACAGAACCCCATCAGGCACTTTGCACGTGTCGTGTGAAGCGCCTCACTGACTTACATACAGCACAGCCAGCCTCCCATCCAAGAGGGATGCCGGCTCGCTGGCTGCTCAGGACTCACCATTCTGAGGGTGCTTCTAGCAACGGCTGAAATGGCTCAGTGCAAATGATGCTGTGCGGCATCACAACTCCACCCAACCTGCTGCATTCCCAGTGGGAGTTGGGTGGAGCAGCAGTGTTGCACAGCATCGTTCTCGCTGAGCCTCTTTCCCCTTGTTAGAAACACCCATGGAGTGGTGATTCCCATGAAGCCTGTGAGTTTCTTGCATGAGCAGCTGACTGCACTGTATGTAAGCCGGAATGCATTGTTTTTATGCCAGCCTGGTTCCATTCAAGTAGTTGTCATTCTAGCCATCAAGAGCGAGTATTCAATTCAGACTTTAACGAACTCCAGCTTAACGAGTCTGGTTGAGCTCCCCATCCAGAAGGATTGCAGAGATGAATCAAATACTGTTGGTTTGTAAGATTTTGGAATAAATCTTTTAATTATGATTAATAATGATACTAATAAATATATTTCAAGTCCCTACAATTACTAGGTGCTGTAGAGAGACAGAATAAGAAAGTTCCACCCTGCCTGCAGGGTTCTAATCTAAATGATTATACTGCTTGTCAGTAAAAAAACAAAACTGTGTGTGTGGAGGGGGGGGACCCAGAGTTACCTGATTATTTTTATATAAGTCATTTAATCACATTATACACAGGAAATGAATACCCCCATCACTTCAAACAACAACAAAAATTCCCATTTGATTCAAGCTGGAACTTGAGCAAGAGAATGTGTTTGTAGAGAGATGATGTAAGGCTCAGATTGTGGAGAGAGGTCATCTCAATATTCCCATCTAGCCAGTTGTAAAAACATGCTCTCCATTTGAATAGCATCAGAGTGTTTGTGGGAAGGGGAAACACACTCTTGGCTTGATGAAACTGATATTACATAGCAACCATCGTTTGGTCAATATACGTTTATTGGCTGAGCACATGCTAGGCATGCAGAGGGACCCCTATTCAATCCCTTGCTCTTTCAGTTAAAAAGGATTTCAGGTACAGTAGCAAGGTTAGGCAAGATCCAGGGCTTTTTGAAAGGAAAATTCAGAACTGTACAATGGTCTGTGAGCATAATTTGCCCACAGAGCGGGCACCGCTACAACACACACCTTTGCATTTTCCTTGTTTGTCCACCCATACTTTGTTGACTGGAGTCACATTTCATGATATTTAGAAACCTGCATAGAGTGGGAGAAAATCCTCATTCCTGGGAGTTTGACAGTACTATTGCAGAAGAGTGTTGAATTCATTGGTGAAGACTTTGTTAGGAGTAGCATTGGAGTCTATAGGGTGTTTTTCACACAGCAGGCTTTACCACGAATTTACTGCAAGGCTTTATTGCAAGTTCAAAGTTGTCCCAAAAAAACAACACAAAAAGTTGATTTTTTTAACCCTGGTTATAAATTGGGCTGCACTCTAACGTGCAATCAAAAACCGGAATTGTGTGTGTACTGCTCCCCAATAGCTCACAGGGACTGGGGTAAATCTGGCCGATATGTGAACGCACACCCTCCATTCCGGAAGAGATGTGAACTAAATGACCAGGAAGTGTCTTTGGAGTTCAAAAGGAGCCTATGCACGTTACTTTTCTCATTGTTATCACTCACTCTTTATATTTTGTTTGTTTGTTTGTTTGTTTACTTACTTACTTACTTACTTACTGTATTACATTTTTATACTACCCCCATCCAAAGACTCTGGGCGGTGTATAAGTAAAATACTAAAACAAACACCATATAAAACAAATAGATTAAAACAACATAAAAACAAATTTAAAACAGTTCAGAATCTTTTAAAAATGGTTTAAAACAATTAAAAAACCTTCGAAAGCCAGGCCAAACAAGTACGTCTTTAGGGCTCTCTTGAAGGCCAACAACAAGCCTAAATTACGAATATCTGCTAGCAGTGCATTCCACAGGCCAGGAGCAGCTACAGAGAAGGCCTGGCTCTGAGTAGCCACCAGATGCACTGGTGGTAATTGGAGACAGACCTCTCTGGATGACCTCAATGTGTGATGGAGATCATACAGAAGAAGGCTCTCTCTAAGGTAACCTGGACCTAAGCCATTTAGGGGTTTAAAGGTGATAACCAGCACTTTGTATATGGGCGGAAACTTATTGGCAGCCAGTGCGACTGTTTGAGAACAGGCATAATATGGTTTCAAGTTCAGAAGGTTTTAAGTTCCCTCCCTGGCTTCTCCAAGATAGGGCTAAGAGAGATTCCTGCCTGCAACCTTGGAGAAGCCGCTGCCAGTCTGTGAAGACAATACTGAGCTAGATAGACCAATTGTCTGACTCAGTATATGGCAGCTTCCTATGTCCCTATGGTCTCTCTGGGTTATCCCAGAGACCAGTCTGGCTAACGCGTTTTGAACTAACTGAAATTTCTGAACTACATACAAAGGCAGCCCCATGTAGAGCACATTACAATAGTCAAGCCTGGAGGTTACCCGCTGATGCACCACTGCTTTGAGATCATTCTATTCAAGGAATGGATGCAGCTGTTGAATCAGCTGAAGTTGACAGAAAGTGCTCCTGGCCATAGCCTCAACCTGGGATACCAGGGTGAGGCCTGGATCCAAGAGCACTCCCAAGCTGTGAACCTGCTCCTTCTGGGGGAGTGTAAACCCATCCAGCCCAGGAAGATCTAACTCATCCCTCAAATTCTGATTCCCCACAATGAGCACCTCTGTCTTGCTTGGATTCAGCTTCAATTTGGTATCCCTCATCCAGCCCATTACTGTCTGTAGGCAGGCATTTAGGGAATGAATGTCATTTCCTGATGATATCATCTAACATAATATAACTTTTGCATCACTTGCATCCTGTGTCAATGTAATCACCCCAAATACTGAAAATGCAATGGACAAAGGTACCCCCACACCATAAGGCCACATAGCTGAGTGGATGTTACTCAATTTCTTTTGCTCTCGGTCCATTTGTGCAAGTGTTTCATTTGTGCAATTTGTGCAAGTGTTTCATTTGCATGATAACCTCTAACATATATATGTTACATATATATATTGTAGATGATAGATAGATAGATAGATAGATAGATAGATACTTTGCCTTCCAAAGTAGAAGGCAAGTCACAGGTTCCAGAAGTGTACCCTGTTACACCAGTGCATTCCCATACATTGGTGAAAAATGTTTGCACTATCCAACATTAGTCCTTATGTTAGCTACTGACTGGAAGCATCTCTCTAGAGCAGTAATCTTTACTATTTTTCAAGCGCAAGTCACTTTGGCACAAAACTTTCAATGTTAGAGCCATTTGCCACCATTCTAATGACCTCTGCACAATACTGGGCTTTTCTTAGTACTGGGAGGACCCTTTAAGGGAGATGGAGTCCTCCCTGAAGAGATCTATAAGGAAAGAACTGGAAGGGCTACACTTCCCAGCACTCTGTGCAAGCCTTCCAAGATGGTTGGAGGGGCTCAAGAGAGCTCCGTTTCCCTTAAATGAGCCCCACTGCCACTGGGTAGGGTTGTGCACAGAACCGGTTCCATGCAACTCCCAGGAGGGGGGTCCCTTAAGAGGCAGGGAAGATGCTGCCTTCTTGGCAGCCCCCACCCTGCGCTCTTCCCTCGCCTGCTCTCTCTCCAAAAGCGGGCACACGGGACAGCAGCATCCCTCAGCAAACAGGGGACGTGCTTGTGCATGGCACGCACGCATGTGCACGTTGGCCATTTGCACCTTCCCTGCCTCTTAAGGGAACACCCCCACCCCGCCTTCGAACCGACTCAGATGCTGGTCCACAGAACCGGTTCGAGAAAAGGAGCACTGGACCGGTTCTGTGCACATCCCTACCACTGGGCACAGCACAGCACTGCATAGCAAGAATGGTAGTCTCTGCATGGTGCCAGGTAGACTGCAGAGTATTCATCTTTGGCTGAAGCTTCACCCCACTCCAATAAACAATTATTCAGGGAGCCACACTTAGGGTTGATGAGGGCCCCCACTGGCCCCTGGACCTTACAATGAAGAACACTGCTCTAGGGTTTCACATAGGTTTTTACCTGATGATGGCAGGGATTGAACCTGGGACCTTCTGTGTGCCAAGCAGGTGCTCTGTCATTGGCCTCAACCTCACCCCAGCAAAGCAAATTCAGGCTGGGTTCACATAATCACAAGGATCCTGGTTAAAATGAATGCAAGCTGCAAAAATTGTACAAATGATGTTATGCAAGAGTTAGCCCATTGTAAATAATGGTCTTACTCTTGTCTAGCATCGTCTGCTCAGTTTTTGGATTTGTGCAACTTGTATGCATGTGCTGTGATTAGCTAATGTACTTGCATGGTATGCTAGCCTCTGGCTGCATTTAAATCTCTGTTTACATGCAACATGGAAGAAGGGAGCAGCTAGATGAACTTTCTAGCTGGGAAGAGGCAGTAATTTAGATATATCTGCCATTCCGGAGGTTTCCTGTATGGAAAAGGATGCTAAACAGCTGTAAATGCTTCTTAAAATACTGACATAAAGCAAAACCATTTGGGCTCTGTCTGTCTGTGTGTGCGTGTGTGTGTGTGTGTGTGCGCGCGTGTGCGTGCGTGTATCCTTGCTTTTTGTATTTAAGATTCTAGAGATGCTAGAATCTGTTCCCCATTTCCCTGACTGTGGTGGCCACTAGCTATTTTTAGAGCTGTGGGCACAGTAGACATGTTTGAACATCAGCCTCATGCTTTGTACACTGCTGGGAAGTTCTGTTAGCAATTTGGGAGGGTTATGCACATATATGAAAACTAATTACCACCCCATCCTCCACATCTGGAGCAACATACATAGCTAATCTGGTTTTTTTGGGGGGGGTATCAGATAGGATCTGCTACTTTTAATCATATTTAGTGATTATATTGTTTGTGTGTCCAAAACCCTTCACATTACTGTTACCTCAGTAATCCTTACAACAGCCTTGTAAAGTAGGACAATAAGATTTTCCCCCATATTGCAGAGGGGTGTGTTTTGTTTAGCCTGGGCTGGGAACCCATTGGGGTGCCATGGGTGGTGTCCTGGTGCCTTTTTCTGTGGTTAGAAGAACTGTGGGTGGGGGTGGCAGTGATTTGGATTGGGGTTGCAGTGCTTGGAAAGGATTTGAAAACTCTTTAAACCTCTCCCTACTCCAAAGCCGCTATTAGCCATAGAGGAGAAAAGAGGTAAGCACCCTTATTCCCCCTCTTCCCTCTCGCTGCCGCTCCATGGCTAACAGTAGCTTCGGGATGGTATGTAAGCTGGGGAGATGGTGCAGTGGGAAGGGACATGTCCTTTAGGGACGTGCAAGATGGCCCAGTTCAGAAAGTCCGAGTTTGAATCGGACCACCCCCTGGTTCGAAGAACAGGCTTGCGAGCCGGCGTGGCGGGGGGGTATACTTAGAAAGAGGAATCTGACTAGGATTCCCCTTTACAAATAAAGGGGGCTTTCCCTAGAGAAAGGGAGCAGACAGCGAAAAGGGAATATTTCCCTTTAGTTTCCCACCGGCAGCAGCGACATCGAAGGTGTCAGCAGGGATTCCTCCAACCCCTCCCCCCGCTGCTGGCCTCCCAAATGAACAGGCCAGGCCGGCTGCATCCCGGTTCGGGCCACTTTGCATGCTCAGAGGTCCAAAGCGGGTCACAGCCAACCCAGTGGGGGGGGGTGGAGGAGCCACTTCCACCTCCAGTGTTGCTGCTGCCTCTGCTGCCTCCACCATCCCCGCCAGCGGGAAACTAAAGGTAAGTATTTCCCTTTCACCGTCCCCCCTTGTTAGTCTAGGAAATCCCCCTTTACTTATAAAGGGGAATCCTAGCTGGATTCTTCTTACAAGTATATTCTGTGAGTTGGCTCGCGAGCCTGCTCAGCTGGCTTGGTGGCCAAACCGGATCAGACCCGGTTTGGCCAAGCCTGAGCCCATCCGGACTGGATTCGAACCGAGCTGTCTTGTATACCCCTAATGTCCTCTACCCCAGTGCTACGGCGCTGAATAAATAGTGCCTGCTGACTGCTGATTTTAACCAAAGAAATAGATGCCAGGAGATCCAATATCAGTTTCCCTCTCTCACATCTAGTTTGGTCTTGGGAGAGCTCAAAAAGCCATCCAGTGAGTTTGTGGTGGTGGTTTGAAGTTGAACTTCCAGTGTCACTGGCTGACATCCAGACTAACAGAGCACTTGTAGGGGTGTGCACAGAACCAGCTGCTCCAGTTTGGCTTGAATACGAACTGGACCCGAACCAGACCAGGCCAGTTCGGTCTGGCACCCCCTCAAACCCCTCTCCCAGTCTGGTCTGGCGGGGAGTTCACAAACATAATTTATTTTTTTTAAACTTACTTCCTCGGTGGGGGGTTCTCTGAGATGGCGGCGGGGGGGAGGGGGAGAGTCTGCAGAGGTTCCCCCTCCCAGGCCATACAGAGGCCCATTACGCAGGCATGGCCACCGAAAGGCCCGAATGGGCCAAAGAACAGCCGAATAGGCTGGTTTTGGAAGGAAGAGAGGCCAGCAGTGGGGAGGGCAAACCTTTGTGGACCCCGCACTGCCTCGGAGAACCCCCCAGAGGGGGTAAGTTTAAAAAAAAATTAAAAACATTTTTTTTAATGTTTGCAAACCCCCCGAACGGGCCGGGGAGGGGGTATTTGGTCCAGGGTTGAGCCAGTGGTTCAGCCTGTCCCCAAGTCTTCAAACTGAACCGGTTCGACTTCGAACTGGTTCAGTTTTGAACCAGTTCGCACACCCCTAAGCACTTGTGCAGATGTGTTGCACTATCACAAGGCTGCTGTGTTAGCTAGCCATGCTGAGTCTGGATCCTGCATTCCTGCCTTGCGAGCTAGCACATACGTCCTTGTACATGTGCAACCTGTGGTGTGCCTTCTCTTGGGAAACCTCTTCCTCTGTCCATTTGCATTGCAGAGATAATTTACACAAGAGCACAACTTCAGGATGTCGCACAACTATGCTACTTTTTTGGAGGGTGAGCAACTTTGTGTATCGTGCAAGGACTTTGTTAGTCTGAATGTCAGCCACTGTTCCCTCTTGTAGATACCACACAATTCCCACCATTTCCCAATATCAAGATACCCTTTCTGGATATTGGGGGACATACCATACAATGAAACGTGGGCAGTTGGAGCACTGTCCCTGCTGCTCTGTTTTTGCAACACTGGCAATGGTGTTTTTACGGAACAGGGCAATTCTGCTCCATTGTGGAGTTGCGCAAATACAGTTGCACAATGTGACATCCACTATTTCCAATGAGCATCACATTGCGGAACTGGATTTGCACAACTATATGATGGGCCAGAACTGCTGTATTCTGCAACATCACCAGCAGCGTTTCCACAGATGCAGCAGCATGGGCTGTGCTCCAACTGCCCACATTTCCTTGCCTAGTATGTTGGCCATGGTGTTTTTTTAAACAAGCAAACAATCCCAACTTATCAGCAAAACTGTTTATATGTCCTTGGAATGCTTTCTTTCACAGCAGTTTGTTCAAATAGCCCTGGTAAGAATTACATGGGTAGGTTATGTTTATGGGGAGAGGAAGTGCTGAGGTCCTCGTAAATTAAGACAAGATTCCTGTCACCGCAAAATGCAGCGCTTTGGGTTCTGCCCTGTAAGACTGATAGTGCTAATTGGACATTAAGGCATTCAAGCAGGAGACACTGACATGCAAACTCAAGATGCGGCAAAGTCATTTTACTGGATGGTGCTCCCCTCTCCTACGTTTCTGACCCTTG
Organism: Hemicordylus capensis; assembly: GCF_027244095.1. Classification (NCBI taxonomy): domain Eukaryota; kingdom Metazoa; phylum Chordata; class Lepidosauria; order Squamata; family Cordylidae; genus Hemicordylus; species Hemicordylus capensis. Next base: position 422,834,750 of record NC_069657.1, read on the forward strand.
GCTGTCTGAATCAGAAGCTCACAAATACAAGAAGGATTTCCCCTCTGATCTTGATTGATGATGTATGTAAGTAAAGTACTGTTTACTTAAATAACAGCAGATAGCTCAATGCCCATCATTCAGAGTGAACTCTTAAAAACGTTTTTTGCCCTGCAAGCCTGACCTCCTTGCTCTAGTAAAGTACAGAGTTTGTTACTCTTTGCATACCAGGAGCTGAAGTTAAAAAACCACTTTTGCTGGTCTGGCTCAGCATTCACTTATGCCCCACTCCTGGGGAGACTATAAGGCTATTCACACGATTGTAGAAAATTGGGCTAGCCTCAGCTGCGAGCCCGGTGGTTCTTGAGCGAATAACCCACTCAAGTAGCCCACCCCTTAAACCGGGTTTGCGGAGTGAGCGCTCTGCAAACCCGGTTTTTGGGATTGTGAGTAGTGGCTGCGTTGCTCCGCACTGCTGCTACTCACGAGTAGACCCTCAGCAGGAGGCTGAAAAGCAGCCTCCTGGCTCGGGGTCTCCCCAGTATGCCCTGCGCACTCTCACAGGGCATACTGGTGCTTCCGGGGGCCATGCGGCCCCCAACTCCCCAGCCCCCGCCAGCTCCGTCATGGAGCCGGCAGTCCTGTGGAACAAAGGAACATAGGAAACTGCCATATACTGAGTCAGACCATTGGTCTATCTAGCTCAGTATTGTCTTCACAGACTGGCAGCAACTTCTCCAAGGTTGCAGGCAGGAATCTCTCTCAGCCCTATCTTGGAGAATCCAGGGAGGGAACTTGAAACCTTCTGCTCTTCCCAGAGCAGCTTCATCCCCTGAGGGGAATATCTTGCAGTGCTCACACATCAAGTCTCCCATTCATATGCAACCAGGGCAGACCCTGCTTAGCTATGGGGACAAGTCATGCTTGCTACCACAAGACCAGCTCTCCTCTCCAGGGCGCCCAATCCGGCCACCCAGGGCCCCCGCCCTGCTCGTTTGCGGGGAGAGCGGGCTTAGCCCACTCTCCCTTCAAAACTGGCAAAAGCGGTTCTCACTAATCGTGAGACCCACCTCAATGTGACTTGTGGACACTGTAAATTTTTTGTTGCCTTTATTGACTTAAAATCCGCGTTTGATTCTATCTCCAGATATTTATTATGGTCCAAACTTGAAAAAACAACAATAGATAAGAGATTGCTATTTTTGATGATGCAGCTTTATTCCAATTCCTCATTACGGGTTAGATATGCTATCAATGGGGCCCTAACTGATTCTATCCCCTCTACTCGAGGGGTTAGACAGGGCTGCGTCTTGGCCCCAACACTGTTCAATCTCTTTATCAATGATTTGGCTCCATTTCTGGAGAGTGTGGACTCCCATGCCCCAAAGCTGGCTAACAAACGAGTGCCCATTTTACTCTATGCCGATGACGCAGCCGTGCTATCCCAGTCCAGATTAGGTTTACAAAGACTGTTGCGTGCTTTTGCCGGCTACTGCAATGATAACAAACTAACAGTTAACTACAAAAAAACAAAGGTCCTGGTTTTCTCTAAATCCAGGAAACTATATAAATGGGTAATAAATCAGAACCACATTGAGCAGGTTTACAACTATAAATATTTAGGCATATCATTTCAATATAATCTAAATTGGAAAACTCAAAGGCTGTCTTCAATTCACAAAGCCCACAATACCCTCAGTGCCTTTTTGCGATTTTACTACTCTAAAGGGGGCCAGTTTGTTCCCGTGGCACTCCAGGTATTTCGTGCTAAGATCGTGGCCCAACTACTTTTTGGAGTTTCACTATGGATCCAGGGTGTAACAGCTGAACTGGAGAGAGTACAGTCTATTTTTCTGAGAGCAATTTTTGCAGTGCCTAGATGTGTGCCTTATTCTGCTCTATGTTTGGAATCTGGGTCTTCCTCTATTGTCTGTAAAGCCTGGGAGCTTACTTTCGCTAGATGGAGTAAACTCTGTTCTGAGATTCAGGAATTTTCTTTTTTCCAACATCTATGGGTGGATTCTTATCCTAACCCCTGGGTAACATTTGTAAATAATAAAATTATTCAACTGGGCCTTTCTCCTTCAGAACTCCTCACTTGGGAATATAATAAGGTGAAGGAAATATTATTTCTCCGGTTGCATGATATTGAACGGCAGGAACTTAGGTCCTCGGCCAATAGGACTTGCTCCCCTTTACATTTTGGGATTTTGCCACCCTGGGGAGATAGAGGTGCTAGTTATTTGACAACGCTACATTTTTCCAAATTTCGGGCTGCATTTGCCCGAGCCCGGTTCAATGTTTCGCCCTCTTCTCTTTTGGATCGGAGGTTTGCAAAAGATAATCCTGTTGCGGTTTTCTGCCCTTGTGGCGTTGGCTTTCTGGAAACTGTCACCCATGTGTTGTTGTACTGCTCGTTGTATCGGGATGCTAGAGAAGAGCTCATTTCCCCTTTGTTACTTAAATTTCCCGGAAGGTGTGATCTCTTTTATACTTATTACTGCCTCGCGGATTCGAGCCCTGGGACTACAGCAGTTGTGGCTAAATTTTTCTATATTGCCATTAGGTTGAGGTCCCTATTAAGTGCCTAACTGCGAGAGCTGTCTGTTGTTTTTAAATAATTTATTATTATTGATTGTAATCTGTCATATTGTGTTTTAGCATTGTTTTATTGACGTACTGTGTATATTTGTTACTACCATTTTTGCTGGCCAATGGCCGTAATAAAACTGATGATGATGACTTGTGGACACACATTTGGACTAGGAAGGTTGCAATCAGGGCTGGCCCACACTGCTGGCTCCAGCATTTTGGGGAGTCCCCTCAACCTTACTGCTATATCATATTTCCCAAATGTCCCTATTTACCAGAACAGTCCTTATTTTCTGCTACCTGCCCCTGGTAAACTCGTTGCCCTGTTTTGTCCCTCTTTTTGCAGTTTTTGGGGAATGTCTTGTTGAAATGTTGTTTGTGGGAGTTACACATGAAAGTAAATGCATGGACATGAACAGTGACACTAGGCCATGCATAGGCGTGACATTTATGCACATCAGCACTACGACACCAGGCCATGCATATTCTGACATATGCATGGCCTAAGATACTAAGCTGTGCACAGTGTGATATACATTGCATCTGTTTTATGGTATTTATATATTGAAATTGTTGATAATTTGTTGTTGTTGCTGTTGCTATCAGTATTATTATTATAGTTGTTGTTATCTTCTTTATATATATTTCTCTTAGGCATACCAGTTGCTAATCCCATATGTAGCAGCTCTCGCGAGAGTTTGTGAGCAGCTGCCAGATAGCGACGGGGACGGGCGAGAAGAGAGGAGAGCTGGTCTTGTGGTAGCAAGCATGACTTGTCCCCATAGCTAAGCAGGGTCTGCCCTGGTTGCATATGAATGGGAGACTTGATGCATGAGCACTGCAAGATATTCTCCTCAGGGGATGAAGCCGCTCTGGGAAGAGCAGAAGGTTCCCAAATTCCCTCCCTGGCATCTTCTCCAAGATAGGGCTGAGAGAGATTCCTGCCTGCAACCTTGGAGAAGTTGCTGCCAGTCTGTGAAGACAATACTGAGCTAGATAGACCGATGGTCTGACTCAGTATATGGCAGTTTCCTATGTTGTTCCTATGAGAGGGAAGAAAATGGTGGCGGCAGCCAGCAGGCTGGCCGGTGGGGAAACAAAATGGCAGTGAACGGCGGTGGTGGCTGGCCGGCAGGTGGGGGAAGAAGGTGGCTGGCTGGGCAGCCAGGAAGAAAATGGTAGGCGGGGGAAGTAGCAGCTGGCAGCGGCAGGTGAGGGAAGCATCGGCGTGGGGGACAGCGGTGGAGGCTGGCAGGTGGGCAGGGGGAGGAAATGGTGGCGAGGGGCGGGTGTGGAAGAAGATGGCAGTGGCAGGGGGATGGCAGCAGAGAACTAGAGGCACAAATACTCTGTGCCCAGTTCAGCTAGTTGTTGTTGTTGTTATCTGATATGATGCAGAGTCTCTTATTGATGGAAAGGACCCACCAGGGCTGCTGCACAACACCCTGACAGTCATCTAGTACCATTAATGGAAGACATGGGGAATGATTTTCACCTATCTCGCTTCTACCTCACCCACCTGGGTCCCTGAATCTGTGTTCTGAAGGGTGGACAAATCTCAAGAACAGTTCTTGTTCTTTGGGAGGGTCAAAGGCAACAGAGGGAAGTGGGATCTGTGAGAATCACCTCTTTTCCTTTGCACAAGCAAAACATCTTTCACTCATGGAATTGCTGGTCAGGATGAGGCCCAATGGGTAATAATGATGGTGTGAAGTGATCCTTGGCATACCAGTAGAGATGATGCAAACATATCCCTGTTCCATCACTAATTCTTTTTGCTATTTTTTTGAAATGTTTATCCTGAGTTTCTTGATTTAATGAGTATGATTTTTTAAAATTATGTTTATAATCTGGCTTGTTTATGCAAAGATATTTTGCAGACCTGAGTGACTGCACTGCATCAGACATTTGCCCATTGCCATGGTTTCCAGAACTTTGATCAACCATACTGAAATCATTACCAAGCCTGCAGGTTTCTAGGGTACATACATAACAGGGTCCCCCCCCCAGCAGTCAATTAAAGATTAATAATCAATGGTCTAGTTCAGGAATTCTCGATGTTGGTTCTCCAGATGTTATTGGACTTCAACTCCCATAATCCCCAACCAAAAGCCACTGGGGCTGGGGATTGTGGGAGTTGAAGTCCACTAACATCTGGGGACCCAACGCTGAGAATCCCTGGTCTAGTTGGTGGCTGATAATGATCATAAGTGCATATTAATTATACAGTCATTGGATTCAGACAGAGATTGAACCTGAAGTGGTATGAAACGCCCTGCAAAACCCAAGAGCAGAAAGTCTGGGCTAGGATGCGGCCCCGCCATAAAGTGGTTAACTTGTCATGGCCTCCAATAAAACCTGGGTTTATCCTGGAAGTTAAATGGCCCAGCAAATAAGGTAAAACATGTGGTGGACTGGGTATCTTGCACCCAAAGGATATGATCCTATTATTGTAGGTGTTGGGGAAATGGCAATTTTCCTGCAGCTGAAAATGCAGAGTCCAATATCCAGACAAACACTGCGCTAGTGCAATGAACAAAGATGCATCCACGCAAGAAGTTCACGTAGCTGAGTGGAGGCTCCAAGCTGCTTCCACTCAGCTTGCACTCTTGGCCTACTTGCACCAGTGCAGTGCTTGCAGAGCAAGGAGAGCAGGTAGATTTGTATAATTCCCTGCAGCATATATGGACTAAGGAATGGGGTTTCACAGCAGGAGGCGCAGCACAGGTTGTGCAAGTTCACCTGTTGCACTGGTGCAGTGTGGGTCTGGAATGCAAGCTCCTGACCTACAATGCCTTGTTTCTAATTTAATCACTGTGATATAGTGCTATAATATTGTATATCCGGCGTTAAAAAGTTACTGTTTTTTCGGTTTGTTAGTTTTCGTGAGACTGCTCCCCCTGCTAGGGGCTTTGCTGTTTACGTTTTGAATGTGATTTGCCTGAATGGAAGCATTTTGCTGCTGTTGAGTGGTTAAACTGGAAAGTGCCCAGGGTTGGGAGACTGCAGTGCACTGGCACTGCTGGCACTGGGGAAATCCCCATAATGCACTGAATAATTGTGCGGTGCATTATGGGAGTTCTGAGGGCCTCCCAGCTTCCAAACCTCTCTGCTACTGGCAGTGGCGGAGGATCGTCTGGGTGCGCGATCCACACACCCAGCAAAGAGGAACGGATCATCTGGGGTGGGGAAGTAAACTTGTAAAGGCTTCCTTCCCTCACCCCTTCGAGCCCTTTCTCATGATCATGAGAAAAGGCTCACTGACTGTTATTTAATCCGAATGGCTTTTCAACTGTTTTCTGGAGAACACACTGCAATTCCTCTAAAGCTTATCAGAGGATTAGTCAGTGAGAAGATGAGCCAGGTAGTGCATGAACATGGGCAACCCCCTTTGCCCTCTGTGGCACAGCCCCACCCCTGTGGCAGGACAAGGTTCCTCGCTCACCTGTGGCCATGCCCCACTACCTCTTCACCCTCACACGCTGCTACCTTCCCCCTTGCCAGGCTCACCCCAGTTGGTGGGAAGCAGGAAAACCCTGAATGGGCCAGTTTGTGGTTTTTCTGCATTCCACCAGCCTGGAGGAGCCTGCTGAGGGAGTGGCAGGAGCAGTGCAGGAGGGGGTGGCATGAGGAGCAAGTGAGTGTGTGGGCAGTGGCAGCAGTGGCTGGCTTGCAGCGGGAGGGGGAGGCGAGTGAGGTGGCCCTGGAGGCAGGATGAGCCGTGTTCTTTGAACATGTCTGCCCAATTATAGCTCCACCCCTGCATGGTGTAAAAGCATCCCTAAGAGATAGCTTTCCCATCACAACCAACTGGGGCAGCTGCAGGCTATGGATTTCCTCAGCAAACAAGTCCATGTGGAACAGGGCTCCCTACAGTTTTGAAGTTGAAAATGGCCTCCTTTATTACATGACAGGGAGCAGTAGCTACAAAGCACTGTGGGGAGCAGGATACTCAAGAATCTAGTACTGTGGGGTAAGACTGATGGGAAGAGGAAAGTATTCCTCTGGGGCCTTCCTAGTTGCCTCTATACTGCTGTCTGAGGTGGTTTTAGACAGTGGATTAGAGGACATGGAAACTCTGTACTGGGCTATATTCTGGGAAGCTGTGCCTTTCGGATCCATGTGCAAAACATCCTCCTTGCACAGTGGCTGACATTTAGCATCAAAGTAATACTGGTGGCCAGAACACTTCTGCACCCGATGGGGCTGTTCTCTCCACTGTAAAACTCTATTAATGTAGTTTTGCAATGCCCAACGTGCAGCTGCGTTCACAGAGCTTTACAATGGAGCCCTGCAGTGCAGCCCCATCAGTGGACTTACATGCTCTCGGGGGCACGGATGGGGTTCCAGCTGCCTGTATTACCCTGATGCTAAATGACAGTGACTATGAGAGGACAAAGTACAGCGCATGGATGAGAAAGGCCCGGCTTCTCAGGAGATAACCCAGTACAGAGCTTCCGTATCCCCTAACCCAGCACTGTCTAAAACCTGCTCTGGAGAAAGATTTCCATCTAAGCCACTTTACCACAACAGATTGCTATCTCTTTTCTATAGCAACATATGCTCTTTTAGCAGTAGCACAATTCAGTAATCCAAAAGAGAGAGAGAGTTAAGATGCTTTACTTTTTCACTCATGCTCTAAAAGGTGCACCCACACTTTGCCTAGATCAGAGATGCATCAGGCAGAAATTCATCAGAGCATCTCTAGGACGTTATTAGGGAAATTGCACCTGTTAAATGTCTGCCTGGATTCATCCCTCCCCAGCCCAATGTCCAAATGAAAGACTAAGGCAAAGTGTGAGTGCATGGAACCTCTCTTCCAAAGCCATCATCATATATTAGACTGTTCAAAGTCTTTACAGCTTATACGTCATGGAAGTTAAGTTACAGCTTATATGGCATGGAAGTTAAGGAGGCACCTTAACTCGCAATTTCCATTCTTTTTTGAGTACATGTGAAAATGTAAAGCATCTTAACTCTCATCTTAAATGAAAGGTTTTTGGATTACTGAATTTCCATGCGTTTTAAAAAGGGAAATCTGATTAGACACTATGGGGAAGAGCTTACCCAAACCACAAGGTAGAACTTCCTGAGGTTGAACAGCAAAAACTCTGTAAAACCTTCAACTACGATAAAAGCACACTAACACTCTGCCTGAAAAAATTAAATGAAATTAAATGAAATTAGTGGATTCAGTAATAGTGACAGTGTGATCCCACCTCATGATTATTCAGTAGTGAATAAGGTCACAACAAGAAACAGGTAATTTGTGTTCACTTTAAATCTGTACTTCATTTTTTCTTTTTCTTAAAAGAACAATAATAATTAAAAATAAAATAATAAATGCTTTAACAGCTGTGTCCAATACTACAGGTTATCTCCCCAGAAATTTCCTATAAACCTTACAGTTTTCCTACTAGGGGTGTGCATGAACCGTTCGATGTTGAACCAGTTCACACTGGGCTGGTTCGGCAGCTGGATTGTGAACAGAACTGGGCCGGTTCAGTCCATGATCGAACTAAACCAAGCCCGGTTTGAGTTGACCAGTTCAACATCAAAGGGAGCCAGGGGTGTTCTATCATTTATTTGTTGCATGTTTTGTTTCACTTCAACAGCATGCAGTTCAGTTCAAATTCAATTTGAATTCAATCCAAACTGTGAGTTCTTGTTCGTGCACACCCTTATCTCCTGCCTGATTTTATTTCCTTCAGGATGGTGCTATCAGCAAAATAGTGTGAAAACTGTACACATGTGATGTAGTCACACACACACACACCAGCCATTCACACACCCCCACCCCCACACACATGCACATACACACGGCAGCCTTACACACACACAAACACACACACCAGCCTAGAGGAGCCCAGAGGAGCCTTCTGAAGCCTAGCCAAACAAAGCACTTCTCCTTCCCCCAGCCTCCTGTTTACACATAGTAGCATACTGGTTTTGGTTGGAGGTGGGGACAAAACACACATGGTTTTGAAGAACCAACAACTATGGAGTAACTGATGACCAGAGTTGAAGAGTGCTTTTTCTAAGGCAAAGGGGCAGTATTAAAAGGTATAGCTGCAGTAGGGGAAGGAAAGAAGAGGGCAGGGAAGAAAATTGAAGGACTGTGCTCCCAAGGCTCAGACAGGGAAGGAGCTGACTGCCATACTGGTTGTGGGCAATGCTGTGGGCACCGCAACTGTTGGGAATTCTCTCTGGTAAGAGAATCCCTTTTTCATTATAGCAAAGTGCACAGAGGCACAACACAGTGGAATTTGGTTAGGCATGCGTGTATGCTGAGAGTAAAGTAACTTGGAGCCAGTTCATAGATTCAAATCAATATATATGGCATTTATTAGAGAACTCCATTCTAGATAGGAAAGTGAGGAGTTAGGATCTTTAATCTAGCTAGCTAGCTGGATGCAGATGGATTCTGCATCTCTGCACACATGGTGCAGGGGAGAGGAGCTTGCATGTTGCAAGGGAGCAGGAACAGGAAGAGAAGGGAGAGAGGAAGGAGGAAGTGTCCCTGAGATTAGCAATCTACATTCCAAAGGGATAGTGTCAGAGCAATAGAGAAGGGATGACCAATGTCTTGACCCTCTAGCCCTCTGACTCACTAGTCTGTCCTCCACTGTCACTGGGACAAGAGTCAGTGCATAGTCCTTAACTTCCAACAGCAACTTCAGAAGTCCTAATGCACAGACTCTTTTAGCAGTAAAGATGCATTTTCCAGCCTCTTGAAACACAACCTTGAGGATCAATTGTGTGAAATAACAATCAGTTGGGTCCCAGGGGGATATACAAAAAGCACTTTTCTGGCTTACAGTCTATAGGCTGAAACTATGCAAATGGACTACAAAATCATTTAAATACCACTTCCTCAATCCAAAAGAACACCACCAACCCTTTAAACCCCTGTTCAAAAGAGAAACACTTTAAACTTCCTAAGCCATTCTTCAATGGATCTTCAACAAATCTAGTGAATGTGTGCTGATGGCCAGGCAGATCAGACAAATGGTTTTTGATTTTATTAGCAATAGAATGTTCAGGGCTTATAATGGTGGAATGTTGAAACGACTCTCCACCTTAACTATATTGGCACAACTGTGCCGGTTTAATACATGGAATAAACGCTACCACATGATGCACTCTTTGAGTGAGTGTTTCTTGGCTTGCAGAGTGGCATTCTCCAGAGGTGCTGCTGTTCCCTTGAGAGAAGCACACCTGGCTCAGGAAGCAATTTTCAAGGGAAGTCAAAGGTGTGTCTGTTTTTCCACACTCTCTTGGAAAGAAAGAGAGAGTGTATTAGCTCCACCGGGGGCGGGGAATGAGGAACCCACCTTGCTGTAAAGCCCAACTTGCTTTTCAAAGAGTACGTGGGGAATCAAGTCAAGGAGCAGCTTATAAAAGAACTGTTTTCTTTTAATAATCTCTGAGTCCTGGTGAAATATTGGAAATGGTTTAGATGAGACAGACATCCAACTGAAATCTTGACGTAACTAAATAACCATTAGCTCAGGGCTGGGCAAACGTGACCCTCCAGCTGTTGTTGAACTACAACTCCCAGCATTCCAAGCCACAATAAATGGTGGCTGGGAATGATGGGAGTTGTAGTTCAACAACAGCTGGAGGGTCACGTTTGCCTTGCCCTGCATTAGCTTCTAAGATTCTGTGCATCATTGCCTGTTTGGCATGCAGTGAAGAAAAGAGTGTTTGCATGTAGCTGTGTTCGTCAATAATCACATTACAAGTAACTGGCAAGATGGCTTCTACAGGCTGGTTTCGATCAGGGGTTCCCTGTTTTGAGTCTCCCTGTGTTGCTGGAATACAACTGCCATCACTGTGGCTGAGGATGATTGGACTTGTAGTCCAACAAAATCTGAGGGTCCAAGTTTGGCAACCCCTGGTATAGATAGTGGGAAGAATTCCCAGCATCAGCGTAGGAGATTCAGCATTTCCTTACATCAGTGCCTCCAATATACAGAGCCCTGGGGTCTCAAGAAAGCTTCCTGCTTTGAGCAGAGGCTTCAGTCTGACTTACTTGCATGGTCAGTGAGCTTTTTGATGAAAAGCATATGCACTTAATTCTGAATAAACAAACAAGCTTTATCACTATACCACTGTGTGGTGCAGCCAATGTGTGTCTATGCATGTGTGTAACATTCTAGAATGCTTTCATGAATAAAAGGCTTGCTGCAAGAAGAAAACTAATGCAACAGGGAGCAGGTTGAGCCGGGGGTCCCTCTTCCATGAGGTGAACTGAGGCAATGGCCTCTGGCCTGAGTGCACTGCGGGGTGGCAAGTGTGGGCACCCCACCTCTTCCCTGGAGCATTTCCAAATGGGGCTTTTTACTCACTTCTCCTCGAGAATGGAGGGTGTGTGTTCACATATCAGCCAGATTTACCCTGAAGTCCCTGCAAGCTATCGGGGAGCACTTCACACACAATACAGGTTTTTCATTGTGGATTAGAGCAGAGCCTGGTTTATGTCCGTGGCAAAAAAAATTCCACTTTGTGTGTCTTTTTTGTGGGGGGCAAATTCAAACTTGTCCTAACGCCTCACAGCAAACTCTCAGTAAACTCATAGTAAAGCCTGCTGTCTGGAAATCCTCCTGCTGTGTGGGGCACTCCAGCCGCCTGACCCCTGCTTACTGAGCAAAAAGGCACCTTTAAAAGCAGGGATTCTCTTGCATTTAGCAGGAGGAGAGCAACTGTCCTATCCAGCACAGCCTCAGTGATTGTTGCCGGTGTCGACTTGGTGTTTCTTTTTCGACCCTCCTGGGGACAGGGAAGCAGCCTTGTCGTTTTTCTGTGTAAACTCTTTGACTTTTGTTGAAAAATGATATATAAATATTTGTAGTCGCAGGCATATAGCTGGTCTGTTACAGTGGCCTGTTCTCCTTTCTGCCACCACCAACCCTTTTCCTTCTGTTGCCCCCTCTCTCCCTGCTCTCAGGGCATTATCCCCCTGCCTCACCAAAGCCCCACCCTGGGCCTGAGTCTGCTGATACTGTCCACTCTCACCCCTGCCTCTTGTGCACTTTGCCTACTGCCGGCGTCCATCACTTGCTGCTGCTGCAGCAGCATGCCTCCAGTTTCTCTCTCTCCCGCCACGCCCCCAGGTCTCTTGCCACAGCCACACTCCTGCTCCAGCAGCAGCCATTGCCTTGACCACTTGCCTGCTCACCTGCCCGCTGCTCTCTGCTTGCTGCTACTGTCTCCTGAGTCTGGGGCGGAAGCAGACAAGTGTGGGGCTGCTGGCAAGCCCGTCCACTTCAGCCAGAGTGGCTGGCTGGCCTGCCTGCCCATGCCTGTCACTCTGGCTGCTGGCTTATTCATGGGACAGGAGCCGTGCACAGAGCTGTGGGTTTCTGGCTCTAGCCCTGGAAGCTTTTAACACGCACCCCAGCCCCCCTTACATCTCGCTCCAAAGGACCCTCCCCACAGATGTTCTTAATGGCTGTCAGTGCGGGAGACACACATAAAGTGAGAGGCCCTCTATGATGCCTCAGCGTTTCAGAGAGCACTACCTGGACATGCTTAATCTCTCTGCTGCTTTCACAAATAATCCCCTTGGTCTTTCTCTGTCAGCTCCTTTGGAACATAATGACTTACGGCCACGTCAAAGGAGCCTGCAGTTTTTCAGAAGGAAACTGAAGCACTATGCCTGCTCTCTAATTAGTCCTTGCAGTGTGTTGCCTGTAAAGCTGGTGATAAATGAAGCAATTAGCCCCCAAGTCAATGGCTTCTATTAGAAAGGCATAAAAATGATAAACAAAATAAAGACAGCAGTGTGTGTGTGTTGGCGGGGTCGGGGGTGGGGGGGTGGGGGTGGGGTGGGGGAATGTGTTCTAAACTCTCCACTCACTGCATTTCCTGTTAACTGCAGGGCATTTTCTCCATTGTCTCTTTATTAGTGGCAATCTTACGGTTTAATTATTTTTCAAAGAGCCAAAAAGGGTGGGGTGCCTTCATTACTCATTTCCTGAAATACTGCATATGTTTTGGTATTAAAATGACTACTTCAGATAATTAAAACATGAAAAATAATCCCAGCAGTTATTTGCACTGATCTCCCCTTCCCTCTGAAGCTTCCTGTCACTATGTCCCTGAGGGGCGCATGATACATATTACTGAGAATATTTATATGCCACTTTTCAACAACAAAAGTGGTTTGCATAGCAAAAGGAATGAGAAGGAAGTTCAAAGGGGCTGAAAAAGAAATATATGGGCCACTATATATAGACATATATAGAGATTATCTATCTATCTATCTATCTATCTATCTATCTATAGGCCAACAGCAGCTAGGCTAGGATGAATAGGGGCAGTTACTATCCCCCTGGTAAGTATAACAGATCTAGCACTTTAAAAGGCGCCTTTTTGCCCAATTAGCAAGGGTTAAACAATTACTAGTACACCATGGAAATGACTCTAGCCTCTTCCATTCCCTGGTGTGATAATTTTCTACCTGCAGGAAATCCTCTACAGAGGGGAGGATTCAAAAATATGCCCCAGCTACAGCATGAAATGAAATAATCTCATGCTCTCATTGTAGGAGGATCTACACACTATCAACGTGTGGCGCCTAACTGGGCTCAGTGGGGAGAGCAGGCTTAGCCCGCTCTCCCCACAGATGATCAAGAGGCAGCCCTGAGTGCTGGCTCTGTCATGGAGCCGGCAGTGGCTGCAGGGATTGGGGCTGTGCGGCCCCTGGATGTTCCAGGATGCCCCACGTTTGCAGCCTCCCGCTCGGGAGTCTGCTCGGGCATCTACTCATGGCAACATGCGAGCAAAAAGATGAGGTTAATGGAGGACTCACTCAGTTAACCTCATCTAAGGGGAGGGGTAATTAGGCGGGCTAGTCACCTTGGGAGCACCAGGCTCACCTGCGAGCCCGGTGGTTCCTACGATCCCTGGAAAGCAGACTAAGCTCCCTTGTGTTCTACCCAGGGTTGGGAGCTGTGTATGCTCCCAATTTTTGGTTGTGTAGAAGCAAGGTAGGATGACAACCTGGATAGAAGTGATTGAGGTGGGTCTCACGATCCATGAGACCCGCTTTCTGCAAAACTGCAGGGAGAGCGGGCTAAGCCCACTCTCTCTGCAGACGACCGAGCAGGGAGCCCTGGGTGGCCGGATCGGCCATCTACATGGTTGCCGGCTCCGTGACGGAGCCGGCGGGGGCTGGGGGGAGCGGGGGCTGCGTGGCCCCCGGAAGCCCCAGTATGCCTTGCACAAGTGTGCAGGGCATGCTGGGGAGACCCCCAGAGCCGGGAGGCGGCTTTTCACCTCCCAGTCGGGGATCTACTCATGAGTAGCCGTGGCACGGAGCCACGCCATGGCTACTCACAAGCAGATAGCCCAGGTTTTCGGAGCACTTGCTCCACAAACCTGGGCTAAGGGGTGGGCTACTTGAGCGGGTTAGCTGCTCAAGAACCACCGGGCTCACTTGCAAGCCCGGTGGTTCTTACAATTAACAAAAATCGGGCTAGGCTCTCCTAGCCCAATTTTTGTTAATCGTGAGAATAGCCCCATTGTGTGGAAGCAAGTTAGGAGGAAAATCTGGGTAGCTTCTCCTCCTACCTTGATTCCACACAACTGAAAATTGAGACCACACAGAGCTCCAAACCCAGGAAGAACACAATTTTTGATTGTGTGAATAACCTCAATATCCTCCTGCCGGCAGTGCTCATATGTAGTCACCCATCCAAATGCAAACCAGGGCAGATACTGCTTAGCAAAGAGGACAATTCATGCTCACTGCTGCAAGACCAGTTCTCACTACTCTTGCTTATGTAGACCTGGCCTCTTTTCACCCCACAATAAGACGATAAGGACAGGGTTAGCAACATGATGGATGCAGAAAATAGCAATGTTGTCAGTACTTGTCAAGGACTATATCTGCCTGTCCCCCCACCCCCACCCCGTATTAGTACTCAAAATAGTATATTACTCTTGAGTTCTATCTCAGATGAGTAATAGCTTCATTTTGCAGTTCCTTAGATGTTTTAATCTCAGCATTTTTGCAACCTCGGGTGTGTGTGTGCATGTTTCTGTCAGCAAATGTCTGTGTAGTTTGCCAGAACAAAACACATTAACCCTTTTCCATCCTCACTGAGAAAACGATGAGGAAATCACAGGTAAGAGTAAAACATATGTGTAAAAAACACCAGAAGTTTACAAATGAAGGTTTAAAGCATTGTTTTATAGCTGCTTCCTTCAAAAACACAAAGTAATTTTATACAGATTTAATGAAGAGTTTTTTCAGAAACAACCTAATTTTCTCCTTCTCCTTTCCCTCCCCTCCCCTTTCCTTTCAGACTCCACCCCTCCCCCACTCTCTACTGGATCCCCACTGGGACAAACTTCTAAACATAAAAGAAACTGGGCAGAAGACATCATGAATCAATTAGGAAGGTGTCTAAATCAGTTTGGCATATCCTGTAGACCAATTTGTCCTCACCTGAATGTGCTAGCAGTTAAGTAATGATACCTATTAGTGCCAAGGGTCTAGCTTGGCTGGAGTACAATGAGTAAAACATTAGAATTCAGATCCTTGGAGCACCAGACTTGCTCTCTGATGGATCCTTCCTAAAGGATTTAAAATGTATTCATTCTAGGCACAGGGCTTTGTGTCACGGATGCCAAACACTAGTGTTAAGCCATCTACTAGTATTAAGCCATCCATTAGCTTGGATGGCTTTAAAAGCGGCTTAGACAAATTCATGGAGGACAAGTCTAAAAATGGCTACCAGCCTGATGCCTCCAAATACCAGTTGCAGGGGAACCATGGTAGGAGTGGGAGCATGCATGCTTTCATCTCTTGCCTGTGGGCTTCCTAGAGACATCTGGTGGGCCATTGAGGCTAACAGGATGCTGGACTAGATAGACCTGATCCAGCACATCTGTTTTTATGTTCAAATGCAGGGGAGATTAGGGAATAATCTATTTAGCAGAGACGCACAGTTTGATGAGAACAGACTGCATAGAGGAGATCGGGATGCAACTGTTTAAGATCTAAAGCAGGGTAAAGGTTAATTTTAAGAAGTTACAAACTTAGATAGAAAGCCTGCAGCCTGCACTAGCTCCCTCATGGTGGGAGGAAAAAGAGGGAAAAAGAAGAGGGGCGGCCACAGAGAAGGTGCTCCTACGAGCCCAGGCACCACGCACTATACCAGGGCCTGGGACACTAAGGAGGGCCAGCTGAGAAGACCTCACAGGACGGGATACAACTGGCTGAGAGAGGCGATCCTGGAGAGATAAAGGTCGAGGAAAGGCCGTAACTGGCGAACCAGCTGAAGGTGGGCAAAGGCACCCCTGGCCACGGCCTCCACCTGCTGTTCAAGCAGGAGCTACGAGTCCAGAAGGACCCCCCAGATCACAAACCATCTCTCTCAAGGGAAGTGCAACCCCCTCAAGAGATAAACTCACACACGGCAATTGGCCAGATCTCAAACTGAACAAAAGCAACTTGGGCTTGGAGGGATTGAGCCTGAGCTTGTTTTGGCTCATCCAGGTCCTTACAGCCTCTAGGCACTGAGCCGGCACATGGACTGCATCACCTGTTTGGCCAGGGGTAGAGATATAAAGCTGAATATCATCAGCATATTGATGGAAACTTACCCCAAACGAACGGATGACCAAGCTCCATGGCTTCATGTAGATGTTAAAGAGAATGGGAGCAAGGACCGAGTCCTGTGGAACCCCACAAGAAAGGGGCCAGGGTGCAGAACAATCACCCCAAATCAACACCAACTGGAATCGCCCAGTGAGGCAGAAATAACGTATTTACCTGAATCACTCTGGAATCCTTAAAAAGTTGAGGTTAGATACTATTTATATTTACATTTACTCAAAAGAAACAGGACTCTGAATTTAAGATGACTTCCTGATTTCTAATATGAAAAAAGCATGGGAAAAACCTAGTCTTGGATTCAGGTGAATATAGTATGAGAAAACAAGGGGGCAGTCCTATACCCCTAGTGATGTGCACGGACTGGTCCGGAGGCCATTCTAAAGGCCTCCAGACCGGTCCGGACGTGGGGCGGTTTGGCGGTTTGATGCCGGGGTGGGGGTTCCTTTAAGGGCGGGGGGAGGATGTACTTACCCCTCCCACCGCTTCCCCCCGCCGGCGAGTGTATTTTAATAAGCATTTGGGGCGGCAGGGTACGTCCCTGCTGCCCCTTCCCCTGGTCGTCAGCAAAAGGCTTCAGAAAGCCTTTTGCGTGTACACATGTCGCGCGTGTGTGTCACGTCTCCACACTGATGCACGCACAACGTGTGCATGTGCAAAAGGCTTTCTGAAGCCTTTTGCTGACGACTGGGGGAAGGGGCGGCAGGGAGGTACTCTACCGCTCCAAATGCTTACTAAAATGCGCGCGCCGGTGGGGGGAAAGTGGCAGGAGGGGTAAGTACACCCTCCCTCCGCCCTTAAAGGAACCCCCACCCCAGTGCCAGACTGCAGCTCTGCGGTTCCGTGCACATCCCTATATACTCCCCACCTCTGCTCCTAATGTCCCTGGTGGTCAATAGGAATCATGAGTGCTGAGAGTCGATGCTTATGGAGTCACATCTCCAACACTCTGAAAGAGTCCTCTTGTCTTATTATTCTTCACTATAAAACAATACTAAAGAGCTGAAGGAACCACATCTTTTTCAGTACAAGATATTTTCAGTAGCAAAGAATTCAGACAACATTTTAAAGTGTGATTGCCGTGCACAAAAAGGTGGTGGAATGCAGTTTGAGCCAACAGCACTTTTTGTAAAGACTCCTGTTCTTCCCATTTGACTCTGATTTGGCTAGGAAATCAAATTTATTATTATAAACATATGTGATTAAAGGTATACAAGCCCCATAAATGCTCAAAAAATGCACACATTTAGATTGCAAGCTCCTTGGGCTCAGGGAACCATCTTCTCATTCCCTTGTCAGTTAACCACTTTGGGGACTTTTTCTTGAGAAGTGGTATATAAATATTGCAAAACGAAACAAGAAGCATTGCAGGATTGATTTCATTCAAAGGTGGTGTAATCAATAGAGAGTCAGACCTGGACCGAGAGTTTAAAAATTCACACTCAGCCATTGATCTGACTGGATAACCTTGCATCAGTTATTATCTCTGTTACAGTCAAACTGGGGTGGGAATGGGGGCGGGGTGAAAATTAGAACAGGACCTGAGCACTGGAAGAGGGTTTTTTAAAATAATAATAATAATAATAATAATAATAATAATAATAATAATAAATACTATTTTCCCCTGTGCCATTTTCCTGATGAAAATTGCCCCACTGTGGGAGTAAACATACAGTAACCATATAGGTACCTGGGTGCTTTTCCCTGTGGGGAAAATAGAAGCTTTGTGGAGCAGAATTTTCAGGCCAAATGGAGCTTTCCCAGACAACAGGCTTTACCACAGGTTTACTGTGAAGCTTCACTGAGAGTTTGAAGTTTCTCCCCAAAACCGATGCAAACAGTGGATTTTTTTTTACCCTGGATATAAATCAGGCTACACTCTAACGTGCAACGAAAAGCCCAAATTGCTCCCTAGCAACCCGAATTTCTCCACTTCGCATCGTGAAGTGCTCCCTGATAGCTCACAGGGCCTTCGGGGTATATTTGGCCAATATGTGGATGCACATCTCCATTCCGTAGGAGATGCAAACTAAAAGCTGGATGTGAAAAACTTCATGGGGGTTAACCCTCCATCCTCCAGCACGAGAAATCCCTCCCACCTGGGATGCCTTAAGGTTTGTGATGGAGTGGAGTGGAAGAAAGGAGACAATGGTGAAGAACTCCCTTGACTGCACAAAGGCTATGGACATAGAGGTGGTCGTGACTGGCAATGGGTCCTGGGGCCGTTGGGATGGGGCTGTAGCTCAGTGGTAGAGCCTCTGTTTTGCATGCAGAAGGTGCCCAGTTCAACCCTTGACATCTGCAGGTAGGGCTGGGAAAGAGGGCTGGAAAGCTTTGGAGAGCCGCTGCCAGTCAATGTTGACCAGGTGTGAGCAAACCTGACCCTCCAGCTGTGGTTGACTGGAGAAGATGGGAGTTGTAGTTCAACAACAGCTGGAGGGCCAAGTTTGCCCACCTCTGGTGCAGACAATACTGAGCTAGATGGACCAGTGGTCTGACTCAGTATAAGGCAGCTTCCCATTTTCCTGTGTTCCCTCTGCAGTTACCCAAAGATGTCAACTCCTGTGCCGGCAGCTCCTATGAGTTCTCCATAACTCCATGCTCTTCCATTGTGTCTTCCAGCCATATGCCCTTAATTAGACTACACAATTGCTTATCACTTCCTCATGCTTCTCCTCTTCCCACTTCACTGCTCTCTGGAGGGACCCCTGGTGGGGAATTGCCATGTGCTTCTTGAGCCCCATGCAATAGTCTTTCTTTGGCATTGCCTTACATACATTCCTCTTTCCATCTGCTGGGTAACATCACACCCGCTATGTTCTTTCCTGCTGACAGCCACATCTAGCAAATCTCCCCCAAGCAGAGTGGGGCTGACTGAAGAGCCCTTCAGGGGACAAAAAACGCTGTAAATGTTTGAGCTGTACTGGTACATCCCCCCACCCCAGAATTGAGAGAACTTTTAATTTTGTATTTAGACGAGCTGTAAGCATTATAACGGGAATATCAGCATGTTCAGATTAGTGCTATGGCTTTTAGGCGAGCAATTCAGAATTTTCATGTGGCGTGTTGCTTTGCACATCAAAGGAAGTGAATATATCGCCTGAAATCCCTTTCTTTAAAAAATGATCAATCGACACCATCATTATTCATAGTTTCCTTTTTTTTCAACAGATGTGCATTCTCCTTATTTGCCACAACAGTTTTTTTTAAAAAAATTAACTGAGTAGCGTGCGACCCACAATGTCTTCAGTAGGCAGCCCCTGCTCTTAGGTAAGCAGCGAATATGTGTCAGCAGGAAATAGAAGGTCTGGATCATTACAATAAAATGAATGGCTTAAATATGCTATTTCAAAGTGGCAGTTCCTGGAAGCCTTGGTCTGAGGGTGGTGGTGAATATCTGAACCTATTATGTATTTATAGAAAACATTTATATCCTTCCACTCCAGGGCAATGCCACTCAAGGTGGCTCACAGCTATGATAGGCATCTCCAAAGTTGGGAATTTCTGGTTAGGTTTAAAAGGTTCTAAGTCCTCTCCTCTCCTCACCTCTCCTCTCCTCTCCTCTCCTGGGGTAAGTCCATGCTCCCCTCCCCTCATTCACCCCCACTCTTACTCAGATCCAACTGAATGCCAGTAAGATCATTCAAATAGCCTGGGCAGAGTTGCCAGCCCTCCAAGACTGGCCTGGAGTCTCCAGGAATCGGCATCAATTAATGGTTTGATATTATAAAATTACTGGGTGTGTGTATGGGGGGGAGAGGGGTTTGAATCTCCAGGGGTAGCTTCAGTCAGAGTTGGCAAGCGCAAGTCTCGGACTGATAGCTCTGTGGGCGTTCTCCAGATATGGAGATGTAATCATACCCTATACATTTTTGCACTTCTAAATATAAAAGATAACATGACATTATATGAAAAGATGTCTGGTAATATTTATGTTACAGGAGGCCCACGTTGTAAAATAAAGCAAGTTTCCCCCCTTTGCTTTCAACATTTTGGTTTTCATTTCTTAGCAAGACATGTCCAAGAATAAAAGAAATGCTTAATTAGGGTGTTCCCACTGACTGTTAGTCAGGGTAATAAGATTAGATTAAAGAAAAATACATTTTAATATGACTATCAGGAAACATTCCACAGGAGTGAGATGTGACAGATTGCAGAGTGCTAACTTACGGAAAGCAGGGGAGGGCTTTGTTACTGGAGCCTCAGAAAAGAACCTGAGGGAGTGTTTGCCTCAGAAGATTTTTCAGTGGGAAAAGGTCACTTTTCTCCCAGAGGCCCTCTGACTCTCAGAGTCAATTCACACATTACATTCCTGAGATTTTTTAAAAAGTATATTCTAAAAGAGAAAACAAGTAAAAAATGTATGTCTCCTAAGATGCAAGACTGTCCTAATCACGGATAAGATTGGATAAGATTAGAAGCAAAAAGGCACATAAGTGAGGGGTACTAAACCTAGGAACATAGGAAACTGCCACATACTGAGTCAGACCATTGGTCTATCTAGCTCAGTATTGTCTTCACAGACTGGCAGCGGCTTCTCCAAGGTTGCAGGCAGGAATCTCTCTCAGCCCCATCTTGGAGATGCCAGGGAAGGAACTTGGAGCCTAGATGCTCTTCCCAGAGCGGTTTCATCCCCTGAGGGGAATATTTTGCAGTCCTCACACATCAAGTCTCCCATTTAGATGCAACCAGGGCAGACCCTGCTTAGCTATGGAGACAAGTCATACTTGCTACCACAAGACCAGCTCTCTTCTCACCCTGCCCAAGGCATAGTGAACTTCAGAGTTCCTCCCAAGGAGAAACCAGGGTAGTATGGTGTAGTATTGGATTAGGACCAGAGAGACCCAAGTTGAAATCTGTACTCATCCATTAAACCAGTGGGTGACTCTGGGCCTGTCACTTGTCTCTCAGTCTAACCTACCTCACAGGATTGTTGTGAGAATAAGCATAACCATGTACATAGCTCTGGGCTTCTTGGAGAACAAGTATAAATGTAAATTTATACTTTCTCCCATGGGTTTCCCATGGGTGAGTTGAGCCAAGCCCCCACCTTGTGAACACGCTCGACGGTATACTTGTAAAAGGCAAGGATTTGAGCCAAACCGGGCAATCCAGTTCTGTGCACATGTGCAGAGGCCTGAAATGAGCTGCAGCTGGCAGCAAGCGCATGGGGCATCCTGGAGAGACCCCCAGAGCCAGGAGGCTGGTTTCAGCCTCCCGCCGGGGGTCTCCATGTGTGTTGCCGCAGCGCGGAGCTGCAGTGTGGCAATACACGATTAGAAAGAAGAAGTTAATGGAGCGCTCCCTCAGTTAACCTCGGCTAAGGGGAGGGGGAATTAGGCGGGTTAGCTGCTGGGAGCCGCACGGCTCCTGGTGGCAGCACACGATGACCAAAAAGCAGGCTAGGCTCCCTTAGCCCACTTTTGGCGATCCTGAGCATCGCCTCATGGTCTGTATTTGTATTTGAATGGGTAACTTCAATGAATGCAGTGTGCTGTAAGATATTCCCTTAGGGCAGGGGTTCCCAACCTGTGGCACTCCAGATACTGGTGAACTACAACTCCCATCATCCTCAGCAACAATTTATTGTGGCTGAGTATGATGAAGTTGTAATTCAGAAATTTCTGGAGTACCACAGGTTGGGAACCCTTGCCTTAGGGGATCGGACTGAAGCTTAGTGGTAGAGTATTTGTTTGCATGTAGACGATCCCAGGTTTGTTTTGTTTGTTTTGTTTTTTTTACATTTATATCCCGCTCTTCCTCCAAGGAGCCCAGAGCGGTGTACTACATACTTGAGTTTCTCCTCACAACAACCCTGTGAAGTAGGTTAGTAGGTTCACATCCTGGTATCTCTTGGCAGGGCTGGAAGAGACTCCCGACTGAATCCTTGGAGAGCTATTGCCAGTCCGTGTAGAGACAATACTGAGCTAGATGGACCAATGGTCTAACTCGGTATTAAGGCATATTCCTATGTTCCTAGGCAGCTATATTCAGAAGTTATGTGGGTTGTGATTGGAAAAGGGGCCTTTTTGGTTCTGACCCCTTGCCTCTCCCCAGGGAAACTCAGTTGGAGCTGACTCAAGTTTAGTTGGTGCCAGACAGTGAGGTCATTCACACAAACTGAGGCAAGTCTCACAGTTAGCGGGGAGTGCAGGCTTAGCTGAGCACCAGCTTAGCCTGCTCTCCCTGCAGATGTGCACGCTGGCAGCCCTGGGTGGCCAGATCGGCTGCCCACATGACCGCTGGCTCTGTCACGGAGCCGGCGGGGGCTGCAGAGCACGGGGGCCGCGGGGCCCCTGGAAGTTCCAAGATGCCCCGCGCAAGCACACAGGGCATCCTGGAGAGACCCCCAGGGCCGAGAGGCTTGTTGCAGCCTCCCGGTGGGGCTCTCCTCATGTGTTGCTGCACCATAGAGCTGTGCCGTGGCAATACACAATCAGAAAGATGAGGTTAACGGAGCGCTCGCTCCGTTAACCTTGGCTAAGGGGAGGGGTACTTTGGGAGGTTTGCTGCCAGGAGCCGCATGGCTCCCGTGGCAGCAGACGATCAGCAGAAAGCGTGCTAGGCTCCCTTAGCCTGCTTTTTGCCGATCATGAGAATGCCTTCACTGGGGCTATTCTGACGATCAGGAAAAATTGGGCTAGGAAAGCCTAGCCCGATTTTTCCCGATCGTCAGAACCACCAGGCTCGGCTGCGAGCCCGGTGGTTCTAGAGCGGGTAACCCGCTCAAGAACCCCTGCCTTGAAACCAGGTTTGTGGAGTGAGCACTCTGCAAACCTGGTTTAATTATTGTGAGTAGCCGTGGTGCAGCTTCGCACTGCACCTACTCATGAGGAGACCCCTGAGGGGAGGTGAAAAGCCGCCTCACGGCTCCGGGGATCTCACCAGCATGCCCTGCACACTCACACTCGCGCAGGGCATGCTGGAGCTTGCAGGGGCCGATCAGCCTCTGCTCCCCCCAGCCCCCACCGGCTCCGTCTCGGAGCCGGCAATTGTGTGGGCGGCCGATTCGGCTGCCCAGGGCTCCCTCCCCGCTCATGAGCGGGGAGAGCGAGCTTAGCCCGCTCTTCCCGCTCACTGCACAAACTGGGTCTCATGGATCGTGAGACCCGGTCCACTTTGTTTTACCCACATTTGGGAGCTGTGTGTGCTCCCAATTTTTGTATGTGTGAAAGCATGGTAAAATGAAAACCTGGGTAGAAGTGATTGTGTGGAAGCAAAATAGGAGGAAAACCTGGGTAGCTTTTCCTCCTACCATGCTTCCACACAATCACCTCTACCCAGGTTTTCATTTTACCATGCTTCCACACAACCAAAAATTGGGAGCACACACAGATCCCATACCCAGGTAGAACTCAGTTTCCAATTGTGTGAATGACCTCAATGATCTTTTTATTTTTCGGGGCCTTTTAAATTTCTACTTGATTATGATCTTATTTGATTGCTGCATTTTTATGTCTGGCAGCACCAGAAAAAAATATTGTGGGGTGTACAGAAGAGGCAAAGAGGAGGGTCTCACGATCAAGGAGACTTGCCTTGGGGGGGTTAGCGGGGAGAGTGGGCTTAGCCCGCTCTCCCCGCACACGAGCAGTCAGTCTGCTCCAGGCGGACGAACCGGCCACCCACACCACTGCCGGCTCCATTACGGAGCTGGCGGGGGCTGGGGGGGATCAGGGGCCGTGCAGGGCATGCTGGAGAGACCCCCAAGCTGTGAGGCTACTTTTGAGCCTCCTGGTTGGGGGTCTACCCGTGAGTTGCCGTGGCGCAGAGCTGTGCTGCGGCAACACACAATTAGAAAAACCGGGTTTGCGCAGTGCTCGCTCGTTTAAGGGCAGGGCTACTTAAGCCCGTGACCTGCTTAAGAACTACCGGGCTTGCAGCCGAGCCTGGTGGTTCTCACGATGTGAGAAAATCAAGCTAGCCTCCGCTAGCCCGATTTTCTCCCATTGTGTGTATAGCCTCAAAGTGTATTTATGTGAGCGATGTTCCACACACTAGATTTCTGAAAAATAAATAGGGGAAGGGTTGGGAACAAGCCTCTTGCCTGGGGTGGGGGTAGGGGCCACTTGCCAACCCATGTCCCCTCTCTGGGGCCACCCTTGTGCTTTTGTGACGGATGTTAAAACTTTGATTCCCCCTGCCCCACATGTATTAGTCTCTTGTTGTTTTATACTGTAGAAACTGTCCAAGAAAGTGTGGAGGTGGCTTTGTGACTGAGTGACTGCTGGTCAGCAGTGTGGGTGCACCTTGGCATCTTTCTTGTTCAGGAAAGCACAGTTGTAAACAGCTGGCTTTGTAAAAGTCCTGCCGAGTACAAATTTCTGTAGGAGGCTGGCTCCTGGGCAATTTTGTATTTTTCCAGCATGCATTGACCCAGTATAACTTTCCCAAGCGTGTGCATTCATGGAATTACTGTACATTTTAACAGGAAATGTTATAAGGCAATGAACCCCTATGCTATGTTAGGAAACACAGAGCACCAAACTGATCCGAAGAACAAGGACACAAGAAGTGATAGTTACATGATCAGAGACATAAAATACAGCCCTGCCTTGTTTAACTCCGTGCACATCTACACAGTATCCTGTCGGGGATATTTGCCAGAAGGAGATGCACTAAATGATGAGTACAACTGTTTGAGTCAGTGACTTCCACTGTGTGGCAAAGAAGCAGGCAACAAGATCTCAATCTTGCTGATAAGCTAGCAAGCTGCCACACGGCGTAAACACTCCTTGTTTCTTCCTGTAGCCTTCCATTGTCTGGGAGGTGACTGCTGAAAGATGGATTGCCCAAGTGGCATATGCTAATACAATAACTGATTGCTTAAAAATCACAAAATATTGAAATGGTTGCTGATGCAGTGAAATGTGGGCACTTGAAGCAACCTCCCGCACTGCTCTGTGTGTGTGTAAACTCTGCAGATTTAGGGGCATGCACAAAACTGGTATGCCTGGTTTTGTTCAAGTCTGAATTGGACTCAAATTGAACCAGGCATGTTCAGTCCCATCCCCCACCCCCCATGAACAGACTCCCTAGCTTGGCTTGAATTTGAGCTGGTCCGGGGGTTCCAACGGGGGAAAAAAATCTTTTAAAAAGAACTCACCGCCTCCGGGGTAGTATTGCTGCCGCCGCAGAGGGGTCTCTGGTGGTCCCCTCTCCCCCTGTTGTCCTCCCTCCGGTCTCAAAACGGCTCAGTTTGGGTGGTTTGCGCAACACGAAAAGGCCCGGAATGTGCTTAAAATGACCTAGAATGGGCTGAAAACTGCCCGGACTGGGCCATTTTGAGACTGGGGGAGGCTGGCGGGGGAAGGCGGAACCCCCAGAGACCCCCGTGTCTGCGGCAGCGTCCCCTAGAGACCACCCCCACAGCTGCAGCAGTGCCTCCCTCGGAGACGGTGAATTCTTTAAAAAATCCCCCCATTAGAATCGGGGCGGGGGGGCGGGCGCGCGTTTTGGTTCAAGGGAGAGCTGATGGTGAGCCAAGTTCAATATGAAACTTGGCGAGCTGACCAAGCTCTATGTGAAACTTTAAGATGGGACAAAACAACCCTGTTCTGAAACACTGTCCGTGGTGGTTACGCATGTAGCAGTGTGGGCATTGCTTCAAATGCCCATGTTTCACTGTGCTGTATGTGAGCCACGATTAGCAATAGCAATAGCACTTACATTTATATACCGCTCTATAGCCGGAGCTCTCTAAGCGGTTTACAATGATTTAGCATATTGCCCCCAACATTCTGGGTACTCATTTTACCGACCTCGGAAGGATGGAAGGCTGAGTCAACCTTGAGCCCCTGGTCAGGATCAAACTTGTAACCTTCTGGTTACAGGGCGGCAGTTTTACCACTGCGCCACCAGTTGATTTGTGATTTGAATTTATGAAGGCACCTTATATTAAGTCAGATCATTCATTCATCTAGGCTAGTATTATTTACGCTGACTGGCAGCATCTCAGGGATCTTTCCTCAGACAGGGGTCTCTCTCAGACCTACCTGAAGGACAGCTGGTCCTGCAATAGCAAGCATTAATTGTTCCTTTTGCTAAGCAGGATCTGCCCTGATTTGCATTTGGATGGGTGATGGCATGAGACCGCTGTCTGCTGTAAAATATTTTCCTTAAGGCATGGGGCCATAGCTCAGCAGCAGAACATCTGCTTTGCATGCAGAAGGTCCTAGTTTCAGTCTCTGGCATCTCCAGGTAGGGCTGGGAAAGATTCCTGCCTGAAACCTTGGAGAGCTGCTGCCACTCAGGGTAGACAACACTGAGCTGGATGGACCAATGGTCTGACTCCAGATAAAGGGCAGTTCCCTATGTTCCTATGAAAGGCCAGGGATTGAATATGGGACCTTTGCAATCAAAACATGTGCTCTACCACTGATCTACAGCCTCTTCGCTTGGGCTTTTGGGGTCTTTTTCTTTGCAGCACTCAAATATTGTGCATTTCTAATATTGTACCCTCTTTCTGTCTTACTGAGAATCTAAGCTTTGGCCAGAAGCGTAGGGAGGCTGGCACCGGCCTGTGTGCGGCCACCACCATGGCCCCCTGCCCCCCGTGACCCCTGCCCCCCATTAGCCCCACCCCCACATCTCACATCAGATGTGGGGGCATGGTCTTTTTCCCAAATGGGGCTGTGCAGCCCCATTTGGAAGGGAGATCGGCCTGTGCTGCATTAGGCAGCGCGGGTCAGAGCAGCTCTACCTGCCTTAGAGGCAGGGACAGCCATTCTGGCCATGCTGCCAACATAGCATGGGCAGAATTCTCTCCCAAACGGGGCCACGTGGCCACGTTTGAGAGGGATATCGATCAGCCCCACTGTGTTGGCAGCAAAACCAGGACCAGCTCTCCCTGCCTTTAAGGCTGGGAGAGTCACTCTGGCCACGCTACCAACCCAGCGCAACCAACCCACGCTACCAACTGGTTTCGGTTCCAAATGGGGTTGCGCTGGGACCGAAATAATGCTGACGTCAGGTGCGGGGGGCATGTCTGGGGCTGCACTTGTGGCCCCTGATTTGTGGCATCTGAGGTTCTTTGAACCCATTTGCCCAATGGTGGCTCTGCCCCTGGCTTTGGTATATCTGCATGCCACTTCAGAAAAGTGGCTACAGGGATAGTTCTGAAATACTGAACTGCTCTCAGTCGGTTGAAACGACGGCAACAGCATTTTAAAACTGGAGTTCAGAGTTCTGATAAGGACTAAACTAGAAGAGACAGCAGAGATCTGTGATAGCATCTTCCATCAATTTAAATGTTGGCAAATTGCAGCTCCCCCCACCCGCTACATAGAAGCAGGAGTACAAATTCTAGTTGTCTGCCAAGTTTTACTTCCTAAAAACAGTGATGTCAGGGCCCAAGTCTACTTGGAAATCTCACCTTTTGAAACAGAAGCCTGGCTCTTTTATTCCATGTGTGTGAGGCCTTTACTATGGTTTTTCAGCTCGGAAGAGCTCATTCTTGTCTATTCCTGCATATGTTTCAGAGCTAGCCCCTAGCATTTAAAAGATGATGCACAGCCACACTTCTTGGGGGCTGAATTTTGGCAAGCTCTGGTTCAAATAAAATCTGAAATCAGCACATGTAAACTCAAAACACTGAGGCGCTTCACACGACACGTGTAAAGCATCTGACGGGGTTCTGCGGGGAGAGCGGGCTTAGCAGAGCCACCATGGAGCCGGTGGGGGCTGTAGGGAAGTTCCAGGGTGCCCGGCATAAGTGCAGTGTTCTACTTATGTGTCACCACGGCGAGACACGAACACAAAAGCAAGTTTAACGGAGCAATCACTCTGTTAACCTCATTTAAGGGGAGGATGATTTATGGTGGCTAGCTGCCGTGTGGCTCCCGTTGCAGCACACGATTGCCCCAAAGTGGGCTGTGCTCCCTTAGCCCACTTTTGGAGATCGTGGGAATAGCCTCATTGGCATGCAAGTATGGACTAATCATTCCAGTGGCTTGTGTTCTGAGAAATAAGGAGGGACTCATGATTTTCCTAAGTGGCAACTGGAGAACAGTTATGCAAAATCTAATCATTTCATTCTTGAGTGAATGAGGTCTCTTTGTTTATTAAGAAAACAGCTTCCTTTTATATGGCAAGCTTTCTTCCCGAGAGGCTGCATCCTGCCTGATGATTTGTCCTGTAAAGGCAATAGGATAGTCTAGTGGAAAATGAGAGGAATTTGTTGGAGATCTCTGCAGCTATATTTTACAATGTGGTTCTGCAGCCGTTTGCTTAACTTCCTGAGGGGAATGTTTGCAGGAGATGGATGCTGCCACATGGGCTCTTTTGCAGAAAGATGGCTGGGCTTCAGGAATGCTTGATGTTTCATGCAAAGAAACATCAAGAGGCAGGTTTTGATTTGGTTTTTAAAAATAGCAACAGAGTGATGGGCTTATCTGTTTGACACATTTCATAATGGTCTCTGAATAGGACCTGTTAAGTGTAATGGCTGGCTCACAAAAAGCTTGGCTACATACATTATCCACATATAAGAGGGCACAAGAGTGAGCTTCACGGTCACAATCAGGGGTGTAGCTAGAGGAGAAGGGGCCTGTGTTTGCACCTCTCCCCAGGGGCTCCTCGGAGTGAGGGGGATAATGAAGAAAATAGGGAGGGGTGGATCTGGGGGCCCCTCAGGAGCTAGGGTCTCCAGGTTCTTTGAACCCATCTGCTCAATTATAGCGACACCCCTGGTCACAATCTTCTCCCTCTGTGTAGAAAAGCTGTAATGAGAATTGGAGTGTATGTACATAAGCAATCTAACAATGGGGTCATTCACATGACCTACTGGGTGGTCGGGGTGGGGAGGCTTTGCAAATCTTGCCTTTCCCCCAGATGATCGTCCTATGCTTGGTGGAAGCATGGAGTGTGCTCCCACACATGATCTGTGCTGCTTCGTGCAGTGCGGAGTAGGGTGGATTGCTCTTGAGTCTGGGACCCGTTATCCCAGCCTCCGGATGTTCTCGCAGGGGATGGGTATTGCACCAGTGGATGGGCACTCTAGGTCCCCTGTCTCTGTGTCAGCGCGAGCTGCAAGCAGTTTTCGCTCACACACAATCCCGGCAGCTGGGTTAAGGGCGCGTTTACACTCTTAACCTGGGTTAAAAGCTGGGTTTTGGCTCTGGGTTTGGCTCTGCGGCACTGCCAGGACCCACATGGTCCTGGGCTCGGCTGCTCGTGAGAACAGTCTCAATTTGTATTAAGAGTACAGCTATGAGGAAACTGCAAGCTATTTTACATTGTGAAATAAGAGGTTCTGGACAAAAGTGTTAGATGCTGCCAAAAACTAACTGCTCCAAGTATGTAGTCCCCAAGAATGTAGAAACCACCAGCAGTTCACTATGAGCAGGAGATTGCTCTTAAAACAAGGCATAAACAAGGCAATGCTAAAACATGGCATAAACCTTGGGTTTATGATAAATGATAAAACAAGGAATGATAAAACAAGGCATAAACCTACCCTACCTGGGTCGGCGACTAGAGCGCAATTGGAGGAGAACTCGGTTCAAATCTGACAGGATGCTGCATGTGCCCCTTTTGAAGACTTATGTGATAGCGGTGCGTGCAGCGAAAAAGAGATTTTGGTCTGTGCGCATTGTGACAGCAGGTTCTCGCTCAGCAGAGCTATCCCATGTAGTCTCTGCTCTTTCTACTTCAAATCAGTCCCCGGGATCATTCTGCTGTGATGCTTTTAATGGGTTCTTTGCAAACAAGATCTCCTGTATTCAGGCAGACTTGCACTCCACTCTTTCTGCAAGGTCTATGGAGGAAGTGTCCAGCAATCCTTCTTGCAGTATTAGGTTAGATCAGTTTCAATCTGTGACTCCTGAGGATGTGGACAAGCTGCTTGGGATGGTGCAGCCTACCACCTATTCTCTGGATCCTTGCCCGACTTGGCTGCTTCTATCAAGCAGGGAGATTGTTGGAGGTGGCCTAGTTAATATCATAAATGCATAGCTGAGGGAGGGTAGGGTGCCTCCTTGTCTGAAGGAGGCAATGGTTAGACCGCTCCTTAAGACGCCTTCCTTGGACCGCTTGGCGATGGATGGTTATAGCCCAATCATTCTTGGTTGGGCAAGGTGATTGAGAGGGTGGTGGCAAACCAGCTCCAGGCAGTCTTGGATGAAACTGATTATCTAGACCCATTGCAAACTGGCTTTAGAGCTGGCTATGGGGTTGAGACAGCCTTGATCGGCCTGATTGATGACCTTTACTGGGGAACCAACAGAAGGAGTGTGACTCTGCTGGTTCTTCTGGATCTCTCAGATCTCTCGGCGGCGTTCAATACCATCGACCATGGTATCCTTCTGGATCGCCTGGGGGAGTTGGGGATGGGGGCACTGCTTTGCAGTGGTTCTGCTCCTATCTCTTGGGTAGATTCCAGATGGTGGAGCTCAGTGACAGTTGCTCCTCAAAATGAGAGCTGTTATATGGAGTCCCTCAGGGCTCCATTCTGCCACCGATGCTTTTCAATATCTACATGAAACCACTGGGTGAGGTCATCAGGAGGTTAAGTGCTGGGTGTTATCAATAAGTTGATGACACCCACATCTACTTCTCCTTTTCATCTTCAGGAAATGGCACTCAGTCTCTAAATGCCTGCCTACAGGCAATAATGGGCTGGATGAGGGAGAACAAATTGAAGCTGAATCCAAGCAAAACTCATTGCTCATTGCTCATTGTTGGGGCTCAGAATCTGAGGGGTGAGCTAGATCTTCCTGTGCTGGATGGGGTTACACTCCCCCAGAAGGAGCACAGCTTGGGAGTACTCCTGGACCCAGGCCTCACCCTGGTATCTCAGGTGGAGGACATGGCCAGGAGTCCTTTCTATCAGCTGGTCTTGTATTGGCATGAATTGTCCATTTTCCTAAGCAGGGTCCACCTTGATTTGCATTCGGATGGGGGACTACATGTGAGCACTGTAAGCTATTCCCCTTAGGGAATGGGTCTGCTCTGGGAAGAGCAGAAGGTGAAATGGAAGTCTACCACTGAGCTGCAGCTCTTCCAGAATTTGGTCAAATATTTTGATTAAAATCTGAACATGCTTTCAGTTTTAAAAGGCTAGTTTCTAACCTGAAAATGGGCTTGGAAGTGTTCTAGGGAAATATTGGAACAAAAATGGTCACAGAGTCAGATCAAGAGGAGGCCCTAACAGAACTTCCCAACTAACTACACTGGTCAGCAGGACAGTAGCAATTTTTGATGCCCTCTTTCCCCCAGGAAGCCCTCTATGCCAATCAAAAAAATGCCCCTGCGACATCAAAAATTGCTGCTTCACTGCTACACCAATGCAGTTAGTTGAAAGGTTCTGTGAGGCTGCTCTTTCACTGCAATCATGCATCCTTGCTCTGTATGTCAGTTAGGGATGTGCGAGCTGGCTTGAG
Source organism: Hemicordylus capensis (assembly GCF_027244095.1). NCBI lineage: Eukaryota > Metazoa > Chordata > Lepidosauria > Squamata > Cordylidae > Hemicordylus > Hemicordylus capensis. Next base: position 422,866,325 of record NC_069657.1, read on the forward strand.
TTTGAGCCAGTTTGTACTCAAACAGGCCCAGCTCAAGCACTTGCCATCGAGCTGGGCAGGGCCTGGTTCGGTTCGAAGTCAAGTCGAACCCATTGGGCTGGGCCAGATCAGGCCAAGGCCAATTAAGTTATTTTTTAATGGCGGACATATTGCCATTGCTGGGCTCCGGAGAGTGCTGTCGTGACCACGGGGGTGGGCCTCCTGATGTTCTATTGGTGTCCCTCTGGTTGTTTTCGGCCCATTTGGGGCCACTTTTGCCCATTTGGGGCCATTTAGGGTCTGTTACGAACCTTTCTGTGGCAGCAGTGGCCATGTTGGAGGCTGACGCATATGCCCAATGGCTGCATGACATTCCTTATGTCAGTTTTTGAGGCTATTCACAAGAGTGAGCAAAACTGGGCTAAGAGAGCCCGGCCTGTTTTTGCACTCTCATGTGAACCACCGGGATTGTAACCAATCCCAGTGGCTACACGGCGGCAAACCCGCCTAAGTAGCCTCCTAGTTAAATGAGGTTAAGGGAGCCAGTGCTCCCTTAACTTCATTTAATTGACCGTGTGTCTGCCCTGGCTGCTTGCAGGCGTGGCAGGCACACTCGGGGGGATGGGGGATCCCACACTGGCGCGGTGCATTATTGGGGCTCGGGGGGGGCAGGGCACCACATGGAAGTGCTTCCCTGCACCCGACCCCTGGAGCGGCTGGGTAAGGCGCAGGAGAGCCACAGGCAAGCTGCCGTTCGTCTGAGTAGGCGATCCACCCAGGGTGAGTGATCATCTGCAGGGAGGGTCGGGCAAACCCGCTCTTCCCGCAGACCTCGGAGGAGCTCTTCTCACTGATCGTGAGAAGAGCTCCATGGTTTCAACCAGTCCAAAACGTGGGTTTCCTTCCCCATTCATGGCTATTCCTTACAGATGATATTCTTCAAGACTGCAATTTCTGTTATACATGATATGCCATTTCTTATCAAAGGCAGGGTGGGGGGGAGACCCTGTCCACAGTTGTTCAATATTCTTAAAAACATTTTCTTGAAGGTCTTCCAGTGGCTGTAGATTTAGGGGATCAAGCGGTGTCCTCTACGGAGTGAACGGAATGTTTCACTTCTAATCATCTGTTATTTTCTCTGTGTGGCTTTAAAAATCCTTTCGGTTTCATCTTGCCTAGCTGCTTTGACTCCCTGAGAAAGTGGTAGGTGGGTTGCTTTTCATTTCCTGAAGGCCTGGGCAACATTGCTTAGAAACAGTGCAAGTGGGGTGCCTGACTGCTGATAAATAAAATGGGACAGATACAAAGGGCCCACAGACTTCCTCAGCTGCCTGTCACATGTCACAAGCGGCATTTGGACATCAGGCCACCCAGCTTCTGCTAGCAAAGCAATGTTCAGTGTGTAAGCTTCTCAGAGGGATACTGTCAGTGGCTCCGTGTGCAATTGCCCTACTGTAAGAAAGGGGAGAGAGGTGCTAATAAATCATCCATCAAGAGATGAGGGCCTTTTCCAAAAGATTCTCCCTCCCTTCTGTTTTTGTGAAAATGGACTTTGGCATCTAATGATCTTTGACTTTATACAACACACAACCCATTACAAACTTTTTGTTTCTGCTCTTTTATTTAAACTGTGAATAAACAACGTTTTGTTTTTTTAATTAGAGCTTAGAGCTCTAAAGAGTGATTTGTTTTTGGAATATTTTATATGTTGATAGGGATAACAGTTTAATTTTTCTTTACTGTTTATTGTTTGAAATTGTGTATGCAATTTTGTATGTTAAAAATAATAAAATGTATTATTATTTTTAAAAAGTGCTGAGTACCATAACAGGTCTAATGCTCATCCCACTATTCATATGGAATTATTATTAACAATAGCCAATTATAACCTGCTAGTCATATTATTATTCCCATTAATATTTTAATAATGTATTATTTATTTATTTGATTTATATATTTATTTGAGTTGGTTACATACTGTAGCATTTAACTAACATTTTAATAAGCATGTTAAAGTGTTAATTTTAATTTCAATTTTTTAAAAAAAATTAATTTGTATTTTATTGTAAACCTCTCAGAGATGGTTTACCATTTTGTTTTAATTTTATATTAATTTTGTATTAATATTATTTTATTGTAAACATAAGAGACATAAGTTTTGGGCAGTATTAAAATATGTACAATAAATAAATAAATAAATAAATAAATAAATGAAACATTTATCTCATTATTAATAATGATAATTAAAAGCCAACTAAACCTCACAGCTCTAGTAATATTACTACGACAATGATATATCAGTCATTAAATAAAATTATCATCAATAAAAACAAATTTTAATCAGTGGGGCTCTGAACTGAAGGCAGACTTGGGTGGGTGGGTGTGTTGCTGTAACAGGTATTGGAAAAAGAAACTATTTTTAAAGACTTCTTCTATTACACTCAGTGATTTTACACTTTAAAATATAAAAGGGCACCTTGAATAAGATGGAAATGTAATTATTCAATTAATTTGTTAAAATTCTTTAGTTATGGTTATTGTTCTTATTCTTCTTTCCATTATGTAGCATCCCTGCATGTTGTTACTGGGGTGCTTTACATTAACGATGCAATACAAATAGAATTAAACCACTTTTAAAATATGCATCTGTTGCTGAGCCTTGATCATCCCCAATTATTGCTTATTGTTTGCCATGAGAGTTTGATCCACAGGATACATTACCTCCTCCCTTGATATCATCTTGTCTTTTATTTCCTGTTGCTCTCCTTTAAAAAAAAACACCAACTCCTGTTAACTTAGTGGTACACACAAGCAGTCTTTGAAGATATGTTTATATCGACTTGCTATATTCCCACACCTCTAACAATTTTTCATTTTCTTACAGAACTAGTTCTACACAGCCTTTGCATTGTCTGGTGCCATCTGTTTAGCATTTGAAACCAGAACTGCTTGAGATTTGCCTCTGACACCCCGTTAGTACTGTGTTATGCTACACCATAAGCTTTCGTCATACTATTTCTTCCCACTTCATTTCTTCTTTTTCTTTATCTAGCAAAAAGTATCAGATCCCAAAGTTAGGCGACTGTGACACAGGGCTGGTAATATCATGTTGCATTTTGATATCTCAAGAGATAGCATGTTCACATCTATCCAAAACCAATGCCGAAAGCATGAGACCGAGAGGTTTTATTCATCTCAGATCCATTTTCCTTTGCTGAAGCAAGAATGCACTGATGGGGCTATAAATTAATAAATTTTACAAGGTTAGTGACTTGCTCAATTAGCTTGGATTCATTGGAAATCTGCAATTACCTCCTATATGCAAAGTGTGAACACTTCCACTAAGATATGGCCTCATCCCCAAGCAATGCATCAGTATAAGCACTACCCAGTATCCATGGTGTCCTGTGTGCTAGGGGTGTGCAAACCAGTTCAAATCTGAACCAGTTCAACATCAAACCAGTTCAGTTTGATGGGTTGGGGTCAAGCTGTACCATCCCTTGACCCTGAACTGAACACCCCCACCCCCCAGTTCAGGGGTTCAATGAACTTTTTTTGAATTCTCCACTTTTTTCTTTTAACGTACCCCCTCTGGAGGGCTTTTCCAAGGTGGCAGGGGGCGGGGTCCACGGAGGTTTCCCCTCCCCAGCCTTCCTTCTCCTAAAAATCAACCGGGTTTGGGCATCTTTGGCCCTTTCTGGGCCTATTCCCTGGCATGGTGGCCATTTTGGAGGCTGCCATGCCTGCGCCGTGGGACCCTGCATGGCTGGGTCATGACATGGTATAGACCTGCTCTCCTCAGTGTTAAAGGGGCTGTGTAAGCCCTCGGTTTTAAAGGGATTGTGCTGTGATTTGGACACCGAATCGCATTTCGAGCACATCTCAAATTCTGGGCATGTCTCCTTGGTGGTTTTACTGCATTTTTGCATCATGGGGATGATCTAAACACGGCAGCAGATTACCTGCCTCCAGTGGAGGGTGATCAGAAGGTGGCAAGGCCAAACAAGTCAACCATGCAGCGTTGCAACAGGCAACCTTCCCTGTGGTGGACTCATAAGATATTTTAATCATTTGATTTGTTTCTTGTGGCACATGAGCAGTTCTGTCAAAGCACACAGCATGGGAATCACTTGACTAAAGCAAGCAGCCTGCTTTATCTGCATTAAGCATTATGGCAACATGAAAAAATTAATGCAGATCTTGTAGGGAAGATTTATGAGTAGGATCCAACAGAAATCTAATCTATTCTAGAGTCAAAGTGCTTTGGGGTCAGACTCAGATCTGCAAGTGGTCATCAGTTGGAGGGGCCAGAGATGAGCAGGATGGGACATAGCAGCCACTGATAAGTTTCTGGAGATGACAATCACAAGGGCCAGAGGCAGGTTGTATAGTTTAAGAAAGTCTAGAGTGTAGTCTAGACTCTTAGAGGATAAATCCCAAAGGCAACAATTGCAGGGACAGAAGCAGTGATACAATCCAGTACAGGCAAGCAGGTGGTAAGGTTCCAAAGGGAAGGTAAGACACATCCATCTAAAGAGCCTTTATTCCATCAGACAAGTTGCTCAAATGATCTGGCTGGCTGATGAGCTGCAGTACAACGTTATGGCCATTATCTGTGTGGCGCTGTAGAGTTGTAAGGATCAGGCCATCTTGCTGAGAGCTGCACTGGTGGTGTAGTAACTCGGGCATCTGATACCTACTAGGTTGGAGTCCCCAGTTTGAGCCCCTGGTGTCTACATCTAGCTAGTGAGCTACTGCAGTTCTTCAAGGAGTGTGGGCCTATATGGGTTCCATGCTGAGAAAGGCTTCTTCTTGGGCAACATGGGATATGTTCATCTGAATAAGTTTTCTTTTAGAAAATCCTACCATTAATTTTAGGGTGTGAATTTTAGAAGTTCTAGCTTCTAAATATAATAATTAGGGCTGCAAAGCCAAAATGATTAGTCAGATTAAATGATGAACATCTGTTTGCTTGATTAACAAGGTACCTCTGATTAATCAGGAAACAGATCCCCCCACAAAAGCTATTTATTTTTAGTACAAATCCTGAAAGTGCAGATGGTAAGAAACATCAGAGACATTCTCCCTTCTCTCACACATAGGAAGGAATGCCTTTTCTGAGACTGTGCCTACTACAACACCCATATGCATGATCTAAAAACAAACAAGTCTGTTTTTGCTCCAGTGCCATTGTTTCATTCATATGCAAATGTAATTAATTAACCAAAACTGTTGCCATCAATCAACTAAGTTTTCATTATTTGGGTGACAACCCTAATTATAGTATGAAATAGTTGACTGCATATAGGGAAGTGGCCATGCAAGAAAAGGCCAGGAACAAGAGGTCAGTGATAAAGCCCCTCATTTTTAAAATTTTAATTTTATTGTTACATTTATATCCCGCTCTTCCTCCAAGGAGCCCAGAATGGTGTACATGGTTAGGTGTATCCTCACAACAACCCTATGAGGTAGATTAGGCTAAGAGATACATAACTGGCCCAGAGTCACCCAGTAAGAGGCTGAATGGGGATTTGAACTCAAGTTTCCCTGGTCCTAATCCAACACTCTAACCACTACACCACACTACGTTTCAGGTTGTATTGTCAGGGCTGTAGCTCAGTGGTGGGGCATCTGCTTTGCATGAATTGGATCCAGGTTCAATCCCTGGTATCTCTTGGTAGGGCTGGGAAAGATTCCTGTCTAAAACCCTGGAGAGCCACTTTCAGTGACAATATTGAGCTAGATGGACCAATGGTCTTATTACATACAAGTGTCCTAATTGGATGACATATCTCCAGTTAAAGGGTATGCAACTAGTCTCATAACTCATGTAACTGGTCTCATGTAATTGGTCTCTGGTTTCCCTGAGACCTCAGGGGACTTTGCCTGTCAGGCTAGGTAGTGCTGGGTTTGGAGATATAGCCCCCTTGGGAGCTAGTTCAACTTCTTGTGCCAAAGCAACCATCATCAGCACCATTGATACAGTGCAGGGTAAAGCCATTATGCATTGCAGGATCGTTACACAGAGATGCATTGTGGGAACAGGGAGGAGACATTCTGCTGGTTTGTGTACAATACGTTCTGAATTTAGGTCCACCTCCATCAGCCTCCATTGGCTAGTACATGCGGTATTTCTTCTCTGTTTTAGCGGTAAGTTGAAATGATCCTTCCTTCCTTCCTTCCTTCCTTCCTTCCTTCCTTCCTTCCTTCCTTCCTTCAGTTAATTACCAGTTGCAGGGGAGTAAGAGCAGGAGAGAGGGCATGCCCTCAGCTCTTGCCTATAGGCTTCCCAGCGGCACCTGGTGGGCCACTGTGTGAAACACGACGCTGGACTAAATGGGCCTTGGGACTGAACCAGCAAGGCAGTTCTTATATTCAATTAATTGATCTAATTTATATCTCACCAAGAACCTGCTAACTTGGCAAAGAGGCACCTTTTAACGTGGCGATTCTCTTTATTTAGCAGGGGGAGAGTAACTGGCCCTATCCACCCCCAGCACAGTACCTCCAGTGACTGTTGCTGGTGTCTATCTTATGTTTCCTTTTAGATTGTGAGCCCTTTGGGGACAGGGATCCATCTTATTTATTTATTATGTCTCTATGTAAACTGCCCTGAGCCATTTTTTGGAAGGGCAGTGTAGAAATCGAATGAATGAATGAATGAACCTCCGGGCAGTATAGATCATTCTTCTCCCTTCCTCATTTTATGTCAATTTATTAAACATTTATTCAATGTTTTAAGATCGATTTATGTTCCTGAAGAGGAACATGTTTTCACATTACTTCAATTATTTCCCTTCCGACTGTATAGGGGACGTCCAATATAGCTTGGAATTTCCTCAACCAAGTTAATAACTGATGCCGTAATAAAAATGTCACTTAAATGTTGCTTGCTTGTTCTGTCTCTGAAGTGCATCTTTGATGCTGCTGGACTGAACAAAATGTTCAGTTCTCGAGAGGGACATATTCCATAGCACAGCCACATATAACAGCTACTGGCTCACTGAAAAGTTATATACTCTCATATTAGAACACTTCTTAGGAAGACATAAAATCCTGAGCTGGGAAGTATTAGAGTAATAACATCTGGCAACCAAGTATAGCCATCTGATAATGCCTGGGAAGCCGAACTTGAGTATGGCAAATGGATTGATCTTAGGCATTATCAGATTACAATAGCTTGATTGTCAGAGGTTGTTTTATAATTCGTGTCCCTGCAAAAGACTACAGAGAAGAGAATTTAGCTTATTCCAGTAGGCAAAGAAAACTCTGACCAAGCCAGACAGATTCACAGTGACATTTTGAAGCAGATACCTTTACTCTGCATTTATGTATTCACTGAGACAATCTGTACACAGGCCAGGGAAGGATTTTCTGGTTTACTGGGGCTTTTTCATTTTTTAATGTAAAAATTGACATACATTGCCAGACGGTCTTTAAATGACAGGCTGTCTTTAAATTTTTAACTGTCTCTATGTATCTAGGTTCCTATTCCCCAATCTATAACATCTGGACCACAATCCAAAGAGCTACTTTAGGCATAGCTAAGGGCTTGTGAATGTCCATTGTGATTTTTAAAAAAATGTATTTTTAAGATCAAATTTGTACTCTGCCCTTCCTCGGAACTCAGGGCTGTGTATGTGATCCTCCCCTCCTCCATTTTGTTTTCTCCCAACAACCTTATGAGGTAGGCACGGCTGAGAGATAGCATGACTTGCTCAAGATCTCTCAGTGAGCTTAATGGATGAATAAGAATTTGAATCAGGACTCCTCAGGCCTAGTCCAGCACTCTGACCACACTGGTTCTTAATGAAGCAGTAGGTCCCCATGTATAATGCGTGTAAAACCTGAAGGACTGCCTGTTCCCTGATTAATCTGCCTAGCAGCTGTCATTGCAATTCTCTGTGTACTCTTAGTGGAAGTTAGATGTGTGGCTACCATGAAAGGGCTTTTTCTGCAGTTGCAGCCTGATTAGGGAACTCCTCATCAAGGGAAATCCAACTGCAATCTTTATTATTACCTTTTGGGTGCCAGGCAAAATTTGTACTTTCCCCTCAAGCTTTTGGAAGGTGAATTGATTTATTGCCTTTGTTCTGGAGGTGGGTTTTTGTTTTTTGTTTCAGTCTTATAAGAACACAGTAACATAAAATGTTGGCTTATATGGAGTCAGACCATTGGTCCATCTAGCTCAGTATTGTCTACCCAGACTGGTAGCAGCTTCTCCAAGGTTACAGGCAGGACTCAGGAGTCTCTCTCAGTCCTATCTGGAGATGCCCAGGAGGGAATTGAAAACTTCTGCATGCATGCATGAAGGTGCTCTTCCACTGAGCTGTGGCCCAGCTCCTAAAGGGAATCTCTTACGGGGCTCACACAGGTAGTCTCCCATCCAAATGCAAACCAAGGTGGACCCTGCTTAGCAAATAGGACAATTCATGCTCACTACCACAAGACCAGCTCAAGTTGGTCTGCCTATTGACTGTGCTGCTTTTATTGTTTTTAATTTATGCATTATTTATTTAAAGCATCATAAGAACATAAGAACAGCCCTTCTGGCTGTTCAGCCCAAGGCCCATCTAGCCCAGGATCTTGTTTCACACAGTGGCCCACTAGACCGCTTTCCTACAAAAATATCCCAAGCCGCTTACCAAACAAAATAACATGATCCTAAAATAAGTTTGAAAAGCAGACAAGTACAATAAAACATAGATTAAAATAAAGAAAAACCATTTTAAGATAATAAAAAGAGACGGAAGCAGTAAGACCAATATGAGAAGCAATACTCAATACAGCAAGCAATATCTCAAGGTGAGAAGTCTCACCACTCTGGCTTTGACTGAAGGCAGGGGCTGCAGATAGGTGGAAGAGCAGACAGTCCCAATCTGGCATGTCTGGGTAGGGCTGGGAAGGACCCTTTTGGAAACTCTGGAGAGCTGTTGCCAGTCATTAGACAATACAAAGTGAGATGGACCAATGGTCTGACTCAGTCTCAGCTTTCCTATGCTCAAAAACAATGAATAAAAGCCTTGCAGAACAAAAAGGTCTTTATATGCTGGCAGGAGGAATGAAAGCATTGGCGCTTTCCTCAGCACCAGGAGGCAAGGAATTCCATGGGCAAGGTGCCTCCTCCAAAGAGGCACTTTCCTTGGCCAGTATGTGTATGATCTCCTAGTACGGGCATCCAAGGAGGATTATGAAGCAGATCCTAGGTTTCAGGCAATTCATATGGGAGAAGACAGTCCCAATCTCCTTATGGTTATAAAGGTAAAAACAGTAGTTTAAGCTGTGCTTTGAAACCTACAGGGCAACATAGTGATTAAAACCACGCATATGGAAGAATGTCTGGTATGTGCAAATTGGGAGGGATGGTTTATGCCAATCTTCCCTTCCCTCTGCTGCCCTTCATGTTCCCTGAGAAGACGTCACTGAGCATTGGGAACCTTCAGGGACATATTTTCAGAGGGTGTCAGGGACAGCAGAGGGAAAGGGGGACCAGTGAAAATTGCACTTTGTGCCTGTGAAACATTCTTTTGCGTGTGCAGTGCTCAGATGTCGCCAAATGGATCTTTTAGTGGTATATTTTCTGATCTTAATGCTCTTTTATATTTTCTTTAAACTGTTTTCATGAGATCATGTGTAAGGTGTTTTGAAGTATGGCAGAAAGGTATCCAATAATAAATGAATAAAACCATACTGGCCCCATCTAGTATTGGCAGTCACAACATTTCTGCTGGCGTATCTGCCTTCAGCATGAGCAGAAGTACATTCCTGTAACATTCATTCACTCATTCCTTCAACATTTTTTTTAAACCCCCCAAAACTTTTGTCTCTGGGTGGTTTACAACAAAACAAAATAAATGACAACAGAAAAGTTAAATCATTAGTTAAAACAAAATAACAGAAATTTTTTAAAAAAATAGTTAAAATAAATGACAGCAGAAAAAGTTAAAACATTACAACAATTTAAAATTGTAAAACAATGTTTTAAAACAATGTTAAAACTATTAAAACAGTATTTAATTAAAAGCCTGGGTGAAGAGATGTGTCTTTTTAATTTTTTTTTAAATTGTCAGAGATGGGGAGGCTCTTATTTCAGCAGGGAGTGCATTCCAAAGCTTTGGGGGAGCAGTGGAGAAGGCCCATCTCTGAGTAGCCACCAGACATGCCGGTGGCAGCTGCAGATGGATCTCTCCTGATTATCTCAATGGGCGGTGGGGTTCATAACTCAGAAGACGTTTTCTTAAAAACCCAGGGCCCAAGCTGTTTAGGGCTTTATTGGTTATAACCAAAACCTTATATTTTGCCTGGAAACATATCGGCAGCCAGTATAGCTCCTTCAATACGGTCTCTCCAAGATGACCCAGAGACCAACCTGGCTGCCGCATTCTAAACCAGCTGTAGTTTCCGGACTACATTCAAAGGCAGCCCACATAGAGCTCATTGCAGTAATCCAGTCTGGAGGTTACCAGCATATGTACCACTGTTCTGAGGTCATTTATCTCAAGAAACAGACACAACTGGCGTATCAGCCAAGGATGATAGGAGGCACCTCTGGCCACCGCCTTGACCTGGGACACCAGGGAGAGGCTTGGATCCAGAAGCACCACCAGACTGTATACCTGTTTGTTCTGGAGAAGTGTGACCCCAAACAGAACTGGCAGATGAAACTCATCTCCCGAGTTTCTACCCCGCACAAAGAGTACCTCCGTCTTATCTGGATTCAGTCTCAGTGTGTTATCCCTTATCCAGCCCATAACCACCTCCAGGCAGGTATTTAGGGAGGTTATGCCCTCTCCCGATGATGTTGACATGGATAAATAGATTTGGGTGTCATCAGCATACTGATAGCACCCTGCACCAAATCTCCAGATGATCTCTCCCAGTGGTTTCATGCAGTGTTCCCTCTAACAGGGATTCCCAGATGTTGTTGACTACAACTCCCATAATCCCCAGCCAAAGGTTATTGCAGCTGGGAATGATGGGAGTTGTAGTGAACAACATCTGGAAATCCCTGTTAGAGGGAACAGTGGTTTCCTGTAGATGTTAAACATCAGTGACGATATGGAGCCCTGAGGGACATCATACAAAAGTTCAGATTTTGAAGAACAATAGTCTCCAAGGACATCATCTGGAACCTGCCCGAAAGGTAGGAGCGGAACCACTGCAAAGCAGTGCCCCCCATCCCAACCCCCTCAGACGCTCCAGAAGGATACTATTGTCAATAGTATCGAAAGCTGCCGAGAGATCCAAAGGGACCAAAAGAGTCACACTTCCTCTTTCAATTCTCAATTGGAGATCATCCATCAGGCTGACCAAGGCAGTCTCCACCCCATAGCCTGCCCGAAAGCCAGTCTGAAATGGGTCTAGATAATCGGTTTCCTCCAAGACTGTCTGGAGTTGGGAGGCCACCGTGCTCTCAATTACCTTGCCCAGCCACGGAAGGTTGGAGACAGGCCTGTAGTTACTCAACTCTGAGGGATCCAAGGCAGACTTCTTCAGAAGTGGTCTAATAATTGCCTCCTTAAGACAAGTAGACATCCTGCTCTCCCTCAGAGAAGCATTTATGATCTCTACTAGGCCTTCTAAAACAAACCCTCTAAGCCATATCAGGCAATGTTCAAGAGATTTCCCTCACAAATAATTCATTAAACACGTCACAGTGGGTAATCGATAGTCCCAGATTCTGATTCAAGGTAAGAGGAGCATATACTTGCCCTCTCAGAACCCTGAACAACTCCTCCAGATGTGAACTTGTGGGTGCAATATGAGCAGAAAAGAATAGCTTCTATGCCATATGTATTGCCTGAGCATAGATCTTCAAATGTGCTCTATGTTGCAATCTGTCGGATTCGAGTTGAGTCTTTCTCCACTTGGGCTCCAGTCATCTACCTCGCTATTTCAGCCTCCATAGTTCTTCCATATACCAAGGGGCCAGTTTTGAAGTACGTGACATTGCAGTCACATATTTGTAATGTTGCATTGCTGCAGCGGTGAGCATGTTCCAGCCCAACCATAGCATGAATCAAAGGTCGTTGTATTGAAATATCTACTAAATGGGTCTTGGAGGCCCAGATTCAACTAGTTATTCATGCATAAAGGTCACAGGATAATCTTGCATAAGTTATTCTCTTTTAGAGCAGCCTTCATTAGAGGAAGTAAATGGAAGTAAATGAAGTAAATGGAAGTGGAATGCCAATGTTCTAAGTTGTATTGAGGTTTAGGGTTATCCAATGCAGGAGCGTAGCTAGGGGAGAGGGGGCCTGTGCCCTCTTTCTGACAGCCCCTCAGAGTGAGGGAGATAATGAAGAGAGTGAGGGAGATAATGAAGAAAATAGGGAGGGAGTGGAGTTTGTTTATTTTATTTTATTTTATTTTATTTTATTTTATTTCTATACCGCCCTTCCAAAAATGGTGCAGGGTGGTTTACACAGAGAAACAACAAATAAATCCGATAGCTCCCTGTCCCCAATGGACTCACAATCTAAAAAAGAATCATAAGGCAGATACCACCAACCGCCACTGGAGGGATGCTGTGCTGGGGATGGATAGGGCCAGTTGCTCTCCCCCTGCTTATTAAAGAGAATCACCACGTTAAAAGCTGTCTCTTTGCCCAGTTAGCAGGGGTTGGGGCCCCCGGGTTGGGGCCCCCAAGTTCTTTGAACCCTTTCACTCAATTATAGCTCAGTTATAGCTACACACCTGATCCAATGTTATCTTCACAACATCCCTGTGAGGTAGGTTAGACAAAGAAAATACCTGCTTGTGGCAGGCAGGTCAATCTTCATTGTGGATAAGCGGCAAGATGGTTGCCTGTTGTGAGAAAAGGTTATTTTAAATTATCCCTGTGGGGTCAAGTAACATCAGTTCCACGGAGGCTGCCTTGCTCAGATTTAAGAAATTTGGTCCACCACAATCATATGTACAAAATGTACAACTTTCTACTAAACGTACTAAGGTACAATGTGTTGGAAATTCTCTCTGGTAAGAGATACCCTTCTATTACAGCAGAGTGCACAGAGGCAAAACACAGCGGAGTCTGCTCAGGCATGCATGTTTGCTAAGAGCAAAAAGAAACTTCGAGCCAGTTCATAGTTTCAAATCAATATAAGGAGTCTTTATTGGTGAACTCCATTCTAGATAGGATTTGGACTGAGTTGTCAGCAATATGCGGATGACACTCAGCTCTATCTCTCCTTGTCATCGGATCCTAGGGAGGCGGTGGATGTCCTGAACCGGGGACTGGAGGCCATGATGGGTTGGATGTGGGCTAACAAACTGAAATTGAATCCGGATAAGACGGAGGTGCTGTTGGTCAGTAGGAGAGCCAATCGGGATGTGGAGATTTTACCAGTTCTGAATGGGGTTGCACTCCCCTTGAAGGAACAAGTACGCAGCTTGGGGGTACTACTGGACCCGGCTCTGCTCTTGGAAGCTCAGGTGGAGGCGGTGGCCAGGGGTGCCTTTGCACGGCTTCGGCTGGTGCGCCAGCTGCGTCCCTTTCTCGAGAAGGCAGATCTGGCCACGGTTACCCACGCCTTAGTCACGTCGCGGCTGGATTACTGTAACGCGCTCTACGTGGGGCTGCCCTTGAAGAATATCCGGAAACTGCAGCTAGTGCAAAACGCGGCAGCGAGGGTGTTATCCAGAGCTGCCCGTTGGGAACATATCACCCCCATTTTGAAAGAGCTGCACTGGCTACCGGTTCGTTTCCGGGTCCAATTCAAGGTGCTGGTTTTGACCTTTAAAGCCCTAAACGGTTTGGGCCCAGGGTATTTGAGGGACCGCCTGCTCCCAAGGGTTGCTGCCCGCTTGACGAGGACATCTGAGGGGGCCCTGCTCCGGGTGCCGACAATGAGAGAGGCCCGGCTGTCGTGCACTCGGGACAGGGCCTTCTCTGTTGCTGCCCCCAGACTCTGGAATGCTCTCCCAGTGGTCATTCGCTCCTCGGACTCCATCATGACTTTTAGAAAGCTTGTAAAGACTTGGCTTTTTACCCAGGCTTTTACATAATCGTTTTTACTGCTGCTTCTGGGTGTTTTTATTTCTTGTATTGTTTTATGCCTGTTTTTATATGTTTTTATACTCTTGCATGTTGTTTTTATTGTGTTTTTATTGTATGTTTTTAACTTTTGTAAACCGCCTTGGGGCTATATTTTAACGAAAGGCAGTATAAAAATGCAAAAATAAATAAATAAAAATAAAAGTGGAGATATAGTACCTCTAATCTAGCTAGCTAGACGCTGTCTGCATCTCTGTGCACACATGGTGCAGAGAGAGGCAAGCGTGTGTGATAGAGAGAAGGAGGAGGAGGAGGAGGAGGAGGAAGGGAGGAAGGCAGGAAGGAAGGTAGTCCCTGAAAGTAGCAATCTACATATTAAAGGGATAGTGTCAGAGCAGTAGAGAGGAGGAATGACCAATGTCTTGACCCCTCTAGCCCTCTGACTCACTAGTCTGTCCCCCTCCGTCATTGAGGCATGAGACAGCGCAGAGACCTTCACTTCCAACACAATGTACATCATGTACAAAATGTATTAATGAAGAATGAAGCTTTAGCTCAGTGGTAGAGCATCTCCTTTGCATGCAGAAGGTCCTAGGTTCAATCCCTGGCATCTCCAGGTAGAGCGGGGAAAGACCCCTGCCTTAAATCCTGGGGAGAGCTACTATCAATCATTAGAGACAATACTGAGCTAGATGACCAGTGTTCTTCTGACTCGGTATGTTCCTAATAGGAACTTCATAAGAACAGCCCTGCTGGATCAGGCCCAAGGCCTATCTAGTCCATCATCCTGTTTCACATAGTGGCCCACCAGATCCCTCTGTCAAGGAGGCATCTTGACACTTCCTATGTCAAGAATCTGCCATTTTCACTCTTTCCCCAAAATGAATTCTTAGATTCCACCCCTATCCCAAATCTCCACCCTACAGGATACAATCAAGATCCTACAGGATCAAGCCTTGCAGGATACAATTTGATTTATAAGAGTTACATCTAAAGGCAGTCACTTGCTATGGAACTAGTCTTCCTGGAGCCCAGGGTAGATGCTCTGGAGGAGGCCTATACAACAAGAGTGCTTCTATTACTGCATTTTTAAAAAATGGAGATCAATCATTCTTTCTGTTTCCTCTTAACAAGAAGTCTGGCCAAGGGCAAATCACAAAAGAATGAAAACTAGGAATCTGTTTCTCAGCCTACCAGCATTTTAATCTGCTGATAAAGATCAGGACGGTCCACGGAAGGTTCTGATGAAAAAACGGCAGCATGTAATGATTTTTAAGGAGTATGTAATTAAATTCCACTAAGTGGTAAAATATTATTCAAGGCGGTTGACCAGCGTGTTACATATCTTTCAGAATGTCAAGTGTTTTCTCTGAGCTGCCTCCCTTACAATGATGAATTACTTAATCTAGCATTCTGGGGCTGTTGGCCTCAGATCCCTACATAGTGCAGACAGACGAGGCATGTAATTTCATTCCTGCTCGCTTCGAACACTTTTCCTTGGTCTGTTGGCAAAAGCCCTCTGGTGCCACATCTCACATTTCAGCTGTTGCCCATTTATCTTACTCTAGTGCAAATAGTTTATCATCCCTTCAGTTTTTTGGAATTAGACTGAAGTACAAACAATATTTGTGGGGGGAAATTCTTGTGGAGTCCTGCTTCTGATACGTTTAATACTGTCTGTGTGTAAATGACTTCCCTTTAGTGTTAGGAAAGGTTGTGCTGGTGCCTTCTGGGTGGAAAGAAAATGGACTGCTGTTGAGATGGTTGAGATATTGGCATAACAGCCGAAATCCTCAGGACCAATTATTTATGCGGGTAGCCTTCTTCTTAGTTTGGGCAGAGGATGAGGATGAGAGGACTTCTTCAGGCAGAAAGAAAGAGGAAAAAAGCAGGGATGGAGAGAAGGAAGAAATAGAGAAGTGGAGACTAGCGTAAACAGAGAGTGAGAAAGACGACATGCAAAACCAAAAACTGTTCAGTCTTTATTTAGATCAATGACCAGCAAAGCACAAAACAATGACACAACAGTAAAACATACTATACAAGCCGTCAGTTCTCCATCATCTCACCCATCATTTTTTATGGGTCCATGGCTAGTAATAATTATAATAATATATGCCACTTTAGCTCCTTGGAGGAAGAGTGGGGTTTCTTAGGGCCTATGCCTTACAATTATCTTGTGAAGGCTCCTTAAAACAGCCTCCATGTGGCAACTGGCCTACATTATAACCATCACACATAGAGTAGGGGTGTTTATGGAATAGTTATTGGCAGTTTGGCTAGAATTCGAACCAAATTTGAACTGAACTGCCGGTCCATGACCTGGTTCGGTCGAACCAGTCAGTGGTCTGGTCTTTTCAATCAAACCGGTTCAAACTGGTTCGAGGGGCTTTGGTTTGAAAGGGGAATCCAGTGAGGATTCTCCTTTACAAACAATGGGGAATTCCGTCTTTAAAAGGTTTCTAAGGGCAGCTGTGTGGTGGTGGTGAGAGGGCACCTTACTGGCGCCACCGCCGTCTCCTCTGAAGCCTAGCGCTCCTCC
This sequence comes from Hemicordylus capensis, assembly GCF_027244095.1. Classification (NCBI taxonomy): domain Eukaryota; kingdom Metazoa; phylum Chordata; class Lepidosauria; order Squamata; family Cordylidae; genus Hemicordylus; species Hemicordylus capensis. The sequence continues at coordinate 422,882,842 of NC_069657.1, forward strand.
CAACAGTGCAATTCTAGCCTCAGCAGATGCACAGAGGCCATTTGTGTGACCTCTGTGCATGTGCAGAGGCCATGTGCGTGACCATGCAAATTTACATGGTCAAGCAAATGCCCTCCATGCAGGTGTGGAGGTCGTGCAAATCATCTCTGTGCATCTATGGAGGCTAGAATTATGCTGCTGCATGTGTCATGCTGCTGGGGGGAACACCAGGGTTTAGAGGAGCTGCTGGCACTGGTGAGGTGCTCTCTTGCTGCCCTCTTGATCGCCCTTAGAAACCTTTTAAAGGCAGGATTCCCCTCTACAAGCTTCACCCCTTGAACCATCAAACTGGGTTGAACCGGTCTGTAATAGACTGGTCCCGATTCAGTTCAAACTCGAACCAGCTGCCTTTTTTTGAGGCCGGGTTGGGTCAAGTTCGAACTGTGCCAGGTTGAATAGAACTCAATTTGATTCAAACTGGTTCTACACATCTCTAACACGGAGCAGCTGGCTATACAGACTGCTCCCAACATGTGTCTTTGTGCCAGACATTCCTGGGAACAGCTGGCAGTGACATGGAAACTCTTCATTCCATGGAAGTGATCCATTATGAAATGCTCTAGATCAGGGGTTCCCAATCGTGGACCCCTAGATTTGTTGGACTACAACTCCCATCATTCCCAGTCACAACAGCCAAAGGCTATTATAGTTGGAGATGATAGTGCTTGTAGTCCAACAGAGGCCAAGGCCATGTAGCTTGGGATGATGGTTGATGTATCTGGGGATGATGGGAGAAGTAGTCCAACAATGGTGGAAGGACATTATGAAGGGGAATGATGGGAGTTGTAGTTCAACTACTTCTGGGGAGGGGACCCAAGATTGGGAATCCCTGCTGCAGATGTTACAGATGTGCACAGAGCCTCTTTCAAGCAGCCATAACGTAAGGATCATAATGCTGACCTTGAGACCCCTGAAATAGTGTAGAAATGCCCCACAATTAACTTATATAAACAGATGAAGGCACATGTTTCTGCATTTTCAACTAGTCCTCAAAGAACAGTTTTTCTTGCTTGATGGATGGCAAAGAAAATTTGGCAGAGCTATATAGCATATGGGAGATTCTTTAAAGCTGTGATCTTTTAACAGTTTCAGAATCTCAGAACCATCTGTGCTAATTTACAAATCCAGTATGAATATTGAACATTTGATAGCTTAGCCAATATCTCAGTTTTTGGCTGTAGTAGCGAAGCAGATATGAGGTGCTAGATCAAAAGCAGAAGACCTACAGATGTTTCAACAACAGGCCTTTTCTGTCCAGCTCACTTCCTTTCATCTCATTCTGCAGTCAAATAATAAAATCCCTTCATGTATATTATGTCACCACCAAATGTTGTCCTGGAAATTGAGAAGGAGTGGTCTATGTGGTGAAGGAAGAAGGGTTTGAAAACCTGAATTCTATGAACCTGAATTATGTTGTGAGGCTATTCTCATGATTGATGAAAACCGGGCTAAGGGAGCCCAGCCCGGTTTCCAGCGATTGTCAGAACGATTGGGCTTGCGGGCGAGCCGGGTGGCTAGCTCGCCTAATTCCCCCTCCCCTTAAATGAGGTTAGTGGAGTGAGTGCTCTGCTAACCCCGTTGCCCTGATCGTAAGTCGCCCTGGTGCAGCTCTGTACCGTGGTGACTCACAAGGAGACCCCCAACCAGGAGACTAAAACATGCCCCATGCACTCGTGCAGGGAATCCTGGAACTTCTAGGGGCCTTTGATCCCCGCTGCCCCTACCAGCTTTGTGATGGAGCCGGTAATCGTGTGGGCAGCCAATCTGGCTGCCCTGGGCGGGCTCCATGCTCTTCTGTGGGGAGAGTGGGTCAAGCCCGCTCTCCCCGCAGAACCCTCCTCGGCTCTCCACGCTGCTACCTTCCCCCCAGACAATAATTGATGTTCCCTTTGGTGCACCGCCATGCTCTCACACGTTCTATGCTGCACAAAGCAGTGCAGATTCCTGGAGGCCACGACTTGTTTTCTCAGCCTCCAAGAATCCCACAATGGACTGTGCAACAAGCACAGTGAATTGGGTGATTCCCCCAGGAGTCGGGCACTCCAGGTGTGTGTAGAATGCAGAGGAAAAAGCTGTGGTATACAAGGACGTGGAGTAGAATCAGGAATATTAATGGTTTATTGAAACAGATATTCTTTACAGAGAGGTGAAAGTGCAGTCTGCTTTCAGAGTCCCGCAGGGTAATCATAAAGTCACAAGAAATGTATCTCATTTCAAACCAGTGCAGAACACACATTTATGATGATGACGACTCCATACCCAGTAACAATGTCATCTCATCCTCGTCACCAGTGTAGAATCCAGAGGAAAGAGTTGTGGGATGCAAGGACAAGGCAGTGGAGTAGAATCAGGATATTAATGGTTTATTGAAATCAATAATATTGACAGAGAGGCAAGTGCAGTCTGCTTTCAGTGCTTGCTGCTGGCTGTTAGCCCCGCCTCTACTCCAGGACTGGAATAAAAATAACTAAAGCACCATTCAAAAGCTGGCCAGGATCAAGGAATGGATTTACTAAAAACACCACAGTGCCCCACAGCCTGTGTATACACAACCTGTGTGCAGTCCAGTCATACACATGACCCTGTACCTGGGGTTAAGGCTGCTCTCATGCCCTTTAACCCAGGTAAAAGCCCGGGTACAAAACTCTGGCTTGTACAGGAGGCAGTGCCAGGATAAGCCTCAATCCCAGTGCTGCACACAAGCATCCCTATGTGGGTGGAGCTTCCCTAACCTGGGTAGGGCTGCTTGTGTGCATAGCCTTTCCTTCCCCCTTGAAAAAGAGTGCCAGTGTTGAGTGGTATTCAAACTTGAAACATAGAAATGTTTCTTGAACATGTGTACCATATTTCATTCTGATTTTTCAAAGTTCAAAAAGAGAGATATTGTTTTACAAACAATTTTGCTTGGTCTCATTTTGCTTGGCCAGTTACCTCAGGTCACCATACAAGTATGTGAACAGCATGCAGATGTTCTAGAGTGGTTGCTCTAGGGCAGCAATCTTGTTCATGGGTGGAATAATCCTGTTCCCACTGCTGGAAGCCTGAGAGCGATGCTCTCAGGGTTAGGGTCCTAGGTCCATCTTGGAGATGGTTCCCATCCTGCCTTAAGCTGGAGGAGCATAACCAAATATGTGTGGTGGTGGTGGTGGTGGTGGTGGTGGTGGTGGTGGTAAAGGAAGAGACCAACCAGGAGTGGCATGAAGGAAGAAAATGCCGACGATTGTGGCACTGATGGTGTGAAATAGGCTGATGTCAGCCCTAACATAACTAAAGTACTAGTATTTCTTTGTTTTGTGATAAGTGAACACTTCTGCTATATGTAAACATGGTCATCATAGGCCCCATTCAGACATAATGCCAAACCAGAGGTAAATGTGCCAGAGATTGGAGTTTGTGATTGTCTGAATGTGTGAAGCCACGGTTTTGTCATCCAACTCTGGCTCTGTTTCACTTCCAAACCTGAATTTGAATCCTTGGTTTATAGTGAATTTTGGTGCTGAAACCTGCGGTTCAAAGGCACCATTGTGGCGTCTGAATTCTGCTGCTGCTATAACCTGGGTTTTGTGCACAAGCTCCTCCTGCAACCATAGAGAGGTTGGCTTAAGCAGCCCAGAAATGTGTCAGTTCAAGGGTGGCTGCATTTCTTGCTGACCACTTCTCGGAGCTGGTGCTTCGCGCTCTGCCATCTCTTTACTCCTCCTGCTGCTGCTTGGCAACAGGGTTTCCATGTCCCTAGAGATCATGCATTTAAAAGGGCAGAGCCACAATGGAGAAAGTATGCTTTCCCCTACATGTTTTGGACCTTGTGTGTTCCTCAGCCAAAAAAAAAAAAAAAAAAAGGAAGAGAGGACAAGATGGAGACAATAGGAGAGTTCTCCCACAATTCATCACTGCAGTGCTTTGTACACAAACACATTAAGCCCTAGTAACACAAATAATTAAATGCATTTCTGACCAAAGACATCTCAATCACCCTAAATCCCCCCATCCTTACTTAATAACAATAAAGGCTTATGCATGGCTATTTTCATGCGGGAGGTTTCCATCCACACCTATGTCGCACCTGTATTCCACATTGCTTATGCTACACACTGTAGGACTTTATGGTTCAAGAGATTTCACCAATGTACCAATGGACCAATGGACCACTGTACTATCGAACCATAGTTCAAGGGATCCCTCTGATGTGCCAATGCACCCTTAGGCTACCAAGATCAGGGAGGGATTCACCAGTGGATGTGTAAGGAGACACAAAGAATCAGACCAGTGATGACTTTTGCAGGTTTACTTGAGGAAATAGGTTTCAAGACTTACAAAGAATGTTTGGTCCTGGTAAGCAAAGACTAATCCTTCTAACCTATCTACTGTACAAAGCAAGTTTCTCTAGCAAGGGAAAGGGGAGAAGGGAATATGGGAAAGGGGGAGAGGAGGGGGGAATTCGTTAACAAAGGGGGCAGGGAAACCAATGAATGGCCAATTCACAGTTTCTCCTGTCGACTCAGGAAACTGGGGTTTGAAGAAAAGATGGGGTACAGGAAGCTGGGGTGCTAGGAACACTGCCACACTGGGGTCAGTGAAAATTAGGGGTGTGCAAAACATTTCAGGTACAGAATGATCTGTACCCGAAACTACCTGTTTCGAGTGATTCGTTGCTGAAACGAATTACCCTCTTGCCCCCCCAACATGTTTTGGAGCCGAAACAAATCACCACCATTTCAGCTCCAAATTATTTGTAGTTTTGGCCCTCCATTTTGTGGCTGATAAAGTGCTTCTTCTTCCTCCTCCATTTTGAGTTCTGACATCTATTTGAATTTTCCGCCTTTTTGCCTCCCATTGACTTCAATGCAAAAAGGTCCGATCTGACGTCTACTTGAATTTCGGGTCCCAGGGCCAAAAGAGTGGGGTGTGGTGGTAGTGCCTCATGGGTGCAGGCTACCACCCAAATTGCAGAGGGATTGGGCAAAGGGCTGATTTTTGGTGAATTGTTGAAGTTTACATGTCTTTAAGGTTTCCCCCCATAAGATATAATGAAGGTGTATCGCTTCATGACGGGGGGAAAGGGGTGGCCTAGAGCGGTTTGGGGTTGGTGGTCGTGCCCAAGGGGGGCAAGGAAGCTACCAGAATTTTTACAAAGGATTTGGGCAGAGGGCTGGTTTTTGGTGATTTGTTGAAGTTTGCATGTCTTTAAGCATTTTCCCCATAAGATATAATGGAGGTTTCAGCAGCCCCATAACTGCACTTGGCGGGTGCTGGGGTGGCCCAGAGCGAGTGGTGGTGTAGTGCATATAGGGTGCTAACCACCCCCATGGGTTTCTTACCCATGGGGTACAGGGTTTTGTTGTTTCTGAGGTGTTCTGAGTGTAGATTCTTTGGTAGCAAATGAGATTTTCAATACACACCATGAATCCACTCACATTTGCGACCAAAGAATCTAGACCCATTAGGCACTACCACCCCACTCCACTCTTTTGACCCTGGGACCCGTTTTCTTGATCCGAATCGATTCGGATTCAGATTCGGATTAATTTGGATACAAATTGAATCTGAGGTGATTAGGATGGGTCAGATTTGGACCCAAAAACGAATTGGGGGTGTTTTGATTCAGATCCAAATCGAAACACTGAAAATGCGAATTGCGCACCCCTAGTGAAAATGCACCTTCTGGACCTGTCCTCTGATGACCTGGACCTGACCCCAGGGTCATATATTCCTCCTGGCCTCATTTGAACCTGCCAATGTCAGGCAGACAATGAGGCGGGTCTTAGGATCAAGGAGACCCGCCTTGAGAAGGTTAGCAGGGAGAGCGGGATTAGCCCACTATCCTCGCACACAAGCAGTCAGTCTGCTCCAGGCGGCCGCAGCGGCTGCCCACACAACTGCCAGCTCCGTTATGGAGCTGGTGGGGGCTGGGGAGTTTGGGGGCCATGCGGCCCCTGGAAGTTCCAGCATGCCCTGTGCGAGTGCGCAGGGCATGCTGGAATGACCCCCGAGCCGGGAGGCTGCTTTTGAGCCTCCCGGTCGGGGGTCTACCCGTGAGTTGCCGCAGCGCAGAGCCATGCCATGGCAACATACAATTGAAAAAACCGGGTTTAAGCACCGGGCTACTTAAGCGGGTGACCCTCTCAGGAACCACCGGGCTCGCAGCCGAGCCCAGTGGTCTTCACGTTGGGGGGAAATCAGGCTAGCCTCCTCTCCTCTGGGGTCCTCTCCTCTGCCCAACATTCTCTGCCTAACTTGAAATGTTGGTTGCAAAGGCTGGGTGAATGTCAGGTGGCAGAGTGGACCCAACAGGTTCAAATGACAAGGAAGAGGCAGAGCAGGTGCTTGCTGGGAACTGGTGATTTACTTACCCTGAGAGCTACTTACTTGCCATAGTTACGTGTGAAGTTGCCCACTGTAAGAACTAAGATTCTGCTTGAATGGGCCTGCCCTGTAGGGGTAGGCTGCAGCTGATGTCTTCCCAGTACCTTACAACCCTTTCATTGCATGACCTTATTTATTTATCTCCTGCCTTTCTTTTTCAACAGCCAAAAGCCCAAGACAGTTATCAAAAGAAATATAGAATAATATGGGCCAATGCAAGCTAGTGGAAAGGGCCGCGCTCTCCTACCTTCCTCTGGAAAGTGGCTTGCCGCTGACAGAGTTTCACCCTTGCATCTGATGAAGAGGACTCTTGCCTATAAAGCTTGTTACAATAAACTAGTCAGCATCTAAGGTCATGTCGGTGACTCGTCTCATCCAATTGCTTCAGAACACATTGCTGGGGTATTTTGAGCAATCCAGGGTTTCTTAGCCTCAGATGTTGTTGGACTACAACTCCCAGAATCCCCAGACATGGCCTTTGTGGCTGAAGATTCTGGGAGTTGTAGTCCAACAACATCTGGGGGCCCAAGGTTAAGAAACCCTGGTCTACACAGCTTCCAGAATCAATGTAGACTCTTCAGTCCAAACTTCTGGATTCCTGATTAGCTGGGGTGCTATTATACCTCAACATAAAATTTAATTCGAACCAGAATTTAAAACCTTCACTAACAGCTGTTGATAAGCCCATTCTTTATTCATTTCTCCAAAGGTATATGCTGCTAATCTACATGATTTCTATGCTAGCTAGTTTCATCACTCAATTATTAAATAAATCAAGCATGTACCTTCCTTGTTTTAAACTGGATAATTTTCTTAGGTATATCCCTTTGCATAATGTCAAACTGTTTCAAGACATTGGAAATATTCACACGTTCAGGCAAAACCAGGCTAAGGAAGCCCAGCCCATTTTTGCTGGCACGTGTGAACCTCCAGGAGCTGTACGGCTCCCGGCACAGCGGCAAACCCACTTAGGGGGCCCGCCACTTAACCTGGGCTTTGGAATTGGTCGTGTGTTGGTGTCGCACAGCTCCATGTGGCACCTACACATGAGTAGGCTCTCGGTCAGTGCCAGGAGGCTCTATATAATACACTGCATTCTTGTGCAGTCCATTATAGGAGTTCCAGGGCTGGGAAGATGCATCCCAGCCCCTGACCCTTCATGTGACCAGAGGTAGCTGGCAATCATCTGGGCAGGCGATCTGCCCAACCACAAAGGAGCCCTCAATCATCTTCTGGGGATGTAAGGATTTCAAGGTTTCTTCCTCTGCAGATTGGAGCCCTTTCTCCATGATTGTGAGAAAGGGCTCATCTATCTATCTATCTATCTATCTATCTATCTATCTATCTATCTATCTATCTATCTATCTATCTAATTTGTAGACCACCCCAAACTTCTGTCTCTGTCTCTTTTAAGGTAGATAGCATGTCTTTGTTCACTTCCTTCACAGAATTCCTGTTCCTTCTCTTCTTTATCACAATGAATTCATGAACTGGGTCTTCATTTGTTCCCGAGATTTGAGTTTGATTTGTAATCTATTTTGTACATCTATTGTAATTAGGCTTGTATTAAGACCAGCAGGTGGAAGTAATCTTATCTCTCCCCACCCCCCTTTTAGTACTTTTTGCCACGTTTCAAACGTTTTCTTGTTCCTGATCTCAGAATCACTTTAAAGGTCTTACCTTACTCTGTGTTTCAAGAGATATAATCAAGCTTTGTACTTTTACAATTTTAATTTAAAAAAAAAAGATTCCATGAACTGCTTCACTATTTACTTCTCTCAATCATTTATTCCTGGTTTTGTTTTTGAATAAATTGTCATGAAAAGATTTCCCACTCTCAAGATTTCTGTCTGAAAATCCAAGTACTTGACTATTGACTGTATGAAATCCTAGTATTTGACTTGACTACATATTTGCTCTGCACTGCTGACTAAACCCCTGAGTTCATGATTTCAGTTTGCTAAATTATGGAAGCTATCTTTTGTTTTTTATTCTGATGTGTTGGTACAGCCTCAGTGGGATAAGGAAGATTTCCTACCTGTGTATGTTTCCTGCTTCCAGCTCACATTTCCTCTGAGGCACCAAGGTGACTACAATTTGGGCCAATTCATTATGGTGGATGGCTTTCATGAGGAGAACTCCAAAAGTGCATGGTACCATAGAGGGGTTGTAACTATAGCAATGTCCACCAAGTATTTTTTTTTCCCTTCGAGTCACATGAAGAATCTTCATGCTAGCACATCCTGGCAAGAGCTAGCATGGATACAAAAATGCTCATGCAGTCTGGTTGAAGTGGGCCATCACACATTTTGGCCCCTGAACTGAGTCACTGCTGCAGTGAAGACCATATTAGCAGTTTCCACATTTGTTTATTACATTTATATCCCACTCTTGCTCAGGGTGCCATGTGTGTTTTTTGAACTAGGGCTTCCAGCAGTCTGTCTTTGGCATCGTTGTTTCTTTGTCATGGTGGAAGGGCTAGTTGGGCTGAGACTTACAGAGATACATGAGAAGCTGCCTTGTACTAAGTCAGGCCCTTGGTCCATCTAGCTCACCATTGTCTACACTATCTGGCAGTGTCCTTCAATGGTTGCAGACAAGGGTCTTTTCCAGCCCTGTTTGGAGATGCCAGGGAACCTGGTACCTTCCGCCTGCGATGCAGATTCTCTACCACTTAGCTACAGCCCCATCCTACAGGCCTGCTCAACTTAGGACCCCCAGCTGTTTTGGGACTACAAGTCCCAGAATCTCCAGCCACAGTGGCCAATAGCCAGGGCTTATGGGAGTTGTAGGCCAACATCTGCAGAAGGGCGGAAGTTGAGTAGCCCTGCAGCCTTGTGTAGAGCCTTGCAGCACTTCCTGATAATGGCAAGAGGGGAAACTGCATCCAGTCATTTCAAGAGGAATCAGGTGGCCCTGCTGATCAATACCTGAACCCAGTCATCTTGATTACATCATCTGCCTCTGACCTGTATTTGATCCTCATTTGCTTGTTGCCCAACTGGGCCTCCAGCCACAGCCTGGCTTTGAGGTTAGTCAAGGCCTGACAGTGGCACAGATGACTCTCTACCCCAAACCCCACCCCACTTTTATTCTCACAAGAGCTCTGTGCGATGTAGGTTAGGCTGAGATCTGGTGACTGGCCCAAGGTCTGAGGGATTTGAACCTGGGTTAGTTCAGTCCTAGTGCTCTAACCACCACACCATCCTGGTTCTCACAAGAAGATTGTAAAGTTGAAAGAGACGTAGGCGCATAGGAAGCTGCTTTATACTGAGTCAGTCCATTGGTCTATCTAGCTCAGTATTGTCTACACAGACTGGCAGCGGCTTCTCCAAGGTTGCAGGCAGGAGTCTCTCTCCTCAGCCCTCTCTTGGAGATGCTGGGGGTGGGTGGGACTTGGAACCTTCTGCCTGCAAAAGTGGGTGGGGGGGGAGGCAGGCTGGTTCCCAGTGTTCTCTCACACTGCGGCACAAGGATGCACAACTGCAGCTCTCCATCTGTTGTTGGACTACAGCTCCCATCATCCATGACTATTTGCCATTGTGGCTGGGAAGGATGGGAACTGTAGTCCAAGAATAGCTGGAGGGCTGAAGTTGTGCGGCTCTGCTCTAGCATGTCCAGGAACAGAACCCAGGCTGAGTTGTACAGATGACAGAATAAGGCTGGATCAGTTCTGAAAGGCTCCCATTGAATTGTGTAGTACAAAGTAAATTTGGAATACAGCAGTAGAAACACATCCTGTAGCAAAAGCAATCCCAGTAATAAACTAGTGGTGAAGCGCCAATGTGAAGACATCCTATGATTGCATAAGCTGGTAAGTATCCAGGCATCTTACATAAGTTGTGAGCCCCAAACGATCTCTCTCTCTCTCTCTCTCTCTCTCTCTCTCTCTCTGTAAATTCAGGTAGTCCCCAACTTACAAACTGGTTGTGTTCCAAAAGTCCATTTGTAAATTCATGACAGAACTGATTCAGTCCCATGATCGACAACCTGTTTGTATGTCATTTGGGACTTCCTTAATGTAATATATTATTATGGAACTCTCTCTCTGTGTGTGTGTGTTTGGCTTAGGAAAGTAGCTGAATTTTGTAGGCCCTGGTCTAGTCATTGTAAATAATCCAGAAGGGAAAAGAGCAGTAATATAACCCAGTGACAAAGTCCTTCGTAATGTAGTTAGCCATAAGTAATAAAATAGGAACAATGGGGGTTTTCTTTATAATTAAAGGGAACAGTTACTCAGCTTTTCCACTTCAAAGAACAGAAAGAGAAGACTTTTGTTACTCTGAGCAATGAAATGGGCAGGAAATGGAACTCTCTGGATCAGCCAAGCATTAAGCCTATGAACCTGAGAATTTTTTTGTCTTTTTTCCGCCAAATAGGCGGGGGGGGGGGGGGACACAAGCTCAAGCAAATAAATGTAATCTTCTGTTCAGGTGGAAAGGTAATTTCTTTACTCTTCTGAGGTCAATGAGGTATACAATGGCAGGTGCACAAAACACAATCTCGTGGCATTTTCAGCTTAAGCTGGTAGTTTTTCTCAGAATGATATTGAACATTTGGAAACAAGACTCTAGTCATACCATGGCTTCATTGTTTCACAAAGTGGTTGGATAAGGAATGTGAACATAGATATGCTAGAAAAAGGAGCCAGTCACAACTTCCTGTTGCTTCCTTCATCCATTGTCCTTGATTTTACTCATATGAGTTAGTCTGGCATTTCCAAGTTTGTCTATTTGAAATGTTTTCTATATGGCAGCGGAGAGTCAATTATTTGTAATTCATTGTTTCTTATTTACGGAAAGAAATCATTGTTTCTTGTTTCCAATTTCATCACACTGTTCTCATCCCATGTGGTTCCTGCTTTCAAATATTACCAGAGCAGTGTGGGACTGGTTCCTGAGGAAGAGGCTCCCCCACCACAGAGATGATATACAAACTGGGTCTAAGGGAGCAGTAATATAACCCAGTGACAAAGTCCTTCGTAATGTAGTTAGGGAGGAGAGTTGGTCTTGTGATAGCAAGCATGAATTGTCCCCTTTGCTAAGCAGGGTCCACCCTGGTTTGGATTTGAATGGGAGACTACATGTATGAGCACTGTAAGATATTCCTCTTAGGGAATAGGGCTGCTCTGGGAAGAGTACCTGCAGGCTTCCAGGCAGAAGGTTCCAAGTTCCTGTTGGAGCCTGGCAGCATCAGCTTTCAGCTGCAATGTCTCATAGTGACCAATGGGTTTTTTTAGGGTCATGGATAAAAGTGCTGGACTCCTCCCCTCTTTGTTCTTCCAGTGTTAGTCTCCATTTTAAAAAAAATAAATGATTTCTATACTGCCCTTCCAAAAATGGCTCAGCACAGTTTACATCAAAATAAAAACAATTAAAATCAAAACTAAATCAATTAAACAATTAAAATCATTTAAACAATAAAATAATTAACATTAAAATCATTTAAAATCAAAATTAAACATTTAAAACCACAAATCTAATTAAAAGCCTAGGTGAATAAATGTATCTTCAGTGCCTTGTAAAAAGTTGCTAGAGATGGAGAGACTCTTATTTCAACAGGGAGCGCATTCCAAAGCCCAGGGGCAGCAACGGAGAAGGCCCATTCCCAAGTAGCCACCAAACGAGTTGGTGGCAACTGCAGACAAACCTCTCCAGATAATCTTAACAGGTGGTGGGGCTCATGGCGAAGAAGGCGTTCTCTTAAATACCCAGGGCCTAAGCTATTTAGGGCTTTAAAGGTAATAACCAACACCTTGTATTTTTTTGCCCAGAAACATATTGGCAGCCAGTATAGTTCTTTCAACACAGGAGTAATATGGTCTCTCCTAGATGACCCAGAAACCAATCTGGCTGCCACATTCTGGACCAGCTGCAGTTTGTGGACTATGTACAAAGGCAGCCCCACATAGAGCGCATTGCAGTAATCCAGCCTAGAGGTTATCATCATATGAACTACCATTTTGAGGTCATTCGTCACAAGAAAACAGATGCAGCTGGCGTATCAGCCAAAGCTGATAAAAAGCACCTCTGGCCACCGCCTCAACCTGGGACACCGAGAGGTTCGGATCCAGAAGCACCCCCAGACTGTATACCTGTTCCTTCCGGGGGAGTGTGAACCCGTCCAGAATGGGCAGATCAAAATTGTCTCCCGAGTTCCAACCCCGCACAATAAGTACCTCCGTCTTATCTGGATTCAGCCTCAGTTTGTTATCCCTCATCCAGCCCATTACTGCCTCCAGGCAGGCATTTAGGGAAGTTATGCCTTCTCCTGATGATGTAGATATGGAGAAATAGATTTGGGTTCAGCTACAGCTGAAATAAGCCGCTGGCTTTTTCACATTTGTTTGTCACCTTTTCTTTAAATAAATCCTTGTAGTTCTTCAATACTAAAGAACTTTCTCCAGACTTCTTGCTTTGCTGCTTTCTCGCATAACTGGTTTTCTCTGCTGTTTGGGGACTGAACTCCCATTCTTCCCCTACAGTTCCCTCCCTGGCATCTCCAGATAACCTTGGAGAAGCTGCTGCCAGTCTGTATAGTGTATCATCTACTGAGCTAGATGGACCAGTGGACTTGGAAGGTGGCAGCTTCCTATCTATCTATCTATCTATCTATCTATCTATCTATCTATCTATCTATCTATCTATCCTGTCATCAATGCTCAAGGTGCATATAAGAGATTGGACTGTACAGAAGTAAGTCAGATTACTATTCCTAAATAGAAAGATACAAATGGCCTATGGGAATCTTGGAATTGGGTTGGCTGTCCCAGTCTGTAGCACTCACACTGACCATATTTACATGGAATTCGCATCTAATTCAAGAGCTGGAAATGAAATGGAATAAGGCATGAGCTGACACAAAATAGTTTCATGAAGGAAGCAATGTGGCTATTTTCTTGTTCAGACTGAAATGATCTGTGATTCTTCACCCTCCACATTTGCTTACTACTGGTGTCTGTGAATCATCTGCTTTGGCTGCCCCAATGGACTGTCAACCATGAACCATGAATACTCAGGAAAGGAAGGCAGTCAGAATAATCTATCCCTTTGGAGTGCTGAACAAGCTCTGAAGCTAGACAGGTTTCTTCAAACGACGCAACAGTGCAGACACCCGATTTCAGATCTGACCACTGGAAACATAGATCCATGCTGGTAGATGTTGGAATACTGTTAAATCACTCTAATGGGAACCACATTTGAATAAGGCATCCATAGTTGAAAGGGCACTACATTAATCTTCCAAGCAGCAGAGTTGCCTTGTAAATGGCACTCATGTGATTCTGTAAGAAATTGACTGTGAAGGGTGAAGCTCTTTGAACTTGTAATCCTTGATGGTTTAGAAATACATAATTTTTTATATGTGTTTGCAGGGAGAGCAGGAGTATCAAGGCAGCCTTAAAAAGAAACGACCCTGCTCCCCAAACATTGTGATCGGGGTTGGGGGGGGGGTTGGGGAAATGTCGTGTTGTTGTAACATTCCCGGCACTGTCATTTCTCAGCTGTCTTCAATTGACAGATCTATGAAAAATACTGTGTGCTCCCAATGATTTTTTAAGAAGTAAAATCTAAGTAACAGACTGCTATGGCATTTCCCCTTGAATGTTAATCCATCATTATCATCTGAAGCCCACTACTTTGAAGACTGGAGACGGTCCATATTTCAATTTAAATGATGCCAAACAGGTATCAGCCTGACATTTTCTGTTCCTACTGCAGTTTCAGGGGCTGACAAAATGTGCTGTTTCTAGGTATTTTTTCCTGCCTCCACATGGCCTCTGTGGATAGCTCAACATATATGCAAAGGCACATGTGGTTACAGTTATAGCTGGGCTACGGAAATAACTTCCTTGTATGGGATTGTGCATCAGTGCTCCTGGTTGAGGAACATTTTAATTGATATCAATTATGTCTTTCTTTTTGCTTGCTAAAATATACTAGTTGACAGACCAAGCAAGGATGCACCAGTGCAGCAAGCCTAACAAAGCTTCCCAACCAACTGTAGGAGTGTGCATGGTTCGGTTCGGGCACTATATTAAAGACCTCCGGACCGGTTCGGAAGTCCGGCGGTCCGGAGGTTCGGAAGGGCGGGGGCATGTAGCTTTAAGGGGAGTGGTGTTAGTACTCCCCCCCGCCGCTCTTCCCCCTCCGGCGCTGGTGCGTTTAAAAATCTTCTTGGGGCGGCAGAGCCGTGGCTTCTCATTTTTAAATCAACTTGGCTAGGTCTGTCCTTACTGAGGGAGTCCATCTATGCCTGGGTTGTACCAGAAAACATGACTGAATGTTCCTCTATACACACATGGAATAAGAAGTTTCTGGATTGTGAGCAAATTGCTTGCTTTTTTCCTCCTAATATCATGAATGGAACTCATGATAGAGGAAGAACTAGGGGGAAATGCCCAAAATTCAACAGTAATTTACATATGTGCTTATGGCTTTACATTTATTGGAGAGCTCCATTCATTGTACTATTGAAGAAAAAGAAAGAAATCTAGAGAAATTTTGCTTCTGAATGTAAAGCTATCTGGCTTTTACATTTTTGTTTCTACTGCTTTTTATTTTACTTGATGGCTCTTTAGGGGAACTTTAGGGGGTGGGGCCACTCTAAGAAGAACATCTGCATGCTTGCAAGATGTTTCAAGTTCCCTCCCTGACATCTCCAGGATAGGGCTGAGAGAGATTCCTGCCTGCAACCTTGGAGAAGCAGCTGCCAGTCTGCATAGACAATACTGAGCTAGATAGACCAATGGTTTGACTCAGTATATGGCAGTGTCCTATATTCCTATCTTTATTGATTTTTTGTTTTTACTGTTTAAATAGGCTGTATTTGGAGGTTATAAACCTGAAAAGTGGAACATACATGTTTAAAACAATCAGCTTACTAGATAATTTTTCTGCATACTGGGGGGGGGGGGAACCACTTGGTCTCATGGAGAAAGATTCTAGCCTAACTTCCCAAACATAGGTGTACTGCCTCCATTAGAACTAAGCCCTAGTCTATACTGTCTTCTGCATGTGCTTCATTGCAGACTTCAGTAGGAGGATGCAAGTGCTTGACTATGACACTACAGCAGCTTCCTAGAGTGGAAGAAAATGCTCGATTGTTCTTAGTTGTGCTGCAGCACTACCACTGCAGATGGTCAGAGAGCGGTATTGCAACTACCAGCTCAGGAGAAATCAAAAGAGTTTCACCTGGTTCTATGAAGTTGGTAACTCTCACCTGACTCAAGCATATCATGAGCCGCTCTTGACCTGACCTCCTGCCTTCTTGCCTCCAGACCCGCAGATCTGGCACAGCCCCAGTGGTTACACAGATTTGCTCGAGGTCTTGTTACTCTGTTGGCATAGGGGTGTGCACAACCATGCACATAAACACATAAACCTTGCTCATGGTTCAAGGACGCATATTGCCATAAAGGACAAGATGGTGGTAATGCTTTCTGGCATTCGTACTTGCTTTTCACTTCTTTGCAGCATCCAGAATGGGACTTCTGCATCTTCTGCTCTCAGTGCTGTAGTGGAGGGGGGATGTGCAGGGACAGAGTGCCGATACTTCTTGGCTTCTCTGGCTGTTTGGGTGGGCATGGCCATGAGGGATATCATGGAGAGCTCCTGCACTTCTGAATTGACAGCTACACCCCTGCCCACTCCTCTGGTGGTAAAATGTGCAATCTGTCCCGAGGAAGTTGTGGAAGGGACAATGCCAAAGTATACTTCTGGTGTTTCAAAGAAGTGCAGAGAACAGGAAGCACAAATCACTTGCATTTGTTGGCTCACGGCTACATCAGCTCAGTAATTATGCATGTATGCAAGTTGCACAAATGCAAAATTTGCATCAATGATGTTACACAAAAGTAAGCCCATTCTTTCCAGTGGATTTACTCCTGTGTAACAGCCCTGCAAATTTTGCATTTGCGTAACTTGTGCAATGTTACTGGGCTAATGTATTCTCGCATAGAATGTGAGCCCTTATTTCTCCTGCATCCTGAATGTCCAAAGCCACTCCACACTATTCAAAACCATTGCTTCATCAGTGGCAAACAATTTTCGGTAGCATATTGATTGATTGACTGATTGTTAAATTTGTATACCGCCTTTCATTAAAACAATCCCAAGGTGGTTCACACAAAAATTAAAAACAAGACTATAAAAATGACACAATTAAAATATTAAGCTAAAAATATGAGAAGCCTTTAAACATTTGGAAACTCCCTCCACCATATTACCCCCTTCTAATAAACTTTTTTTCTTTAGCTCAGGGATTGTTAGACTCTGTACCTTCAGGAAACACTTCCATACAGATTTCCTTGCTGAGACACACCCGTGTGTCCATTTCAGCATCCCAGCACAACGTTGTCATCATCATCATTGTCGTCGTCATCATCATCACTATTATTATTATTAATTTAATTTATATACAGCCTGACTCCAAAGACTCTAGGCAGTTTACAAAAATAAACACAACAAAAAACAAAATAAGACAAGCTGTTAAAACAATTTTAACAAATGTGTCTCGAGGGCTCTTTTAAAGCCTAGTAAAGATGTTAAACCACAAATGTCTATAGGGAGCACATTCTATAGCACAGGAGCATCTACAAAGAAGGTCCGTTCCCAAGTCACCACCAGATGAGCTGGTGGCATTTGGAGACGGACCTCTCTTGATGACTTTAATGTGCAGTGGAGATCATGCAGAAGAAGGCACTCTCCCAGGTAACTCGATCCTAAACCATTTAGGATTTTAAAGCATTAGACATTACTGAGAATTCTGGGGAATATATTATAGAGTGCTCATTCAGTTCTCCTGGGGCACTGCCCAGGCATGTTGGACTTCATTGTAAAACACACCCAACAATTCTCTGCAGTTGTGCATTGCAGGGAAAGCTCAGTAGAGGTGGACTTGTCCTCCAAAGACAAGCCAAAAGTTTGTCCTCCATTACTATAGTTTACTCTAGAACCCCTGATAAACTTCCAAGGGATAAGTGTACCATCTGAAAACCATTGATCTGGACTAAAATGCAAGATTTCTTATGGATTTTATCATAGTTTCTGTCTTCCAGACTTTTTATCATCAATTTGAATTGTTTTAATCCTTCCAATTAGTCAGCATCTTTTTTGAACTGTGGTGCTCCAGGAAAGAACCTTTGTGTACCCAAAGGGACATATAGTGCTCAGTTTAATAGTGCTGAGTCATTTTCAGATATCCCATGTTTCAAAATGATTATCTCTCTGTGGTGCAACTCAACTGCTGTTGGCAGAACAAGACACATTCTTCTAGTGCTCTTAATCATATATTTGAATTATGATCTATAGATCTACTATATGGATTCATTCATTTTTCTGTGTTTATTGGATTTTGGGTCTTAATTGCAAATAAAATTGGTATTAATCCAGGTGTATGGCTTAAATTATATCTTAATCCCTTGGGGCTGACCCTGTTGATGCTGGTAGATGAATTCACTTCTAAATGGGAACACTTAACTTAAGCAGAAGCTTACTTATGTCCTATCACTGCAAGCATTGACAGTGATGGGCTTTGGTCTGGCCAAGTTAATGATCACCCAAAGAGTCTTGGATGTAGAACGGCAGACTGACCAAAGCCTTATCCCAAGGGGAGCAGTGTTGGGAAATGAAATCTTGAATACACGCCCTGCTAGATATCTTAACCAGATCACGATAGCTAAGTATCTCAGGGTGCTTACTCAGGCATGGTTCAATGTTCTGCACAATGCAGTGCTCAAAGGCAGATTTAATAAAGTCCTGTTCGCTGAGCGATTCTGCCCCTGCAATTCAGGAGCCATTGAAACAACAGCACATATGTTATTATACTGTAGTTTTTACAAGGACATTCATAGTGTGTATATCACTCCACATTTATCAAATTTCTGAGCTGTTCTGATGATTTTTACATATGTTTTTATCTTATAGTTATGATACGTTTTCTTATATAGTCACCAAGTTCTGCCTAATTGCCAGTAGAATTTGTATGACCATTTTATGTAGTTGAATAGTCGAGTAGTATTATCTACTGAAGACAGTTATTATAAACTGAGTCGAATTTTTAAAAAAGTGTTTATGAATCTTATGAATATATTTTTATGTACTTTTGCTGGCCCGTGACCAAAAATAAACTACTACTACAAATCCAGATGTAAATCTCTTATATATTTATGTGTTTAATTTGACTATAATTTTTTCTTTAAAAACCCTGTGATACTGGTTTAACAGGATAACTTTATTATGGGTCTGTGATTCTTTGGGCTGCCCACACAGACCTCACTTTAGAGGGAACCTCACTTAGAATAACAATAGAACAGCTAAGACAAGATACATAACCTTACTAAATAGTAAAGCAAAACCTATTGGTCGGCGGAGTTACTTATACAGGAAACCCGGGGGTATTTGCAAGGTTCCATTCCCAGCTACTGTGACGGATACCTGAACTGCAAATATCAAGAAATTGGGGTTATGGAAGCGCTGGGGTTATGTTCCTAAGCGGGAGAGGGGATGCCCAAAAAATGGCCAAAAACCATGGAAAAAAGCAAAGTAAAGTACCTTACTCCATGAGTCACCAGCAGATTTGCAATCCCCCCCCCCCCCCCAAGTAAGAAAGCTGGCTAAAAATCACAGTTTCCACCCCTCATTTTTTCACAAACTGAGCCACAAAATGGCTCCTACTCACAAAATAGTGGGCGAAGATGACCTTGGGGGTCATTTCCACCCACTCGCAACCCATGGATATGTGAAAATTAACACTTTTTGCCATTTTTAATTGTGTATGCCAAGGTCGAGTGCCAATGACCCAGCCGTGGATATGCAAAACTGTGGGTGCTGGGTCCGCAAATGGGGAGGTTTGTGTCGAAGCTAGGACCCTGGCAGCATCAGCTCTCAGCTGCAATGTCTCATACTGATCACTGGGAGGCGGGGGTTAAGGTCATGGATAAAAGTGCTGGACTCCTCCCCTCTTTATTCTTCCAGTGTGAGTCTCCATTTTGTTTCTCCAGAGATGGCTGTTTGTTAAGTCTCTCTCCCCTTTCATTCTTAAGGTCAGCTTTCCTGTCCTTTTGTAACTTCTTTAAATAGATCCTTGCAGTTCTTCAATACTAAAGAACTGTCTCAAGACCTCTTGCTCAATCAATCAATCATCTTTATTACAGTCAAAGACCAGCATAGGATATAGTACAGATATAATGAAATAAAAAAAATCATTAAAATTATTATAAACCAGATAGATACACCTAAATTCCATAGCTATAATTAGCCTTAATAATTATGATTAGTAAAATACAACTCTAAAAATTGTGGGGTGATTAATGAAATAAGATAAAACAGGGATAAAATTATGCTTATTAAGATACAATCCTAAAAGCTGTGGGGAGATTAATAGAGTAGAGATAAAACAAGGGTAAGTATACAACTTTCTTTAAAAGTATGGCATCTAAAAACATCAAATAGTTAAGATAACATATAAAAGCTAACATGTGAAGTAGAGGAGCAAATTAAAATTAAACAATCAGGTAAAATGACCAATAGTGAAAAATCTGCTGCGAAGAGTATTGACTGGCAATCAGGACGCAGCAGATCTTGCACGCTGCCACTCAGAACCTGGCAGCATGGTACATGAAGGTCCGGTTGTCATCTGAGAGCAGCATCTTGGTATAGTCTTGACTAGAGCAACTAGGGTATTTGAGGAGCGGGGGAGATATGAGCTTGTCATGGCTGTCTTTATAAAAGGGACATGAGAGGAACACATGCTCTATGGTTTCCACCTCCCCAGAGTCACAAGGACAAAGCCTTTCCATGAGTGGGATCTTTCTGTATTTGCCTTCCAGAATGGCAGAGGGAAGGGCATGACACCAGGCAAAGGTGAATACCCTTCTATGGCTTGGTTTTTCCAATTGTGACAAATATGCAGAGGGGGAGACGAAGAATCTACGACTATCCGGAGCCAGAAAACCTGGTGCCTTGCTTAAATCTGCCTGGCATTCTGTGTCCAGAATACTCTGTTTGATGGCCGTTTTTGCCTGGTCCCAGCCCATAGCAAGCAGAAGGGACGGGGAGAAGCCCAGATGTGCCACTTTGTTGTAGACTGCCCATTTCCAAGAGGATTGAAAGTTGTCCTGCAGGGTTAGCGGGGCCAGGCCCCAGGACCGCTTGCTTTGCTGCTTTCTCGCCAAACTGGCTTTGCTCTGCTACTTCCATTCTTCTCCTACAGTTTGCCTGTACAGTCATTATAATATACTGTTCTTGGCTGTCTGAACTAGAGCATCCTACGCAGGTCATTTTCCTATTTGGTTGCCTTTTCTCTTTTCTTTACTTTCAGACCTGATGTCTGACATGGCTGTGAGTCTAATACTGAAAAAGTAGGATCAGCCCAGCCCCAGATCTTGATACTAGACCAGAACCTGAGGAGGTAGGAGCATCCCCAGCCCTAGAACAAAACACTGGACCAGAACCTAAGAGTGTCCTGGAACTGGAGTCTCCTGAAGAAGCTCCTCCAGGGCCTAAACTGTCTAAGGCAGCACCAATGAAACCTGAACCTGGTCTCCCCACCCCCCACCAAGATAGCTGCACGACCATGCTGGCAACAGGCTTGACAGGAGCAGACAGAGCAGAGGAGGAGTGCCAAACTCTACAAGGCTGCTCTTTTAAGTAGGGATGTACATGGAGCCATTCGGCGCTCCATTCTAGGAAACCGATGTTCAGGCCAGTTCAAAGGTGAGGGGGTACCTTTAAGGGCGGGGGAGGGTGCTCTTACCCCCCCCCACCATGTTTCCTTTACCGGTGCCACAGTTTTAAAAGGTCTGGCGGGGCGGCAGTGTACCTCCCTGCCGTCCTGTTGCCTCATCGGATGGAAGTGACCAGAAGTGTTGGGTGCACGTGTGCAAATCACACATACATGCACACACGTCGGGTGCATTTACGTGCACTTGGCACTTCTGGTCACTTACAGTCCGACAAGGCAATGGGGTGGCAAGGAGATATGCTTCCGCCCCGCTGGACCTTTTTAAACTGCAGTGCCAGTGGAGGAAACACGGCAGGAGGGGTAATAGCACCCTCCCCCACCCTTAAAGATATCCTCCTTCACCCTTGAGCCACCCGCTGCCGGTTCCATGGACATCCCTACCTTTAAGGCTTCCATTTCCCAGAGGCAAGGGAGGTGGATCTCAGGAGAGGTAGTCTGAACTCAGAGGTATGTATGGGTGCAGTCTCCCTCTGACTGGAGTCAAACCAATTTGCTCCCTCAGATCTCTCTAAGCTCCTGCAGCTGGCCTCACCTCTACCTTGCCTCATGGGAACCAGGACAGGACTTGATCCAGGGAAAGGGATGCCATACCCAAAGATAATCAATGATTCCTCTGCAGCCTTCCCGTGCAGGTGTATAGAGACTGTCTGGGAAACACAACTGGTTAATATTTCAAAAATTCTCCGGAGAAAGCTCCATGGTTTCCTTGCCCAACTCATCCATAGATGAAGGGCTAAGGTGTTCTTTGGGAAAGGCAATTTATACAAATGTCCTATCTAACCCAAAGAATGTCACCCTTGTCTCCCCTTACTCTCCCTGAACACACACACACACACACACACACACACACACACACACACACTCAAAGAAAGCACCATGCGTAACACAGTTGCTGAAGGCCGGAATTGTCAGGTTCAATCAGACCTCGGGAACCAACAGATGGTTCGAATTTTAAAAAAAGTTACCTTGATAGGAATAATGAGCTGTTCTCATGAAGGTTTTCGTCCATTTCATGTGAAAAAGAAAAGTATCTTTTTATATTGCTTCCATACAGCAGCTTGATCCCAGAACCTTTCACACGAAATAGGGGGGTGGGGGTGGGGAATGAAGGAGGGAAGGGTACAGCTATGGGTTTTATTCCAACAGCTGCCATTAATATTCCTGACAATAATAATCCTGTTAGAAGGTGCCCAGAGAATCATGATGGCTACAAACATATGTACTGAGGGACAAACTAGATGTGGTGGTGGATCACATAGAAAGTGGGTGATGGGGTCTTGTTTTAAAGCCAAGCGGGAATGCAGGCAACTGGCAATCTGCCATCCAGCTCCTGGCTGATGTGACCTCTCCCTCCCCCAAATGCCACCACAGAGCTACCAGAACCTTCTTGCACTGAGGAGAGGAGAGAAGAACCTGCTCCAACCATCTAGCTCCCCACATTCTAGCTCAAGTGGCCTCTCCCAGCTGTCACCACAGAGCTTCTGAGACCATTTTGCTCTGAGGGAAGGAGAGAAGAGATACAGCCTGAGGAGCTGCCCGAGGAGCAGCCACTATTCAACTCCTCATAAGAACATAAGTAAGCCCTGTGGATCAGGCCCAAGGCCCATCTAGTCCAGCATCCTGTTTCACACAGTGGCCCACCAGATGCCTCTGGGGAGCCCACAGGCAAGAGCCCACAGGCAAGTGTGCATGCCCTCTCTCCTGCTGTTGCTCCCCTGCAACTGGTATTGAGAGGCATCATGCCTCTGAGGCTGGAGATGGCTCACAGCCACCAGACTAGTAGCCATTGATAGACGTGCCCACCATGAATCTGTCTAAGCCCCTTTTAAAGCCATTGTGTTCTAGCTGAGGTGTCCCCCTTCCTCTCCCAACTGTCACCACAGAGTACTGGGGTCCCCTTGCTCTGAGGGGAGGACAGAATAGTCAGGCATGGCCTGGAGAACTGCCACCATCCAACCATCCAGTTCCCCATGTTCTGGCTGAGGTGGCTGCTCCCAGCTGCCACTACAGAGCTGCTGGGACTGTCTTGCTCTGAGGTGAGGAGAGACAAACACAACCTCCCCGATGACCTGATTTAAGAGCGTTAAGATCTAGCCCTTAGAGTCCTTTTTGTTGCTTGTTGTATATGCTTTTTATTATGGTTTTAATGCTTTTATGTAGACCACTTTGGGAGGCTCACTTGGAAAATGGTATATAAATGCCACAGACAAACAAAAACCCAACAAATTATCCTACTCACAGTCTGTTCTTCCGCACACTTTTCTCCTCAGCTGAACTCTGATCCCAGAAGTGAGCTCAGCTGGGAGAAAGGCGATTGAGGAGAGCGACTGTAGGGAGGTAAGCAGTGGGATGGGGTGGGAAGAGTTCTGCATTCCTCTCCACTGTACACCCCTTTGGTTAAAAGTGTTTCTAAATAATGACCACTCTTAAACTGTCTCAAGCAATCTAATAGAAAGTTGGGCTTTCAAGCAGTTGCTCATGAGAATGGCTGAGTTGTTGCATGAATATGTAAACCTCCTGAGGGTAATAGAAGGTCTTTAATGTTTTAGTAGACTGTATTCATGTCACGCTGACACCTTCAGCTTTGAAAGGAATGCACATGGGAGTGATGAAGAAGACACCTGTCTGATTTGGCTTTTGGAAAGCGGAATCACAGTAGGTAATGACAGAATACTGCTTCTCTTCCAACTCCCCCATCCTCATGGCCACTAGCTGGGATAGTAAATGTTGGTGCTTGTGTTGCAGCTATTCTGTACAAAGTGCAACCAGATACATTGGGACGTTAGCATTTTGTTAAACATCCTTACGTTCAAGAAAACAGTTACTGTCAGTTTATTAACACACCAAACTTCAGAAGCCAGTAAATGACAATTTCAGAGTAAATGAATGCAATGTACATTAGACAGAGCCTTCAGCTTTGTGTAATGGTGGGGTAGTTGGGGGCATGCTCAGGAAGTGATCCTTGGCATGGTTGGAGAATAAGGATGTTGCAAATATAGAAGAGCATCCTTATTTTCAGCTGTGAAATGCTGGAAGTACGCGTAACGTGTAAGTGTTAGACCAGAGGTTCTTAATCTTTGTACACCTATGGAAACCCCAGATCTTCAGTGGACGCCAAACTCATGTATAGAATATAATTTCATACGGCTCCAGTAAAAATTAGAGAGAAATAAATACCTTGTCTTGTTATTTTCAAGAACTTTATTCCGGCTCATTGCTGGGAAAGGCTGGGAATAGTATTGATTGACTGACTGATGGAGGGGCTACACTTTCCTAGAACTGGAGGTTAGTGGGTTTGATGAACGTCTGTGGTGCAATTTACAGTTCCAAACTGAAACCTCCAGTTTTGTGTTACATATGAACCGGGCCATTGTATTTTTAGACTGTTCCATCTGATAGCTCTGGATAGTTTACAATAAGAGCTGCATCTTTTAGTAGCAAAATGAATCTTTGCTAATGATAAGTTTAAAGATTGTTTTAATGCGGTAAAGGTCAATTACTCACAGTGCATACAGTTTTGGCTAAGCGTGAAAAATGCACGTCTCCCCCCCCTCCCCCCCCCCTCACATGTGTGCATGTGTTGAGAAAATGCAGCCAATTGTCATTTCCCACCATGTGTGCATGCAGTGAAATAACCATATTTGTATTCTTCACACATTGCATAGAACAGTAGTTCCCAACCTGAGAGTCTCCAGATGTTGCTGAACTACATGGGGCTGATGAGAGTTGTAGTCTGGCAACATCTGGAGGCCCCCAGGTTGGGAACCCCTGGCATAGAACATGAAGAGCTTGTTTACACTCTGGTGTCTTTTGTCAACAGTGGCTGAGATAATGAGGAAAAGTACTCAGAACTGTTCCATGGAAATTAAAAGGGTAAAGGAACCATTTTAATTGTGAACTGATTGTGAGCCACCCAGGGACTTGCGTATAAAAATTTGTCAAATAAATAAATAAAAATAAATGCATAAGTTAAATATTGCTTAAATTGTCCTTTTAATTTTAATGTGACTAGTATGAGTACATTCCCTTATCATATGCATTGGTAGTTCACAATATGTTATGCAGCAAAGGCATAATTAAAATTCAAGGAATATAAAGGATATATGAATATAAATTATGTTTTTAGGGAGCTACCTTTAATTTTATATTTAATTTCCCACAGATCACCTAGATCTACCCCATGGATTCCCAGGATGTTAATGGACCTCAGGCTAAGAATCCCTGCATTAAATCATTAGAAACCCATATTTCCAGAGATTTCACATTTACAAAGGAATGTGATGGGTTCCTTTGTCAGGGCTGGCCCAAGGCTCAGAGACACCCCAGGTGAAGTCTGTCTTGGGTGCCACTGTCCGCCCGGGAACAACCCCCACCCCTGTCACCCACACACCTCTGCTGCCTCCAACTGCTGAAAGTGGCGAAAGTGGCAGAGATGGTGGGCAGGAGAGTAGGATAGCAACAGGGATTGCATTCCGGAACATGCCTGCTCTCCTTGCCACTGCTGCCTCCACCACCTGCCGCTTTCACAGTGAGCTATAATGTAGCTCACCATGAAAGTGGCAGGTGGCAGTGGCAGTGAGGAAGATGGCAGTGGCAATGAGGAAGGAGGTTGAGCGGGCAGGTTTTTCCCATCATCCACCCACTGTTGTGAACTGATAGCCTGGCTATCCCTACAGGATTTACAACCCCCAGAGAGAGAGAGAGAGTAAACAGAAAGCAGCAATGAAACTGAATGAAGGAAAATAAAAGGTTCGCAAAGAAAACAGTAAATGAATTAAGTCCCCTGAACTGAAATTAGGTACCCCCCTCTAACAATAACTGAGTAATAAGTGGAAGGAAAGACAAAACAAGGAATGAAACAAGTGAAGGACACAGAACAAGGAATTAAGGAAACAATACAGGGAAGTACAGACAAGACAAACTGGAACACGGAAAAGATATAATTCCAAGAGCACAGTATCTGCTGCCAGCAAAGTTGCAAACAGCAACTCAGCCATGAGATTCTGTTGAATATATAAGGCTCAACAGAACCAGGAACCAATCAGGCCTCCCTGAGTCAGCAGATTGGCTTTCTTCTCTGTTATCTCCTGCACCTGCATGAGTCCCTCTGAGCCTGCCTCTTGATACTTCGTCTCACTATAGGTGGAATCCCAGGCTCTTCCACATCAGAATTCAAGTCTGGCAGCTGTTGAAAATCCTCAGGTCCCGAGTCTGGTTTCTCTGCCGAATCTTGCTGCTGTGGCTCACTAGCAGGCGAGTCTTCCTGCTCTGGGTCTTCTGATTCTGAAGTCTGAGCCATGACACCCACCCGCCCTCCTTGCTGTCACCTCCACCTGCCACTTTCACAGTGAGCTACATTATAGCTCACCGTGAAAGCGGTGGGTGGAGGCAGCAGTGGTGAGAGAAGGGCACATGCATGTCCCGGAATGCATTCCCTGTTGCTCTCCTATAGTTTGCCATGAAAGCATGGGCAGGGCAGATGCTGCTGGGAGGGGGCGGAGGCTGACAGGGAGAACCCACCGGGCCACCTGCATGCCAACATAGTATGCCCAACTGCCCGCAAGGCAGGCCCACCCACTCGGCTGAAGGTTGACCCTGGGTCCCATATGACCCAGGCTGTTGCTACCTTTGCCTGTTTTGTGCCCTAAGCGGGTGCTTTGTTCACCTAGTGGACAGGCAGGCCCTGTCCTCTGCTAATCAGCTTTATCCATATGTTCAAAAGAAATCTACATCATCACCAAAAGGAAATGCTCACTGACCCTATGACTGGGTCGCTAGTGTGCTTGCCTGTACATCTGTTTTGCTGCGATATGATTAAACAGTGAGTAGATGGTTAAGACATCCATTCCACAATATAATGGATAAACTGCATGTGCTAAGAGAGATGTTCTTAGCAACCAAATTCTCACACTGGGCAAGATCCAGACATAGAGGCGATTTTCACGATCGCCAAAAAGCGGGCTAAGGGAGCGCGGCGACACATGAGTAGACCTCTGACCAGGAGGCTGCAAGCAGCCTCCTGGGATCAGGGGACTCTCCAGTATGCCTTGCCCACTCACGTGGGGCATCTTGGACCTTCCGGGGGCTGTGCAGCCCCCGATCCCTGCAGCCCCCGCTGGCTCTGTAATGGAGCCGGCAGTCGTGTGGGCAGTTGATTCGGCCGCCCAGGGTTGTAGGCTTGCTCATTTGCGGGGACCTAACCCCATCTGGCGAGTGTCACTGATTGTGAGACTCGCCTCTAAGTTAGTCCTGACTAAGCCCCACTGAAATGAACCGGACTTCAGTCAATGACTAACTTATCTCCTATATTTCAATAGTGCTTAGTCATCATCAACTCTTTCTGAATACTGGATGTTAATGTGTTCAGATCAATGTTGCTGGAATGATTACCCTGGGCCCAATATATTGTTGGAGGGCTGGGCCTTAATTGCTACAATTTCCTTTGCAAAGTGAAGCAGAAGCCTTGTTCAGCCATAATGTAACCCTTACAGCTATGCCCCACCCACTGTGTTCCTGCTTGTGAGGGATGGCAGCAGTTCCAGTCCTATCAATCACCTTTTAAAGCCCAAGGAACCGCCCTCCAGGTGGGAATTGTGGGATTCCTAAGGGAGAGGCTTTAGAATGGAGCAGAGAGTGAGAGTTAAACTGTCTTACTATAAGCTCAGGTAGGGCTCAGACAAGCCAGGAGATAGAGATGGACAGGGCTAGAGAGAGGATTTCTAGAGAGACAGGGTCTGTGCTGGGATTGGTGTTGTTTTTGTTTTATTTAAAAGTTCATCCTGTGTCCAGTGAGTTATATTTTCTTTGCATGCAGTCCTCAGCTGCTCTACTAGAGGTTGTCAGGATAAAAATCCAAGCAAGAAGAGCATGGTGGTGGCAGCGAAAGCTAAACACAGGGAAGTAGAGATGAATACATATTTCTCTGTAATATTGGTCCACCTAAGTATGAAGTTGTTGACCTCTCTAGTTTGGTGGTATAGACCCCCCGCCCCGAAGTGTTCCAGGTGGATGAGCAGGGTGTCGTTTGTCACACTGCTACAGTATTGGTCCCTGCAAATAAATGCTGAACTCACACTCACCAGGGGGTGGGACTATAGATTGCATCAGCATAGAGGCGGGGCTTGCTGACACTTCCTGTAGACATAACTGTGTATACTGCGTGGAGTTACATAATGACTGAACAGAACTAAAATCATCTGAAAAGTGAAAGATGAGGAGATTGGAGCAAAAAGGCATGCTGTTTTCCCTTAAGGGAAGGAGAGATGCCATCAGTGTTCCTTCTAATAGGGATTGCAGTGGCTTTTGCCTGGGGATTCTGGGAGTTGTAGTCAACAACACCTGGGAATCCCTGTTAGAGGGAACACTGGATGCCACCCTGCAAACATACCTATAACCACCCTAAGTTCTTGTATAGATGAGGAAGGGGAGGTATACAAATGAGGAAAACAGGAAATACAGTTCTTCTTGCTCACCACTAGGTGGCAAAGTCTAATATAGGAGGCTCTACCGAACAATGAGTGCTGTGGTGAACCATTTGTGTGACCCAGAAACTACAAACTGCTCAGCTGTTTCACAGCCACCATGCTGCTTTTGCATTTTAGAGTGATCCTTATATTTATAGCAATTCGCTTTAAACATAAATAAATAAAATTAACAGGAGGTTTTTGAAAAGATTGTTTCCCTTTCCCTTTCTGTGCTGAACTGTGCTTCTGTGCTGAAGTTCAGCTGAACAGTGACTGTAATACTCCCCTAAATCAATAGAATTGCCAGTTTTGTTTTGTTTTGTTTTTTAAAAGATTTAAAATACTAGTCCCCTGGCTGGGGTCAGGAAGGGTGAAGCTAGCGAGGATGGGCTATGTTTTTGCTACTTTCAAATGAGGTGGTTTGAATTGCAATGCAAAGTGTAACTAGAAATCTAAAGAGAAGCTATACGTATATAATTCATAATCTAAAGCATCTGACATACATTCCACACATGTGTTTGGTGTAATCTACATATAGGCTCAAAGGATTACCTATGCAAATCAGAAACATTCCCCACACTAAAGAGGGCCTTGATATGTAAATATTTTTATTTTACTAGCCAGATTAGAACTTCCACTTGAATTAATCTACTTTGTGTGTCCAACAGATTTCTTCAATAAAGCAAACAACAACAGAAATGTTCTGGTTTTGCAAAAGCTGATTTCAAAGAGGATTTGCCTGTTTCATTTTCCAAGCTTCTGTCATTTTGCTTTGTTCCAGAAGTGCTGGAAATATAATTCTGAGAATTTCAACAGGTGTGTAGGGGGTGGGCAGGGCAAAGGGAAATGCTTGCATTTTTCTAACTTGGTGTAATCAGGCCAACCTATATGTGACATTGAATGTATCTTTAGAAGACACACCTAATCTGGATGTGGACCAAAAGTTGCCCTTTGATCTTAAAAAAAACACAAAACACTTAATGGGGCCTCAGTCTATTCTAGGAATATAACATGGGGTGAGGGTTACTACTATTCCCTGTATCCCCCCCCCCGCCCAATCATCCCAAAATTAGCAATTTTTGCAAAAATATCAGTCACAACAAATTGCAGTTTGGGGGACAAATTGCAATTTGGGGGGGAATTTTTAGAGTAAAATCTGTGCAGAGCAAAAGTACTAACCTCCCTGCTCACCATGCACCACACTCCCAACTCAGATCAGGGCCCTTGTTTATTTTTTGGTAGTCAGATGACCACATTTGGTCCACTTCCAGCGTAAGCATGTCCTCTAAGACACACTGATTGTCACATGTAGTTTGGTCCTCAAAATATATCTTCATACAGAGTTGTGAATTTGTCAAAGCAAACCCTAATGATATTTTGTTTGCTTGTTACATTTCTTTATTAGGGTGTGCTTAGTAGATCTGTGAGAAGCAGTCCTGATTCAGCTAGGAGCTGCCTCCACATGTCTGGGCCCCCTCCCTTGATTGGGGGTGGGGGGGAATTCAGCTTTGCTTTGTCCCATTCAAAGTAATTGCTTTGATTTGGAGCTGAAGTTTCACCTTATCCTCTTTCCCCCTATTTTGTCACTCCCCGACCCCTGTAGTTATTTACAAGTGTGGGCAGGAAACAGGCTGGCCCGACTTTTATTTTTTCTCCCATAGTAGTGAGAAAACAGCATCTTCCATGACTTCATTTGTAAAATGAAGCCCAGAAGACACTTTCCCCCTTCTTCTCTGGAATCCTGGGAAAGGTGCAGGTTCTCATGGGATCTGTAGGTTTTTTCAGAGCTGCTACAGTAGCTAAAGCCATTTGAACTGAGTATTGTATTATTTTTCTGCACCTGTGTGATGGAGGGCTGAAACTGGGAGAAAATTGGCTTGCTTAAGTGTGAATTCATGTGTTGCAGAAGAAATTTGAATCAGAAACTGCCCAGCTCACACTTATAGCCACTACACCAGTTCATTATTCATTATTCATGCTGGTTCTTACCTATAAAGCCTGTAATTGCTTAGGTCCAGGCTATTTAAGAGAGTGCCTCCTTTGTCATAAACCCTGCTGCCTGTTATGATCTTCTGGAGAGGTCCAGTTACAGATGCCACCGGCTCGTTTGGAGGTGACCCATGACGAGGCTTTCTCTGTGGCTGCCCCAGGGCTTTGGAATATGCTCCCTGCTGAACTAAGAGCATCTCCTTCTCTGTTTGTTTTCAGGAAGAACCTCAAGACTCTCCTGTTTTTGCAGGCTTTTAATTATAATTAATTTTAATAATTTTAAAACCTTGTTTTAATATCTATTTTATTTTGTTGTTTTTGTCATGTATTTTAAGTTGTAATTTTTAAATATTTTAAATTTTGTGCACCGCCTAGAGATGTACATATCAGGCGGTATAGAAATATGATAAACAAACAATAAATAAATTATGAGCACATGGGGAAGGGCCTTGAGTTTCACATCTAATGAAACAAGTTGAGTAACTGTTTTCATTTGCTGATTTATTCAGGGGTGAGAACTTTTTTCTTCTGATTTTATGTATTTGTTTGTTTGTTTCCATGGCTAGGAGAAGGCATTATGGTATCCATATAGTATTTAAGCCACCAGAATCAATGGTACATTGTAGCAATAAAATAGTTCAAAATCAATACAAAAGGTAAAGAAGAGTTATAGAAAGAGCCTATTTCTGCAAAACTGAAATGGTTTGCAGTGAAAACATGTAGAGAATTTCTAAATAGATCCCTTCAGAGAGACACAAGGGACTGGGGTAGAATTTACACTCATGTTTTCTTAATAACTGATTGATCTTACAATTCAGTGCATTGACCTTTGTTAGAAGATAAAGATGATCTTGTACATACTGGGTGAAACATGTAGCCACAGGGTTTAATAGACTTAATAGGAATCACATGAAATTCATCTCTACAGCATATCTTGGGAAATCTGCTATCAGATATCTGACACACTGCAGCAGTTCTGGATAATTCAGGTTACATAGCAGAAGAAGAATTTTGATGTCAAATCCAGACTACCATTTCAAATTTTCAATAGGATTTCCAATGAGATTGTTCCCATTGTTAAATCATCCCATCAACTTTGTGAGCTGCTACAAACAACTGACTTGATCATGGCTCCAATAACAAAATTACTGCTGAATTCTTGACAGACAGGAAGGCTGCTTGTAGAAGAAAGAGGATGAGACATTTAGCAGATCTGGGGATTTCCTGAACAATAAGGATACATAGGAACATAGGAAACTGCCTTATACCGAGTCAGACCATTGGTCCATCTAGCTCAGTATTGTCTATACTAACTGGCAGTGGCTCTCCAAGGTTTCAGGCAGGAATCTTGCCTAGCCCTACCTGGAGATGCCAGGAATTGAACCTGGGACCTTCTGCATGTAAAGCAATTATGGCCCCATCCGCTCCAGATCCACCCAATACCTGGATGTCCAGTGGTATATGTGAACAGAGTCCTACCTGTGTGTACAGTATGTAGGCTCTCCTCACATTTGTTTGTTTAACATATTTGTATTTCTGAACAAGTTAAAGAGCACTGGTTCCAGTACCGGTCCCTGAGGGATCCCACTTCCTACTTCCCTCCATTGTGAAGGGAGGGGCATTTAAAAATCTTGTCTCTGGGCCCACTACAACCTTGCTACGCCCCTGCCTAGAGGCTTGTACACTTCCTTGCTAGAGGTCCTCAAGCAGAGGCTAGACAGCCACAGACAACTCTAGCTTTGAATTTCAAATAGTGAGGAGTGAGGAGTTGGACTAAAAGTTCTACAAGGACCCTTCCAACTCTGTGATTCTATGTCTCTCCCTCCTGGATTATTTCTCTCTCTTCCAGACAGACTTCCTCTTGTAAGAAGGGAAACTGTACTTGAAATGACAGGGTCTTTTGAAAAGCATCAGTGGATCCCACTTCATTTAGAAATAGGGCATAATATCTTTTAAAAAACAAAACTTGACAGCCTCAAATTTCCAGCTTGCTTTTCCACTTGTGACTTTCCCCATCACCTCATTCATTTGGAAAATTGGCTGCGGCCCAGTGGTCGAAACTTTGAAAAAAGATTTTAAGGAATTCTTCTGGGAAGAGGGGGGAAAAACCCAGGTTACAACATGAAAATATCTGTATTAATGTTTGCTTTCTCACTGCTGACATAGTTTTTGGACTTCATTTAGCCCAGGCTTAACTGCTGACTGTTTATACAGGCTACTGACTGTTTACCTTAGGTCAATACACAAGACTGGCTGTTTATATCAGACCAATAACAAATTTCTTGGCATTACTCTGACATACGGTGGGGTCTCTATAATATGCTTCCCACCTCATGTCCTCAGAGAAACAACAATTAATGGAACTAGGAAATAAGCTGATAAAGAACCAATATCTTTGTGGAGGAGATATTCTTTCTTACACACACACACACACACACACACACACACACACACACACACACATACACTCATAGCAACATTAAGATTACATTTCATATAGTTAATTATATTAGTAACTTAAATTAATGGGTGACTACTAGATTATGTCAAACATGACAGAGGAACATAGGAAGCTGCCATATACTGAGTCAGACCATTGGTCCATTTAGCTCAATATTATCTTCACAGACTGGCAGCGGCTTCTCCAAGGCTGCAGGCAGGAGTCTCTCTCAGCCCTATCTTGGAGAAGCCAGGGAGGAAACTTGAAACCTTCTGCTCTTCCCAGAGTGGCTTCATCCCCTGAGGGGAATATCTTCCAGTGCTCACACTTCTAGTCTCCCATTCATATGCAACCAGGGTGGACCCTGCTTAGCTAAGGGGACAAGTCACACTTGCTACCACAAGACCAGCTCTCCTCCCATCACCTCATTCATTTGGAAAATTGGCTGTGGCCCAGTGGTTGAAACTTTGAAAAAAAGATGTTAAGGAATCCTTCTCGGAAGAGGGGTAAAAACCCAGGTTACAACATGAAAATATCTGTATTAATGTTTGCTTTCTCACTGCTGAAACATAATTTTTGGACTTCATTTAGCCCAGGCTTAACTGCTGACTGTTTATAATGAAGAGAAATGAAGAGATATGTGTTGTATTCCATCTAGTTATCTTTTGTGTTTTGATGTTTGGAGTTTATCCCAGTAGGGATCTTGTAGAGATTGTGAGGGGTGGAGTCAGAAAGAAAAAGGAGGGAAAGGAGAAGGATGGAAGAAAATGGAATTGCTTCTAAATAAAGCCTTACTTAAACTAGCATAATATTTTTTTGTGTTGACAAGGGAAGCAGTTATAAAACATTTGGCGATGAGATTTTGAACCAGCAATGCGTGTGAGCCTGCAAAGCTTGTGAAAGTTCCTGCATCTTCCTTTTCTTTCATTACTGGGCCTACATTCCTGAACTGCTTTCTACTATCGTTGCTGCTGATTGTTTCTCCAGCTTCCGGACCTGCACAACCCCTGAAGGTACTTTTTCCTTATCAATCCTGGACTCTGCTGTTCACTGGATGCCCACTGCAGCAGGGCTCAACCACAACCTTTTTTCTTGTCCACGCCAGGAGAACCTGCTCTTCCCTGAAAACAGTGGAGGTTCTATTCCTGCAATTATCTCCTCACTATTCAGACCCCTGATTTTACTCCGGCAAAACAGAAGGCTATATTGCTTCACTGCCTGGGCCCTGAGGGCTAAATAATATATAATCATTTTTCCTTCCCTACAAACTTGGAAGGGGATGCCAACCTTATGAAGCTGCTCTTCAGGCCTTAGATGATCATTTCAACCCGACTTAGAATGTGATTGCTGAATGTTACAAGTTCTGTTGTAGATCCCAACTGCCTGGTGAATCAATATGTCACAGCAATGTGTGCCTTAAGTATAACCTGTGGGTTTGCCAACTTTACTGATGAAATGATCAGGGGTCAGATTATTGTGAAAACAAACTGATCCAAACTGTGTGAAAAACTGCTACTGGGAGGGAAACTTACCTTGGATAAAGTTATAGAAATTTAGAAGGGTGGAAAATGCTCTTCACTGTGCCAAATCACTTGCTTAAGAGCACCCAACCTCCTGAAATCCACGCCGTTCAGTCTAAATCCTTCCAAGCCTAAACGTCTTATACGGCACTGCCCCAGAAAGTGGCAGCACAAGAAAGGAAGGGCTACCAATGCTACTGATGTGGAGACTCTGCCCACAAATCTGATTTTGCCCACTGTCCTGCACGGTCACTTGCAACAGGTGCAAAAAATGGGGATACTTGGCTAAGGTTTGCAAGTCTGCTGTGCTCTCCATTACTTATTCACTATATGATAAGGATGAGTCAGATGAACCACTTCCTGAAAGCGTTTCAAGTGTGACAGACTCACAGAGCCTGCTTCTCCCTCTTGCCAAGTAAAACTTAATGGCCATGAAGTGCAAATGTTGGCTGATTCTAGTTCTCTGTACACTATCATTTCTCATCTACTTTACAAGAAACTTCTTACTACATCAGATCTGCACCTGCAGCCTTCAGACATCACCCATGGAGATATGGAGGTTCCCCTATTGCCATAAATGGATACTTCACCGCTGTCCTGGAATACAAGGGACATACTGCAGAAGAGAAAAGTGTATGTGTCACAAAAAGGAGTCTCTATATTGGGCTGGAAACATCAGAAAGACCGATGGAGTGCTCGAACCAAATAGCACAGGACATGTTGTAGAGATGGTGGAGCATCCAGATGCTGATATAATTGCTGATTTTTCAGAATCTTTTACTGATACTCCTGCCACTGCCATACATTTAAAATCCAGATGAAGGCAAATGCAATACCTGTACAACACAAAGTGAGGGATGTACCCATAGCATTGTGCCAACCACTTAAATAGGAGCTTTTAAGACTACAGCATGCTTCCATCGTAGAGCCTGTTGATTGATCAGAATGGGTCTCTCCCATTGTTCTTGTCTGGAAATCAAATGGTACACTTTGAATGTGTGTAGATTTAAGAAATGTGAATTCTAACTTGGTAGTGGATTGCCATCCATTACCCAATGTTGCTTCTGAATAAAACCTTAGTTAAACCAGCATACTATTTCTTCATGTTTACAAGGGGCAGCAGTTATAAAAATCCGTTTCTGATGTAAGCCAAGTTTTGTCTGGCTGAGTTAGAGCTTTTGGTGGAGGTGTACAGAGAGAAATGAGTTTCACTATTGCTAGTTTGGGGGGTGAGTGCTAATAAAATGGCTGCCACAGGTGACTTTAAATGGAACCTAGCTTGGCACACTGCCAAGGTGACTGGGACATTTTCTCCACAACATCACAGATCCTAATGATGGAATTCTTTGAATTTATTGGTGTGTTCCAAAACAGCCACCTTGGATCAGACACCAGAAGTGGATCTTCTATATAAGCTCCCCACTGAAACATACTTCAGTGAAGGCTCTTCCCACACATTCAGCTGTGGGTCATCCTGTGTTGTTTTATCATGTAACACCAAGGTCTGGTTCACATATTTACCAAACAGTCTCTCCATTTACGAGCAGTATGGGAGCTTGGAGACACTGTGCCCCTGCTGCACATGCAGAATATTTGAGAGGGAAGGATTACATGACTTGTCCATGCATACCGCAGTGGCGGCTAGTTTGGGTAGCGCAGAGTGGGGTGGGGGCAGTGAGATGTACCTTTAAAACTCATTACCAGTCGTACCGTTGGCACCTGCAAGACACAAGGAGCAGTGGCTTGCTGTCCAGCATCCCAAGGGGTGGCTGACCCACCTACATCATTCACCTGGCCGCCGTACATATGCAGTGTCCTTTTGTGTGGTCAGCACGGTGTTGCTGCCCATTCAAATAGCCGTCGTGCATGTGCAGAAGCCAGGTAAGTGCTATAGACAGGTTAGCCACCGCTCAAGATGCAGGATGGAGCTCCTCTGCTCCCCACGGCTTGCAGGTGCTGGCGGTATGGCCAGTAAGGAATTTTAAAGGTTCCTCACTGTCCCCCCCACCGCGCCGCCCACACCAACCACCATTGGCATACTGTCACTTGTTCTGCTGCGGGCATGTGAGTGTGTTCAGGTATATGAACCTAAATGTTGTTTCTGGTTTTCATTCTGGTCAATGATCAAAAATAAGGCTTCATTCAACCTAAATGTTATACACAAACTTGTTCTCAGCCTGTAGTAGCTGATATCTTTATATACTAAGTCAGACTATGGGTCCGTGAGTATTGTCTACTAGGAGGAGCATCCAGCCGGACTCCAAGTTGCTTAGATAAATTGTCATGTGTTGGCAAAATCGAGGTAGCAGGAGAGGGATGGTAGGAGGAGAGGGATGTTCCCCACATTTGGGTTAGATGGTGTGGGACATGCTTTTCCTCCACCCTCGATACAATTATGGGTACATGAGGTGGGTTGGCTGCTAGTGAAACTGCTCTGGGGTGATTGGCAAACACCCCGAAATCTACCTTTCTGCTCACCTGGGGAAATTAGCTCAGAAAGGAACTGTTTCACTTAAGTTTCAATTTGCGTGAAGTGTGGACTCAGGAAATGAGTTGGCTGAGACAAGATTCAAGTTTCAAAAGAAAAAGAAGGTTAGGGTGGGGAGGACAGAGGGGAGAAATGTGTGGTTAAAGCAATGTTACTATCAAAAATACATTTAACTGCAATGAGGCGTTTTAGCTTGGAGTCCGAATTGTGTAAGTTCCCAGGTGGACAAGAGAAAGAGGCTTTTAGAGAAGGAGGCGGCTGGATCTAAGAAAAGGGGGTAGAGATAGCCTTTGGGCCCAAAGAGGGGTGAAAGGTCATATCACCTGGTCTGGATGGAGGGCTCCGGGGATCACCGATGAACTTCATTCCTCAGGAACAGGTTGGGCCAAGGCAGGTGCAGGAAGGTTGGAGAGGTTAGTCGGTAGAGGTAATTCCAGGAGGGTGCTTCCTCCTTGGACCCAGCTTCCGGGTTAGCGAGGAAGACTGGGCAGATCAGGCTGGGCAAGAAAGCCGATCTGGAGAGTGGCACAAAGTACTGAACACTGCCTTGCATAGTGGCCAGTGGGCAGTAAATCACCCACAAAGCTGATGGTAACTCCAAGGTAACTGCGCAGAGATCACACAGATCACAAGGAGCATACAATGGAGTCCCAAGTGGAGCGTACACAGGAGCGTACACAAGAGCACGCGAATCCCAGGGAGTACACTGGATCATAAAATTGGGACTCCTTATATACCCGAAATCATATTCTGCGGCAAATTCCAATTGACTGTTGCTATCTGACAGGTGTGTTGGGAGGGGCTGGCAGGGAGCCTATTGTTGCTGATCTTGCTTCTAGAGTGTAACAATATATCTATAACAATCTATAACAAAAGAGCCAGCGTGGTGTCGTGGCTAGAGTGCTGGACTAGAACCGGGAGACTCGAGTTCAAATCCCCATTCAGCCATGAAACTAGCTGGGTGACTCTGGGCCAGTCACTTCTCTCTCAGCCTAACCTACTTCACAGGGTTGTTGTGAGGTGAAACCTAAGTATGTAGTACACCGCGCTGGGCTCCTTGGAGAAAGAGCGGGATATTAAATAAATAAATAAATAAATAGATAAATAAGGGGATTGCCAAAGTATGCCAAGGCTTTTGTCATGAAAACAGAGTGCATAGCTGTGAGAAGGGGAATCTGCATAAACAGAAAAGTCCAGTAATCTAATCCGTACTTTTAATGAGTGCATCTATTAGGTTCATATGGCTTGCTCAACCTCCTTTGTGGGGAAGGAGGAGATTTACCTCCACAAGCATTATCTATTGTTGAGCTAATTGGCACATTAGCTGAGTGCTATCCTTTTTGCAAAAGGAGGGGAAAGATAAGTTCACTCCGAAGGCCGAGCGGCCTTGGCAGAGAGTTAATCTGCTTGTTCTTAACTTCTGGGGTTTTCTTAGGATGTTAGGGAGGGCATGCATCTGCTCCCCTTTACAATTTGCTTGTTAGGGGCCAAATCTAGGGGCAGCTGGCCCACTGCTACTAAGTGACCTGTCCCCATGTGTATAAACGCAGAGTTCATGATGCTGTGAGGCTCCTGAGCATATACAGAGTGAAATCTCCAAGCCTGGAGACTCAAACGCAAATGAGGGGGCTCCTGGGAGTCAACAGAAACATGGCCACCACCATCCTTCCCAGACTGGGGCTGACTCTCCCTCCTCCCTCCTCAATTTTTGCTGACACACAACATTTCTCAGGCGCATGCATGGGGCTCAGAGCCTGGCTGGATGATCCTCCTACCCTGATTCTGATTGTGAGAACCAGCCCACTAACTGACAGCAGCTTTCTTAGGTTTCAGATAGGTCTGTCTCAATCCTATCTGGAGATGCCAGGGATTGAATTTGGGACTTTCCCTATGCAAAGCAGCTGGACTAATGCCCCTGAAGATTCCAAAACATGGTGGAGAACAATGGCCCACTGACACCATTCTTTTTCTTTTTCAAAGGAATTGCTAGCTGTTGTTTGAGTCAAGAGGATTTTATTGTGGAGGTTCCCAGAGGCATCTGGGGGGCCACTATGTGAAACAGGACGCTGGACTAGGTAGGCCTTGGGCCTGATCCAGCAGGGCTGTTCTTACATTTTAATAATGTACTTTATTTTTAATATTGTACTGTATATCCCTTGGGGAGCACCTTCATCTGCATGTTGTGCACTGCACATTAAGGTCAGAGGAGAGCTAGTCTTGTGGTAGCAAGCATGACTTGTCCCCTTAACTAAGCAGGGTCCACCCTAGTTGCATATGAAAGGGAGACTAGAAGTGTGAGCACTGTAAGATATTCCCCTTAGGGGATAGAGCCGCTCTGGGAAGAGCAGAAGGTTCCAAGGCCCCTCCCTGCTTTCTTCAAGATAGGGCTGAGAGAGATTCCTGCCTGCAACCTTCGAGAAGCCGCTGCCTGTCTGTGAAGACAGTACTGAGCTAGATAGACCAATGGTCTCATTCAGTATATGGCAGCTTCCTATGTTCCTATGTCATCGAGAGAGGTCTGTCTCCAGATGCTGCCAGCTCGTCTGGCAGTGACTCGGGAGTGGGCTTTCTCTGCAGTTGCTCCTGGGCTGTGGAATGCGCTCCCTATAGATATCTGTGGCATAACATCTTTGTCAGCCTTTAAATGAGCCCTTAAGACACTTTTTTTAAAAAAAGTAATTCTTGAATGTTTTAAATTGTTTTACTCATGGTAGTTTTAATAGTTTGTTTTATTGTATTTATGGTTTGTGAACTGCCTAGAGCCTTCGGAGTCAGGTGGCATATAAATAAAATTAATTAATTAAATAATTAAATAAATATGTTATTCATTATTAATGTAAACCACTAGGGATGTGTGAACCGGAACTGAACTGGCCAAACCAGTTCCATGCACACTCCTATACACCACCTTGAGTACCCTGGCCAAAGAAAGGCAATGTTGAAACTGAGCAAATTAATAGGTACTATGTACGCTTACCGTCAAATGAGATCCATGAAACCTTCAGAAGCTGCTCTGCTATCTCTTTGTTTGTGGTTAAGAAGACTAAGACTAAGAAGTTGATGCTGTCATTATGATGCTAGTTCTTTCATGTATTTTACTTTCCCCTTAGGTCATAACACTAAAGGTGAACAGAAGCTGCAGTTAGAGATTTAATTAGACTGGCTATTTCTGGATGAAACTCATTACTGCACCTTGTAATTAAAACTGGGGTCATGATATACCCTTCTGGCAGGTTAGGCCATGAATGGAGACTTGTCTCTTTTATTTTCCCTTACTCAAGTCCTTTCTTTCTTTCTTTCTTTCTTTCTTTCTTTCTTTCTTTCTTTCTTTCTTTCTTTCTTTCTTTCTTTCTTTCGGCTGTGGCAAATCATTCGTACCTTAGCTATTTGAAATCTTCCTGCGGAAAGGTGAAAGCAAATTATTTATGAGGCAACCAACCTGGAGCACCTTCCTCACAATTACACCAGAGGGGGAAATCATGAATAAAAGAGGATTGCATCCATGCTGGCAGCATTTTGCCCGGCTTACTCATTCTTTGCACTGTCTTGCAGTCAACTTTTTAGAAACCGCCAGATATATGAGTCTGTTCCCAGTGAACTAAGTAATTAAAATACTTGATCATTTCAATTGCTGTACTTCCTCCAGCAGCTGAGATGAAAGAGATGGCCGTTAGCTCCTATGTTATGGAGATGTCTTCTATGATGGAGACAGCAGTTAGCCTTTTCCATGGTTTCCCCAGGACTTTAGGACGTGCTCCTGAACAAAATTAGAGCCTCCTCATCTCTGCAATGTTTTAAAGAAAAATCTGAAAATATACCTGTTTAATCAGCTTTTAGTCTATATGTTTAACGTTTTAAGTTTTAAAGTTGTTTTTATCTATATTTTAAACTGTTGTAATTGATTTAATGCTTTAATTGCTGTTTGTGTTTTAAAATTGTAAACCACCCAGAGATTTGTATATGGGGCAGTATAAAAATGCAGTAAGTAAGTAAGTTACTTACGTAAGGTTTTTTTAGCTGTTGAATTGTTTGATTGGTTTTATTTTGTTTTTGTAGCTCTTATCTTAACTGTTAACTTGTTTTAATTGTTTTTACCTTGTTGTAAACCCCCTGAGCCATTCTGGAAGGGCGGTATATAAATTGAACAAACAAACAAACAAACAAATAAATAAATAAATAAATAAATAAATGTATAACCTGGCTCACAAAAGCAGTTTTCTCACATTAAATTGAATGCATGGAGGGTGGGAGTGATGATATCACATGTGCAATCCCAGGTATGACCCCACTTTCACTTCCATACGTTCAGTGAAATGTGTGAATAGGGCTTTGCTCGTTTAAAAGATATATAAGGCAACCTTCAGGAAAGTCTACCAGGGCAATGTACAATCATTAAAACAATATATGCAATAAAACAACAACTTACTTGTTTTGAATTGTTTTTATCAGAGTTTGTACCTGTAAGAGTCGTGTGTCCCCCGCCCCCGCTAATAAAATTACAGATCCCAAATAAAACAGAATAGAATGAAAAGCCGCACCATGATACTATAAAACTGAGCGGAACAGAATATAGTCATCCTGTGTCCAGACATTATCCGAATGCACCACATTCAAGATTGCATGTGTGATCTTTCTCTCCTTCAGGCATTCCATTGATTATCAGCATAGCACCTTTGCATTTACAGAGCTGTACAACTCTGCATGTACAAATGGCACTTTCAGTGCTTCGATGCCAGACAAAGATGTTCTAGTTCTTTCATGCCACCTTTATTTTATTTATTTTATTTAAAATATTTCTATACCACCCAAAACTTGCATCTCTGGGTGGTTTACAATTAAAATCATTTAAAATATCAAATCAATTCACAATTACAATAATTTAAAACATCAAAAACATTTAAAACCCAATATTAAAAATCTTAAAACTAGAAATCTAATTAAAAGCCTGGGTGAATAAATGCATCTTCAGTGCCTTTTTAAATGTTGCCAGAGAGATGGGGAGGCTCTTATTTCCCCAGGGAGCGCATTCCAAAGCCCAGGGGAAGCCACGGAGAAGGTCCGTTCCGGAGTAGCTGCCAAACAAATTGATGAACAGATGA
The DNA here is from genome assembly GCF_027244095.1 of Hemicordylus capensis. Classification (NCBI taxonomy): domain Eukaryota; kingdom Metazoa; phylum Chordata; class Lepidosauria; order Squamata; family Cordylidae; genus Hemicordylus; species Hemicordylus capensis. The sequence goes on from NC_069657.1 coordinate 422,924,985, forward strand.
ACCTCTCCAGATGATCTTAACAGGCAGTTGGACTCATGGTGAAGAAGATGTTCTCAGGGTCTAAGCTGTTTAGGGCTTTATAGGTAACTAGTATTTTTAAGCCCGTTATAATAACGGGAGCTATCCTTTTTTTACCCCCTTTAAGTGTTCTTCATTGCTTTTTACCTTTTTCTGTGTTTGTGTGTGGTGGTTTTTTTTTAACCTGTTTGTCTTTCTCTCTTTTTCTGTATCTTTGTCCATGCATGGCCCATGCATGGCCCATGCATTTGCCGCCGCCGCAGACTGCCCTTGCCCGCGTCAGTCGGGCGTTTTGAAAGCGAAGGAGAGAGGAGCTCGCAAGCAGAGCTCCTCTCTCGGCAAAGCCACTGCCAGTCTGGGCAGTGGCTTTGCAGAGAGAGGAGCTCTTTTTGCGAGTTCCTCTCTTCTTCTCCGTCTGTCTTGGGCTGCATCGGGTAAGGAGGTTTTGGGCAGCTGGGTGGGTGGTTTGTGGCGGCGGCCGCGGAGGCATTTTCATGGGCCATTTTGGCCCTTATTCATGTGGGGGGGGCGGGGAAGGAGGAATCGGCCACCTGGGAGGTCGGGAGGGCGGTCGGTGGCAGCGGCCACGGGGGCATTTTTTTGGGCCATTTAGGCCCTTAATCATGTAGGGGGGGAAGCGGGGAAGGAGGAATCGGCCAGCTGGGAGGGTGGGCGGTCGGTCGGCGGTGGCCGCGGGGGCATTTTTTTGGGCCATTTAGGCCCTTAATCTTGTTGGGGGGGGAACGGGGAAGGAGGAATTGGCCGGCTGCGGCAGCCGCGGCAGCACTTGCATGGCCAACATGGCCGCCCGTGTCTGGGCGGCTGTGTCTTTTTGGGCCGATCTGAGCATGCACTCCGTGCATGCCCAGAATGGCCCAAAAAGACACGGGCAGCACGGCCGCACACCTAACCATTTTATGGTATAAGATAACCTGCATTTTATATTTTGCCTGGAAACTTATCTGCAGCCAATGTAGTTCCTTCAACACAGGAGTAATATGGTCTCTCCTAGATGACCTAGAGACCAGCCTGGCTACCGCGTTCTGAACCAACTGCAGTTGGTTCAGAATGCGGCCCTTCCTACCTGGCCCTAGTAAAATTTGTCCTTTTTCTTCCTTCCTAAAAAATATGACCTTGGCAGCCAATACTGGGAGAAAAGCAATATAGAGATGTTCTAAATAGATAAGTTATCAAGCAGATAACTGCTACCCAAGCCAAGTAGCAGTTTGGGGAGATATTTGTTGGGTTCTACAGTGCAGGAAAGAGTTAAATCCCCATGTCACAATCCTGATCTAGATCACCTCGTCCAGACTGCCATTTTAAAAGAAATGAAAGGGAAAATTTAACATCATTGTTGGGACTTATCCTTCCTCAAGGCCCTAATAATGGAAAGGAGAGGGTTTATCCTCCTCCTCAAGAGCTTGCTCACTTTAGCCAGCTCTCTCCTCAAGAGATTGGCCATCCACTGCCCTGTTTGTCTCCCCATCAGCCCTCTGCCTTCCATTTTCTTAATATTTCCTTCCTTCCACCCAAGAGTGGTCCAGAACATTTTGCTGCCTGAGGTAAAGGGCAATATGATGTCCCGCCATTTGTGAACAGGTGCTCATCGTATCCAGGCCATGCTGCTGAGGCAGTGGCAGCGGCACATGAGCACATTATACCTGGCCCGGGTCATGCAAATGGCCAGGACATATGTTCAGGGACTCAAAAAATTGCCATTGTGTACGCAGAGGGCCGAAACGGCCCCGAAATGGGCCAAACCAGCCCAGGGAGACTCGAGGAAGAGCTGAGCTGCTGGAGACCTTCCCCACAGCCACTGCAGCACCCCCCCCCCAGCGAAGCTGTTGCAGCCCTTGGCAGCAGTAAGTCATTACTTTTTGAACTCTGTTTTAATGCCTCCCACCCCTCTCAAACTGGGCCCACACCGACACGAATTCGAACTAAACTGGCCCTGGCCTGAGGGGGTGCCCAAACCAAAAATGCCCGGTCTGGTTCAAATCTTGTTTGGATTCAAACCAAACTGGGCAAAAATGGTTTTGTGCACATCCCTACTTTATAGACCTTGGGGAGGGAGACGAACTCTGTAGAATGACAACTAGCAACCTACCAAATTTACCTGAATAGAAGGCGACTCTGAATTTAAGACGACCCCTTAAAAGGCAGAGGTTAAATACAGGTTATACCTGTATTCAGAGAGGACTCTGACAGAACACCCCCCCCCTCATTTAACAGGAAAGAACGGGGGGAAACCTCCTATTGGATTCAGGTAAATATGGTACACTGTTGCCATTTTAATGAGACATCCTGAAAAGGCAAAAAGAGAGAGCAATTTATCAGAGTCAGGTAGAAGAAAACAGAAGCTGTCCCTGATAAATAGGTATACTTGGAGTGGATGAGACTCCAGTGCCAGATGCCTGATAGAACACAGTTTTACAGTGAACTCTTTGCTGGTTCAGGCAACCCCAGATGCAAAGTAAGCACAAATTCCCCTGTGCATTCCTCTTAATTAAAATCTGGGAACCTTTGGGTTAAGGGGAAAGTCCATGAGAATTATCCTGGTAACACTATAGCATTATTCACTAGTACAGTCACAAGGTTGCTTGGCTTCTATTTTATGCCACAACTGATGATCATCAGATTAACAGTTAAGGGTAATCAGATCCAAACATTCCTTTGTGGTTAAACTGTTAAGCATTCCATCTGTCTTGCTACATGTGTTGCTACAGGAGTGTTGAGTCAGTAATTTCGCATCGCCACAGCTAAATTAAGTTTGTGGGCTCCAGAAAAGCTTCTGGTGCTACCGTGCCCATAAACACCTACCCTGTAGGGAAAGGGCTACAACCTGGGTCCCAGATTGCTTTGGATTTAACAACAAAGCACTGTTTAGGACCGTGGCTGAATTAATCATACCCCGTTAACTTTATTACCCTGGTATACAAATGGTTCTGGTGAGCTGCAGATTAGTGCAGTGTGGTGTTATAGCTGCCCTGGGGCCAAACCTAAGGCCGTCATGAAGAGATGGGATTGAAATCAGAAGCATCTCCCGCCCCCTGCAAAGCTCCCAATGTGGATTAGGATCATGGTGCATGGCAGGCAGTGGTTAACGCTTTCCCCCTGTGCTGTTTTCCTACTGAAAATCACCCTGATACTCTTATTTCCCCTGAAGTGGGTCCCCCACCTGCTGCTTTGCCAGACACAGCTCCTTTCATTGCACAGGATATGCCTTATATATATTTCTGAAAGAGCTGGAAATGTCATGATCCCTATGGACGCATAACCAGAGCACCTACAGGCAAGTGGGAGGTACTCTCATACTTGAGATGACCCACAGATACATTGGTGTTCATAGGAACATAGGAAGTTGCCATATATTGAGTCAGACCAAAGGTCCATCTCGCTCAGTATTGTCTACACACAGACTGGCAGCGGCTTCTCCAAGGTTGCAGGCAGGAATCTCTCTCAGCCCTATCTTGGAGATGCCAGGGAAGGAACTTGGAGCTTAGATGCTCTTCTCAGAGCAGCTCCATCCCCTAAGGGGAATATCTTACAGTGCTCACATTTCTAGTCTCCCTTTCGTATGCAACCAGGGCAGACCCTGCTTAGCTTAAGGGGACAAGTCATGCTTGCTACCACAAGACCAGCTCTCTTCCCTAGTGTTCAAAACATTATGAATAAAAAATCCTAAGGGGCCAAACTGCAACCATGTACATCAATAGCAGAGAATGTCCATGGGCTCAGTGTGCTGTTAACAGACCAGCAGGTGGGTGGAGCTAATGGAACTCAGTGCAAGTGGCAGGGAAGGATGGCTTGAACAATGAGAGTGGGGAATTGCTCAGCTTGAAGATTACTCCCTCAAGACTGTCTTAACAGCTTTTGTTTTGGGGTGGCGAGCGGGGGAAGGTGTGTCAAATTCTTTAGTTTTCTCATTAGCTATTGCACACCTTCGTGATTTTGAGGGGTATGGATGTAGACACACATTTAAGCTCTTGGTGTGGAGGGCTGACCTCATCAGAATAACATCAAAACAATTGTATGTGTATGAACTCTCCTGAGGGAGAAGTTGTGCACTGAATCTGTTAATCTGCTGATCATTGTATAATATGTGCATGCACACACATGCACACACACACAATATTCACCATTTCTTTTCACACCAGGGATATACAGCAACATTTTGTTGTGAGTCCATACTTGTGTAACATTTAGGAACATCAACACATAAGATGAACGCAAAGGTTCATCAAATCTAGCATCCTGCTTCTCACATGGCCAACCAGATACTTCCAGAACTCAGGGCTGGAAGTCAGTAGCTCTTTCCCACTGTGGCTTCTTAGCCACTGATATCCAGGAATCCTGCCTCTGAATCTGGAGGCTCCATATAGACAACATTACTAACAGCCAATAGACCTATACTCCATGAACTTGTCAACTCCCCTTCAAAAGTCATATAAGCCCATAGCCATCACACTTTGTAGCAGTGAATTCCATATATTAATGATGTGCTATGAGAAGAAATACAATTTCTTATCTGTTTTGAATCTTCTGCCAAGCAATTTCATTAGATGTTCGAGAATACGGAGAAAGTCAGAAAAATTTCTATCAATTTTCTCCCCATGCATGCATCATTAAAAAAAACAACCAAAAAACAACACCACCACCATCACAGGGGTTCTCAAACGTGGGTTCTCAGATGCTGGACTACAAACTTATAGAAATCAATCAATCAAACAAACAAACAAACAAACAAACAAACAAACAAACTCCCATCATCCACAGTCTGGCTGAAGATAATTAAGAATGAGCTGAATGATAGCTGAAGATCATTTAGGCTGGGAATGATGATAATTGTTAAGGTCGACCTGGGTTACAGCTAGCCGTAGAATCCAAGGGAAAAGAGTTGTGGTATGCAAGGACAAGGCAGTGGAGTGGAATTGGGAATATGGAATCAGTTTAACGAAACAGGTATTGAACAGAGAAGAAAGTACAGTCTGCCTTCACTGCTCTTGCTGCTGGCTGTGTTGTTGTTTTTTAAGCCCCACCTCTACTCTAGGACTGGTATAAAAGTAACTAAAGCCCCATCAAAAGCTGGCCTGGATCGAGAAATGGATTAATCAAAAACGCCACACCTGGCCTCAGTGTGCCCCCAGGGTCCTTTTAGTTAGTTAGTTAGTTAGTTAGTTAGTTAATTTCTTCATTTATTTATTTATTTTATTCATACCCCACCCCTCTAGTACATTACTGCTTAGGGAGGCTCACTTTATTCATTGCCATCACTCTCCTGTGGGAGAAATTATCCCCCTTTTCACCCCAAAATGAGGTTACCTCAAATTTATATTTCAAAATGTCCCAGAGCCTCTTCAATATTGCATGGCCAGGGTAGAACAAACAGCAATTTCAGCACAGGTTCAAGCAGGATTAAAACAATTTTTAAAAACCAGTTGATTAAATAAAAGATTACAGAAACAGGTGATGTGAGATGTAAAAACCGAAATATTCAAAAGCACAAACAAGGTTTACCATCATCTTAAACCAGTTATGTTACTGGGTTAGGAGGCTGGAAAAATCTTAATTTGAAAGGTACATTCTTAAAAGTTAAACACTGTTGCATGTTGGTGTGCTATCTCTGCCCAGCTGGGCCGGAGAGACATACTCAGGCTGGACTCAGGTCAGAATACAGAGTGAAAGGGAGAGCAAGAGAGAAGTGGGGGGGGGGGGTTGGAGAAAGAGAGAGTGCAGGCTAAACAAGCTATGATGGAATTCATTTCCCTCCCCTACTTTATAGGGAACATCCCCAAAAAGAGTTATTTACTTGTCTGACATGGGAGGGACTGTAGTGAGGTGTTAATAAAAATGCTCTCTTTATCTATGCACATTGTGGCCTAGATGTTGATAAGTTCCTCAGGGCCTTTGAAGCCACAGAGTTAGCCAACATGCTCTGAGGGGCAAACCTGTCACAGAAAGCTGTTTATTTGATGGCTCCAGACAACAGGAGCCTCATTTTACATACTGATTCACCCATTCTCACCATTTGGTTGTTTGTCCAAAACAGGAAACACATGGGCCAACCACGCATTATGTTAAACACTATTCCCGAATACAGTGTACTCAGGTACAGATCTGTATACAGGTACAGTCATTTACATGTTATGCTGAACGCAGGTACAGAAGTAAATTTCCTATCTGTATCATGCATTTGAAGGCCCTGTATCCAGGTTCACTTTTTAAATGAACCCTGGTACAGTCATTCACACAAACACATGTACAAGTGTACAGATATCTGTACACTCGTACAGCGTAATGTCTGAATCGGGCTATAGCATTTATCTGATTGCCAGAAGGCTGCTACATGAGACTGGAAAGACTCAAAATGGAGTTTCAGAATAGCTCTAGCATTTGAGCTGAATAAAGGATGGGTTCTCAACTGTATGCCTGAGAATTGCTGCAAAATCATGCATCCTCCTTTAGTCTCCTTCTTTATAAACACTTTAGTGGTGGTGGCCAGGATGGGCAGATTGGGGGGCTCATTCTCACTCCTCTGGCCCCTTCCAACCTGCCTTTTTCTTCTTCAGCATATCCGGCTGCAGTGTGAACCCTTTGTTGGCAGGCTGGTTGTTCGCTAGGTTGGGAAACTGCTCAAATGACCAGCCTGAACACAATGGGTTAATTAATGCTATGGTTGGGCATGGCAGGGGAGAGTGAGGCAGCCAGGAGGGAGCCAGAGGAGTGGGAATGAAGTGATTGAAGGGACTCTCATGATCACTGGAAAGAGGGCAAAGGGAGCTTAGCCCGCTTACCAGTCATAGTGAGAACCTGAGACCCCTTTACCCCTCCCTCTGGCCGCAATCCACCCATACCAGCTGCCACTGGCAGCTGCCTTATACTGAGTCCACTTAGCTCAGCACTGTCTACCCTTGAATAATTTATTTCACAACCACAGAATTTCAGAACATAAGAACAGAGGCACATAGGAAGCTGCCATATACTGAGTCAGACCATTGGTCTATCTAGCTCAGTACTGTCTTCACAGACTGGCAGCGGTTTCTCCAAGGTTGCAGGCAGGGGCGTAGCTATAATTGAATGAAAGGGTTCAAAGAACACGGGCCCCCAGCTCCAGAGGGCCCTCCAGCTACATCCCTCCCAATTTTCTTCATTATCTCCCTCAGTCTGGGGGGCCGCCAGAAAGAGGGATGAACACAGGCCCCCTCTCCCCTAGCTATGCCCCTGGTTGCAGGCAGGAATCTCTCTCAGCCCTATCTTGGAGAGGCTGTCAGGGAGGGAACTTGGAACCTTCTGATGCTCTTCCCAGAGCAGCTCCATCCCCTGAGGGGAATCTCTTACAGTGCTCACACTTCTAGTCTCCCTTTCATATGCAACCAGGGCAGACCCTGCTGAGTTAAGGGGACAAGTCATGCTTGCTACCACAGGACCAGCTTTCCTCTCATGGAACAGAAATCTGTACATATACACTCAGAATTAATTCAACCATCAATCCCAGATCACTAATACTCCTAGCTAATTTGAGTCCTTGCCTTAATAGCCAAATCCAGAAATAATAGCTACCTTTCTTGCAATAGATTCATCACCCCAATTCATACAATATTTTAACAGAACAGCAGCAGCCTACCAGGCAGAGGCTTTAACAGTATAAAAATCAAATCTTTTCCACTTCCCTCATAAACTTTAAAATATAACGTAATCTAACAATGAGATTCCAGATTGTCCTTTTCACAAGGACGCTTTCCTCCCTACACCACCCCTCTCATTGTGCTATTTTTAAAATACCATTCCATTCCATATTTTCCATTCTTACTAATGCCAGACATCCAGACTAAATTACGCATGAGTAGTCCCATGGAAATTAATGGGCCAAGTTAGTCATGATTATCTCGTTAGTTTCAATGGGACTACTCATAAGTAATTTAGTCTGGCTGTCAGTCAATGAGGCTGTTCTTACAAGCAGCCAACACCAGGCTAGCACAGCTAATCCTGGGCTCCGCTGCCCATCGGAACCCGCGGGAGCTGACCGGCTCCTGGCAGCATCTCAGCGGCAAACCGCCAAAGAAGCCCACCTCTAAAACGAGATTAAGGGAGCAAGTGCTCCCTTAACCATGTTTCCCTGGCTGTCTGTCAGTGCCGGCTGCTTTCAGCCAGTGCTGCTGCAACACTGACAATTTGGAGCGCCCTCCCACCAGGCTCCTAAGGATCGTCTGGGTGGAAGGAAAGCTTTGGTCAACCTTCCCGCCGCTCACCCGCTCCTCTGCCCGCCCGGTCGTGAGAACAACCTCAATATGTTTTATACCCCAAAGACATCAAGTTATGTGATGTGGAGTTCCTGAAATATGTCATTTGTTAGTGTAAAAGGTTGCTCAAGCGTATTTCAAATGACCTTCTGGAATTCCAGGCCATGGTGTATGTGAGGGAACCAGAATTCAGCTTAACAATATGAGCTGGCTTATATTACATTAGATTTGAGAAGCACACAATATAAGCATCTTTGGTTTCCAAAATGTAATAGCAGGCTTCTTTCTAAACACATTCTCTCCCACTGTGTCCATGAGAAAGGGTAATTTATGTGGCTGTACTTAATATGTTCTTCAAAGGTGCAAACCTGTAAAAACTGGATTAGTATGTTGACTCCTTCAATTAACGTTAATCTAATATCCTGCCCATTTAAATTAGTGTAAACATTGGCCGATAGGGTTAAGGGAAGGGAGTTAAACTGAAAAAGATTTATTTAAGGATTAAGGTAGTAGCTAACCTCGAATTCAATCCAGGAAGTAAACATCCCAGCAAATCTGGTTGCGAGAAACAACAGAGCACAGCAAACATTAGTTGCCGAAAACAATAAGGCCAAAGTGCAGTTGTTAAGAGAGGCAGAAAACTATTATTACAGAAATTGAGGGTTAATGCTATTTCTTCTGCCATGGCAACCTCTCCTCTCAAAACCTGCGAGATTGACCTGGGTCCTTTCTTTACAATGCTGAGTATTCAACAACATCTATCAGTAGAAGAGAAAAAGCAAGTTTTAACCACATTGGTTTGAAACAAGACCACAGTGATGTAAGTTAATATAAATAAGATCAATGCACGTTTTGGAGAAAGCGAATAGAGAACTGCTACTTGTTCTTTCTAACAATGAAAAAATGTAATGGATACTGGGTGAAACTGAGAAAGGATTTTTCTTTCCTTTAAAACATATTCTCAATTTCATTAAGTATCCTTGCATGTACTTTTCTCTAATTACACATGATACCGTGTGGATATACTATTCTGAGAGTATTACTATACCATGGGAGAGTATAACTGTGGACACTCCAACATTTCACAGATGAAATCAGAGATGTGTTTTGAGTACTCACACCAAAGATTACTGAGGAATGCCTTGCTATTCTACATTGCTGAAAGCATTTCATTTGCTGTACATTATATTCCGTTACAATGCTCTGGAATAGTTTACAACCTGATCTGGAGAGGAGAGCTGGTCTTGTGGTAGCAAGCATGACTTGTCCCCATAGCTAAGCAGGGTCTGCCCTGGTTGCATATGAATGGGAGACTTGATGTGTGAGCACTGCAAGATATTCCCCTCAGGTGATGAAGCTGCTCTGGGAAGAGCAGAAGGTTTCAAGTTCCCTCCTTGGCTTCTCCAAGATAGGGCTGAGAGAGATTCCTGCCGGCAACCTTGGAGAAGCCGCTGCCAGTCTGTGAAGACAATACTGAGCTAGATAGACCAATGGTCTGACTCAGTATATGGCAGTTTCCTATGTTCCTATCCTATGTATGTTTACTCAGAAGTAAGTCCTATTGTTTTCAGTGGGACCAGGGTGCTTTCCAGATTAAACCCTACAACAGTGTCACTACGGATCTGCAAAGTGTGCTTCCGTACTTCCTATATTGTGACACCGCAGTCCCTGCACTGACAGCAGGGCGCCGTTCACATTTCCAGTGCCTTCTTTCGGATTTTATCTTTGCGTGCATCGCATCGCATCTTTGCATACATGTCCATCGCAAAAAAGTAGCTGTATTTTCCCTTTGTAGGATCGTTTTCATTATGATCCTACCAAGGATCGTTTTCAATATAATCCTGCCAAGAATCATTTTCAATACGATCCTGCCAAGCTGAAGCATTTTACCCCGATGTAGCTGGTAATCTGGAAAGTGCCCTACTCACTAAAGTATGCATAGGTTGCAGCCTTAGTTGGATAATATGTGGCAGGGGTTCCTAAGCTTGAATCCCCTGATACTGTTGGACTACAACTTCCGTCACTCCCAGCCACAATGCCTATTGTGGCTGGGGATGATGGAAGTGTAGTCCAACAGCATCTGGGGACCCAAGGCTGGGAACCCCTTGAGAGATTTTGTGCTGGAGAAGTAGAAGTGTTGTTTTGGTTTTAATGTGAAATGGGCTTGGGCTGTGGCTTGCATGCAAAGGCGCCCTTCCACTAGTTCAGGGGTTCTCAAACTTGGGTTCCAGATGTTGTTGGACTACAACTACTATAATCCCCAGTCATTGTGGCTGGTCATGATGGAATTTGTAGTCCAACAACATCTGGAAACCCAAGCTTGAGAAGCCCTCCACTAGCAGAAAGCCTCTTCTGCTCATGGAAGGGCTGTTTCTGACCTAGAGAGTTATGCGAGAAAAGTGAGCCCAAATCCAAAAAGGTTATTCTTGTGCATGCTCTTGTGCAAAACTTTGCACATGCTCTCTGTCAAGATCTTTGTACGGCTGACTAGACTTTATGTCCTATAGCCTGTATCTCCCTGACCATGTTTATCTTATGTTAACACAACTCCTAATACATTGAGGGACAGCTGTGCAAGAAATCTTCTGTTCGTGCTTGCTCAAGCATTCACGCAACAGCATTAATATATTTTCTCCTTCTGTTCACAGTCCTTTGGATACAAGTCAATGTTCTAAACTTTGTGTTACTTTATTCAGATGAACCATTGTTCATCTGACAAAAATTAAGTTACTTTTCTGTGTCTGGACAGAGCAGAAATCGAGGCGATGTTTAATGCTTACCTGTGTGGCATATTTCTATTGGTTGCTACAAGGTCCGCATTCAAAATTAGTTTCTTCAGAGGAGTGACAGAAAAACCTCTTGACATGGGCACTGTTAAAGAGAGCTGACCTAACCTTACTTGGTTTCTGGCATACTGTGTTTCTAACTCTGACAGGGCAGTCAAAATGAAGCACAAATAACATTCTCTGGATAGGGGCCACTGTCTTCTTCTCAGTGGATAGGTCTATTGACAAGTACTTCACTTCAGTGCCCCCAGAAGACATTTTTAGCATAAATATTCAATTACACTTCAGCTAACACGGATTCATATTGGATTTCAATAAAAGCATTGCCATTTTTTTAAAAAACACAACAACCCTGAAATGAAGGAGGGTGTTTGCAATGGCTAGAAAGTCGTTGGCATGTTATCAAGGTGCACTTGGAAATCTGCTTGTCTTAATTTAGTCTAGCAGAACACACATATTGCTTCTCAGGCATGTGTAAATTCAGATTTTAATCACTTTGGCAGTGCCTCCACAAACCAGATCCCCCAAAGACTCAAATTATCTTACCACTACATTTCAGAACAAAAGAAACTTCTGAATTTCAGTTCTCACATCCTTAAAAGCAAGTAATTCAACGTTGCATTTTCTTGGCTGATGCGGCTCACTAACAAGCTGGCTCTTTGCAGAAGATTTTAGAATTAACAGTTACTGAAATCCATACAGTGTGCCCTAACAATATAATTGGCATTAATTGACATCCTTGTTGGCAGATGCAGAGGAAGAGACCAAAGGCTTGGCTCAGGACCTTGAGACCACTTAGACACAAATAGACCCATTGACTTCAGGACTGTGGTTTTTAAAAGGCCCAGAGGCTCACCTCAGAACTTGGAAGTGGCAGCCCTGATTGGGTTGGGGTGTGGATGCAATCTAATCATCTCCCAAGAGGTCTTCTCTTTTTACCATGCCCCAGCCCCCTTAGAAGTTTCTGCCTGAGCCTTTTAATGGACAGGGACTGAAGGCAGAAATGTGTGGGGATGTTTTTAGTTCTTCTTTGTTTCATCTGTGCAAGGAGATGAGCAGTGGTGCTTTGCTGCAGAGATGCGCAGGGACGGACAGGGACACAGTCCTGGTACTTTTTTCCTGCAGGGTCTCAGAAGGGATGTAAAGCTCTTTGCTTACTAATATGCTGCTCTTGGAATCCCAGCAGTTGGTTGGTTTCAACGGCTAGGGCTATCATGTTGACTGACTATCGGACGATGGTTGATTTTATTACCATTCTTCCTGTCTTCTGATACAAGGAGTATCCTCCATCCTTTGTGGTTAGCAATCCAGACTGCTCTTCTGGGTGACTAACCACATGAGATTCAAGCTCTGTAGGATTAGGAAACTGTCCTTGTCTTTCTGTAATAGAACCCACCCCCAAAAAATTATTGAGCCATTTCTCATGATCTGTGAGAAAGGGCTTGAAGGGGCAGGGGAGGAAGTCTCAAAAAGCTTACCTCCCCCACAGATGATCCTTGCTGTTGGTCTGGATACAGAGATTGCACAGCTGCCTCCTTGGGCAGTGCGGACGGTCATGGGCTGGGACATGTCACCCTGGCCTTCAGAACTCCCATAATGCACCACACAAATGAAGTGCATTATGGGGATTTCCCCGACGCCAGCCAGGAGCCCTGCAGTTTTGCCTGCATGTAAGAACAACCTCATTGTATCTCAGAGAGAGAGAGAGAGAGAGATGGCTCTTGGCATCGGTGTGGCTATGGGAAATGGCTGTCAGGGTGGGTATGGCTTGTCATGGAGAGCATCTGTACTTCTGAATTTGCAACTACGCCATTGGAGATGAGCAAGATTGTAATATTTTATTTAAATAATGTAAGTGTTTCTCTCTAGGATTGACCACAACCTCAGCAGAGACACTTTGGTTCAGAAGATAAGGTCCTTCCCAGCATGTACTCTGATGTCTCCCAAGAAAATGATCTCACTGTTCCCCTGCAAACAGTTTATTATCTCATCACAAATCTGTTGGGATTTTGCCATGGACATTGTCTCAGTTCTTTGTGTGGGGCCTGCTTGTCGAATGTGTCTATCTACTGGCTTGGGGATGGAGTCACAGTTTTTGTCTGCTTCTCACTTACTGCCTTAGATTCAAACTGAGAGATTCTCCCTCTGTCTGCATAAGAGACTGTTAGTTTGTTTATTGTTTTCTTAGCCTATGTTTTAATTAGTAATAAATATCAAACTCTTGTTTCTCAGTTAAAGTTGTTTCCTATACAATTACATATAGAGGATAAGTAATTTCTTTGCAACAAAATTAAGGATAAGATACAACAAAAACAGGGCCATTGTTTATTTAGCCAGCTGACGGTGCTCAAAGTTCCAGTGAAATCTGAGGACCATGTACAATCTAACATAATGAGGCTCTACACATGATCAGTGTGTAGAGCCGCCCTGGGTGGCCGGATCAGCCGCCACATGACTACTGGCTCCGTCACAGAGCCGGTAGGGGCAGCGGGGATCTGGGGCCACCTGGCCCCTGGAAGTCCCAGGATGCCCCACACGAGTGTGCAGGGCATTCTGGGGAGACGTCCGATGCCGGGAGGCTTGTTTTAGCCTCTCAGTCAGGGGTCTACTCATGATTTGCTGTGGTGCAGAGCTGTGCCGTGTTGACTCACGATCAGCTATGTGGCTCCTGGTGGTTCATACATGTGGGGGGAAACAGACTGGACTCCCTTAGCCCAGCTTCCTCCGTGTGTGTGAATAGCCTCAATTACTTTTATACCATTCCCTTGGTCACAGCTATTCAATTCTAATTTCCGGTGTTTTGAAATCTGGTTTCCCTCTATTTGTCTTATTCCACTATGTCATATCTCATTCATCACTTGTTCCCTAACTTTGTGTAGCCTTAACTGGCCATTCTCTTCCACTCATGTGCCTGATAACATGTTGCTTTCCTTTAGGTAAGCTATGCGTCACCCGTGCTTTCTTATGCTTCTGTGTCCATGTGGAAATCCTCCCTTGTCCCCTCTGTGTAGCTAGGCCTGTTCAGTTGCTACCTGTCTACCAGTATTGCCACATCTTGAGCTAGGAAATGGCTGTCAGCAATATTGATAGTAAAAGGGGTTCTTGCCTACAACCTTGGAGAAGCCGCTGCCAGTCTGTGAAGCCAATACTGAGCTAAATAGACTAATGGCAACTTCTTATGTTCCTATGAGGGCAAAAGTACAGGTGTGAGCCTATATTCACCTCTGAAGCCTAAAGGTTTGGCTAAGCTAAAGCTTCTCCTTTCCCTAATCCCGAAGTTACACAACTTAACTTCTAACAAGGTGACACCCCCCCCCACACACACAAGATCTCAAATGTACCTCATAATGTGCCCTCTGACTGGCTGGCATTAGGGGGAAGCTTGGTTGGGCACCTACAGATGTCCACACAGTAGCAGGGGCTGCTACTCCTCTTCCCCACTTTTTATTCAGGCCTGTGGCCAATGGGTAACCCTTCGATTTCCTTCTGGTTGGTTGTAGCTGTGTTTGTCTATTTTGAGTGGATTTTTTTTTAATTAACCATTATGATTATGAGTATGAACCCTTAGTTTGTTGTTTTTAATTTGTGGTTCACCACCCTCAGGTCCTCCCAGGACACAGAGAGATATCAGGGCAGCCCAAGGTGTTCTGGTGCATGAGGTGAGGCACCTTATGCTGGCCCGATGGAGGCCAGCTCCTTTTTGAAACTGACCCCTAGTTGCAAGCATTGAAAGTGGTATGAGGGGTGGGGGAGGGAGGCAAGTTGCCAACAGCATCCCCTTCTCTCCTTATACTTCTTGCAAACTGTCTATGGAAGAGCCTTGTGAGACTTGATGGGAGACTTGATGCGTGAGCACTATAAGAGATTTCTGTCAGGGGATGGAGCTGCTTTGGGAAGAGCAAAAGGTTCCATGTTCCCTCCCTGGCATCTCCAAGATAGGGCTGAGAGAGATTCCTGCCTGCAACCTCGGAGAAGCCGCTGACAGTCTATGTAGACAATAATGAGCTAGATGGACCTATGATCTGACTCAGTATCTGGCAGCTTCCTATGTTCCTATGAGCATCTAGTTTGCACGCAGAAGGTCCCAGGTTCAGTCCCTGGCAACTCCAGGTAGAACTGGGAAATAGCTATCTGAAATTTTGGAGCGCCACAGCTCATCAGTGTTGACAATCTTGAGATAGATGGACCAATGGACTGACTTGGTTTGACAACTTCCTCTGTAGTCTATGAAGGCCTTAGCAAGTGGATTGATGGATGCCTTAAGGCAGGGGTCTCAGATTGCAGCCCTCCAGCTGTCATTGGTCTACAACTACCATCATCCCTAGTCATATGGGCCAGTAGTTAGGGATGTTGGGAGTTGTAGGCCAATATCTGCAGGAGGGCCACTGTCTGAGACCCCTGCCTTAAAGGGAGGCACAAAGGGGCCTCCATTTAGAGGAACAGGCCTGCTGAGATGCAGCACATTGTCACTATGACTGTGGAGCACCAACTGCAGAGATTCTGTTGCAGACCCTCTGATAGAAGTGTACAAACTACACTCGCTTATTATGAGAGGCCTCACTGTATGCTTCCATCTTGTGCAGAACTGGAGCCATCAAAGCCCAGAGTCACGGTTCTTGCTCATCTGAGTTTCACAAGGGAGACTCTTGGCAAATGTTTCTCTTTTTTTTTTCCAAATTACATTTCTTTTTAAACAGCATAACAAATTGCCCAGCCATGTATTTGATTCTTAAAAAAACAAAACATGCCTCGCTAAACCGACTCTTAAACCTAATGAATTATATGAAGTCATCCAGTTTAAGAGACTCCCTCAAAGAGGTAATTTAATTCAAATAAGGGTTATATACTACCCATTTTGGCGGCTAAAAACATTTATAGAGTGACTAGCAGTACCATTCCATTGCCTTAGGTTATTCTATAGACCAAAAAGCACCCAAAGAGGTAGCAAAAGTACACTGCGGTCAGGCGAGAAATGTGGGGTATAAGTGGATGTGAGCTTCTTTATAGCTCAACAATACTGATTAAAAAGGGAACAGGGATGTAAAAAAAAAGTTGTAGGAAGGGGTGACTCATGTTTCTTAAGAGCCCTCATAATGAGAAAACAGCTGCCACAAATTTGCTTAAGCTTTTGGGCCCTCTGAGCTCAGCTCACTGATTGCTCATTCCAGGACTGTCTCTGTATGCTACATTCTGCAAAAGTGCAGGGAAAATACAGGCTGTGATATTCTGCTTTCTGAGAGTCCATCTCAGCTTTTCTTTTTTAAAAAAATTAAGTCATCAGGATTCCTGATCAGGCAAGAGAGAGCCCTCTGTAATACAGTCAAACACAGGGGGATTGCAGTGCCTGTATTGAACGAGGGGATATTGGGCAAGTACGGTTTCATCTCCACCCCTTCACGCATTCAAATGATGCCTGTGATTGGTTACTGAAAAAGAATCAAGATCCAAGATGTTGTGCCCACACAAAAGATAGTGACAAGCCTGGCTGGTGCAGCAACCCCTAATGCATAATTCTTTATGGGTTAATGCATAATCCTTTGTGGGATATGGCCAGCATATCCCTAGGATGCTGGGGTATTGTCTTCCTGGCAAAGCCCTGTCTGCCCAGGATGGTTGCAAGTTGTTGCTTTCTGCACCAGTTGTAGCTTCAAAACAGCCATCAAGGGTCACCCATATAAAGCATATTACAGAAGTCTATCCTCCAGACGGGGGCATAGCTAGGTTGGAAGTAGCTCTGGATCAAGATTTAAGGATAGGCACCCCATGCCTGCCTCCTCCCAGCTGCCTACACTTCCTAATGGGCCTGTTTCCACTAGGGATGTGCGAACTGGTTCAAATTTGAACCAGTTCAAATTCAAACCAGGGTGGTTCAAAGGTTCAGATTCAAACCAAACCAGCCATCAGGTTTGAGCTGCAAGTTTGAATTCGAACCAAACAGGAGGTGGTTTGATTCAACCCGGTTCAAAAGTGGGTGGGGTGGTAGCTGGCACCCATGGGTACCTACCACCCAAACCCCAAAGCAATCGGACATGCGTACAATTTTTTATGAATTTTTTTCTCATAGGGTATAATGGGACTCGAACCAGCCCATTTTTCCCTATTGTGGAGCACCCATGGGTGCCAACAACCACCCAAAAACCCAAATTCAATTTTTGAAGTTTACATGTCTTTAAGGATAGCAGATGAGAGTGGATTCATGAAAATCTACTCATTGTCATTGAAAAATCAAGTGCCACTTGACGAAGACTAGCCATGGTGGGCCTCTCTTGGGAGGGAATTCCAGAGCCTAGGCGTACCTGCATAAAGGTGCTCAACTATACGGATGACAAATATTGGCAGGAAACATGAGAGCACCCTCTGCTGATCTTAACAAGTGGACAGGCTCATACCAGAGGTATGTAGGGCTTTACCAGAGGTATGTAGGCCAAGCTATGTATGGCTTTAAAGGTCAAAACCTGCATTTTGAATTATGTCTGAAAATGTACTGGTAACCAGTGAAGATGCTGAAACAGTCAGATCACATGTTCCTGATAGCCAACACCAATCAGCAACTGGGCCAGTTTAAGCTTTCAAACACTTTTCAAAGGCAGTCCCATGTAGAGGGCATCACTGCAATCCAAATTTGATGTCACCAAGGCATATGATCACGATAGCCCAGTCTGGCCTATCTAGGAACAGGCATAGATGGAACACTAATGGAAGATGGGTAAAGGCACTTCTAGCCATGGTAGAAATTTGAGCATCTAGGCTGAATGCAGGTCGAGAAGTGCCTCCAAATTATGGGCCTTCAATGGAGTGCTGCTCCATCCAGCACCAGCTGAAACCCTACAGTATATAATTGGAATCTGGCAACACTTCTTAGATATTTCTGGGATTTGCCAGCAACTCTAGTCTGTAGTTCATTTAAAAAAAAAAAAATGTAGGGACTAAGTTGCGACATGAATCACTCAAGCGAATAAGCATGAAGAAAGGAAGTAACAGCTCCTGTGAAAAAATAATAATTGCAAGTCTACCTTGACTTTAATCAGTGAATATGTAAGAGTAAGCAGATGTTCTTTGCCTGCTTATTTCCCCATGGAGTAAGCATGCAGGGAATGGAGAGACCCCTGCCTCGACTCCCACACCCCTTTTATTCATTGGCAAGTGAGGCTGAGGTCTTACAGACCTGTAACCAATGACTATTTCACTCTTCCTGCTTGCAGCAAAAGAGGAGGACAGACAAACCTCTCGGGGCTAATTCTGGGTAGAGGAGATAACACGGCCTGCGTCTGAGGGCCACTTCAAATTGCCTTTTGGAAGGGCGGTATAAATTTTTAAATAATAAATAACAAATAAATAAATATTAAGCATTACCCACATGGAGAGCACTCCTATGTTTGAAAAGGGATTGTAACTATGAATAATTACATGTGAGGATTCCACATGCTTGTTTCATTCCTGTGGGCATGTTCTGAGAGGCCACCATCAAAGAACCCCCAAAGGACAAGTGCGAGTTATGTTAGTTAAATGGATGGTTAAGAACCTAAGAAGAGCCTTGCTGGAGTAGACCCTGGGTCCATCTGGTGGTACATCTATATTAGTGTTCTGTATCTACCAGAAACACATCGGATGCTTCTGGGAAGCTCACAAGCTGGGATTAAAGGCAACAGGCCTCCGGCATTTGTCTTCCTGTTATGGGTATCCAGATGAAAGCTGCCTCCAAACATGGACACTATCATAACTACTGATGGACCTCTCATCCATGAATGTAATCCCCTTTTACAGACTTCTAAACTAGTGGCCACCATTGCCACATTTTGGGGCAGCAAATTCCAAAACTTCATTAGAAGCTTGTTCATATGATCAGGAATGAAATAGGACAAGTGTCCTACCCAGGTTCAGGAGCTGTGTGTGCTCCTGATATTTAGTCATGTGTCAGCAAAAGCCTAAGTTGGAGATGAAGGAAGTGATTGTGTGCAAGGCTCATGCTGGGTACCATGACAGCTTTTCCGCCTACCTCATTGTCCCTGGGTAGAAGGACAGAGCCATTGTGCAGAGTGTGAGCCTCACACATGATCACTTTCCCTGCCTCCTACCTAAATTTTTGCTGACAGGTGGGTGGGGGGCAAATGCCCACCAGACAAGTAGTTTACCCCCCTCAGTTCTTTTCCAGAAATCTAATAGCTCGCCCAGCCATAAACATACATTGCTTTTTCTGTGCCCTTCTCAATTTGCTTTACTGGTGCCACCACTGCTCATAGATGACCAAAGATCAGGAGTGTACACAGCTCCTGAACCTGGGTAGGATGCTTGTCCTACCCAGTTACAGATCATGTGAACAAGCCTTATGTAATAAGATGTGTTTTCCTTGGTTTGATTTCTTGGGTTGGAAACAATCGAAGCTCCATGGTGCAAGTGCCTGTGTGCTATTTTGATGAGTTCTGCAACTCCTCTGTTGCGTAACCCTGCTGGGGCTCACTTTCCAGTGTGCCCTGGCAGGTCACCAACATCAACATATCACTGCCTTTTATATCAGCTAACAACAACAACAACAACAACAACGAATATTGTTTGTTTTTTAGATTTGTAGACTTCCCCAAACTTCTGCCTCTGGTAGGTTTACAACAACATAAAACAGATTAAATATGATCACCTTAAAACAATTTAACACCACAATCCAATTAAAAAGCTTGTTAAAATAAATATTTATTATAGCAGTTAAAATAAATGTTGTAGTAGTTAAGAACATTTATGTACCACTTTTCAACAAAAATGTTCTCCAAGAGGTTTATACAGCAAAAGAAATAAAATTATGATTTCTGTCACCACAGGACTCACAATCTAGAGTAAAAAGACACAAAGCAGACATCAACACATGACTACTGGAAAAGACAGTGAGGTCATTCACACAATCAAAAACTGTTTTCTACCCAGGTTTGGTTGCTGTGTGTGCTCCCGGTTTTCGGTTGTGAGGAAGCAAAGTAAGAGTAAAACCTGGGTAGAAGTGACTGTGTGGAAGCAAGGTAGGAGGAAACCTGGGTAGTTTTTCCTCTTACCTTGCTTCCACACATCACTTCTACCCAGGTTTTCCTCTTAACTTGCTTCTACACAACTGAAAATCAGGAGCACACACAGTTCCCAAACCTGGGTAGAACACAGTTTTTGATTGTGTGAATGACCTCAGTTGTTGACATACAGACTAAGTTATTCAATAATACTACTCAGGAGTTATTCTGAAAGACTACTAAATTTCAAGAGGACTTCCTCTAATAAATTTAGTCAAGATGTGAGCCCCTCTTCTGGGATAAAATAGGGACAATAGTCTGCCCCCTGCTAAATATAAGAGAACTGCCACTTGAGAGCTTGAGGGAGAGGAGAGCTGGTCTTGTGGTAGCAAGCATGACTTGTCCCCTTAGCTAAGCAGGGTCTGCCCTGGTTGCATATGAAAGGGAGACTAGAAGTGTGAGCACTGTAACATATCCACCTCAGGGGATGGAGCCGCTCTGGGAAGAGCATCAGAAGATTCCAAGTTCCCTCCCTGACAGAATCTCCAAGATAGGGCTGAGAGAGATTCCTTCCTGCAACCTTGGAGAAGCTGCTGCCAGTCTGTGCAGACAATACTGAGCTAGATAGACCAATGGTCTGACTCAGTGTATGGCAGCTTCCTATGTTCCTGTTTTCCTATGAGAGATGCCTCTTTGCCCTGTTAGCACATCCCCTTTGTGAAGTGACGGTAAGGCAATACTCTCAGCTAAGAGAGCCACTCCATCATCATTTCCTCTCTGCCTTTCAATCAACCAAGTAGGGATGTGCATAAAACCGGTTCTCCCGGTTCGGTTCGGGTCCGAACCGGGTCCGGACCGGACCGGGGAGGTTCGGTTTTGGTTTTGCCGGACCACCCCCCGGTCCGGTTCGGTTTTGAACTGGTTCGGATCACAAAAAGTGGCTGGTTTTGAAGGGGACATTGTGTTCTACCTGCCACCCAAATTTCAAGTCGATTGGACCTTCCTCTGATTTTTTACAATTTTTTTAAAAAAAATTAATTCTTGCCCATAACTCACAATGTGGAGCCCTTAGGGGCAAAAAAGCTGGGGTGGGTGGTAGCCACCCATGGGTGTCCTCCACCCCAAAAATCCCAAGGCAATTGGTTGCTCCTAGTATTATTGGTGAATTTTTGAAGAAAATTTTTTTTCCATTGGCTAGAATGGGGGTTTGGGGCTGCCCCAGACCCGCCTCTGTGGGGTGGCAGCACCCCCAAAGTGGGTCCGGGGCCATGGCAAAAATGCCCTCAGTCCCTCCCTGCAATCCCCATAGAGATAGGAGTGATGGTTCTGTTGTTTTTATGAGGTGTTCTGAGTGTAGATTCTATGATAGCTAATGAGATTTCCAATGAGACACCATGAATCCACTCTCATTTGCTATCACAGAATCCACACTCACTCAGAACACCTCAGAAAAACAACAGAACCATCACTCCTATCTCTACGGGGATTGCTGGGAGGGACTGAGGGCATTTTTGCCATGGCCCCGGACCCACTTTGGCGGTGCTGCCACCCCACAGAGGTGGGTCTGGGGCAGCCCCAAACCCCCATTCTAGCCAATGGAAAAAAAATTTTCTTCAAAAATTCACCAATAATACTAGGAGCAACCCAACAATTGCCACCCCATCTTTTTGGCCCCTCTCTCTGGGCGCCCTAACACGTAACACCTAGTCAGTCCATCTTAATGCCTACCTACTACCACCACTCCTATCCAAGCAAGTAAGAGGAGGACACTCAGAGAGACAACACCCACTCTCTGATCTAACAAAAAGGCCACTGCTGTGCTGCCTGCCAGCACAGCAGCAGCAGCGGAGCAGCACACTAAGCACAAGAGCAGCACACACAGAGAAGAAGCAGGAGGCAGAGCAGCAGAGCAGCAGACCTGCCGCTCTGCATGATGGGTGATGTGACACCCAAAGAAACCACCGCCTCACTCAGTGCCTGCCACTGACTAGGCCCGACAGACAGAAGCCAGCCAACCTGCTCTGCTCTGCTCTGCTGCTCCCCATGGATGATGCACACACACCCTACATCTGCATCCAAATTACCAGACCAGACCAAGTGCGCAGAGTCAGCACAGGCCAGCAGCCACCAGCCCAGCAACAGCAACAGCTACTACTGCTACCACCACAACCAGTGTTGCCGCTACAATAACATTCCCAGTCCAGTCACGCGTGCCACAGCCTGAGCCTAGCACACAGCCAACAGCTGCTGCCAGCCAGTGCCTGGCAAGCCCAGCCAACATGAGGAGGAGAGAGCTAAGTAGACGGCGCACGAACATCACCAACCCATCACGACGGCGCAACTGCAAGGGGAGAGGGCACAATTACAGGCAGGAGGAGGAGGAGGAGGAGGAGGCGAGGCAATCCTAGCACAGATTTGAAAGTTTAAAATCCACCAGGACATCTTCTAGAATCTAGACTTCTGTTTTTTCTACCACCAGCTGTAGTGTCTAGTTAGTCAGTGTGCTGTGCAGCTGAGCTGAGCTGAGCTGAGCTGCGTGTGAGGAAGGGTGATTGTAGCTAGTTCTTTAGTTTCAGCAGACTGAGCATTGAGCATGGGCAGTGGCCTTGGGAAGCAACACAATTACACGACACTCACCTGCTGCTGCTGGTTCTAGAAGTTGCCTCTTCTCGTCTTTTCACCTCTTCGTGTGTGTGTGTGTGTGTGTGCAGTGAGTGCATGCCTTTTGCCTTGCTGGAAAGAAATGCTTCTCTGGTCCACCACCACATATCTGCTCAAGGACACAGAGGCCCAAGGCAGAGGTGGTGGCACCAGTGTGAGTGCATGTGTGCTGGTGGTGTTTGCCACCACAGGTGTTTTGTGTGTGTATGTGTGCGCTGCTAGCTAGGAGGGGGGAGGGAGGCAGGGAGGGAGGCAGGGGGGAGGAAAGGGGAGGGGGAGAGGGATGTAGAGGGGATTGAAGGGGGGAGGGTCCGGCTCAGAGTTGGTCAGCCACATATTTGTGCACACACGTGCTCACGTGTGTGCTTCAGTGGGAGAGACCAGACTCTCATCATCTGCCAGACCGGGGTTGGGGGCAGGTGAGGCGGTGGTGGGCTGGAAGGGAGGGAGGATGGAAGGTGGTGAAGAGGAAGGGGAGAGGATGAGAGGGGAAGGATGGAGGGAGGCATGGGGGGGGAGGAAAAAAAACATGTAGACAGACACACACCACACTACACACAGAAAGCATCCACACACAGAGACAGTGCTAGGCATCCATTCACACAGACAGACAGACAGACAGACACACAACAGGAAGAGACAGACTGCGCCTGCACCACACACACACACACACACAGACCCAATTCCCCCCCTGCACAGTTATCAATCAATATGTTGTGTTGGCAGCCAGTTCATTGCTATTCTGATGGTTTTGGGGTTTTTGCCATCAGCCAACATCAACAGTGACCACAATCAAGATGAACATAAGATGATAATAATTCATTCGTTTCATTTGAAAAAATCACCCAATCATTTTCTCCATGTAAACCAAGCCCCCCACACATGATTTCTGGTAACATTTTCAATAAAATCAATTCATTTGGCATTCATCATTTTGTTCTCCCTCTGTCACCTTTTTTTCTTTCTTTTGCATAATTTTGAGGCTTGATTTTGACATGGGGTTTTTAAAGAAAAAATTATTTACATGTTTATTTACATACAGTATTTACATATCTACACTGCATTTTAGAACGTATACCCGCCGCTGCCGCTAAGTCTAGTACTCCGTGGGCTGTGCTACTTTGGGGGGTGTGCCGTGCCCACGCCAGGTCCCCAAATGCTGACAGGTGGATAGATAAAGGGCCTGTGCTGGTCAGCATTGGGTTTCTTTTTAGGTGGGCGTGGGCATTGTAAACATCTGGCCAGTCGCAGCACTACAACTACTACTACAACTGCATCTCTGTGTGGGCACACTACACGCTGCGACTGGCTGGCACGGCTCAGCATCTGTCACGTCAGCTCAGCTAGAGGTGGAAGGGGGGAGGGTAGGGATAAGCACAGAGGTCGAGCCAGGCAGGTGACCAACCATGGGGCAACCCACGGTAATCACTCACCCGGCTCAAACTCCAGCTTGGGGTAGCCCAACAGGGGGAGGTTCACCTTAAGGAAGACCAGCTGCTCCACCAGACCAGGGTCCAAGCGGGAGCGAGAGGGTGTCACCACGTCCCCGGCACGTGAAAACACCCGCTCGCTCTGGACACTGGTTGGGGGGCAGGAGAGGAGGCGCACAGCCACCACCGCCAGGTCCGGCCAGACTTGGCGGCGGCTCGCCCAGAACTGTGCGCAGTCCATGCCGTCTCCCTCCACAGGCTCCTCCAAGTACTGCGCAACGCATTGCTCAGCACTGGAGGGGGGCCTGGCAGGTCGAGCCTCCCGCATACCAGGCATGGCGCCATAGCAGAACCGCTGAAACCACTGGGCGGATCTCGAGTCGGTAGCAAATGGCTGCTGCGATGGCGCCGCCTGGGATGCCGCGCTGCTGGACTGGGAAGAGGGAGGGGAAGGGGAAGCTGATGCCGGCTGGCCGCCCATGCTGCTGCTGGGTGCAGGTTGGGCCGCGAGGGCTGCCCCCGCACCACTACCAACACCCTGGTCTCTGCGGGCCCTAGCGGCCTCCTCCTCCCTAACCTTCTCGACCAGGATGCCCTTCCACCTGGGCAAGTCGTCGGCACTCACGGCATTGCCCTTGAGGGCTGGGTGACAGAGACAAGCGAGGACATACTCCTCCCTGTCTCCCAGCACATCAACGAGCCGCTTGTCAACCCCAGACCTCAGCCTCCCAGCCAGAGCACGACCCTCTGGCGTGGTCAGAGAGATATGGAGTCCACCCATCAGCTTCTCGAGACCAACAGCTGTGGGCAGCGCCTGGCTCAAGGGAGTGGTGTCGCCACACAAGCCCTTCGTGGCAAGCTGGAAGGGCTCGAGTGCCGACACCGCCTCGGACATCTGCTTCCACTCTGCATTCGAGAAGTCGCAGACATCCAAGGACTCGTCCCTCGCCAGGGCGACAAGGGCTCTCTCCTGCTCCAACAGGCGCTGGAACAGGAGGAAGGTGGAGTTCCACCGCGTCTCCACATCCGTAGGGATGAGATGGCGAGGAAGGCCAAGGTCATCCTGCTTCTGGCGAAGCAGTCTCCTGGACTTCTCGCTGCGGTGGAAGTGGGCGGCCAGCTTGCGGGACTTATCCACAAGCGTGGCCGTGGCAGCAACAGCAGCTGGGATGGGGCGGGCCCCCTTCTCCTGGGACGCCTTCAGCTCCTTAAGGCCAAGGGCATCCCTGACGGTCAGATGGAGCGTGTGTGCCATACACCGTATGTTCACACAGTCCATGACTGTCTCGACAGCGGCGGTAACGTTGGCTCCATTGTCGGTGACAATGAAGCCGCGGGAGAGGTGTGGACACCCGCCAATCCACTCCTCTATCTGGCGGTCGAGTACGGCCGCCACCTCCTCCGCGGTGTGCCTCGTGTCCATCGTCTCCACGTGCAGGACGGCCCACCTGTGCTGTAGTGCAGCGGGAGCCGCGCCGGACCCGGAAGCATCGCCCGCGGAGGTCCCCTCACTCTCCGGTCCCCACCAGTGGGCAGTGAGGGCCAGGAAAGAAGCGTGCATCCCACTGACACTGGTCCAGAGGTCAGTCGTGAAATGCATGCTTGTCCCGGCCGGAGCTGCACGCAGCTCGGCCGACACGAGCTCCCTACACCGGCGGTACAGGGAGGGGACCACGTTCCGGCTGAACGTGGTCCTTGAGGGGATGACATATTCGGGAGCCAGGTATTGGAGAATCCGGCGGAAGCCGTTGTTCTCGACCACCTGAAACAGCTGGTCATCGGTGGAAATCATCTCCCCTATGAGGCGGGTGAGGGGATGATGGTCCACGCAAACAATACGCTGGCTGCCCGAGGACTGCGTCCACCGCTGGACGGGCAGTGTAGCCTGCCTGCTGGCTGGCACACTGCCGCTGCCCGCCCTAGTGGCAGATGCACAAGGCGCACTAGCGCTGCCAGCCTGTCCCCTGAGACCTGGGTGGTGACGCTCTAGGTGTCTCCACATAGGCGTCGTACCCAGGTGCGCAGGGTCCCTTCCACGGCTGACAAGCATCCTGCAGTGGACACAGCGGGCGTGGAATGGGTCATCTTGAGGGACCTCAAAATGCACCCATGCACCACTGCCCTTGGCCTCCTGCGCCCTGGGCGCCGTCCTAGGCCGTTTCTCGCAGGGTGGCTGCAGTCCTGGGGGGGGGGCGGCCGCCACTGCCTGCCCACTGCTGCCACCCAACCCGCCCCTTCCGCCCTCCACAGCGGAGGAAGGGCCCGGCTGAACTGGCATCGGAGAGGCAGGCCTCTCCTCCACCACCTCGCCAGACCGCTCCCCACCAGAGTGTCGGGCTTCACGAGGGGGGGCCCCACTGAGCGGCGAAAGGATAGGGGGAAGGGGCCCCAGAGGGAGGGAGAACCTGGCTGCATCGCTGCCAGCCGCACGGTCCTCACCGCCCTCTACCTGCTCTTCCAACTCCACAGTCTCCTCCACCTCAACAACTGGCGGTAGCTCAGCAGCACCTGGTGCCGCCGGCGAGGAGGGACCCGCCACAGCCCTAACGGTGCCTCTGCCTCTGCCGCGATTGGCGGCAGCAGGCGTGGGGAACTGAATCCTGCGCACCAAAGATGGGGCCGGAGCAAAGAATTCTCCAATGGGGAGAACTGGGGTGTCCTCAGGCTCCCCGCGTCCTCTCCCTCCCCGTGCCGCAGGCGCACCCCGCACCTGGCCTCTCCCACCTCTGCCTGCCAGCCTTGAGCGAGCCCTGCCTGCCACACGGCGCTCAGACATGCTGCTAGGTCAGAAGGAGGGAGACTTTAGGAGGAAGGCCAGACAGGGTCAAAAAAATAAATTGGAGGGGCTTAGGGGCCAAAAAAAAGGCAGCTGATTTGGAGGCGGCGGGGGGGAAGTTTGTTTTCAAAAAAGGAAGCCAATTGGGGGGAAAGGAAGACTTTTTGATATGGGGGGGGGAAGCCAATCGAAGTGAGGGGGAGGGTGTCCTTTTTGAATTTGGGAGTCAACCACCAAGCCAATTGGGGAGATGGGTCTGAGAGGGTTTTTTTTAGAAAAATAGGGGGTTAAAGGGTGGAACCCCGGTGTGGGAGGGTGGCACGGGCAGTTGGGTGGAGTAGTTGTGGTGTGGGTGGCAAGTTTTTAACTTTTTTTGGGGGGGAGAGTGGATGGGGGGAGGGCACAGCACCTACCGGGGGTGGGGGAGGGGCGCAGTCAACGCTTGGGAACCTGCAGATCAAAGGAGGAAACCCTTATTTAGTGAACTGGAACACAAAGTGTGGGTTCTGGGGGGTGGTTCTCAAGTAATGCTCCTGTGGGGGGAGCATCAAACTCAATGCAGCCTATTTAGTGACTCTAAATTGCACACAACCAAAACCAGAACCCAGTCACACCAACACAGAGGTCGAACCCACCCACTCTGTGACTCTGCCTGCCCAATGCCATGGCAAGCAAGCAGCAGCAAACACTTGATGGCAGCCTCATGGATTGAACATCATGATCATCATCATACGTGTGTATTGGCCCAGCATGTAGTGGCAGCATCAGAGCCCAGCCAGGACCCCACTCAGACTGCCCCAGAGGCAAGGAAGCACTCTGGCATGGCATGGGCCCAGCATGTAGTGGCAGCATCTCATCAGAACCCTGGACCCCACTCAGACTGCCCCAGAGGCAAGGAAGCACTCTGGAAGGCACCTGTTCAAAAACCACCTGCAAGACGCATGCAATGCAACGCAACACACAGCAGCAATTTCTTTATTGGGCATGGGCATGAAGACACAAGTTTTACAACAGTACATCTCCTCTCCAAGGTTCCCTCCCTCCTCCCCACACCCAAATGCATTTCAGAATAGGGGTGTCCCTATTTAAAACCGCCAGCTAGGGAGAGAAAGGGGCAACAAAAGGTGCACAATCGCACACGCACTAACCCCTCTTCTTCCGGTCCTTCTCCTGCCGCTCA
Source organism: Hemicordylus capensis (assembly GCF_027244095.1). Taxonomy (NCBI): domain Eukaryota; kingdom Metazoa; phylum Chordata; class Lepidosauria; order Squamata; family Cordylidae; genus Hemicordylus; species Hemicordylus capensis. Next base: position 422,953,060 of record NC_069657.1, read on the forward strand.
CTGCTGGTCACGGATTCGCCGCCGCCAGCCAGCCACCCTGGGCTGAGACACAGCAGGGCGGCCGCACGAGGCACACAGGCAACCGGGGTAGTTCAACAACGATGGAGGGGCAGAAGTGAGGAGACAACACTATTTGTGTCGCTCAACTCACCCCCAAGCAGAGACAAAATCAACCAAAAACTATAAAAAGAAAAAAAAAAACGATGGCAGCCGCCAGGTGGGTAGGCTACTGTGTGCGGCTGCAGCTGTGGGAGAGGAGGTGGAAAGTGAAGGGGAGCAGAGAGAGAAAAGACTAAGAGAGAGAGAAAAACGAGGGGGGGCAGGGACAAAGAGAAAGAGAGGAGAGAGAGAGAAAAGAAAGAGAGAGAGGAGAAAGAGAGATGATAGAGAGAAAGAGGAGAGAGGAGGAGCGCAGCGCAGCAGGGAGGGGGGATTCAGGTGTGGGGGGAGGACACAGCAGTAGCAGCGGTCCAAAGAGGTGGGGGGAGCAGAGAGGGTGTGTGTGGTTGGGGGCTAGTGTGTGGCAGGGGGCCTGGGGTAAGTGGAGAGAGTCAGGGGCAAGGAGAAAAAGAGGTGGGGTGGGGGGAGCAGAGAGGGTGTGTGTGGTTGGGGGCTAGTGTGTGGCAGGGGGCCTGGGGTAAGTGGAGAGAGTCGGGGGCAAGGAGAAAAAGAGGTGGGGTGGGGGGAGCAGAGAGGGTGTGTGTGGTTGGGGGCTAGTGTGTGGCAGGGGGCCTGGGGTAAGTGGAGAGAGTCGGGGGCAAGGAGAAAAAGAGGTGGGGTGGGGGGAGCAGAGAGGGTGTGTGTGGTTGGGGGCTAGTGTGTGGCAGGGGGCCTGGGGTAAGTGGAGAGAGTCGGGGGCAAGGAGAAAAAGAGGTGGGGTGGGGGGAGCAGAGAGAGTGTGTGTGGTTGGGGGCTAGTGTGTGGCAGGGGGCCTGGGGTAAGTGGAGAGAGTCGGGGGCAAGGAGAAAAAGAGGTGGGGTGGGGGGAGCAGAGAGGGTGTGTGTGGTTGGGGGCTAGTGTGTGGCAGGGGGCCTGGGGTAAGTGGAGAGAGTCAGGGGCAAGGAGAAAAAAGGGTTGCGGTGGGGGGAGCAGAGAGGGTGTGTGTGGTTGGGAGCTAGTGTGTGGCAGAGGGGTGTTGGGGGGAAGGGGAGGGGGCAACAACAAACAGCAAAGGAGAAACTGGAACAACTCGGGCAGCAGCAGCGATTAGGCTGGATGGGGTGGTTGGGGGAGGAGCTGGGCCTGGGCTAGGGTCTGGGAGGAGGGAGGGTGGGGGGGCAGGCAGGGGGGGAGGAGGAGGAGGGTAGCAAAATATATAAAGCAATATATATCAAGAGAACACAAGCCAGAAGTTTAAAAAAAAAATGAAAAGAAAGACTCTAACCAGCAGAAAAAACTTGGGGGTGGGGGTGTGGGGAGGGGGAACCAAACACAGACTCTGAGGGGGGCCACTAAGTGAACAGAGACAATGAAACCACAATTGCTGCAAATTAATAATAGCAAATGAATAAGTGGAACCAAGCAAAGAAAACTGGACTCTGTTTGGCAGCAGCAAACTTGGGAGAAGGCTGGATGGGGTGGGGTTGGGGTGGGGTGTGGTTGGACTTGGAGGGGCAAGTTGGGAGCAGGGAACCAAAACTGATTATATGGGACAACAAGAAACAACAACAGAATCCTCTTGGGGGGGAGGGATTCAGGGAACCAACTCGCAGGGCAGCAGCAGTCAGCAGAAACAAACAAAATGGTACAATTTAAGCAAAACCAGCAAGCAATATATAACTGAAACCAATGGAATGCAATGTGAAAATCAAAAAGTTGGACAACAACAAGGCAGGACAAAGAGCAATAATTAATGGAAGAAGATTTAAAGCAATGAGGATGCAGTGGGTGGGAGTGGGGGAGGGGGAGGGTAGGCCCAAAGGATGAGAAGGGAAAGGGGGGGGAGGGGGGGAGAAAAGCAGACAGACAAGGAACAGGGAAAATTGGGGGAAATTAAGAAGAAAGTAAAGTGAAGTAACACACAGTATACAGACAAGAGACAGACAGAGAGAGGAGACACACAGAGAGTCACAAAGGGCAGGTGGACAAAGGATTAGACAGAGCACACACAGAGAGACACAGGACACAGTCAGGACTCACAGAGACACCAGAGCAGCCAGCAAAGGGCAAGCAGGTCTCAGAGATGATCCCACAACTGCAGCCAAGAGAAGTTTCCAGAGAAGAGGCTTGGGTTTATATAGGTTTGAAATTCCCTCCTTTGGGAGCCCCCACCTTTGCACTCCCCCCACGGCCAACAGGGTGCCAGCTCTCAACAGTGCAACAGCCAAGCAGCCTACCAGACCAAAGGACTCATTCTGGCCAATCAAGGATCAATAGCGCAGCCAATACAATGCCTGGAAATAGCATCACAAAATGGATGCAAGGAGGAGCAAAAGTTTCGGGAAGGAGACACAAAATGGAGGACACACTTGGAACTTTAAAGAGACACTGAGACTCAATTTTATTCCCGAACCGGCTCGAATTCGGTCCGGCTCGGTCCCGGAAGGGCCCGATTCGGTCCAGGATCGAGCCGCCGGATCCGGACCGGTTCGGGACGAACCGGTCCGAATCCGGACCGAACCGCACATCCCTACAACCAAGGTAAGGCCCAGCATAAACCTTAGTGGGGACTCCCCCAGGTAGAAGGGGGCCTATGGGTGATGGTTTGCCAAGGGCCCCCTGAAACCTGGAGCTGGCCTCATCAGAAATCGTGGAGTTATCCGCCCTTGGCTTCAGGCTTTGAGGTAAACATTGAGCAAAGCCGCTTTGAAGTCCACTCACGGCATTGAGATATGCAGCCCCTCTACTCTGCTCTCGGTTTGCTTTTGAAACAAGTCCACATGCAGGTTTGTTTTCCTTCTAGTCAATGGGAGGGCAGGGGAGGGAGAGAGCGAGAGCTCCCTGCAGAGATATATCTGCATTTCTGAAGAGAGCATGCCTCTTATCATGCTAATGATTCTATGTCAGTGCTTCTCTCTTTTGCTCCAGCATTTTCAGAAAAAGTAGCTTAAAACCAGCATTTTAAAAATCTGGAAATAACTTGAGATAAGCTAGAATTCACATCACAAAGCCCAGTTTGTGTTTGTGGAGTGGGTCCAAAAATCTCGAAGGGACTTCGAGGTAAGTTTGGCTGGTGTGTGAATGAACACACTCTCTTCTGAAGGAGATTCAAGGCAGAAGCCCTGTGTGTAAAGCCTCCATGTTAATTTCTCTTCAGCAAGGCTTGTTCCTCTGTAAGTTTAATCATTCTAGCTTTAATAATATTTTCCATCAATCTACCCTGGACAAACTAATGGGCTTGTAATTTCCTGGCTCCGCTCCACAACTCTTTTTAAACATTGGTGTTACATTTGCTACTTTCCAATTTGCTGGTAAAGAGGCCCATTTTTGTGACAAATGGCATATTTTTGTTAGCAGTTCACAATTTCACATTTGAATTCTTTAAGAACTCTTGGATGGATGCCATCTGGACTCAGAGACTTAGAAATATTTATTGTTTGTTACAGTTCTAGCAGTATTCCTAAAATTATTTTTCTTTTTGTTTTCCTTCTTGTCAAATTAAATGCATTTTGCCAGAAGTTATGCTTCACTTAAATTTCGTTACTTAAGTACAACTTCTGTTTTTTAAACAAAGCCTTCTTGCCTTTTATAGCTTCCTTGTGTGTGCCTAGTGCATTAACCAGGCTGGTGTTCTCTTCGACTTTACCTTTTATCTGTAATAATGTATTTAATAATTTATTATAATAACTACTACTACTACTACTACTTCTCCATGTTACATAGGAACATAGGAAACTGCCATATACTGAGTCAGACCATTGGTCTATCTAGCTCAGTATTGTCTTCACAGACTGGCAGCGGCTTCTCCAAGGTTTCAGGCAGGAATCTCTCAGCCCTATCTTGGAGAGGCTGTCAGGGAGGGAACTTGGAACCTTCTGCTCTTCCCAGAGTGGCTTCATCCCCTGAGGGGAATATCTTGCAGTGCGCACACATCAAGTCTCCCATTCAGATGCAACCAGGGCAGACCCTGCTTAGCTAAGGGGACAAGTCACGCTTTCTACCACAAGACCAGCTCTCCTCTCCCAGCAACATAAACCCAACATAAACCATGTTATTATGGTTTTAAATAACATCCAAGTGTCTGGAAGAGATTTGACCTTTCTGATTCTCCTTTTCAACTTCATTTCAACTGAACCAGCCCCCTCATTTTTTTTTAGAAGTTTTCTCTATTAAACTGAAATGTGTCCATTTCTGGGCAACTTTACATTTACATAAAACATGTAAAGTGAGTACAACCCTTCCTGTACCCAAGTGCAACTATTGCATTTACCCGAATCCAAGATGAGGTCCCCCCACCTGCTCTTTCCTGTTAAATATGGGTGTGTGTGTGTGTGTTTAAATTTCACTTTCTTTTGGGTAAATACAGGAATAACCTGTATTTGGCCTCTGTCTTTTAAGGCATCATATTAAATTCAGAGCCGGGTGCATATGGTAACGGGGAGGGCTTGTGGAGTGGAGGAAGGGTTGCCAGTAGCCTCCTCTTCTCTCCGAGTGCTTCTTGCAAGCTCTGCAAGGAGTGTGAGGAGAGGTCTTCCTTGCAAAGTGACAAGGTCCTAAAGATCTGCTCCAAGGTGAAGAGCATCTTGCTATCTTGCTGGCTACCCAATAATCCACCACTTGAGGGAAGTGCCTCACCTTGCCTTATGGAAGGGCCACCCCAGCAGCTAGGCAACACTTACATCTCACATCAGGTCTTGGCTCCACTCAAGATAAAGTCAAGTGTCTTTCCTTTTAATCATCTCCATTCATTTACCCAGGCAGTGTTACAGTAGTTGAAGTCATCCATTATCAAAATCATTTCATCTTTAGCTCTGGATCTCAGCAGGCACTACAGGCATGCAGCACTGCTTGTCTGGGAACACGATTCGTGCTCCCAACAGAATCAGCTGCTAATCTGATTCCCCACCTCCACCCCGCATCTCAAGGTTACCATGAGAGTTTTTGTATGAGGGCATTATAGTATGTCCTCAGTTCAAAATTATTTGTGGGGACTGGTATTTTCATCCACAGTGGTTTGGGCAGGGTTCACATAATCACAAGGATCGTGGTTAAAAAGTTAATCAGGATCAGCAAGCCCCACAGAGCTGATTCTGAAAATGCAGAATTTCAAGGCAATCCTCATCAAACCATTCTGGTTAGCCAACATTTAACCAGGATAGAAACCCCAGACTAAATCCTAGTCATCTATCCTGGTTAAGTGCTGATTAACCAGAGCAGTAAAATGCTGATTAGTCAAACTAATGACCAATCAGCCAGGATTGCACTGAAATTCTGGGTTCTCACAATCATCTCTACAGGGCTCGCTATCCTGATTAAATTTTTAACCAGGATCCTTGTGACTGTGTGAACCCAGCCTTTATAGACTATTATGGTCCTCTTAGGTTTTGATTGAACTCTGTGCTCTCTTTGACTATACAGAATACTTCTCATAAACTACCCCTCCTTTTTTTTTTTGGTCTTCCTTTATGGAGAAAATTGTATCCATCTTTTTCTAGGACACATCCTGTACTTCTGGTTGTGAACTACAATCTGAATCAGGGACAATTATCTTAACCCCAGTTAATTACATGCTACTACACAAGAAACTCTGTTCTTACTCTGTAGCTTACTTGGCATAATGGTTACTCCATTATGCTTTGTCAACTTGGGAGGCCAACTTGGGAGGCCAGGAGTCAAATTCCAACTCCTCTGTGAAATTGCTGGATGGCCATGAGCAATTCATTATCTTCCAGGTTTTGTCTTAGGTCATGGTGGTGATGAACATGATAAGGATTACATAAATGGGTGTATGGATATTTCTGCAGGGGACCTGTATTAATAGGACTTGCAAGCTGAGATGTAGCAACCTTGGAGAAGCTGCTGCCAGTCTGTGTAGACAATGAAGCTGTTCTAACGAGCAGCCAAGACCAGGCTAAGGCAGAAAGGCCTGGGCTTGGCTGCCAGTGAGAACTGCCGGGATCCATGCAGATCCTGGCAGTGCGATGGCAGCAAACCCACCTACAGGGGTTTTTAAGATTTTAAAATAATGGCACTGGCTGCCGATATGTTTCCGGGCAAAATACAAAGTGCTAGTTATTATCTATAAAGCTCTCAATGGTTTGAGTCCATGGTACTTAAAAGAGCACCTTCTTTGTCATGAACCCTGCCACCTATTAAGATCACCTGGAGAGGTCCGGTTATGGTTGCCACCAGCTCGTTTGGTGGCAACTTGGGGCTGGCCGGGCCTTCTCTGTGGCTGCCCCGGTGCTTTAGAATATGCTCCCTATCAAAATAAGAGCATCTGCTTATCTATGTGACACACCGGTTTTCCCAGGCTTTTAACTTAAATTAATTTTAAATTGTTTCATTGTTTTTATCCTATGAAATCATTTTAACTTTTTATTCCATAAAATTATTTTAATTGTTTTTACTCTGTTTTATATTTCTCATGTTTTAAATTGTGTATACTGCCTAGAAATGCACATATCAGGTGGTATATAAATATGACAGACGGGCCAATAGATAGATATCTGAGAGCCCATGGGGTGTAGGCAATGCATACTAGGTTTAGCAATAGTTGTTAAATTGCCTATACTTCATATTCTAAAATCCTGGCCCATGACTGCCCATCCTGTCTATGACATGAAAGGAGATCTGATTTATTTATTTATTTATTTGATTATTATTTTTTAAACATCTATTTATTTATTTGCTTTATTTATTTGATTTATATACCACCCATCCAAAAAAGACTCAGGGCGGTTTACATCAAAATAAAAACAATTAAAATCAATTAACAGTTAAAATCAAAACTATAAAAACAGCAAAAAATGAATTTACAGTTAAAACATTTAAACAGTTAAAATCCTGGAAAACCAGGCCAAACACTTACAGCAGTTAAAAACAATTTACAACAAATTAAAAACCCTGGAAGGCCAGGCCAAACAGAAAGGTTTTAAGAACTTGTGGTAGTGAGGATGAATTGTCCCCTTTGCTAAGCAGGGCCTGCCTTAGTTTGCTTTTGTATGAGAGACTACATGTGAGCATAGAACCATAGCTCAATGGAAGGTCATCACTCAATAGTATAGGACCATAGCTCAATGGAAGGCCATCCATTTGAACCATAGCTTAATGGAAGGACCTTAGCGCAATGGAAGGTCATCGCTCAATAGTATAGGACCATAGCTCAATGGAAGGGCAGTTCCTAGGTTCACTCCCTGGCATCTTTAGGTGAGGCTGCTGTCTGTAACCTTGAAGAGCCACTGCTAGTCAGTGTAGACCAGAACTGCTCAACCTCTGCCCTCCTGCAGATGCTGGCCTGCAGTTCCCATAATCCCTGGCTATTGACTGCTGTGGCTGGGGCTTATGGGAGTTGTAGTCCAAAAACAGCTGGAGGGCCAAAGTTAAGAAGCCCTGGTGTAGACAGTACTGAGCTAGATGGACCAAGGGACTGACAGCTGACATAGAAAGGCAGCTTTCTATGTTCCTATGAGAGCAGCTAAGCCATTGGAAGCTAGACCAGCTATGCCACTCTTGGAACATCAGATTAAGTTCAGCTCATGGCTGGCCCACCTGTGAGACCAACTGAGCTGGTTGCCTAATGGAGAGATTGGTAGGGACATCCTCACCCACATCCCACCAACCCAGATTCATCGTTCCTTCTCCTCCCATGCTTCATGGATTTCAAAAGGAAGAGAAGAACTAAGTGGAAGAGGAAGTCTGGAGCAGAGAAGAGGGGTATAAACAACTGTAGATACTCCACACCACTCTCCTTTCCTCCACACGTCCTCTTTTGCTCCATTCCCCACTTTTTAAATCCACAGAATGTGGGGGGAACAGTGGCAAGTCTGGGCTGGCAGGTGGCAGTGAAGGAGGACAAGGTGGCATCTGATGTCACAAGGCATAGCACAAGGGGGGTTAAGGTGGTGTGTAAGGTGTTAGAGAGCTTGGAGGGGAGATAACTGACTTAACCCAGCTGCAATGGAAGTGCACAGGCTGGGAGAGTACTGCTAATTAATATTGTCTGGAGACATGGGGTTAAAGTTCCAAATACAGTAGTTTATTTAGGAAATGCATCAGGGAGATAGATAAGGCCTATGTGCCTTGCTGCTAGCTACATACAGGAAGAAGGGAAGGGAGAAGATGGAAGTTTCCCTCTCTCTCTCCAGGTGAGAGAATGAAACCTGAGACTATCAGTCTAACAAAAGGGGAAGCAGAGTGGAGAAAACGTAGTCAGAGAGGGCATTCCTTTGCTCACTAAATCTACCCCTAGTGCCCCTAGTGGTCAATAGAGTTGTTGATGCTAAGCGTCAATGGGGCTATTCTGACGATCAGCAAAAATCGGGCTAGCCTCTGCTAGCCCGATTTTTGCTGATCGTCAGAACCACTGGGCTTGCAGCCAAGCCCGCTGGTTCTGGAATGGCTAACCCGCTCTGGAACCCCTGGTAAAAAGCAGGTTTGCGGAGTGAGCACTCTGCAAACCTGCTTTTTACAATCGTGAGTAGCCGCGGTGCGCCTTCGTGCCGCGCCTCCTCACAAGTAGACCCCCGGAGGCGAAAAGCTATCTCCCGGCTCCGGGGGTCTCCCCAGTATGCCCTGTGCACTTGCGCAGGGCATATTGGGGCTTGTGGGGGCCGCATGGCCCCCGCTTCCCCACCCCCGCTGGCTCCGTCACGGAGCCAGCAACCATGTGGGCGGCCGATCCGGCTGCCCAGGGATCCCTGCCCGCTCGTCTGTGGGGAGAGCAGGCTTAGCCCGCTCTCTCCACAGTTTCTACAAAAGCGGGTCTCACGAATCATGAGACCCGCCTCAATGTCATCAGGAGCTGCATCTCCAGTATAAGGGGTGAATGGCAGGCAGCACATTGGAGGTGAAGTGTGCAAAGGAGGCTTGTGGTAGCAAGCATGACTTGTCCCTTTTGCTAAGCAGGGCCCATAATGGTTGCATATGAATGGGAAACCACGTGTGAGCACTGTAAGATATTCCCCTTAGGAGATGGAGCCACTGAGAAGAGAATTTGAGGTTCCAAGTTGAGGCTCCCTGGCATCCCTGGCTGAGTGAGATTCCTGCCTGCAGCTTTGGAGAAGCAGCTGCCAGTTAGTGTAGACAATACTGAACTAGATGGACCAATGGTCTGACTCAGTATATGGCAGCTTCCTATGTTCCTACCAGGTGACATTTGGCACACTATTTCAGGCCCTGGGAGGTCCTCGGTTGGCTTTGGATCAGCCAATGGCATCAGCAGAGGAAACAGGTGGGAACACTTTCCTCCTTCTACACCACTAAGCACTGATGTGAAAAGGAAACAGTCATTGAACTCTTCTCCAAGTTTTTATCTGGCAGACTTAATCCCGAATTTCAGCCTTTTCAAGTTCAAATGTAGATCATTTAATAGACACAAATAGTTCAGCAGCCTGCTTGTTTTATGCACAACTACATATTTGGACTTCTAAATACAATTTATCAAAGGAAAATAACTGCAATTGACATTATGCAGTTTCTGAGACAGATGAATGCTACAGGTAAACATTCACTCTCTAGATAATGCAGGAGACAGAGGTCAACACTCATGTGGATTAATAATTTCCAAGCCAGACTAAAAGACTTCCTATTGCCTTTCCATTGTGATTTTTTTTCCTCCTGTAGCTTTTTCTTTTTTCTTTTTTTAAAGAAAACTCCTCTTTGGTAGGTCTGTAATCTAATTGGAAGGGGGAAGAAACTCTCTCTCTTAAGAAGCTTCCCCTTGTGAACTCCTCCATGATATTTTATTGCCTCCACTACAAAGGGATGTTCTCTGGTGAAGACACAGTCAATAAAGTAATATTTTTATAGCTTGGTACACTGGAGAAGCTTTTTAACAGACTGCTAAGAAGCTGCTATTAGCAAAGATCTTGGCCAGACTCCACAGCATGGACAATTACATTTTTCATGCTTAGTGAGAGCAGAATAAATTATGCAAATTGTACCAGCTCTACAAATGTGGTTTGATTACTTGGCCTAACAAATCACACCAACTTGATGACTTAGGTGCAGACATGGATTTCCTAATAGGTTCCATGGGTCCAGGCCTACAGTGCCATGCTCTGGAGGGTGCCAGAGGGGTCAATGTTTTTGGTCAGCTTTCTCCAAAATTGGATGTTCAGACTGAAAGGGAGGCATTATGACTGGTGGACTTGGCAAGCTAGGAGATGCTGGGCCTAGGTGGGGCCCCTGAGAGATAAATGTGTCACTGATTAGGTGCAACATCACCAGGAATGAACAGCTTTAGATGGTGACCTCATTCACATAGATACGTGTCCTATGTGAATGGATAAGTCATCAACAGAATGAGCTCCTGATGGCATTGACTCTTAGCACCAGCAACCCTACTGACCACGAGGGGCACTAGGGGTAGATATAGTAAGTAAGAGAATTGCCTCTCTGACTACGCCTTCTCTACTCTAAGTAAAGTTGTGCCGTCGAGTTGGTGTCAACTCCTGGTGATCACAGAGCCATGTGGTTTTCTTTGGTAGAATACAAGAGGGGTTTACCATTGCCATCTCCCATGCAGTAGGAGATGATGCCTTTCAACATCTTCCTATATTGCTGCTGCCCGATACAGGTGTTTCTCATAGTCTGGGAAATACACCAGCGGGGATTTGAACCGGCAACCTCTTGCTCGCTAGGCAAGTTACTTCACCACTGTGCCATTAGATGGCTTTTCTCTACTCTACTTCCCCTTTTCTATCTATCTATCTATCTATCTATCTAATTACATTTCTATATCACCTCATCCAAAGGCTCTGGGAGGTGCACAACAATTAAATAACAAAGCCAAGCACCATTTAAAGCAAGCTACTTAAAACAATGTAAAAACAAATTTAAAACCTTGGAAGGCCAGGCCAAACAAGCAAGTCTTTAGGGCTCTCTCTCAACGAGTCCAAACTGCAGATATCTGCTGGGAGTGCATTCCACAAGCTAGGGGCAGCTACAGAGAAGAACTGGTCTTATGGTAGCAAGCATGACTTGTCCCCTTAGCTAAACAGGGTCCACCCTGGTTGCATTTGAATGGAAGACTACATGTGAACACTGTAAGATATTCCCCTTAGGGGATGGAGCCATTCTGGGAAGAGCATCTAGGTTCCAAGTTGCCTCCCAGGCATCTCCAAAATAGGACAAGAGTTTATAGGACAAGATTTTTTTATTGAACCAACAAACTACCATACAGTACGTTGCCAAAGCACAATTACATACAAAGTGGTTGTTTGTACATGATATATCTACAAAGATTTACACACAAGGATTTGGAAACCCACAAGGTTATGAAGTAAATGCAGGTAGTACTGTAACTCGGGGGTGGAGGATTTCAAGGCACATCAGGTAATCGGGGGGGTTACGTCCGACGTCCATTTCCACAATTTGTCCCATTGCTGTTTAGAAGAGAAACTCTTGTCTTTTTGCACATAACCATACAAACTTTTCCAGAAGAGATTTACTGTCTCATCTGTGTGAACCTCTTGGTCGTGTCTTCCCTCCCTATTCCTATGCAGGAGCATTGCATAAATGACATACAGGTTTACTAACCTGATTATGAGAAGGGGAACGTTCCAATTCCCTAGTATGAGGGCACCTGTTCCGTCCCGTTTCCTTGAAGGTTTCTTTCTGGGACCTCGAAAGGAGGTTCTATCACTCTAACAAATCTCTCAAGTAGTCCGGGTGTTCTCTTTTTAATACTTGTGTGATATTACCATTGAAAGAGCCTTTCCCCCACCATGCTATGCCCCATGCTGACTTGCGCCAACGCAGAGCGAAAAGCGAGACCCAGGTTTTTTGCAGGAGGTTGGACATATTATGGACATTCACGAAAATCCAGTTTCCAAAATTATTATGGACATTCACGAAAATCCAGTTTCCAAAATTGTAGGACATGAATTCAGTTACAAAATAGGGTTGCAGGGCAGGTAGGGATAGGGCTGAGAGTGATTCCTGCCTGCAACCTTGGAGAAGCCACTGCCAGTCTGTATAGACAATACTGAGCTGGATAGACCAAAGGTCTGACTCAGTATATGGCAGTTCCCTCTGTTCCCATGTTCCTAAGGCCGGGCTCCGCATGACCACCAGATGCGCTGGTGGTAACTGAAGACAGACCTTTTGTCTCCCCAGGGGCAAGGAGTCACTTTCCTGTCATATAAGTCGACTGCACTACATCATGTGTACATCAGCAACCACATCAGTGGGCCTAATCATGTAGTTCTTTCCCACGCCGTGGTCAGCTGGTCAAGATGGAAGGTACCAAATGAGTGGCAGAACACAGGAACATAGGAAGCTGCCTGATATGGAGGCAGAGACCATTATTCCATCTAGCTCAGTATGGTCTGTGCTGATTGGCAGCAGCTCTCCAAGGTTTCCGACAAGAACCTTTCCCAGCCCTACCTGGAGATGCCAGGTATTGAACCTGCGACTTGGCCGCATGCAAAGCAGATGCTCTGCCACTGAGCAACACCCCCATCCCTGAAGGGGAATATCTTACAGCTGACAGGGCTTACATGCAGTCACCCATTCAGATGCAAAGCAAGGCAAACCCTGCTGAGCAAAGGGGAGCAATTCATGCTCGCTACTGCAAGACCGGCTCGCCACCCAGGACCGTTGTGTAGTTGCCCCCACCATGTCGTCGTTTTGTTTATACACACTCACGGGAATGGACCTCAGGAAAAATGGCCATCGCCCATGACCAGGCTGTACAGACAGTGCACACAGTACGGTCACATGAGGGATTAACCAGAGTGGTTTTCTGTTGCTTCTGAGCGCAGGATTGTAGCCAATGGGTTGGAATGACAAAGAAGCAGGCTTGAGCTAGACACATTCATGGGGATCTTCTGGTTGTAACTGCTGTTTGACAGTGGGGCCGTCTGCCTCATACAGTGATGGGCTCCCCATTTCAGGTTTTCAAACTGAGGATGAACAGTCATTTGCAGAGATGCACGTAGGTAATTTTGGAGTCTGGACCTAAAGGCCTTTGGAGGCTGCCCCCCAGCACGTTAAGCATCTGTAGGGCCTTCCCGCTGGCCGCGGGTGGGCCCAAGTACTCATCCAGTCGGTGGGCCAAGAAGACGGTGGCAATACAGCCACTTGGTACAGGCAAACTCAGCTAGGACCCTACTACACAGTTGCCAGGGAGAGCCAGGTCACACAGGAACCCACAGACAGTGAATGGGCCACCATGGCCCAACAGGTTGCCTCCTGGTGGCAGAGAGGAGAAGGCAGGGCCTCAACAGCTGGCAAGACAGGCAACAGCTGAAGGAGGGGGGATGCAGGCAGCTACATTGGAGAGGGCAGAGTCAGGAGAGGGTAGTTGGGACTGCCATACTTGCAGGGCTTTATTTAAGGCTTGGATGGCCAGGGATGAGGAGGTCTGGAGAGATGGGGGTGGATTGGACTGAGAGTCTCCCAGTAAGGAGCAGTCTTACTGCTCCTAACTAACTGCAGCGGGGAAGGGGGATTTTTGGCACCCTCCCTTTCTCCAGGAAGCCCTCTGTGCTACCTGAAAATATTCCCTGAGAGGTTGCCAAGGGTCCCCGAAAACCTGGGGCCAGCCCTGAAAGTCAGGTAACCAGGTTTCCCCCCCATGATACGTTAACTTTCAATAGGTTTTTTAGCAGGTTTTTGATGTGGGGGGTGCATTAAGATGGGTGATCCTTGACATATAGTCAAAGGTCACACAGTCTCATGTGGACTGTACCACATGTCCTGAACATTTGAATGGGATTTCAACTCACTCCTGGCATTTGTGGATTATTGCAGCTGAAGGTTTTGTTTTTCCTTTTGTAATGTTCACATTCATGCTAGCAGGGCTGAATGAATGCAGTGTGTTATGCAGCATGTTATGGGAGTTTTAATATGCTCTCAAACATTTTGTAGTATCTTGCGGTATCTTGGCTTGTTTTTATTTCTTCAAATTGCGTTTTTGGGTGAGAGAGGGTTTCAAACTAAACTCTTATGAGGAAAACTACTTTTCTCAAGGAAGTACTGAAAGCCATGTGTTTTGTGGTACAAAAAGATCTGTTATGATTCTTATCTTCACAAGCGCATGAAAAAATAGTGCCTTGTCCTCAACCTCCTTAAAACGTTATTTAATAAAGAACCTGAAACCATTATCAATATTTACCAATTTTTTTTTAAAAAAAAGCTCAAGAGCTGACTTGTGTGTTTTGAAATTCACAAAGGCCTTAGCCATTGAAGCAACAATGATAGGAAGTATAGTTGACATTTTCCAGATATAAAAACCAGATGATGGAAAGTTTAATTTCTATGAACTGGAGCAGTAGCTCAGCAGTCTACACAAACCATGTGGGTATATTGTCTGCCCGGCAGGGTGTGCAAAATAAAGAACGTTCTCAAGACTTGTGGAAAAGTAGGTTCAAATCATTTAACTGGCTCCCTGTTGACTAAGCAAAGAGGCACCTTTTTAAAATGGTGTTATGGGGGGGGGGAGCGAAACTGGCCCGATCCATCCCCAGCATAGCATCCCTGCAATGGTTGTTGCCATTTTGGGGGACAGATAGACATTTTATTTATTTACTTACTTACTTACTTTATTTTTATTTATATTTATATAAACCATTTTGGGAACTTTGGTTGAAAAGCGGTATATAAATATTCATCATATTCATCAGATTAACTGATTCCCCCAAATTACATTTCAGATCAACTGAATCCAAACACGGATGTGGTTGAACTGCCAATATTATTTTCTCCAAGATATGTCTCTAAAAGTATGTATGGTCTCTGGTTGGCTCTCTTTGTTCTATTACTAATCTTTGCAGAGTTTCCCTGTAAGTACAATAGACTCCATTGTTGTTCTTCTAACATGCTTTTTCCCCCTGAAAGTTTTTCCACAAGTGAAAATTACAAACAATGGTAAATGAAGAGTAGGAACAATTTCTCAGAATAATCACAATCGAAAAAGACAAGAAACAAAAATATGACTTCCAGTATATAGTTGGTAGGTCCAGGGGCTAATCCATAATTGATCAAACTTGTACTCTGCACATGGGCCACCAAGTGTGGCCAGGGTGAGGGAGTCACTAGTCTCCTTGGACACCAACCCACCCACCCCTGGCCTCCACCAGCTTGCCTCAATTTGCTGGCTGTGATGTGATATGATGATGTCACCATTGCAACACCATTTATTTATTTATTTATTTATTTCATTTCATTTCATTTCATTTCATTTCATTTCATTTGCAAACTGCCCCATCCAGAGGCTCTGGACGGTGTGCCACAACTTTTAAAAAGACATATCAAAACACACAATTCAAAACACAGTGATAAAAACAATATTAAAACAATTCAAAAACAATTAAAACCATTTAAAACCAATTAAAATACTTTCAAAAAACAACAACACTTTACAAGCCTAGGACGGCCCGGCCAAACAAATAAGCTTTTAGGGCTCTCTTAAAGGCTGACAGTGAGCCTAAATTGAGGATATCTGTTGGGAGTGCATTCCATAGACCAGGAGCAGCTACAGAAAAGGCCCGGTTCCGAGACGCCACCAGACGTACCGGTGACAACTGGAGACAGACCTCTCCAGATGACCTCAATGAGCGATGGGGATCATACCGAAGAAGGTGCTCTCTAAGGTAGCCCGGACCCAAGCCATTCAGAGCTTTAAAGGTAATAACCAGCACTTTGTATTTCACCTGGAAACATATCGGCAGCCAGAGCAGCTGTTTCAAGACAGGCATAATATGAGATAGGCTTGTGCCTGGGTGGTGACGTCATTATACCATGTCATAACCAGCAAAGGGAGGCAATTCAGTGGTGAGCAAGGGCCATGGGGGCTAATGGCAGGTAGGTAGGGGGCTGTGGAGGCCAGTGGTGGATGTGCGGGGGCTGCAGCAGGTGAGTGGCATGGGAGGGGCTGCCCAAAGATCTAGCCATAGGCTGCTGTCCACAGCACTATGCCACTAGGTCGGTCGAATGTATAAATATAAATACAACCTCATTTGGGTGACTGAAATGTCTTTCAGTGTTTGGATGGTGACAAAATCTTTCTGAATTGTTAATATTCACATGTTAATGCTGACGTTTTGGAATTCAGTGCTAACATCTATATAAGGCAGAATATGTACAATTCACAGGTGCAATTTCATATGTGGAATTTCACCCATGCACTGTTAAAAATTATGTCTGGATACAACCAGAAAGAAAGGAGTGACTTGACAGGGGAAAAGAGATATTATTGGCCCAGTTCAGTGCCACATTCCCTTTCTAACGAACTGTGGTCTGTTGGATCGGGAATGAGTGACAAACAAGTGATCCCTCCTCCTCGGGATCTGGCTTCATAGAAGACTTCCTGCTTTGTGAAACCACATTGCCTTGATGTCTGTATTGCAAAACTGTGGTTTAAGCACCCTTTACAAACCACAGCTGAAAACCAATGCCAGTGCCCAGAGCCAAACTAGACATGACATGGGAATTTCTTGATTGGAACTCCTGATAGATTTTTCTGTTCCAGGAAGCAGTTGTGGGGAAATCTGTATGTGTGATTTGGATCTGGGCTCACTGGCAGAAGGAATTTTACACTTTCTCTCTGGGCTGTAGCCCTGATCCAAATTATCTTTCCACAGCTGTTTTTTGAAAACCAAAATTGATATCAGCCATATTCAGACATTATGTTGGACAGTTATGTGCACATACAGGTTGTGTGAATGACTGTATGTGTGTTCATCTTAAAAGTGAACCTGGGTACAGGCCCTCTCAAATTCAGGGTACAGATAGGAAGTCTGATAGTGTGTGTGGATGTGTTTAACGTAACAGAGCTTATATTATAGGAGCCCCTGGTATTATTATAGGAGCCCCTGGTGGCGCAGTGGTAAAACTGCCGCCCTGTAACCAGAAGGTTACAAGTTCGATCCTGACCAGGGGCTCAAGGTTGACTCAGCATTCCATCCTTCCCAGGTCGGTAAAATGAGTACCCAGAATGTTGGGGGGCAATATGCTAAAATCATTGTAAACCGCTTAGATAGTTTCGGCTATAGAGCGGTATATAAATGTAAGTGCTATTGCTATTGCTATATTATGTTCTAAGCATTTGAGGAGTTTCCCCCTCATTTTACTGAACTGCCCTGCCCAAACCTAATAAACCATATCTTCATGCCACAAAGCATACATTGCTCCCCCAAAAGTGTCTTTCCTCTCTGCCTCGAAACATTTATATGAGAAGTTGCTCATCAAGGTTTCCTGTCTGCACTTTGGAACATAAATGTCTGAATAACTGTGTGTGCACACAGATCTGTCAATGCGTACACTGTACATAGACGGTACATGTGTTCAACATATACTCGTAGTGGGGAAAAGGTTATCAAGAGTTATAGAACTCCAGTGTCACATCTCATTTGTACATGAGTCTTGGACTATATGAAATAACAAGAATATAAGATGACAGTGAGCCTGGTCAAAGTGTAAATTTCTCACTCATGAGTAACCACAGCTCTGCCCCACACATACGGGATTGGGAGCAGGAATCCCCAATCAGAAAATATAATTTCCAGGCCGGTGGGAACTTTGGCATTTCTCCTTTTGCAAATGAAGTTCTGCAGAGGTGATTTCCCCTTTTGCCAGATGAACTGCCTACCAAGTGGGGGATGCTAAATTGAAAACGGAGGGGAGTATTTGGAAGTTAATATATATGCTTTTAAAAACATACATTGAACCCAGTGTTTTAGATTATCTTTTGCACTGTCAGGTTATAAAAAATTATTGTTTTGCTAACATCTCTGTTACATCTTTGATAGTTTCCTAAAGTTCATCCTTGAAAATGACCTTTTGGTTAAAAACATAATAATAAATCTCAGCAAGAAAACAACTGTTTGAATGTTCACGGACATTGGGGCCTTCATTCTCATGTTATCTATGAAACTGTGAGTGTAGGCAGAGTGGGAGGAAGAGAAAAATAGCATTGATAAGGTTAGTGAACAAATCCATCTTTGAGCTGCATAATATTGTTTGAGTGGATGATCACATTATTATATACTGGTGAGATGCACAACCAGGGATGGGAATGTGTTTGGAAGTGTGGTCATAAAGACAGGCTCTAGCAGAGTGGGTGGGCAAGTATGGACCCTAGTTTCCCATCCTTGTTTCCAGGTCCTGCCCGCCTTTCCCTTGGCTCCTGCTTCCTGTCACCCTCCTCTCTTAGGATCAAGGCCCATAGGGTTGCCAGTCCTCCAAGATTGGCTCGGGGTCTCCAGGGACTGGCATCCATCTCCAGGAGATGACTGAAAGTCATTCTGGAGATTTTAATTATTTGAAATTATGAAAGATATTGGCGGCAGGCGGGAGAGACTCATTGAATAGATTTGATCAATTGGCAATACTAGGGTTGTAGAGAGATTCCTGCCTGCCACTGAGAGTCAGTTTAGGCAATACTGAGCTAGATGGCCCTATGGTCTGACTCAGTCTATGGCTGCTTCCTATGCTTTTGGCAGCTCCCTCTCCTTGAAAAATCCACAATTCTCGATGTAGAGATAAATACGATTTGACAATCTTATGAATTTCAGAGCCAAATAGGCCAATAACAGGTCAAGCCCAGACTGTGGTATGAGTCAATGACTTCTCTCCAGTGGTCCTCATGATTAAAGAAGCAGAGGGAAGAGGAAGAGGAGGGAAGCAGCCAGAGAAGGCAGCCAGCCTTGGTGCGTGGAGGGAGGGAGGGCCCAGAGAAAAGCCGAGCAACCTTTTTTTAAGAGGAGAGCTGGTCTTGTGGTAGCAAGCACAATTTGTGCCCTTAGCTAATCAAGGTCCACCCTGGTTGCATATGAATGGGAGACTCATGTGCGAGCACTGTAAGATATTCCCCTTAGGGGATGGAGCCGCTCTGGGAAGAGCAGAAGGTTCAAAGTTCCCTGCTTGGCATCACCAAGATAGGGCTGAGAGAGATTCCTGCCTGCAACCTTGGAGAAGCCGCTGCCAGTCTGTGAAGACAATACTGAGCTGATGGATCTATGGTCTGACTCAGTTTATGGCAGCTTCCTATGTTACTATGACCTATATTACTATGAACCCTGACTGGAGGGGGGGCCACTGATGAGGCCCGCCTGGGCTGCGATGTGTAGAGTATGTGGTTATTTTATCCTCACAACAACCTTGTGAGGTAGGTTAGGCTGAGAGCTACATGACTGGCCCAGAGTCACTCAGTGAGTTTGATGACTGACTGGGGATTTGAACTTGGGTCCTCCCACTCCTAGTCCAATACTCTAACCACTATGCTATGCTGGCTCTTATGTAACAGCCCCTCCGCAGAGCTCCAACTGCCACTCAAGCCGTGGGACAACCTGAGTGGCTGCCTCCACCTCAAGTCCCTCCCCCAATAATGCCCACTCAACCAACCAATCGTAAAGCACTCATCTGCATCCCGCTCAGACTAGGGCTCCTGTGGCATATACATATAAAGTTTTAAGAAAAAACACCTCTTTAAATGGAAAACCAAAAATTCTGAGATATGTGAACCATTGTGTATGTTTATCCCAGCCAGCTGTGCTGTGCTGTTCCTTCCAGCACCCATTTAGGAAGTGTATCTTCAGTTGAAACTCCTGTACTCCCCATCACCTGCAGGTCTCAGGCCTCTGGCTCATTTAAATAGTGATGGGGAACTATTATGGAGTGGGTATGGAGGTCTCTGCTGGCAGCGCCCAGCCAGGGAGGGGAATCGTCCCCCAGCGAGAGAGATCCTCTGCAGCCTGCAGCAGCAACCCTGTGGAGTGCCTGGAATCTCCAGGAAGAAAGTCCCCTGCAGCCCGCAGCAGATCTCTGAGGAAAGGCCCCCGTCCATACCACCTTTTCCAAGGGATGAGGAAGAGGGTCTTGGTGGGGGTCTCCCCTGCAAGGGATGCAGGGGGAAGCCTGACCTGGCCAGTCTGCCCTGGTTGCATATGAATGGGAGACTGAATGTATGAGCATTGTAAGAGATTCCCTTTAGGGATTTAAGTTTTAACTTAGGGACCCTAAAGGATCGAACCATCAAGCTCCACCAAGGCTTCTCCCCAAATCTTTCCTGGTAGATAATACACTGCCACCACACCCACTTATCTAGAGCTTCTTTTCCCCATCATGGCTTGGGTGAAATTCCAGGGATCTCTCCTTCTCTTTACTATTGGAAAAGTACAAGAAAACTTCCACGTGAAGCATACTCGTGGTGAGAAGCCTGGCAGAGTTGCTGAACAATCAAAATTTAGACTCTCCCAAGTTAAAAATCCACTCAAGAGGCTTATCAAAATTGCAAAGAGCAGAAAAAAAAAACTTTATTCAAAAACACTGCAGACAGTTTCCATCTGAAGCATTCTCAGCTTTTAGTTACAGGTACAAGAAACACTCAGTAGTTGCAAGAATCCTTCAAAAAGCACCCCAGTTGCAGAAGGCTCCAAGTTCCCTTCCTGGCAGCATCTCCAAGATAGGGCTGAGAGATTCCTGCCTGCCGCTGCGAGTCAGAGTAGACAGTACTGAGCAAGATGGCCCTATGGTCTGAATCACTAGATGGCAGCTTCCTATGTTCCTAGTGACACCCCTGGCAGGCTCCCCTTTCTTTTAGGCTGTCTCTAACCTTCCCCTGCAAGTAATTCTGCAGCTGAAGCACTGGCCATCTGGATTTCACAAGTGGCAATCCATTGCTGAGATTTCCCCACACTGGGGCACACATGTGTGGGGCATGAAACTGAAGACAACAGTGGGGTGGGGGGCTCCAACCGGACCATCAGTGGTTGGAGGTGGGGGGAAAGGGATGGAGGCTGATCAAGTAATGCATGGGGGTGGGGAGAGAGATGGTGGACCAGGGTTTTCTTCCTCGGAAGACTGGAGCTTGGTGCCAGCCAATGAGGCTGGCAGCAAAGGCCTCCAAGCACACAGCACATGATGATGGATGGTCAGCACTCCCCCCCCCCGCTTTGACCCCCGCCAAGATGCGCGGGTCAAGGCCTCCAGTCTTGAAAAGGGGATTGGGCAAACTCATGGAGGAAACTCACCTGTTTCTCAAGGCCAGCTCGTGTGCTCAGGGACCACACCTTGGCCAGTGGGCTTCCCCGGAGCATTCTGGATCCTGAGGAGCACTGCAACCCACCCACCCACCCCTGCATCGTGCAGGTTGGGACGACTCACTGCACCTTAAGCCATCATTCATTGGAAGGAGATCTTGGCCTCGGCCTGAAATGCACCCCTGGCCATCAGTCGTTTGGCTACAGCAGGGCAGCTTCACAGGCGCCTCCCACAGAGATGGTGCTTCGGGGGGTCTCAGCCTCACTGGCTCTGCCAGCCTGCATTTGCAAGCAAAGGTGTGGCCAGCCCCTTCTCCCCCAGGCAGGGGAAACTCCACCCCACCCCTCCCAGCCTCCGTTCCCCACCACAAAGTCTGCTAGCTGCTCCCCACCACTTCACTTGTCCTAGTTCCAGTCCTAGCATCTCCCCAGATGCCCTGACCCACTGATGCACAAACAGACACATTGCTCTTGCAATGCAATGGCCGGTCCTTCAGAACTGAAGCTAGTCTTGCGTGGAGGCTCCCTTTTGCTAAGCAGGGTCTGCCTTGGTTCCCATCTGGATCGGTGACTACATGTGGGTGCAGTGAGATATTTCCCTTAGGGGGCAGGGCAGGGGCTGCAGCTCAGGGTTAGCACCCCTGCTTTGCAGGCAGAAAGTAGAAGATAGGAAGCTGCCGTATACTGAGTCAGGCCATTAGTCCATCTAGCTCAGTATTGTCTGCACAGACTGGCAGCGGCTTCTCCAAGGTGGCAGGCAGGAATCTCTCTCAGCCCAATCTTGGAGATGCTGCCCGGGAGGGAACTTAGAACCTGGATGCTCTTCCTAGAGTGGCAGCTCTATCCCTTGAAGGGAAGATCTTGTAGTGCTGTTCTCCCATTCATATGCAACCAGGTAAATGAATGACTTGCTTAGCAAGGGGTACAAGTCAGGCTTGCTACCACAAGACCGGCTCTGCTCTCTAGGTCCCAGGATCAGTCTCTAGCAGGCTTTCCAGGTAGGGCAGGGAGAGAAGACTCCTGCCTGCCACCTTGGAGAAGCCGCTGCCAGTCTGTGCAGACAGCACTGAGCTAGATGGACCAAGGGCTTGACTCAGTATATAGCAGCTTCCTTCCTCTGGGCCCAGGTGCCCAACTTCCTCCCCGCCCCCCCGCTGGTCCTGGCTCCCCCCTCGAGTAGGACCCAGGAGTCCTGCCTCTCCCACTGCCCCCATCGCGGCAGCCCCACTGGGCCCCTCTTTGCCCCAGGCACCACTCACCTGCCCACTGATGAAGTGACGTTGCCTCCCTGAGCGCAATGCAGGTGGATCCCATTCAGCGCTGTGTCGTCCTGTCATCCTGGCCAGGGAGGAAGCCCCGGTGGGTCTCCAGCTGAGGGGGGAGGAGAGCAAGGGGAGAATTGCGGTTCTGCCCTCCTCTATGTAGCCATTCCAGGTCTCTTCCCTGAATTTGCAAGTTTCATTTTTTAAGAGTAAATTTCTAACCCTTTGGCCTGTGGGAAAGCATGCAGGTGGAGTCTAACCAATTCTCCCAAAGAGAAAAATGTGTGCTTGTATTTCAGTGTTTTGGCCAATGGGTGCAAAGAAAGACAACAGGACAGGGGTGGGCAAACTTGGCCCTCCAGATGCTGTTGAACTGCAAATCCCATAATCCCCAACCACAATTTATGGAGGCAATTTTTTTGTGGCTGGGGATTACAGGAGTTGTAGTTCAACAGCTGGGGGACCAAGTCTGCCCGCCCTTGCACTAGGACAACACACAAGCACTATGCCTTTTGGGGGGGTTAAATTTTACAAGAGTAATACTATATTGAATATAGTTAAATAAATCTAAACAAATTGGGATACCTGTATTGATAATCTGGTTGTTCTGAAACCATTCCCGGCTCCCTTAGGCCCCCTAACCATAAACTTTCTGGCTGCAGGTCCACTCAGGAGTCTATGATCAGGCCATGTTTCCAAACAGGTTTCCATGGATACAAGAATGGAAAGGTGGCCTAAAGTCTGCTGGATGTTTGCATGATGAGCGGGGTTCTTAAAATATTTTCGTGTTGACATTATCTTGTCAAAACCTCAAGGGCTAGTTTGGACAATACTCCAAACTGCCCATCATAAATGCGTGTGGGGAGAAGTGTGGGCGTGTACACTCCCCCCCCCCCACAATTGCCTCCTAATAATATGGGGCTCATCTGAACTGCTCAAAATGCATGCATCAAATACTACATTTGTGAGTTTAGGGAAGGGTCGAATGAACCGCCTCCCACATGATTAGGAGGCAGCACACCAGCTCAGGGGGAGATGTATTCGCCTATCCTCCTTCCTCTTGCATTTAGGGTGGATATTTTTGGAGAATCATCTGAACCAGCCCCCAGTTTTCCAATGTCCTGCACTCTCATGTAGTTTTGTGTTCAGAAGGAAACCATGCTAATTCTGTATGTCCACATGTATAAATTACCAAGCCTAGTACACTACACATGGCAATTTTTGCCTCTTGCTCAGGCCACTATCATGTATGGCTTTCTTAGTGTGTGTAACACCCCTCATTTGCTAATGAGGGATGGGGAGTTTCTAATGCAAATAGAGGTGAATAGAGGGAGGTAATTGGTCTATTGGCTGCTGATGTGGTTTTTTCCTTATGACATGTGGTAAAACGGCACTTGTAGGATTCCCTCCAAGGTCTCAAGTTCATTGAACACAGCTTATTACATTTCCCTCTCTCTCCCTTCGGGTTTCCAAAGGTACCGGAGCTTCCTGTATCAGCAAAGTGATGCAGGACAAAGCAGACAAATGTTCAGACAGGAGGAATGTTATTTAGAGAGACTATATGGAAAAGCAAAATGATCTCAGTGCTGTAACTGTAACTATACTCTTTTCTACCTGACTAAAGGTAAGGTAAAGTGTGCTGTCAAGTCGATTTCGACTCCTGGCGCCCACAGAGCCCTGTGGTTTTCTTTTGGTAGAATATAGGAGAGTTTTACCATTGCCTCCTCCCGCGCAGTATGAGATGATGCCTTTCACCATCTTCCTATATTGCTGCTACCCAGGGGCGTAGCAAGGTTGGAGTGGGCCCAGAGACAAGATTTTAAAATGGGCACCCCCCCTCACTGAAGTTCAGCTCATGAAGTAAAGAAATCTTAAATAAGGCTAAATAGTGGTAACAAAAAGCACAGTAAAATTTAGTGTGTGTGTGTGTGTGTGTGTGTGTGTGGGTGTGTATCCTATGTGCAACAATAGAACATCATCCTAAATTATTTTTTTAAAGGTTTCTGGTAGCTCCGGGTCTTAACACCGACATCAATTTCAGAGGATAGATACAACTGAAGGAAGCCCGGCTGGATGCGGGGCTGGGTGATTCAGTCATGTGACTTGCCTCTGGGGGCCCCCCAAGGCAGTGAGCCCCCAGGCAACTGTCTCCCCTTGCCCTATTGTAGTTACGCCCCTGCTGCTGCCCGATATAGTACCAGCAGGGATTCAGTCTGGCAACCTTCTGCTTGTCAGTCAAGCATTTCCCTGCTGTGCCATCAGGTGGCTAGCTAGGTAGAACTAAATGACTTAATAGTACATGACTCGATAGCAGGTGGTGGTGGGTGGCATGCAGGAGTTCATAGCCATGGACAGCAAAGGAATAAGGAAAGCTGAGTATAATGGAAGACAAAGATGTTCTTTGAAGGGGTCTCTCAGTAATATTTGAAGGGTGAGGTTCTCAATAAACCCGCTACCAGCTGCTGGCCCTCGGGGTCTATTAGTTTCACACGCTGCTGCCTAGCCCACTGAAGGGAGTGGCTTTCTAGTTGGGAGAGAGTTCAGAGAGAGTTACTAGCAGTCCAGAAACACAAGGAAAGCAATTTCTCTCAGAAGACATGCAATTTCTTGACAGAGTTTCTGTTTTATAAAGATCTTTGGGTTGTCTGTGGTTGCATTTATTTTTAAAATGAAGCTAGGCCTTCAAACTGCCTACATTTTAGATTGTGAGCCCTTTGGGGACAGGGGTCCATCTTATTTATTTGTTATTTCTCTATGTAAACCACCCTGAGCCATTTTTGGAAGGGCGGTATAGAAATCAAATCAAATCTAATCTAATCTAATCAAATAAATAAATAAATAAATAAATAAAGTTTGCTCCTCAATACAGGAGGGGTCGAATAAATAAATAAAAAATAAATAAATAAATACTAAAAATAAGAAATACTCTCCTCTACAGCCAATTGGTGCTAGAAGGTTGCAGATAACACTAAGAAATGTGTTTTGTCTTCCCATGCACTAGAAATCTTAGAAAATAGGAACATAGGAAACTACCTTGTTCTGAGTCAGTTCTGTGATCTATCAAGCCCAGTATTGTCCACAATGACTGGCAGAAGCTCTCCAAAGGTTGCAAGCAAGAGTCTTTTCCAGTCTACACGGAGATGCAGGGGACTGGGATCTTTTGCATGCAAAGCACAGAAAGGCTGATGGGAACAAAAGCAAAAATAAGTTACATTAACATCCTGAAGAAGACCATGGAGCTCTTCTCACAATCAATGAGAAGAGCTCCTCTGGGGTCTGCAGGGAGAGCGGGTTTGCCCGACCCACCCCATAGACCATCACTCACCCTTCCCTAGGCGAGCGGTATGGCTTGCCCGACAGCTCTGCCCGACAGCTCTAAATGACTAAATAAATTACATCCCTTGGTTCTCTTTCGGCCACTATTTTATTAACTCCTAGGCCTGCCAAAGGTTATACAGACAAGATTTATTCTTTCATAAATACATGGTTATGTTTATCCTCATAACAACCCTGTGAGGTAGGTTAGGCTGAGAGATATGTGACTGGCCCAGAGTCACCCAGTGAGTTTGATGGCTGAATGGGGATTCAAACTCAGGTCTTCCCCGTTCTAGTCCAACACTCTCACCACTACACTATGCTGGCTCCATGAGTGCATGGTGCATTACTTGGGTTCCCCCCGCCAAGTGTGCCCACTGCAACAGCAACCAGCCACATCAGAAACACAATCAATTAAATGAGGTCAAGGGAGCGCTCACTCCCTTAAACTCATTTAACTAGGAGGCTACTTTGGCGGGTTTGCCACTGTGTAGCCACCAGGATTGAGCATGATCCTGGTGGTTCACACAAGCGTGCAAAATGGCTGGGCTCCCTCAGCCCAGTTTTGCATGCTCGTGTGAATAGCCTCCATGTTTACATATATACCAGGGCTGTTCACATGACCGAACTCTGGGTAGGACAAGCATCCTACCCAGCTTGGGGTGTGTGTGTGTACATTCTCAATTTTTGGTTGTGTGTGAGCAAACAGCTAGGCAGGAGGAGAGGGGAGTGATCATGTGTGAGAGAGGCATTGGGTAGGATGGCAGCTCCTCCCTGTCCTGACAAACAATCACTCCTCTTACACACTGTTCACATATGTGAATAACACTATCTGTTTCTTCTTCATGTATATGAACCCTGCTAACTTGGCAAAGAGGCACCTTTTAATGTGGTGGTTCTCTGTATTTAGCAGGGGGAGAGTAACAGACCCTACCCACTGCCAGCACAGTACCTCCAGTGACTGTTGCTGGTGTCTATTTTATGTTTCTTTTTAGATTGTGAGCCCTTTGGGGACAGGGATCCATCTTATTTATTTATTATTTCTCTGTGTAAACTGCCCTGCGCCATTTTTGGAAGGGCGGTATAGAAATAAAATAAATAAATAATATATGCAAGTGAGATGACAGAACTCTAGTTTTATTAAACTCTCTCCAATTTCCTCACAAATCTGTTCCGTGCCGCACCTAAGAAATTCCATACCGACAGCAGATTTTGCCACTTCACAATTCACCCTTTCTTCCAGCTTATTAATAATGATCTCTAGGGTCCCCCATTATTAATCTTTCTCAGTACTTAGAATTGACCATTTATTCCAGACTAATTATAAGTAGATTTGATTCCATGACAGCCCTTTACCTCTCACTCTGTGGGGGTTGCCGAGTTTCCTTAATAACTTCTTGTGAAGTGGATCTATCAAAAGCCTTCTAAATGTCTAAATAAATTACATCCCTTGGTTCTCCTTCGGCCACTATTTTATTAACTCCTAGGGCTGCAAAAGGTTATACAGACAAGATTTATTCTTTCATAAACTGTGTTTCTTTGTCTCTATGATTTACTTTTGTTTGGATGCTTTATAATTCTCTCCAGACTGCATGGCCTCCTTGCTAAGAATTGTCTATATTTTGCACCCCAAAACATGTGATCAGGATTTAAAAATTATTTCAGGTGTGACACATTTCTGACATGAATAGTGGTTCCATGTAGGGAAAAAAAGGTGCAAACCATGTATACATAATTGTAGGTGATAACTTCACGTGTCTTTTTATTATGTGTATGTACAACAGAAACCTACACCATGATAACATACAGTCAAGTGTTCTCCAGTGAATATTTTTTGTACAGAAGGGAGGCTTTTTACAGGCAAAAAGTGTTTCCTGAATGACCCACAAATGCCTGTCTTTCTGTACACCTGTATACACAGCCCAAATCGGCTGCTGCTGGCTTTGGCAGCATTTTTTAAAATTTTAAAATTGGCCTTCTACCTAGGAAAAGTGATGCCACCATGTAAACAAACATTTTTGGCTACATGGGGCTCTTCCAAGTGCAAATAAAGTGTGGCGTGTTGAAAACCTCTGCACAAGCTCCAAAGCCATCTCTGGGAGCCAATCTTATCCTCAATGATGTCATCATGTAGTCCAATCTGACAATGGCACTGTTACTTGGAGCAACAAGGCTGATTTGAAGAGGGGGGAATGATGCCCTATGCTGCAACTTATCAAAGCTGCAGAGAGGTTCACACTCTCACTGCTGCTTTTGCTTCCAGGCAAAACTCCATGTTACATTAAATGAGCCATTAGATCTGATATTCCTTCCTTCCTTCCTTCCTTCCTTCCTTCTGGGAGATACAGCAGCCCTGCATCTTGTTCATAACCATGATGTGGGGGGAGGAGGATTTAACTCTTTGCTGCCACTGTTCTGATCCAGATTGCTGTTTAACAACAATGGTTTGACCAGAATTGCCTGTAAATTTAATTGTTTAATTGTTTTTATGATGTTTTAATTATTAATTGATGTTTATATTTATATTTCTGTTTTCATTGGTATAAAAGTTTTAATAATAAAATAATAATAAATAAATTGTTATTAGTTTTAACTGTTTCTGTTTTAATTGTAAACTGCCCTGAGCCATTTTGGAAGGGCGGTATAAAAATTGGATAAGTAAATAAATAAATAAATAAATAAAAATGGCAGGTTCTCACATCACACTCCATGGGACCACGGGGCGGGGCAGCAGGGGCCTCACTTATTATAGTTAACTCTTTAATTGCACTTCCATGGTTGTGAGAATGCAGCCATAGCAAAATAACAACTTGTTGCACTATCAATACATTATGAACAAATGTCTTCCATCATCAATGAATGAACTGCTCACATAGACTTTCTCCTATATGATTACTTTGCTCTGGAAACAGGTTGGAAACAAACGAAACCCTGATTATTATCCAGGCTGAACCTGGGTGTCTTCCTGAAGCTGGGTGAATGGGGAGCCTGGATGGAATGGGTTCGACTGTTCTAATTTGTAAAGAAAACCAGCCCAGGGACTAGTGCTCATGCATAGATTTTTGATTCCAACTCTCCAATCTCCTTTCCTCATCAATGATCACGGGAACATACGTTTTTCTTCATCTTGACCCTGCAGGATGGCGGCGGTTTGTGAAGCAACAAACTAATTTCCCGAAGGAGCAGTCAATACATTGCTGCAATCTTTATCATATTTAGCAGGGGAGCATGGTTTTAATTTTTCTGCGTTTGATCCCCTTGGCTTTCAAAACACTGATAGCAAGGGGAACTGTTCAGATCAAATAAAGAGCAAATGTTAGGAAAGGAAAGGAAAAATGCACAGCTCACTCTTCCCAGTTTTTCCAAAGGGAATGCTGAGGTTAAAGGCTAGCATGGAGTCAGAACAGCTAGAAGCCACACAACATAGCCCAGCCCTTCCACATACCGAATTGCAAACATGTTTGTGGCAGAAGCGAGATAACATCTATTCATTCAGTGTACTTTGCAGGTGGGGGGAGGAAGAAAGTCAGCTCTGCTTTAGAACCTGAGGATGTTTTGTCTGCCTCAATTTTGAGGCAGACATTGGGAGATCTGCTGTTGTTTTTCTCACCTAAATCGAACCCTTCCCTGTCGAGGTAAACACAAATTCCTGCTGTGTCGGGAAACATGTTTGCCACCCTCTGTTCGCTCCAGCCAGTAGCTTTATTTACAAACCCTGGTTGGTTTTTCTTCCAGCTTAGTGTAATTAAGTACACTCAAGACAGCTGGTGTAAATGCACTCCTGATTCCAAGTTAGGTCTCTGTGCAGCCAGTCCAGTGGGTAGAAGTAAACTAGTGTATTAAACCATGAAGCTGCCTTATCCCAAGTCAGCACCACACAGTTAGCATAAAAGGATCTGAAACTAAGAATTCAAATCACAACCCAACAGATCCAATTATACAATAAATACAAAAAGCACATGAGAAATGAAATATATTGAGCTTGACTGTATTATTCATCGAAGACGTTCACACAATCTTAAAACTGTTCTACCCGGGTTTGGGAGCTGTGTGTGCTCCCAATTTTCAGTTGTGTGGAAGCAAGGTAAGAGGAAAACCTGGGTAGACGTGATTGTGTGGAAGCAAGGTAGGAGGAAATGTTACCCAGATTGTTGGGTAGCTCAACAACCTCTAATCAGAAAAGGCCTATATAGTCCATGATGTATGCCAAAACGACGATAGCAACGACGATAAGCTGTATCGAGCCGCTTTATCTACTGTCTGTATTGTCTGTCATGAACATTAACAATATCTTCGTGATGACTCAGAACCGTGTTGAAAAAAACTTTAGAAGGCATAGAATAAATCCTCTTCATAAGGAACTTCAGGATCTTCTCTCGTGATATGATATATCCAGACTCATAATATACCCAGAAACTTTTTAGGAGTAAGGGCAGGGGTGGAGCCACCACTGGGCGAATGGGTTCAAAGAACCCGGGCTGCCACCAATCAGGGGCCATGCCTTGTGCCCCAGACATGCCCCCTGTGTCTGATGTCAGACACGAGGGGCATGATTTTGATCCCAAATGGGGCCGTGTGCCCCATTTGGGAGTAAAATTGGCCAGCACTGCATTTGCAGTGTAGCTGGAGGAACTCTTCCTAACTTTTAAATGCAGGGAGAGCCGCTCCTGGCCGCTCTGCGAATGGCCCCTTTGGGAATTAGATCGGCAGCCAGAGTGGCTCTAAAGGCAGGGAGAGTTGCTCTGGTCACACTGCAAATGCAGCACTGGCCGATTGAGCTCCGAAATGGAGCCACACGGCCCCATTTGGGAGCAAAACCACGCCCCTGCGTCTGCTGTCAGATGCAGTGGGCGTAGCTACATGCTCCCTGCATCTGATGTCAGACACAGGGGGCGGGGCTGGGGTGGGTCACAGCGGAGGCAGGACCCTGGCCACCGCTTGGCTCCCTCCGCGGCTGAGTAAGGGGCAAAATAGTCTGGATATATCTTATCATGAGAGAAGATTCTGAAGTTCCTTATGAAGAGGATTTCTTCCACGCCTTCTAAAGTTTTTCCAAAGTGGTTCTTGAGTCACCACAAAAATACTATTGATGTTCATGAGAAACAATATAATAAAATAATAATAATAATAATAATAATAATAATAACAACAACTACAATAATAATAATGTAATAATAATATATTAATATTAATATCATCATCATCATCATCATCATCATCATCATCTCCTGAATACATCAGGAGAATTAGAAAAATCCTCAAGTCCAAACTCAATGGCGGGAACACCATACAAGCCATAAACACCTGGGCTATACCTGTTATCAGATACACTGCAGGAATAATAGACTGGACCCAGGCAGAGCTAGAGACGCCGGATCGTAAGACCAGGAAAATCATGACCATCAATCATGCTCTGCACCCCCGCAGTGATGTCAATAGGCTATACCTCCCTCGCAGCTCAGGTGGAAGAGGAATGCTGCAAGTCCATCAAACAGTAGAGGAGGAGAAAAGAGGCCTTGAAGAATATATCAAGGACAGTGGAGAAGATGCACTTCAAATGGTCAATAATGAGAAACTATTCAACACCAATGGAAAAAAAACAGGCCTACAAGAAAGAACAAGTCAAGAACCGAGCAGAAAAATTGAAAAAGAAGCCCCTGCATGGTCAATATTTGCACAATATAAGTGGAAAATCAGACATCACCAAGACCTGGCAATGGCTTAAGAATGGCAACTTGAAGAAAGAAACAGAGGGTTTAATACTGGCTGCACAAGAACAGGCACTAAGAACAAATGCAATAAGAGCAAAAGTCGAAAAGTCAACAACAAACAGCAAGTGCCGCCTTTGTAAAGAAGCAGATGAAACAGTGGACCACCTAATCAGCTGTTGTAAAAAGATCGCACAGACTGACTACAAACAAAGGCATGACAAGGTAGCTGGGATGATACACTGGAACATCTGCAAAAAATACAAGCTACCTGTAGTCAAAGATTGGTGGGACCATAAAATTGAAAAAGTTGAAGAAAATGAAGATGTAAAAATATTATGGGACTTCCTACTACAAACAGACAAACATCTGCCACACAATACACCAGATATAACTGTAGTTGAGAAGAAAGAAAAACAAGTGAAAATAATCGACATAGCAATACCAGGGGATAGCAGAACAGAAGAAAAAGAATAGAAAAAAATCACCAAATACAAAGATCTACAAATTGAAATCGAAAGGCTGTGGCAGAAAAAGACCCAAATAATCCCAGTGGTAATTGGCGCCCTAGGTACAATTCCAAAAGACCTTGAAGAGCAGCTCAACACCATAGGGCCCACAGAAATCACCATCAGCCAATTACAAAAAGCAACTTTACTGGGAACAGCCTATATTCTGTGATGATATCTATAACAACAACAACAACATTGACAATAAAATTCAGCCATCCTAGGTCTTTGGGAAGGACTCGATGTCTGGATAAAACAAACCAGTCAATAACACCTGTCTGACTGTGTAAGCAAGAGAATAATAATAATTCGATTTCTATACCGCCCTTCCAAAAATGGCTCAGGGCGGCTTACACAGAGAAATTATAAATAAATAAGATGGATCCCTGTCCCCAAAGGGCTCACAATCCAAAAGAAACACAAGATAGACACCAGCAACAGTCACTGGAGGTACTGTGCTGGGGGTGGATATGGCCAGTTACTCTCCCCGTGCTAAATAAAGAGAATCACCACGATATGTATATGAACTTATGTATATGAACAGTATAAGTATATGAATTTATACTGAATCAGACCATTGGTCCATCTAGCTCAGTAATAAGCCCGTTCTCATGACCAAAAGCTGGGTAGGAAGAGCATCTAGCCAGGATCCCAGGCCCATGTGTGCGACTGAGAACTAATTAGTCATGTGCTGGCAAAAAATCGCCCTCTGTAGGGAGATGGGAAAGTGATCATGTGATAACCACAATATGGGTAGGATGGTGTAGGACAGTGTTTCTCAAACTTTTTGGAGTCAAGGACCGCTAAATTCTTCGTGCAGAGTTTCAAGGACCGCTACATTCTTCATGCGCAGTTTCCCGGACCAGCAGTTAGTAAAGGGGTTTCAAGTCTGTCTATCTATCTCTCTATCAGACTTCTATACTGCCCCAAACATGCATCTCTGGGCAGTTTAGAATGAAAATAATATAAGCATTAAAATAATTAAATTTGGAATCTTTTGCAAACATGGAATATTAGGGGTTTTTAACCTTGGGTCTCTCAGTTAAACTCCCATAACCCCCAACAACAATGGCATTTGGCCATTATGGCTGGGGATTATGGGAGTAGAAGTCCACCAATGTCTGGGTACCCAAGGTTGAGAACCCCTGAATCTAAAAGCCTGGGTAAACAAATTTGTCTCCAGTATGTCTTCAGTATGTGCGGGGTGGGGGTGGAGGTGCTTCTGATTACTCAGTGGAGAGGGTATGTTGGGCCATTAGAAAAATTCAAAAGCTACATGGGGCCAATGAAAACAACATACAAGCAAGCCCCACTGATGCAAGAGGGAAACAGCGTTCCCTCTCAAGGCGCCTTGACCACAACAGGCAGCTGGGTTTCAATCAACCAACCTTTGGCTGCAAATAATGAGCATGCAAGAACCAGCAGCCCTTCAAGTGGCGCCCACTGCCATACTTTTTCCTCCATGCCCCCGCACCGCATACAGTTTGAAGCTGTAAAGATAGGGAATAAGATAGCTGTAGGAAGATCTCAGCAGCACATGAAGGCAAGGCACAAGAAGGGTCCCATGCCTCCGTGATACTCTTCCTCTTCCATGCCATGTGCAAAATTGAGGAAGTGAGTGCCTTGATTTCAGTTGGGGGGGGGGGTTGACTCCCAGTCAGGGACCGGCACTCAAGCCTTCGGGGACCGGCAGCGGTCCAGGGACCGGTGGTTGAGAAACACTGGTGTAGGACATGCTTTCCCTCCACCCTAGTGAAAATGCTGGGTAGATGAGGTTGGTTGGCCATACCACCCCTATACAGGTTGCACCCAACACATGATCACTTCCCCTTCCTCCTACCTTAATTGTTGCCCACACATGATTGGTTCTTGGGAGTCTGCACGGGTCTGGGATCCTGGCTGGGTGGACACTCCTCATACCCATCTTTTGATTGTGAGAACAGGCCCATTGTCTATACTGACTGGCAGTGGCTCCAAGGATTCAGGCAGGAGTCTTCTCCAACCCTACCTGGGGAATCTAGAGATTGCGCCTGGGACCTTCTGCATGCAAAGCAGATGTTCTACTACTGATCTACAGTCCATCCCCATATCAGTGATGGAACCCAAATGGGCTCATAATAGGAAACATGGGTTACATGTTCTGTCTTCTAAAAATCCACCTCTTGAACATCAAAGTGCACCAGATGAGTCATCTTCCAAAAGTCTGCTTGCAAATCGAAATGCGAGATGCATTTCATGGGAACTGTTGGGAACAAATCTAATAAAGAACACTAATCTTGAGATGAAGCTGAATGTGAAGAATGAAACCAACTCAAACAGGTGGCCCATTTTAATGCCTCAAAAGGTTTGTGTTTGCACCAGTCTGTCTTTTCCAGCTGCAACGTTAATAAATACCATCAGATGAATGTCATCTATTTCTGCAGTTTTCAGAGAATTGTAGTGATCTGAGGGTCAGACTCAGAATGTGGAGATCCTGGAATGTGGAGATCTCTGTTCATTCCTCGGTTAGTCAAGCATGTGGATAGGGTCACTGGCATTATTCTTTCCCAAGGAACTGGAACTCTTGGTACTGAAGAGATGCCAGTTCTCAGGGAAAGACACAGAATGGCTACCAGAGTCCTGTCCCTGGGCTGCAAGCCTTTTAAACATTAAGCAGCACTGTAGGATGGTCCCATGGAAAAATACATAGGAACATAGGAAGCTGCCATATACTGAGTCAGACCAGTGGCTTCTCCAAGGTTGCAGGCAGGAATCTCTCTCAGCCCTATCTTGGAGAAGCCAGGGAGGGAACTTGGAACCTTCTGCTCTTCCCAGAGCGGCCCCATCCCCTGAGGGGAATATCTTGCAGTGCTCATACTTCTAGTCTCCCATTCATATGCAACCAGGGCAGACCCTGCTTATCTAAGGGGACAAGTCATGCTTGCTACCACAAGACCAGCTCTCCTCTCCTAATGGCATCTCTGTAATGCTGAAAGGTGACTTCACGCCAAAGTCATCTTCATATTATTCCACATACTAATTACGGTATAATCATTATTCCATATAATTATTCTACAACAATTATGGGATATAATAATTATTATTCCATATAATATTTATTATAATTATTATTCTACTTTAAAAAACAGAGTATGGCTTTATTTATTTATATCTTTCCCATCCTTCAAGGACCCTGTGGAAACATACATGGGATGACCTCATTTTACTCTCACAAGAAACTTGTGTGATAGGTTAAGCTAATGGCTGACGTCCCCCACAGTGCTACAACGGAAGAAGCTCTGCAGAGAAAGACATTGGAAAACTGGCTGTGCTTCTTTCTTCTTCTGCAGTCCAACTGATGGGAGAGGAGGAATTTTCACTGTTCTCTCTCCTCCCTCCTAAAGGACTGTTTGCTTTCAGGAATGTGTCTCTGAGGGCTGTGCAACCTCTTTGTGTCCCCTCAGGGTTTCCCCCCACATTTGTGTAGCACAATGGGAAATGTCAGACTTTGTACCCACAGGTCAGTCCTAAACTGGCACTTTCTCCAGTCATCCAGGTGCACAACTGTGCCACAGTTTCAAAGCAGTTGTGAATCATGTTCTGTTCACATGTTATGTTCAACACTCGTACAAGTGTACAGTGCACACAAGTACAGATATATACGCAGGTACAGTGATTCACATGTTATGTTGAGCACAGGTACAGCAGAACACTTCCTATCTGTGCCATGCATTTGAGGCAGCCTGTACCCAGGTTCATTTCTGAATGCAAGTACAGTTATTCATACAAAAACATCTATCAATGTACAGAGATATCTGTACACTCATAAAGCCAATGTGGTGTAGTGGTTAGAGTGCTGGACTAGGACCGGGGAGACCCGAGTTCAAATCTCCATTCAGCCATGATACTAGCTGGGTGACTCTGGGCCAGTCACTTCTCTCTCTGCCTAACCTACTTCACAGGGTTGTTGTGAGGAGAAACTTAAGTATGTAGTACATTGCTCTGGGCTCCTTGAAGGAAGAGCGGGATATAAAATATAAATAATAAATAATAATAAATAATAATAAAGCCCTGTTCAGACATTACATTGAAATATATGAGGCAAGTAATAAAGCCTGCATTCTGAAAGCACAGATATGTTCCTGCCTGCCATTGGAGACCCTCCCTCCCCATAATAAAATATGTCCAGGAGGAAGTTCCACACGTGCATAGGTCATCCTTCTTACAGTCTATCTCATTAATTTCAGCAGCACTACTCATGAGTAAAAGTAGTCTGGCTGTCAGACACTCTTTTTGGGGGCGGGGTCCATTTCAGTTTGGGGGTGGAATGCTCAAACAGAAGGTAAAGGCTTGAGGTCAGGCCTGTACAACGTGTGACCTAGAAAGCCAATCCTGCCCCCTGGCCATACACAGTGGTCCACAAGGGGCTTGAAAAGTCTCCTAATTTCACTGTCTGCCTTGGACTCCAAAAACATGGGAGGTTGCCAAGCCATCTGGCAGGCCACAGTTCATGGCCACTGGGCTGTGTTTGACTTGGTGAGTCAGCCACTGGGCAGTTCTACTCCCAACCTATCTCATCCCATCTGTTATCCCTGACTAATTTGTGGCTACATCAGATTCTTCAGGCTCCAGACAAATAAGCTCAAGAAGCAATGAGGTCACCCAACCCAGACGGAGCCCAGCAAACCTGGGTAGATGTTTGCTGTGGAATGCTGACTGGGAGGGATGCATCACAGCAGTTCTTAATGCTTTGGCTCCTCAGAGCATTTCACTCCAGTGGCATTGTGCGCTGGGCACACCATGTTTAGATGGACTCCCCAAAACTTCTGGATGGACAGAGACACAGACCACCATATGGGGGTGGGCTGGAAGAAGGCACATTTCTACCCTGTGCCTCCCATATGACCCAAGCCTCTGGTTGGGCTTACTTACCCAGCCCCCACACGATTGGGCTGCTGCATGCTCCAGGAGGGAAGAAGACCTAGGTCTGCCAGTATCCCACAATGCATTGCGTGAGTAGTGGCGAGGGAGCCCTTCGTACAGCCACAGCTCTCCTCTCCCTGGCCCTGCTTTCCATCCGACTCAAGGAGGCTGTTCTCACGACTGCGTGAAACAGGGCAAAGGGAGGCAACTCCCGGCAGTGGGCGAAAGCGTGGCAGATGTGTAACACGGAGCGACGCCGAGGCCTGCCGTTCAGCCTGGCGTCGCTTCTCAACTGCGAGGCGCACCTGCGCAGTTTCAAGCTTGAAACTGCGCGGGCGCGCCTCGCAGTTGAGAAGCGACGCCGGGCCGAATGGCAGGCCTCGGCGTCGCTCCGTGTTACACATGCGCCGCGCTGTCGCCCACTGCCGGAGTGAAGCAAGTGAAGGACATTGCTTGCTCACCCCCCGCCCGCCCCATCTCGGTTGGTAGCGACGACGACGGGCCACGGCAGTCCTCGGTGTTGCTCTGGTGGCGGCCGCCGCTGTGGGGACGAGTCCGGACTCTGGACTAAGTTGCTCCCCCCCACCCAGGGCCATCCCCTCACCTCAGAGGACGCATGGCAGCAGGCGGCTGCCTCCTACTGCAGGGCGTGTCAGATGTATGGGCGGGGGGGGGCGGCGCAATTTCAGTGCTTGCCCTGGGCGCCGTTTTCCCTAGTTACACCTCTGCACTCCCACCACCTTTGCCTCCCTTGTTTGTGGGGAAGGAAAGCTTGACCCTGCCTTCCCCACCCCTGCCTGCCAGCACACCCTGGCGATCATGAGAATGGCCTCTGTGTGTCCTTCTGGAGCATGAGGCCCCCTGGGCTTGGTTTGGTATCCTCACAGCTGGAGTCCCTTTCCAGTTGGCTTTCCAGTAGTTTGTCCCTAGATAACCTGAGAGAAAGGGACAAGACAAAGAGGGAGAGCCGTATGGAGGGAAGAGAGGAAAGAGACAGAAGTCGTAAAGGAGAAACCCCATTCAGTCCTCATTAAAACTGGGGTACAGCACACGGCAGCATGGGAGTGCATGTTAGCCATGCCCTCTGGCACTGGAGTGCTCAGGATCAACTTTGAATATTTACTTACTTACTTATTTTATATCCCGCCCAATGTTGAAATCTCTAGGCGGTGTACAGAATTAAAACATAATATAAAATAGAAAACATCTTAAATTCTTAAAAAGATAAAAATCATAATAGATAAAAACACATTAAAATGTAAAAATTCTATTTCTGTTAAAAGCCTGGGAAAACAGGTACATCTTCAGGGTCCTCCTAAAAACAAAGAGAGAAGGAGATGCTCTTATTTCAGATAAGAAGGCCCTAATAATGAGTTATTAGGGCTAGATTCTAACAAAGAAAAAGTTGCTGGTGTCCAGCAGCGTTCCCTGTAACAGGGATTCCCAGATGTGATTGACTGAAATTCCCAGCATCCTCAGCTGTAATGGCTTTTGTCTGGGGATTATGGGAGTTGTAGTCTATCATATCTGGGAATCTCCATTACAGGGAACATTAGTATGGAAGTCTGTCTTCCTCCTTATCAGGAACTAGAAACAAAACTTGTCTATGGCATGGTGTCCGACCTCTATCCCTGCTAGGGATGCAAACCTTCCAGGAGTGGCCTGGATCTTCCAGGATTCAGCAACAATCTCCAGGGGGCTATCGAAAGCGTTCAAAGCAATCCTAGAGATTTTAATGACTTGAAAAATATGCTAACTGGGCAATGTGTCCTGGAGTTGGGAGCAGTGTTCCCTGTAACAGGGATTTCTAGATGTGATTGACTGCAATTCCCAGCATCCTCAGCTGCAATGGCCTTTGGCTGGGGATTATGGGAATTGTAGTATACCACATCTGGGAATCCCTGTTACAGAGAACACTGGTTGGGAGCCCTTGCTATGAGCTTATCTTATAATATCTTCCATAAATATTCCATTTAGCTTTAAAGTGGGTAAGATTCTTCCCTTAGGAATGCACCAGCCATGCAACATCAGAACCTTGTGCATGCGTATGTTCCCACACTAAAGGTTTACAAAACATACCTAGGAGGTGGATTTTATGAACATCTAGCTCCGCTCTTAAGTGACTCCAATATCCATTTTGCTATTCTTATGATTCACTCCAGGGTTCGAAAGAGTTCATCAGGGAGGCAGATCTTTGATGTCTAAATTAAAGTGGCGATAACATCTGAGATGAACTGTGTTCTTCCAACATGAAAACAGAAGCACTAAGAGATGAGACAAGACCCTCCATGCTGAGGTCTGACTTGGGTCAGGTCTGATCAGCATTTATGTGTAAAAGACACAGCAGGTCTTATGCTGGGAAAGAAGACAGGCCAATACAGATACTGGGTACTGAGCTACAAATCTAAATCAGCAATGTGAGGAGTGAAGAGAAATAATTACCTCCCTCTTCCCCCTCCCTCTTCCCCTCCCTGCTTCCCCCCCCCCAAAAAAAACCCTTAAACTTGGGGTCTTCCAACCAAGGCCAGCCTGTGCACTAGAAGGACCTAAGGCAGGCCTGCTCAACTTAGGCCCCCCAGTGTTTTTTTTACTATAACTCCCATAATCCCCAGTCACAGTGGCTAATAGCCAGGGATTATGGGAATTGTAGGCCAACATCTAGCCACCTAATGGCTTGACTACTAAGTCAGAGGTTGCCGGTTCGAATCCCCGCTGGTATGTTTCTATGCGACTATACGAAACACCTATATCAGGCAGCAGCAATCTAGGAAGATGCTGATAGGCATCCTCTCATATTGCGCGGGAGGAGGCAATGGTAAACCCTTCCTGTATTCTACCAAAGACAACCACAGGGCTCTGTGGGCACCAGGAGTCAACACTGACTTGACAGCACACTTTACCTTTTGGCCAACACCTGCAGGAGGGCCGAAGCTGAGCAACCCTGACCTAGGTGGCCCATCTAGTACTGGCAGGGACATGGGGGGCTTGGTGAGGAAGCAGACTATACCTTTAAAAATTCATAAAATGTCTCGCCGCTGCCATCCCCACATGGGGTTTGCTCCCACCAGGTCACTAAACTGGCTGATGTGCATGATATTGATATAGCTATCTGGGGAGGCCAGCCCAGTGAAAATCTTTGCCAGATGGCACAATCAAAACGGCACTACACCTGCACAGCAGCCATCTGAGCAGCAGGGGTGGGCTATGTGTTGCGGGCGGACTCTGCGTGGGGTGGCAGTGGCGGGATAACTTACACATTCTTAAAGGTATCATCAGCTTCCTTACCACTCCCATCCAGGCCAGCTGCCAAGTTTGACTTTGGGGCCTCCACTTCAGTTAAAATTATATTCTGTATGATGCAGG
This sequence comes from Hemicordylus capensis, assembly GCF_027244095.1. Taxonomy (NCBI): domain Eukaryota; kingdom Metazoa; phylum Chordata; class Lepidosauria; order Squamata; family Cordylidae; genus Hemicordylus; species Hemicordylus capensis. Next base: position 422,993,205 of record NC_069657.1, read on the forward strand.
ATGAAGCCACCTAATGGTGCAGCAGGGAAATGGCTTGACTAGCAAGCCAGAGGTTGCTGGTTCGAATCCACGCTGGTATGTTTCCCAGACCCAATATCGGGCAGCAGTGATATATGAAGATATACTGTGAGGGAGGAGGCAATGGTAAACCCCTCCTGTATTCTACCAAAGACAACCATAGGGCTCTGTGGTTGCCAGGAGTCGACACCGACTCGACGGCACACTTTACCTTTACGATACAGAATATAATAATCTCTCTCTCTCTCTCTCTCTCTCTCTCTCTGATACTTTGCCAAAAACCTGAGGGCCATCTTAAACCCCAAAAATCCAAGGGCCATCCCTGCTCCCAATGAAGCTCACTGCCTGTAGGTGTAGTGCAAAAGGTTACTGTGTCTTTTAAATGGCATGTATACAGCCTATGGAATTGGCTGTTGCACAAATGATGCAACAAGGAAGCTCAAATGCTATAGTAGCCAGACTCTGGTGACGTTCATGGGTAAAGGGGGCTAGATGGCACTATCTCTATCTTGAAGGGTTGTTGTGAGGCTGAAACTCCACCTAGAACTCTTTGGATCATAGGATGCTGCCTTCTATTGAGTCAGACCATTGGTCCATCTATCTCAGGATTGTCTACACAGACTGGCAGCGGCTTCTCCAAGGTTGCAGAAAGGAGTCTCTCTCAGCCAGCCCTATCTTAGAGATGCCAAGGAGGGAACTTAGAACCTTCCGCATGCAGGAGCTCTTCCTAGAGGGGCCCCATCTCCTAAGGGGAGTATCTTACAGTGCTCATGCATGTAGTCTCCCATTCAAATGCAAACCAGGGTGGATCCTGCTTAGTAAAGGGGACAATTCATGCTTGTTACCACAAGACCAACTCTCCTTCCTGCCAGATTCAGCTATCAAATGGCCACTGCGCATGCACACCAGCACACTTGGAAGGAAGACAGTGCTTGAATTACATGGGGAAAAGAGGGTCTAGCCTAGGGTTGCCATATGTAAGGGATGGACCTGGACAGTCCAGGAATTGTACATCTTGCCTAGAATGTAGGGAAAGTGTTATTCTGGAGATGAAATGTCCAGGAATTTGAGTGTCAATATTGCTTTAATAGATAGTACCCATTCTTTTGGTGCTGTTCTCTCCAGGCATTGTAGCTACATGATGCTTATGTTTAAATGCCCTATATACAGGGGTGTAGTTATAATTGAATGGGGTGGGGGGAACCACAAATGTCTCTTAGCCCATGAAAGAGCTCCCCACCCTCACTGGCTTGGAAATAATCCGCCCTTTCCTCCCCCTTTTCCTCCTATTTTGCTTCCACACAATCATTTCTATCCAGGCTTTCCTCCAACCTTGCTTCCACACAACGGAAAACTGGGAGCACACACAGCTCCTAAACCCAGGTAGAACACAGTTTTTAATTGTGTGAATGACCTCCTAGTGTTAATGGGAATGGTAGTGGGTCTCTGAATTTAGCTGTAAAGTATATGGACACAGAGACACCGCCCGCCCCTTTCTCTAGTGGCATCATGTCTGATTTTGTTTATTGAGGTGAAATGATTATAACCACTCCTGTGGAAAGAACGCTATAGGCAAAAATACATAAAATAGGCACCAGGCTCTACTGTCTAATCCCGATCAAAAGAGAAATGTTGTAAAATTTGTGCCCCTCCCCTGACAGTTGTGTCCAGGAATTCTCTCTGATGTATGTATGTATGTGGCAAATCTAGTCCAGCTCCCTTCTGTTTTCTTTATTTCGGGATTTGTGTCCTGACTTTCACTTTAGAACACAGCGCTCAAGGCTTTTGTGATGAGCACTTCAGCTACTATTTTTGGAAGAGGTGTGTGTGTGTGTGTGTGTGTGTGTGTGAGAGAGAGAGAGAGAGAGAGAGAGAGAGAGAGAGAGAGAGAATGAATGAATGAATGAATGAATGAATTTTGTATATTGAATTTGAGGGGGAATCAAGCGGAGAGTTCCAGATTTCATTAAGGCCTTATTAATTGTTCTTTCATAATTCAAGCTGTAGGCTGACTAAAACTATGATTTAAAAATGATATGGGGATGGTATCTAATTTACATAGATTTTTCAGAGGATTGGATAAATTAATGAAGACTACATCTACCTATGACTCTTACCTATAATATCTTAAAATGCAACTCCATATTCAGAGAAGGCAATTTGCTGAATTAGATAAATCAAGGTTCTCAAATTTAGGTCCCCAGATATTGGACTATAACTCCCATCATTCCCAGGCACAATTACTTTTTAATCCAAAAACAACATGTCTGGAAACGCCTGATAGACATTTGGTCTGATCCAGCAAGACAGTTCTTGGGTTTTGGATTGGAGAGAGCTAAATTAATAGCTCCGTTTTGCTATCAGCATGTGATGTGGTCTTTCAAATGTCTCCTTCTGGCCTTGTCCTACTTTTACTTTGGCCTATTGACATTCCTGCTCCTGAAGCACCTCAGGTAAAATTGTGATGCAAAATACCTGGCAAAACAAACTCTTTCAAATAAAGCTGAGTTTGCTCCATTATCTGATAAGGAATCTCCAAGGGGGAGAAGCCTTCATTGTGTGCTTGCTGGGAGGTTTTCCTTTGCTTATGTGTGAAGGCTGCTAATCCCACTCTAAATGCTTTCTGTGATTGAGATGTGAGGATGGTAAATAGCTGTTAGGTGTCTGGAAACAATGCTAGCAATCAGAGGGAATTAGAACCATGAAGAAGATTACTCTACCTCCAAGAGGCTGATAGACCAATCCTTCTTCACACCATGGACTGCTTGAAAAATCAGGAGAAGGCTGAAGTATAAAGTCTGCCGTCAAGTCGATTTTGACTCCTTGCGCCCACAGAGCCCTGTGGTTGTCTTTGGTAGAATACAGAAGGAGTTGACCATTGCCTCCTCCCAGGCAATATGAGATGATGCCTTTCAGCATCTTCCTATATCGCTGCTGCCCAGTATAGTACCAGCGGGGATATGAACCGGCAACCTTCTGCTTGTTAGTCAAGCATTTCCCCACTGCGCCAGGAGAATGCAGTAACTTGTCTCAAGGACTAGATTTAATAAGATTATGAGGGCGTTTTCACAGATGATACTTAAAGTGAGGTGTGCATTATTTCCTGCCTTTGTACTGTCATTCTAAATTTGATGCTGCTTACATGTATCTTCTAAAACATGTTTTCTTCTCCTTGCTGTTCTGCATTAACAGCATTCACCCCTGCACACCCGTAGTGCAAAGAATGATTTGAAGCACTTTCAGTGGCATATGTGAAAACACAGTGGTAGACATCCAGACAAAGTTATTCAATAGTACTACTCAGGAGTTACTCTACAGAGCTATTTATTTATTCATTAAGCACATTTCTATAGCACCCAATATAAAAATCTCCAGCGGATTACAATTTAAAACACAATGGTAATCAAAATATTAACACAATTAAAAGAACTTAAAATATAAATAAAAATGCTAAAACTTTAAACTTTAAAACTACAAATTGAAAGTCTGATTAAACAGGTATGTTTTCAGATTTTTCTTTAAAACAACCAGATATATTTCTCCCATACTTTATGTAAGAACTTAAGAAAAGCCCTGCTGGATCAAGAGCAAGGCCCATCTAGAATAGCACCTTCTTTCACACAGTGGCCCACCAGATGCCTCTGAGAAGCCCACAGGCAAGAGCTGAGGGCATGCCCTCTCTCCTGCTGTTACTCTCTTGCAACTGGTATTGAGAGGCATCTCTGAGGCCGGATGTAGCCTATAGCCCTCAGGCTTGTAGTCATTGATGGACCTGTCCTCCATGAATTTATCTAAACTCCTCTTAAAGGCTGCTGATAAAAGCTTATCTAGGCTGTTTCCTGTCGCCACAACTTGTGGCAGAGAATTCCATAGGTTGATTATACCTTGTGTGGAAAAGTACTTCACTAATTTCACTAAGACTTCTGTTGATGAATTTGGTCAGGAGGTTAGCCACTGCTTAGTAATTATTACTACCATCTTGTATGAGTAGCAGTAGTAATAAAATACTCAGCTCTTTATAAGAGGGGCTCCCCACCTTGGTTTCCCAGATGTAGTTCTGGGAAACTACGTCTGGGAAATGTAGTTCATTTCCCAGATGTGGAGCCAGCGTGGTGTAGTGGTTAGAGTGCTGGACTAGGACCGGGGAGACCTGAGTTCAAATCCCAATTCAGCCATGAAACTAGCTGGGTGACTCTGGGCCAGTCACTTCTCTCTCAGCCTAACCTATTTCACAGGGTTGTTGTGAAAGAGAAACTCAAGTATGTAGTACACCGCTCTGGGCTCCTTGGAGGAAGAGCGGGATATAAATGTAATAATAATAGTTGGACTACAACTTCCATTATCCCCAACCACAAAATTCAAACGGGAAGTCCATATTTGTTTATTTGTTGTGAATGTTAATGTTAAGATTATTGTTAAAATTAATAAAAATTTAATTTAAAAAAAGAAAGGAATTGTAGTCCAGCAAGATCTGGGGCCCTAAGGTTGGGATATGAGCCCCTGGTGGTCTGTAAGATCCAAATATTCAGCACAACTCAGCCAGATAGTCTTTAAGTCTGCAATCCTATGCATACTTCCCTGGGAGTAAGCCCCATTGAACACAGTGGGGTTTACTTCTGAGTACACATGCAAGAGATTGTACTGTAAGTCTGCAACACAATGCCGGGTTATATGGGAGCAAGTGCCACTGAACACAGCACAGGATCAGGCTGCACGGCAGAAAATCCAAGATTGACTCTCTGCTACTAGAGTTTCTTTCTTGTAGTTGGACTGGTGGCAGCTATCCTGCTTTAAAATGCTGTAAAGAGCTGACTGTTTCCTTTGTGCTGTTTGTGTGTGGCAGGCAAACGAAGGCAATTGCTTTGAATCCAGGACAAAAAGGGGGGGGGGACCCCGTGAAGACAGAAGAAGGCCAGTGCAGGCCGGCATGATGGCCTGGTGTGTTTTCTTTGGAGAACGCCTTCAGCAGCAAGCACCAGCAGGTGGCGCTTAATTAATAGGCTTCTGCTGTGGCATCTCAATACTCTCAGTCCTATTTAAACCCCATCTGACTATTTTGCTTGCTCTCTCTTTCTCTTGCATGCATGCTGGTCTTGTGGTAGCAAGCCTGAATTGTCCCCTTTGCTAAGCAGGGTATGCCCTGGTTTGCATTTGAATGGAAGACTACATGTGAGCACTGGGATATATTCCCCTCAGGCCCTAGGGGAATGCATGCAGAAGCTTCAAAGTTCCCTCCCTGGCATCTCCAGATAGGGTGGAGAGAGACTCCTGCCTGCAACCTTGGAGAAGCCGCTGCCAGTCTAGGAAGACAATACTGAACTAGATGGACCAATGGCCCAACTCAGGAAGAGGAAGCTTCCTACTGTATGTTCCTACTGCTGTAAGCCTCTTGGGCATCTTTGACATGAAGACAAGGGTGGCCTATGAAGACCCTGAGGGGTGCTGCAGCTCATGCTTCCCAGACCACTCAATGAGGTCATTCACACAATCAAAAACTGTGTTCTACCCGGGTTTGGGAGCTGTGTGTGCTCCCAGTTTTCAGTTGTGTGGAAGCAAGGTAAGAGGAAAGCCTGCATAGAAGTGATTGTGTGGAAGCAAGGGAGGAAGAAAACCTGGGTAGCTACCCCTCCTCCCTTGCTTCCACACAATCACTTCTGCCCAGGTTTTCCTCTTACCCTGCTTCCACACAAGCAAAAACTGGGAGCACGCACAGCTCCCAAGCCTGGGTAGACCTTGAGGCGAGTCTCACGATCAGTGAGACTCGCCTGAATGGGATAAGCGGGGAGAGCGGGCTTAGCCTGCTCTCCCCGCAGATGAGCACACCGGCAGCCCTGGGTGGCCAGATCGCGCGCGCACACGACTGCCGGCTCTGTCACGGAACCTGCGGGGGCTGCTGGGATCGGGGCCATGTGGCCCACCGAAGTTCCAGGATGCCCCGCTCGAGCGGGTGGGGCATCCTGGAGAGACCCCCCAGGGCCGGAAGGCTTGTTTCAGCCTCCTGGCAGGGGTCTCCTCGTGTGTTGCCATGCTGCAGAGCCGTGCCGCAGCAATACATGATCAAATAGACGGGGTCAGCAGAGCACTCAGTCCGCTAACCTCGTCTAAAGGGAGGGCTACCTAAGTGGCTTACCTGCTTTGAGGAAACCGGGCTTGCCTCTGAACCTGGCGGAACTCACGCTTGCCCAAAAGCGGGGTTGGCTCCCTTAGCTCACTTTTGGCCCATCGTGAGTATCTCCTCCACAGTTTTTAATTTTGTGAATGACCTCAATGGCTTGCCAAACCAGCACAGAGTTCAACTAGGAGTTGTTTGTTTATGTTCCTGAACCACTCATTCATTTTTAATTTACATGAGACAAGTACCCCTACCCCCTTTCACCTTGCTCCTAGCATTAGGTTTCAGAGCCCAGCTAGGCAAGATATTGAGCTGACCCTCAAATACTTCACATTGGAACCTCATTAAAAGTCATCTAGAAGGGGCTGGTGGTTTATTCTCTCAAACCTCTAATTCACCGAGAGGTAGTTTTATCGTGAGTGGCTATATTTGGGTTTCAGGCTGAACGATGATAATTAATCACTTGGTTGAAAATATTGTAAGCCTGGATGATTCCTATAAGCTCTTCCTGGGGTTGTGTATATGTATAATCTAACCCTTTTGTGTTTGCCCAATTAATATATAGCATATTGAGACTATAATCTATGAGTGCTTTTTAAAAAAAGTACTATTTGGATGAATTGAAGTTATTAAACTTATAAAAGGATGGGGGTGGGAAAATAAACCCTGAGGTTCTTGGATGAGTTTGCCTGTTCCCCTTTTTGATTCTCTCTGCAACTTATCTACCAAATTCCCACCCTCTTTTAATTACTGCTTCATGGTTTACATGCCGTCCAATTAAAAGGATATTACATTTAAATCAGGAACACATTTTTGATGGGAGTTCAGATTCAGATTCATGTTTGGCATTTTAGCTTGTCACTTGAATTTTATTGTGAGTTTGGGGAACCTGATCAAATGCAATACTAGCCAGAAAAAAGAACTAGTGAGTTTTCTGGACATATGTATCTGTACATTTCACTATATCATAATGATAAACACATGCAAGATATATTTTATAGAGATTTATGTCCATCTCTCATCTATATATCTGTGTGCTTGGGGTGTGTGTGTGTAATCCGTCATATGTGTATGTGCCTAAACATAAATAATGCAATGTATTTATACTAGTAAATAAACCATTCACTCATTCTGGGTTGCCACTGGAAATCTCCCTCTTGCATTCCAGATACCCATTTGTGAGATAGACCATCTTTCTTCTTCTTCTTCTTCTTCTTCTTCTTCTTCTTCTTGAGTCTCCTCAGCTTTTGTTGGACTACAAGTCCCATCATTGCCAGCCACAGTTTATTGCATCTGGAGATTATGGGATTTGTAGTCCAACAGCTGGAGAGCCTAAGGCTGGCCATCCTGAGATAGACTATTAAGAGGTGCTAGCCAACTCTGAGATTGAATAATCTACTCTGAGACAATGAAGAGGTGCTAGACATCAGCAACCTAACAGTGCGAAGGATGAACTCATTAACTCTTACAAAAGTGTCAGCTAATATGCAAATACCTTGGCTATTTGGGGGTACATTCATTTCCCCCCGTTTTGAGGGGGAGATATAAAAATGTCACATTTTCAGATTATTTTTAAAAATAATCATTGTGTCCTAAATGAGATGTGGGCCAAGTTTCAACTATCTGGTGGTACAGAAGTATTAAATAATTTTGTTATTTGTTATCCCCCAAGCATCCATGAGTGGGTCAGTCCCAAATATCTTAATTCATACGATAAAAGCGAATAGCATATGGCTGCAGTCTGTTCTTTACTGTCCATTTCCTTTTATTTATTCTATCCAATGTTTCTATATATGTAGCATAACATTACGTTTTGCTATATTACATTGATGAATATATGCAAGATTCATACAATATTTTTAGAGAGTAATGTCTGTGTTTTTGTATGATACATGCTTGCACAGACCACACATAGGTGCGCCTTTCATACATCACCCTAAAAACAGTACAAATTTGAGTTTCTAAAATAAAGTAAATGTAACATACTAAATTACAAGGACTTTAATTGTAAACATGCTGACTTAGAAATAAATCCTACAAATGTCATGAAATCCATGCCAAGCCTCACAGCCCCATCCAAAACATTTTTATTTGGAAGTAGCTTCCGTTGAAATAAATAGGACTTCTTTTCAAGACAACGTTGGTCTTTGTGTGAGGCTAAATACACATACTTGGAAGTAAGTTCAACTGGAATTAATAAGACATGTCCACACAAATTCCTTTAGGATTGGGGGGAAGGGTAGCAGTGTAGAAACCTGCCATTTTTATTTATTTATTTATTTTTGGCTTAAAGTGTAAGCCAAAAATAAAAATTAAAAAATGGGGGGTTCTTTTCACTAAAGTTGACTTCAGACACAAAAGCAAATATGTGAATGCTTTTTGCATCGTGCATTTCTGGTGTAAAGGAAAAATGTGTATTTCTCTTGCAATGAATGACTGGGTGCACTAGATATGATTGCATGCATGTTTCTCCTTGCTGGGGGAGAGGTACATGGTTATGTTTTATCCTCACAACAACTCTGTGAGGTAGGTTAGGCTGAGGGAGAAAGTCACCCAGATAATTTCATGGCTGAGTAGGGATTTGAACTCAAGCCTCCCCAAGTTATAGTCCAGCACTGTAACCACTACACCACACTGTTTCTCTGTGCCTGGAGCCCTGGAGAGCCACTGCCAGCCATTGTAGTCAGTACTGTATTTACCTGAATCCAAGACTAGGTTTTTTAAAAGTCCTTTGAGGTTAGCAATTGGGATGTTATCTTAAATGCAGGGTCCTCTTCCTTTGAGGTAATTAGGGAAAGGTAAAGTGTGGGGTCAAATTGATTTTGACTGCTGGCTCCCATGGAGCCATGTGGTTTTCTTTTGGTAGAATATAGGAAGAGTTTACCATTTCCTCCTCCCATGCAGTATGAGATGATGCCTTTCCAGTATCTTCCTAAATCACTGCTGCCCAATATAGGTGTATACCAGTGGGGATTCAAACTGGCAACCTTCTGCTTGTTAGTCAAGCATTTTCCCTCTGTGCCACTTAAGGTGGGATAAATAGTTTAACCTATATTTAACTCATATTTTTAAGGGGATTTTCTTAAATTCAGGGTTGCCTTCTATTCAGGTAAATATGGTACTGAGCTTGAGAAGATGGACCAATGTTCTGACTAGAAAGAAAGCAGCTTCCTATATGTACCTATGTAGGAAAGGTTGTGCACATTCTGTGCAAGCTATCAGGTCTGCATTGTGTTTGTCCAAATAATCCACTGCCACAGAAGAAGCAGAGCTGGTCTTGTGTAAGCAAGCATGACTGGCCCCCTTTGCTAAGCAGGGTCTACCCTGGTTGCATATGAATGGGAGACTACATGTGTGAGCAGTGTGAGATATTCCCCTTAGGAGATGGAGCCACTCTGGGAAATGCATCTGCATGCTTGCATGCAGAAGGTTCCAACTTCCCTCCCTGGTGGCATCCCCAAGATAGGGCCAAGAGAGACTCCTGTCTGCAACCTTGGAGAAGCCACTGCCAGTCTGTGTAGACAATACGGAGCTAGATGGACCAATGGTCTGACTCCATATATGGCAGCTTCCTATGTTCCTAAGAGGGTGGGCCAAGGACAGCCCTTCATTTGTTACCCCTGCTGACGGCACAGGGAACATCTACTGGGTTGGTGTGGTTAGTGATAAGCTAGAAGCAGAGAGAGTCAGGTTCAAATCCCCACTCAGCCCACAAGCCCACTAGCTGATCCTCATCTTACAGCCTGACCTACCTTACAAGGTTGTTGTGACGGTATCATAGAGAGTGGGAGAATCTTGTATTATGCTACTCTGTGCTCCTTTGAGGAAGGACAGGATCAAAATGTCCTAATAATTGCCACAGCAGTGGAAGGGGCCCCAAACAGCCTTCCATTCATTATCTCCGCTACAGTTGCTTACCATCTGTTGGGACCAGTCCTTCAATTAGGTTATGCTTACGTTACATGGATTTGGCATCGTTGCTTGATGCAATTTTTATATATTTATTTTTTAGCTGCCTTGAGCATACAGTTAAGATATAAATTGAATGAATAAATAAATAAGTGAAAGCACCCGTATGGTGTGGAAAGAGACGTGGACGGACCAGGGTTCTAGGTACAAGATAAAATCCCCACCATTACATAAAACTCAGTGCATGCCAGTGCCACACCTACCTCGCAGAGTTTTTGTGATAGGCTAGCAAAGCACATGGTAGGCAGGGCTGGATGAGCATGGTATATGCAGAAGGATGTGGACTGAGCTGTTTTTCTTCTAGCACTTAAGAGTTTGAGTTTCTGCAGAAGCCAAGCATTTTCTGCCAAGTGTGCTGAGAACTGGACACATTAGCTACACTCATTTCTGGAGGGAAATGACCTTAAAACAGTGGCACATATGCTGGTAACCTCCAGGCTTGAGGCTGCCTTTGTATGTAATCTGGAAACTACAGTTGGTGCAGAATGTGGCGGCCAGATTGGTCTCCTGCAGGGTTCTCTCTCTTTTCCCCATCTGTGTGTATGCGGAATTAGTTTTGTTCTGGGTGGTAGTATTAAGACAGGGTGTGCGCACATGCATTCAGAGTGGGACCTTCCTGATTCAGCCTGAATGGGATCTGACATTAACTGAGTGGACATCAAAAAACGTGTGAGCACACACACAACTTAGAGGGAACACTGGTCTCCGCCCAAAGATACCATATAACAAAGATACCATATAACACTGGTTTTTACAGAATTGCACTGGCTGCCAATATGTTTCTGAGCGAAATTCTAAGTTCTGGTTATTACTTACAAAGCCCTTTAGAGCTTGGGTCCAGGGTATTTAAGAGAGCACTTTCTTTGTCATGCACTCTCCCACCGATTAAGATCATCTGGGGAGGTCTGGTTACAGCTTCCACCAACTCTTTGGTGGCTACTTGGGACTGGGCCTTCTCTGTGGCAGCCTGCAGCTCTGGAATGCACTCCCTGTTAAAATCAGAGCTTCCCCATTCTGGCTGGTTTTAAAAAGACATACCTGTTTCCTCAGTTTTAAATTATTTTTAAATGAATTTATATCATAATTGTTTTAATCATTTTATCCTGTTTTTATATTGTATTTTAACTTGGCAAAGAGGCACCTTTTAACATGGTGATTCTCTTTATTTAGCAGGGGGAGAGTAACTGGCCCAGTACTTCCAGTGACTGTTGCTGGTGTGTGTCTTATGTTTCTTTTTAGATTGTGAGCCCTTTGAGGACAGGGGACCATCTTACTTTGTACTTCTTTGTTATGTCTAAGAAACAAAATGTAATAAGTGGCTTATTCTTGTCGCTTGGTATTCTTGAGCTCCATAGCTAAAATGGCACTTTACAACATTTCTCCTTTCCTCCTCACCTTTCACAGGGCAATATTTGTAGAAAACATTATCAGAACAGAATAATAACTGCAAGTGACATTTACTTTGACATAGGTATTCTGTGGAAGAAAAAGATGCACTTTTATTATTTATTTTCCTTTGTAAACCGCTTTGTGAACTTTGGTTGAAGAACGGTGTATAAATATTAGCAGTGGTAGTAGCAGCCACCTTAAGTAGCTCAGCGGGGGAATGCTTGGCCAACAAGCAGAAGGTTACCGGTTCAAATCCCGCTGGTACTAGATCGAGCAGCAGCAATATAGGAAGATGCTTAAAGGCATCATCTCACACTTCGCAGGAGGAGGCAATGGTCAACCCCTCCTGTAGTCTACCAAAGAAAACCACAAGGCTCTGTGGGCACCAGGAGTCGAAATTGACCTGACAGCACACTTTACATCGCCTAGGGATGCACATGTCAGCCTGAGGCAGTATAGAAATATGATTGACAAACAAACAGTTTCAAGCAACCAGACAGAGCCGTGTGCTGCTACTGGTGGTGCTCGCAAAGCGCGGGAGGGAATCTTTTTCTGCGCAGAAGTGAGCTCTACGTGAGGAAACCCTCGTGTGGGGGGCAGACCCTTAGCAATGCCATGGGAGCTGCCATTGCTTCTCTCTCTCCCCGCCGCCGCCAAGACTTTTCTGACTGGCGACACAAACAACGTGTCAGTCTCCTCGCGGGCATGAATGGCTCGGGCGGCCTTCTCTAAGCCTTCCCCACGGAGCGCGTTTCAGCTGGCGGCTCTGAGCCGGGCCCCAATCGCGCTCGCCCTTTTTCTTGGGGCTCTGCTGCGTTCCCTTTGTGTCCTTCCTGCGGCTCATTGTCTTTGTTAATTAGTTGCTAACAGCGTCGTGAGGCGGGCCTTGATGGATAAGCAAGCCATTAGCACTCGGCGCTGCCACTCGTAAGGCCTGCGGGGCCGGGGCGACCCCATACCGAGATCGGGCGCTGGAGCGTTAGGTTGGAGGGGCACACACAGCTAACTAATCTCCACAGCTCCCGCCAGGGACCTTTCATTCCTCATTTCCTAGTCACAACACAGAGCTCCTGGCTGGATTGGCCGGGTTGGGGAGCCGCGGGCGGCCAAGGAAACCAACTCTTCATTTTCCTTGCAGGTTTGAGACTTGGCAGAAAATTATTCTCTCCCTCTTTACATTTTTGGAATGTAAATTCGAATCTGCGTTGATTCGAATCGGCACTGCTTTTCTCCATCGAAGTCAGATCACAAAATCATTCCAATTCCGCCCCATACCCAGATTAGTAATATTTGCACACGCGGCGATGAATCAGTTCCGTTCACCGTTGTGGCTGTCTTACGCGTGCCTTTTAAGATCTGGTTTTATCTGCCCCTGGTGGAGAAGCGTTCCGCGCGCTGGCTAATGTCGTGGTGCCGGAAGCCACCGACTGAACGACTGGCGATGAATGAAGATGACTTTTCAAACGATCCGTGATTTTCTGGGGTGGTTTAGGAAAATGAAAAGGGTGGGCGGCGGGGGTGGAGGGAGGGCGGCCTTCATTAAGCAACTTTAAAATATCGATCTACATCGGGATACACAGCTCGGCTCTGCAGAAAATCGTAAGGTGTTTCCATCGTTAAGTGTTTGAAACCGGTCATATCACTATTTTTCGTGTGCCTTTATTATGAATTACATTTATATCTTCTGCTTTGCCTCCACCTTGGAGCGGTGAACATAATTCTCCGCCCATTTTATTTCCACAACCCTGTTAGGTAGGCCGAGAGGCAGAAGTGACTGAGCTTTAAGGCTGTGAGTGGGATTTGGACCTGAGTTAAGTCTCCCTAATGCTAAACTGATACGCCAGCCACTCCAGGCTGTCTTTTGGTTGCGTATTTTCATCCTCTCCGACGGCCTTCAAGACGCGTGTAGCACCTATTCTATATTAAGACATAGATGGTTTACTGTTACACGTTAGCTTCCAGGGACAGTGACGCGCAGCCCTATGCATGTTTATACCCAAGAACTCCCATCGCAACCTCGTTTATCTTAAGGGGGTTGCAACCACGACTTGTTTACCTTCAGGGAGTTGCAGACTGCTCACAAGCCGAAACAGGCGGTTGACTGGCACGTGCAAAATGAGAACGTGTGTACTGAAAAAGTAGGCTTCGATAGCCTTGATGTTTACGATGTATAATGTTACATATTTTGTACACCGCTGTTTTGTAATAGGAAAGCGCTTCAGAAATGAGCCAAATAATAAACAGGGATCTTGAATTTGATTCCCGCCCCCTATTAATGTTTGGTCGAATATAAGAATATACCTTCCTTTGATCGACTCTTTTCCTTCTACCCACCGCATAGCTTTCGTTCTATCGGCATTTAGACGTGGGAGCTATTTGTCTCTCACATACAGGCCATTAAATGCTTTCCTGCGCTGCATGTGACTGACAGACACCCACCCTCGTCCCATTCACCGCTGTCTTCTAGGCGACACCGTTATCAAGTGGATGCCGCCTACTGAACTGGAGCAGGCACCGCCAGCTGGGAGTTGCAGTTCCCTGTCATAGAAAGCTCATGGCAACGATGGGAATGAGGACTACATTTCCCAGCTGCCCCACCTGCCGTTTTCCCCATTCCACTGGCGGGGCTGAGCCGTCAATCAGTTGGCGTCACAATGTGTGGGGAACGCACGGAGATTTTTTTTTTTTTTTCAATTTAAGCTCTCCCTCCTCGCAGGGGTGCAGCTGATAAAAAGTACGTTAGGGAGGGTTCATAAAGGCAGGGCTGGCGGCAAATGTCAGGCGGGTGGTTCGCCTCGCCTAAGAACAGAGCGGCGGCTGTGCAGCGTGAAGAGGCGGGTTTTGGGGGCTCCCCCCTCCTTCTCCTTCTTTTGCCATTGCTGCTGATTTGGAATGTTACAAGGGAGATCGCAGCCAAGCTGATCGCTTGCAGGGAGCCGGAGGAAAGCCTGGCTTGCTGGCTGGGCAATGAAGCGCCGAAAGGTGGCCGTGGCAGCCGGCTTCTGCCTCTCCTTCTTGCTGGGCACTTTGCTGAACGTCTTCTTCATCCCGGCCTTTGATCCCCTGCAGCAGCAGCAGCAGCAACAGCAGCACAACGCGGGCGTCACGCACTCACTGGCGGGCTCGCCTCTAGACATGTCGGGGGAGGCTGAACGGAGCGGCAGCCGCTGGGACTTAGCCCGGCAGATCCGGGAGCGCTACGAGGAGGTGGTGCGATACCAGCAGCGGCGGCAGGAGCAGGCTCAGGCGGCGGCTGGCTCCAGGCTGGTGATGAGAGCCCGGGAGAGGCGGCTGATGGACCTGACTCCTCAGCGGCTCTCCTCGTCCGAGCGCAGCCTCCTCAAGCCCAAGGCGCCTCCAGCCGCGCTGGGCACCCCCGCCGTGCCCTGGGACCCCCGAGCCAAAGTGGAGCTTTCGCTCAGCCCGCTTCGGCTGGGATGCCGGGACATCAGCAATGTCACCAACGTGCATTACCTGGGCTCTGGCTACACCAAGGCCGTCTACAAAGCTGTGCTCAACCGGAGCCTGGCGGTGGCCCTGAAGTCCGTCGATTTCGGGGGACATGACATCGACAGCTGCGTCAAGCTCTCCGGCTCTCTGGAAGACTGCTACAGGCTGGCTTCTTACAAGATTATCAAGGAGATGATCCTTTTGCAGAGGCTGCGACACCCCAATATTCTCCAGGTAAATAGGGGATCCCTGCGGAATTGACGAGAGAGGGCGGGGACGGGCAGAAAGATTTCATTCTTGAAGACTACAATCCTGTGCACATTTACTTGAGAGTAAACCCCAGTAAAAATTTATCCGAGTAGAAATTCATAGCATCGCGCAGCAATTATGTTGGGCTGCAGTGCGTGGGTCTGGCATCAAGTAGAAAACCTATGATAATTCGGATTAGAATGTTTTAAAATGAGATTCTGGTTTATTTAGAGGCAACATTTGTTATTTTATAGAGTCGCTGGAGTTGGATAAGTGGCGGGGGGTGGGGAGGAGACCCTAAACGATTGCATTATCAGTAGCCGGCGCGATTCTTTTGTTGTCACGATATTTTAATTGGTCTCTCTTGGAAGCGAAAGGCTTGTGGAAGCCGAGAGTTAACCCTATTGAGGTGTCAGGCGAGGGTCCGGAATGTGTCAAAAGTTTAGTGTGGCCACGTGTCTTGGTGTTGGTCAAAGGGAGACATGGACATGTCGCAATCCTAAACGGAGTTACTCGGAGATCAGTTCGCGTTGACTCAACTGTACTGACTTTGATGAAGTAAACCTATTTTGGATCGGGTTCCTAGATGGCTCAATCTAAGACCCGGCTAAATTCGGGGTAGTTGTATCTAACGCTGCGATCCTATGCAAGATTATTTGGGTGTTAAGTCTCATTGCACTCAGTAGGGTTTCCTTCTGAGAAGGCATCTATGATCTATCTGTAATATATGATCGGAGTTGTATGGCCGTTTTGTCCTCCGCTGCAAACTTCACTTGGAGATCAATTCTGATTCCGGAAGAAGGGACCTTGCTTCTAAGTTAACTCTGATGACCGCCTGATATCTGAGAGTGATTCCCGGATTGCAGCATATACCTAAACCTTGTAATGCTTGTGCTTTGACCCAAGCCCCATAACTTTCCGTGGCATTTACTTCTACGCAACTCAGTTTAGGAGCTTAACTTTGCCCCACCGAAATCTGCCTTACTCTTCTTCCAAATGTTTGGGGTTGGGGTCCTAGATTCTCCATTCTAGTGATTTCCTTTGAAACTTCAGAAATACTAGCCCAATGAAAGGCTGGGTAGAGTATAATCCTTGGGGTATTTTCTTTGTGCTTAAGAGGGCTGCGATCCTCTGCACACTTAATTTGGAAATATTCCACTACAGTGTCAGCTATATTAACCTGAACATTTCCAGGCTAAGAAGACGACTCCAAATAAGTATTTAAGGGCGGGTATGGCGGGGTTGGGGGATAAAGCCACCCACCGAGAGAAATAGATATATACAGGGGCAGTATGCATCTCCATACCAGTTTGCCGGGATGCAACAGCGAAGAGGGCGGTTTGCCCACATCTCTTTCTCCTGGGCTACTCAGAGGTATCTGGTTGCCCATGGGAAATAGAAAGGTGGACTCGATGGACTTCTGGTGGGATCCAGCAGGCCTCTTCTTATAGCCATAGCTAGTGAGGTGATAAATTTAGAGTATGTTAACATTCTGTGGGTGTTAGTGTGCAAGTTTTTGAGTTACACATAATTATTCGTCCCGCAGAATACTTGCTGCGTGATGATGGGTGCTGCGTAAGAGATGCGGGCTAAAAGAAGCCGGGGCAACAATAGATGTGGGTCTGTTGTGAGACCTTTTTTTGCCTCTGCAGTTTGCGGAATGACATTCTGAAGACTCTAGTGGCAGTTCCTGTCTTAAGATAGAAAAGAGGGGTCCAGAGCCTCACTTTAACCGCAAAGGGGGTGAGAAGTGCAGAACAGGAAACCAGGGAGATTAGCTCTTTTCAACACTCCTGGAATTAAACACTGAGGTCAGTTCGGTGAGCATCTGTACTGAGATGAGCATGTGATGGCTCTACAGCGTTGCCAGATCTGTTCTGCCTAACAGGAGGATATTCTCTCTCTCTCTCTCTCTCTTTCTCTCTCTGACTTGCTGAGGGTGGCAGAAATAACAGCACCGTGGACTAAACGCTCCGAGTAGCAATTGTTCTGCAGTGCACACAGTCGCATTGCAGAACAAGGGTGCAGATTCCCCCCCTCAAGCATTTGACAGCACCCCCCCTCAGTTTACTGACCCTCCCCGCCAAACCTAATAACTCGTATCTCTTCCCAAAACTGTCTTCCCCCCCACCCCCAATTTTTTAAAGTTCCGCCAGCTTTTAAAATTCCTCCAGCTTCGCCTCTGTTTGCATCACTGTTGCAGAATAGGAACTGCTACCAGCTCACCTAAACTGAGTGGATTTTTTTTTACTGAAAAGCTGTATATAATTTTTAATAATTTAAATGCGCATATTGAAATGGATTGTCGATCGGGCTTTTTTTTTTTTTTTAATCTTTCCTTGCCTATATATATACAATTCCCCTTTCCTCTCGGTATCCTGGTAACCTTCCGATGCCACTCTAATGCTGCCTTTTCCTCTGGGAATGCGAGAGCAATGCTTGTTTGTGAGTTGTCTCTTAGTTCATAATAAATCGGCAAAGGACGCGATTCCGGCGGAGTTGAGCGCTTTCGGGTTCCCTGGATTTCAGTGGGGAAATTCAGTATCTCTTCAGTCTTTTCCACTCATCAAATCCCAAATCAATGGGACTCAAATCTGCTTAACTCTGCTTTAAAGCACGTCCGCAAATACTGAGTGGCAGAATAAGTTCCGCTGTACTGTATAAGCAAATACAAAAATCGCCATAAGCCCGGAGTCGGGAGTCGGTTTAAAGACAGATTCGCAACTCCGATCCCGCGGAAATCGATGGCAAAACGTCCATCGATCTGTAACGACTGAGGATCACAAACCGGTCAAGGAAGGTGCTGCTGACAGACGATACGCCTTCAAGGCTGCCTGAAATCGAGGGCACCATTGATTTTCAGTGGATCCAAGTCCAGCCCGCGCTTAGGATCGAGGCGTGATCAAATTGGCTCTGAGGCGGTTGGGAATTCGGTCCGTGCCCAGGAGGAAGGGGATATAAAAACGCGCCGACGTTGCTTCGATCTCGCCCGAAAGTGTCGAGCGGGGGATGGGGGTCGGTCACTGACTGAGAGTGAAGTCTCTCGCCCTCCATGAAGCAGCAGCCAGAGAGGGGAGAAGGAGCTCTCTGTTAGTTAGCAGTTTTTACTGGGGCGCGTCTTTGTCGCCGGGAGCAAAGCAAGCGGGACTAGTCAAAGGGTTGCGGATGGAGCCTGAGCCAGAGGGGGGCCGTGTTCGCCCCTCTCCCCGGCAGCCCCTCAGAGTGAGGGAGCTAATGAAGAAAATAGGGAGGGGTGGAGCTGGAGGCCCCCTCAGGAGCCGGGGGGGGGCAGGGTTCAGAAATACACCTAGGTAATTTGGGAGTCTGGACCTGAAGGCCTTTGGAGCCCCCCCCCCTTAACCATCATTTTTTTAACATGTAGGTTCTTGAGGGCACAAACCACACCACCCCGGACAGACTAGAGAGGATTGGGGGGGCCCCAGGGGTGTGTGGAGGCCCTGGACTTCAGCCCCAAAGTCCAGGTGTAAGAGCATCTCTGGCCCAGGTTCTTTGAACCCATCCACTCAAATATAGCTACACCCTCGAGCCTGATATTGCAAACTCCTCCTTTCAAAATTTTTGGCTTAAAGAGAAAAACCGAACAAAAGATGATCAATTCCCAAGCTCGCTCTCTCTCTCTCTGGACTTTCAGAGCCCCACCTTTTTGAATCTGTCCCTAATCATCGACTTAAAAATAAACACTCATTTTTACAGATCCCTTTCTCCCTTGTCTGGCCACAGTTTGGCTGCCACCCGATGCACACTTACCTTGGAGTAAGTGGCCCTGAATTCAGTGGGCCTTACTTCTGAATAAATCCACAGGCCGGGGGATAATCAGTCCCATTTTAACCCACTCCCTATCCTACTTGTGACATTCTGCCACGTAGGGCATTCTTTGTAGCTGGCCTGTCCAGATAATTTCATCACAGCTCTTCTAGCAGGCTCCAGTTTCTAGCGAAGGGGTCTTCTGTAAGCAAAACCAACCGCCAGCATGCTCCTGGGGTGTTTGCTCAGAAGTAAGACTTGCTGAGTTTAATAGGCACCAGGGCCCTGCTAACTGGGTACAGAGCACCTCTCAATGGGCGAATTCTCTAATATTTAGCAAAGGGAGATCGAATGTCCTTATCTAACCCCAGCACATCATTTTTCAAGTGGCTGTTCCTGGCATCTGCTTTGTATCTCTTTTTAGACCAGGGCTGTACAACTTTGGCCCTCCAGCTGTTTTTGGATCACAACTCCCATCATTCTAGCCACAGTGGCCAATAGTTGGGGATTATGAGAGTTATAGTTCAACATCTGGAGGAAGGCTGAAGTTGTGCCGCTCTGTTTTGGACTTTGAGCCCTTTAGGGACAGGAAAACATTCTTCCTGTTTTTAATCTGTTGCTTTTAGAACTTTGTTGACAAACGTCGTAGAAGTAATAGTAGTAGTACTGTAATAGTAACTGGACACGCTCACACATAAGCATGCATGGTGATCACAGCCCTGGATGAAGGGTGACTAATTATATTGTGGTGAGAGTCCCACCCCACCACAGCCAAAATCTCATTTCACCTTAAATGGTAGTCTTTTTAGGGGTGCTGCTTCTTTTTAAAAGCTTGTTGCCTTTTTCAGTTGGGGGAGCTCAGCTTAGCTGCAGTCTTCACAAAATGGAAGACCGACATCTGTCCTCCTTTATAATGAAGAAGAGCTGGTCATGTGGGAGCAAGCATGACTTGTCCCCTTTGCTAAGCAGGGTCCACCCTGGTTGCATTTGAATGGGAGACTACATATGTGAGCACTGTAAGATTCTCCCTTCAGGGGATGGGGCCGCTCTGGGAAGATCATCTGCAGGCAGAAGGTTCCCCAGGCATCTCCAAGACAGGGCTGAGAGAGACTCCTGCCTGCAGCCTTGGAGAAGCCGCTGCCAGTCTGTAAAGACAATACTGAGCTAGATGTTCTGACTCAGTAGAAGGCAGCTTCCTATGTTTCTTTGTTCCTGGCAAGTGTCTAGGCCTCTTTGTAGATCACCAGCCTGCTCAGAGTGGAAAAGATTTTGCTTTGAGAAAGTCTCTTCCTGTTCGCCCAAGAGAAAGTATAGCAAACTCTGTTCCTTTTTGGCATTTTGTAGCGACACTCATGGATTTTTCTCTTTTGTGAGCCATTGCTGGCTGGGGAGGTCTCTGGAAGAGAATGCAAGGCCAGCCTGTGCCTTCCTCCTTCCAGAGCCTCCCTCTCCTGCCTGGTCAATTATGACTTAATGGGTTAAGTACCATTCCAGAATGGCAAGTAATCTGGGCCATATCTGCAATGGGCTTAGATTGCCTGGATTGCTACTTCACAGTCAGAATAAGTGGCTACTTGAACTGGATAACCAAAAGCAATAGCGGGAAGATGGGTGGGAAGTAAGGAAAAACTGATGCATTCATTTGGTTTCATTTGGCAAATCCTGATGCGAGTGGTGTGTGTGTGGTGTGTGTGTGTTTGTGTGTGTGTGTTGCAAACTAGCACAAAATGCTTGCAAAGGCATCACATGAGAACTGAAACTGAAACTGCCAGATATAGCCAGACAAGCTTCTGCTTCTTCATCCCTCACATAGATTTATTGTTGCTTTGAAATGGATTTTTGAGAGGGTGTTTGGGATAAGGCCAGAGTGTGGGCTTGAATGGTGTATATCGGATCTCGTCTATTTTAGAGCCTTACATGTGATTTTATTCGGCTCAAGGTGCTTGTTCAGATCTGGTTGTGTTTTAAACGTTTAGCTCTGATTTCACTGCACTCCAAAATACTGAGTGGCAGCATCCCACTGTAAAAATCCTAGGACCCTAAAGAAGGTTTTGTTCTGCTCTTGAGCTCCTTATTTTAATATCAAAGGGAATCTGATTCAAGTTGCTAAAAAAAGAAGCTCCATTTAAGGTTCTAGAATGTTGAATTTATTCTGTCCTGGAGGGATTTCATGCTCTTTTGGAGTTTTGCTAAATGGATGTCCTGGGCTGGGCTTCATTCTAGAAACTTGATTTGGATGTCGTAAGGGAGGAGTCCGCGGCTAAGTGGTGAAGCACATATTCTGAGGCCTGCAGAAGGTACAATCTCCAGACAAGACGGGGAAGACTCTTGTCTGAGAAACCTTGGAGAACTGCTGTCAGTCAGTGTAGATAATTCTGAGCCAAGATGGACCAATGGTCTCATTTGGTATAAGGCAGCATGCTCAACTTTCCTAGAGTCCTGAATGAGATCAAGGGTCCATCTAGTTCAGTACCCTGTTTCCAGCTCTCCCCTGCTGTATTTCCTCCCTCCCACTATATGGATGAAGGGCTCCGCATTTGGCTACCATGGCTAATAACCGCTGATAGACCTTTCTCCTTCATTAGTTTTCCTAATCCTATTTTAAAGCTTTCTAAGGCCGTGGCCACCTTGGCACCAGCACATTCCATCCGTGAATTGTGCACTGTTTGAATTTCACTTTGTTAGCCTTCAATCCGATTTCATCCTTCACCCCCCTGAAGTTAATAATGGCAAAACCAGCCTCTCTTGGTGATTAGTAATATGTCACTTCACAGATCTCTTTATATACATTTCTGGGAACGGTGGAAACCCCATATCTTGCCTCCCCACCCCCTGCCCATTCCAGAAGCGCTTCTAACTTCTGATTTAATTTTGACAGGAGGGACAGACTCTTTAAATAAACCCAGCTTGTTTAGGCGAATTTCCTTGAGCAAAGCTCTTAGTGTCCTGCGAAAGCGCAGAGAGCATCCAAGAACAGAAGCTCATTTTCCCGTTGCTGCTTCCTTGAGTGTCTGAATACACTGGAGGCCACCCATTCTCCCGCTCGACTCTTTCCGGCTCAGCAGCACATCCATCTGTGAGTGACGGGTTGCCAAGGGCCTTCAAAGTATGAGTGAATTAGTCTATTTATCCACAAATAGTCCCTTATTCTAGAGTAGCCTATCTTCTTCGGTCGGAAACCGGAGTACGTGGCTTGCAATCTCAAGGGTATATCTATCCAGGATCACTTAACGCAGATTGTTTACCCTTAGCGCACTTTAAACAGGGCTGGCTCAGGACAGTAAAAAATAGAACTGTGAGTTAAATAAGTGAAAATGAAATGCGTACTGTTTTATTGTAAATGTTTGCTGGTCAATGACCAAATAGACTTATCTCTCTCTAAGTGAAAATGTATCCTCCATCTGAAGGGTCCGATATCTGAGTTGGCTACCTCTGCAGAACAGTATAACTGGCTCTAACTGCCCTGTGGTCCTCATGATCAGGGTAGTTAAGTGGGGCGGGGAGAAGGGAATTCTTACAGTGTCTGTTTATGGGCTGAGAGAGTATTCTTAGGCCACTTAACACATACGATTGCTTAAGTGTACACTTTAAAGTGTGAATGCGACAAATGGGTATTTGGAAGCAGAGACAGTAAATACAAGTACCCTAACCAGAGAGCTGGGATTGGGTGCAATTCCTTGTGGAATGTTAACTTGAGCAAATGCATCTTTGGGTCATAGAAACATAGGATGCTGCCTTATAGTAAGTTAGACCATTGGGCCATCTAGCTCAGAATTGTCTACAATGACTGATAGTGGATTTCCAAGGTTTTAGGGGAAACAAGAAGGGGTAGTACTCATACAGAATGATGAGTACTGTCTATTGTAAGATATAAGTAAATGTACTACAGTAAGATTTATAATATGAGAAGTGTACCATACAATGGACTCAGAGATTATACAGATGAACAATTGTTCATGTGTGTACACAATTGTTCATGGGTATGGTCTTGATTATTCATTGGTATAGTTCATTGTTCATGTGAATAGGCTCAAATGTTCATGTGTATAATCTCTGAGTCCATTATATGGTACACATCTCATAAATCTTACCGTAGGACATTTATTTATTTATTTATTTATTCTATTTTTAATCATATTTTTATACTGCCATATATATATATATATATATATATATATATATATATATATATATACACACACACACACACACACACACACACACACACACATATATCTCTAGGCAGTGTACAAAATTTGAAACAATATAAAGAAGTAAAAACAGATTAGAATCCCACAAGACACAATAAAAATAATCTCATAAGACAAATAATTGAAACAAATTATTAAAATTAATTCCAGTTTAAAAGCCTGCAAGAACAGGTGCATCTTGAGGGTCTTCCAGAAAACAAACAGAGAAGGAAATGCTCTTATTTCAACAGGGAGCATATTCCAAAGCCCCGGGGCAGCCACAGAGAAAGCCCCGTCCCGAATCGCCACCAATGAGCTGGCAACAACCCTAACCGGACTCCATTTACTTGTGCATATTTTTTCTGCATCTTACTGTAGATAGTACTTATCATACTTGTGTACACACCTTTCCAAGATTTTCAGGCAGGAGTCATTCCCAGCCCTACTGGAGATGCCAGGGATTGAACCTGGGACCTTCTCCAGGCAAAGCAGATGCTCTACCATTGAGCTACAGCCCTGATGCTCACATCAGACCTGACATTCACATCCTCATTTGTGTTGGAATTTTTTTCCTTAATGCTGTGGTCCCAATGAAAACTCCCTCCTCCAAGGCTGCTATAAACTCCAGCAGGGCAGTTTCCTTTGGCACTGGGGTGGGGTGGGGGCATGTTCATTTTTGCTGGGACCAAGTCATGAGGAATCATGCCTCCTCCCTGTATGCTATGCCCCTGTCCTGAGCCCTCCCATCATTACTATTTTAATTATTTAAGCATGAGTCGAGGGTGGAGCCTGGAGCGGCGGGTTGCATCTTAGTAGTACCTTGGGGGTCAGGGGTCAGTGTTCTCTCTAATTTTTCCCCCATCCGTATGCAGAGTGCATTTTGTTCTGGGCAGCAGTATCAAGGCAGAGTGTGTAAACCCTTTGAACCCGTTCGCCCAGTGGTGGCTCCGCCCATGACCCATCTGCACAATTATAGCTACGTCCCTGCTGAGTGAGATCTAAAATTAACTGAACAGACATTAAAAAACGTGTGATCTTGTGCACATTCATATGCCTTAGAGGAAACACAGGTTGGTTGGGTGGACTCCTGGTGGGTTAGGAGGCAAAGTCTGGCTGTGCCTGGTGATTTAGGATGGATTTTGATTAAGCAGAGAGAGAAAATGCAGGCACACGTGGCAGGTGTAGCTTCTGAACTGGTCTGACGCTTCCATGGGAGTGTAGTGAGCCAAAGGGGTAGATGCTTAAGATCACTTACTATAGATTGGTTACCTCTCAACATCCGTGGTTATGCTTTGTATTTACAATGCAAGTGGTTAAAGACTGACATAAAGCTGGACCATCTGACATAGGAACATAGGAAACTGCCATATACTGAGTCAGACCATTGGTCTATCTAGCTCAGTATTGTCTTCACAGACTGGCAGAGGCTTCTCCAAGGTTGCAGGCAGAAGTCTCTCTCAGCCCTATCTTGGAGAAGTCATGGAGGGAACTTGGAACCTAGATGCTCTTCCCAGAGTGGCTCCACCCCTTAAGGGGAATGTCTTACAGTGCTCACACATCAAGTCTCCCATTCAGATGCAACCAGGGCAGACTCTGCTTAGCTAAGGGGACAAGTCATGCTTGCTACCACAAGACCGGCTCTTCTCTCCTATGACATTTTTACAGGGAGAGCCAGTGACTATGTGAACTGTGAATCAGGAAGCCTGCAGTTCCGATCTTGCATCAAAAAGGTTTGCAGCTATGAAAGACACAGGCAGAACTATTACCTCTGCGAGGTTCCATCCAGCCTGGCATCCCATGGAGGATGTAGCAAGCCTAGATTGTCCCCCTTGCTAACCAAGGCCCACCCTGACTTGCATTTGAATGGGAGACTTGATGTGTGAGCACTGTAAGAGATTCCCCTTAGGGGATGGGGCTGCTCTGGGAAGAGCAGAGGGTTCCAAGTTCCCTCCCTGGCATCTCCAAGACAGTGGAGAGAGACTCCTGCCTCCAACCTTGGAGGTGTCGCTGCCAGTCTGGGTAGACAATACTGAACTACACAGAGCAAGGGTCTGACTCAGTAGAAGGCAGCTTCCTATGTCCCATGCTGGAGTCCCCTTTGCGTGCACCGTGGGCATGCTAGCAAGCCATAGCTTCGAGCAGGGCTGCACAACTTTGGCCCTCCTGCAGATGTAGACTGCAATTCCCATCATCCCTGACTGCTGGCTACTGTGGCTGGGGATGATGGGAGCTGTAGTCGAAGAACAGCTGGAGGGCTGAAGTTGTGCAACCTTGGTTTAGAGGTAAGCCCTGCTGAAGTGCTAATGATGGACATGGAGGGAGGGTGTACAGGCAAACCAAGGTTTTAAATGAGATGCCTGGCTGTGTGAACTGGTAAGTGCTTTACCTGCACCCTGCACCTCATATAACCCTGCGTCTTGACTTGGTGGCCTCAAGGGAAGTGTAGATGGTGCCAATCTGCACTTATAATTGTAAAGTAAAGTGTGCCATCAAGTCAATTTTGATTCCTGGCGCCCACAGAAGCCTGTGGTTTTCTTTGGTAGGATACAGGAGGGGTTTACCATTGCCTCCTCCCTCACAGTATGAGATGATGCCTTTCAGCATCTTCCTATATCGCTGCTGCCCGATATAGTACCAGTGGGGATTCTAACCGGTAACCTTCTGCTTGTTAGTCAAGCATTTCCCCGCTGTGCCACTAGGCCAGCCTAATACTCGCCTACTTTGTAGGGTTGTTGTCAAATTACTGAGCTGCTGTATATGCCACTTTTTGAATACTGAAATGCTAGACAATGCATCTGTTAATTTGTGTGGGTGACCAACTGTGGGTCTGGGACCACAGTTGTGGATTAGCTCAAATGAGAGCAAAAGAATCTCTTCTCTGGTGTGTGCTGTCAGTCATTCATTAACCTGCTTCAGAGTGTTTGGAAGAATAATTCTAACTTCTTTGTGGGCCCCTGCCCCCCTCCCTTAAATGGGAAAAATTAGACATTCTGGAACTTCCTACAGAATGAAAATCTGGGGTGCTCCATTAGCAATCTGGCAACCAGAGTTTCTGGTTTAGTCAAAGGTAAGGAAATAGTTAAGCTATAGTTCAGGGGCTTTCAACTTGGGGGGCTCCCCAGATGCTGTTGGACTACAGCTCCCATCATCTCCAGCTACAATGGCTGAAGGGAGTTGTAGTCCAACAACATTTGGAGACCCAAGCTTGAAAGCCCCTGCTTTAGTTGCTACCTTTTGAAAAGGCTGAAACCTTGAGACAGTTGTTCTGTGCTAGCCAGACACAATCCGATTCTGGCCTCTCTGCTTAACTCTTCTGACAAATACAGATGAGCAGAATGAGCCAGCTATTTAATAGGATTTTTTTTTTAAGTGCGCAGTACAGTCTTCTTAAAGTGTACCTGGAAATAAATCCCTCAGAGTTTGATAGAACTTGCTCCCCAGCAAGTATGTTTGCGATTGCTACTCGAGTTCCACTGAAGGGAATGAGTTTCAATGAGCCTAATTCCACTGCTGTTGAATATTTGGTCCAATTCCTGTGTGCAGCCTGCCATATGAGATTGGTCACCAGAACCTAAGGGGTATACTCGTGGGTCAAATGGGCCGCAACCCAAAGTTTGCCTTAAAAAAAGCCAAACCTGCCAGATGGCTACATGAAATGAAACCATCCGGAGGCAGCTCCTCATGGCAGACCGGCTGTGCTGCTGAAGCACCTCCCCATATTGAAATTCCCTATGGATCCCCTTAGAGGGGATTTCAGATGTGCTGTATTTTGCTTTGGCATGGCTGGTGTGGTTGGAACCATGTTTGAGGAGCTGCATCATGCAATGAAAGGAACATAGGAACATAAGAAACTGCCATATACCGGGTCTGACCATTGGTCCTTCTAGCTCAGTATCATCTACACTAACTGGTAGCAGCTTCTCCAAGGTTGCAGACAGGAATCTCTCAGCCCTACCTGGAGATGCCATGGAGGGAACTTGGAGACTTCTGCATGCAAGCATGCAGGTGCTCTTCCCAGAGTTGCCCCATTCTTTCAGGGGAATATCTTACAGTGCTCACACGTAGTCTCCCATTCATTCAAATGGAAACCAGGGCAGACCCTGCTTAGCAAAGGGGACAATTCATGCTTTCTGCCACAAACGATGTTCCAAGTACCATATCTAGAACTCAGATGATTTGGGCTAGTTTTCTAAGTGCAGGAAATCTTATGTTAGGGAACATTCAACCCCCTCCCTACATGTAGTCTGAAATGATAGAGCCCAGTAACATGGGGCTTCTCCCTGTCCCTTTCAGCTCCTAGGACTGGACCTGTAAATCCTAAACAATACGCACATGAGGATCACAGCTTAGAAAAAGCACCAATAGCCTCCCCGCCCCCCCGGCAAAGCTTCTTGAAGTAACATTGCATTTTTAAAAAATGCTATGAATTGCATCTAATGCATTCACTTGGCCTTCCTGCCCAGCCACTCCCACTGGGTGATGATTGATATAGCTTGCTGGGCATATTCAAACTGGCTGGCATCTGACTAAATTTACTAGAAGAAGTCCTACTGAAATTGAGTAGTCCTTTACAGTAACTCTTGAGTAGTTACATCCAGTAATGTAGTCTAGATGACAGCCACTGAGCTTTTCTTCCACTGGAAGTTTGCCTTCCCTTGGGCAGAGATCTGACCCCAAGGATGGGGATTTTCCTTGTAAATCTTTTCCGGCTGACAGCTCGAAGTGTGGCTTGTAAGATAACAGCCTTGTTCTTTTTTGTCTCGCCCTTGCCAAGTCTTGTTCTGTCTTGTGTCACAATCGACTTGGATTGTGTTGTATTTTAAAATGCATCCTTTCACAATGCTCAGTGTACAGTGTATGCTAATCAGTGTTTAATCGATTGATTTATGAAGATGTCCCTGATTAATTGGGGCAACAGATTCTTTTTATTTTCTGGTTTTTCAAACAAACAAAAACAAAAAACCACAAGTACGTAATCCTACTTTTCCACCACCCTGGTATTCAAGTGACCAGTTGATAGGGAGCTAGAAATAGCAGGCAGAGGAACGGATCTTATTTTTAAAAAACTTATTTTTCTATATAAACTGCTTTGAGAGCAACTGTGTTAAATAAAAAAAATGAAAGTGGTAAATAAATATTCGTTGTAGTCCTAGAAAGAACTGTGCAGTCTGCAAACTCAGAGCAAACTAGTTTGTTTTAAATCTGGGTTGCAGGCAGCTAAATGTTGCAGTGGCATGTTCCTTTTTTTAAGGTAATAATGGCTTCCTAAAGTTCTAAAAATAAAGTATGCTTTGTATGAGATTTTTAAAAAAGAACTCGGAACATTATTTAGAGTCACTTTTAAAATGATATGCAAAAATTGTTAAAATGCATATAATTAATCAGCTAAGATTTGTTTAATATGTTGATCGTCTTAACTGGGAGTCACAGAAAAAGAGCCCCTTTAAACGGAAAGTTTTCAAAAAGAAAATGGCTCAGGGATTGTCAGGGATTCTGTGGTAGCAGTATCCTGAAAACTTGCTGGGTCTTTTCCATAACGTTTATATGAAAATCACATCCTATTCATCCACCATGTTGGCCCATCCATATGTCAGAGCAGTCAGGCACTAGGCATATCAGAAGAAGTGTCCAAAATCAGAATAGTTTAACTGTGGAAGGCCTTTGTTGCTGTGCTGATGTACCCAAGAGAAACCTTCTACTTAACAAAAGAAATGAGCTGTCTTCTTCAAACAACGAGTTTTGGGTGTGTTGGCCTTGCAGGGCATAGCCCATTGCTTGTCAATTTCTCATCCCATCCCAGTCAAACGGGCTTCCAAAGATGCATTCTTGAGGAGCCAGCCATTGTGATGGGCAGGTGCAGCTCGGAATGAAAATGGTCTGGAGTGCAGGCGGGGAGGTGCCAGTGGAGGAGGGAGAGCTGTTCATTAAAGTTGATTTATTAATGAGGGGCATTTGGAAAAGGGAGGGATCTGGGTCACTGATTTATTGTATCCGCAGATTTAGCAGCCCCTCTAATTGCTTTGCAGTCTCTCTCCGTCAAATGTGGTAGCTGATGGCCCGTCCACCTCTCTGTCCTACGTTGTGTTTGCTTTTGGGGGAGGAATATATCATATGGCAGGGAGGGGCAATCACTTGAGTGCTGCGTTTTTGTACAGCAGTGGAGGCAAGCACTGATTCCCTGCTTTCCCCTTCACCCTCCTCTGGGGAAGGAGAAAACCTTCCCTTGCCTGACTTGCAAGCAGCTTAGCTGTTAATTTCAGACAATGGCTCCGATTGTAAAGAGACAATGGCAATGTTTGATTTACTGTAATCAAACATAATTACAAGCCTGGTGTGTCTGCACAAAGGCTCAGCCCATCATAAACGGCTTTTCCTAAATGATTCCTCTTCTGCTGTTGGAGCCGATGGGAAGGGAAAGGGCACTGAAGGATTGACGAGGGATTTGGAAGCGTGGTAGGATATTTCCGCACCCATTTTATGGAATTGCTTCGCGAGAGAATGGAAGAGATTGAGCTGCAGGGTCTTATGCGCCTTTAACTAGGGTGTAAGCTCTGTGAGGGGTCAATGGGGCTTCCTTCTGAGTAAACATGCTGAGCATAGGAAGCTGCAATATACCGAGTCAGACCATTGGTCCATCTAGCTCAGTATTATCTACACAGACTGGGAGCAGCTTCTCCAAGGTTGCCGGCAGGAATCTCTCCACCCCATCTTGGAGATGCCAGGGAGGGAACTTGGAACCTTCTGCATGCAAGCCTGCAGATGCTCTTTCCAGAGTGACCCCATCCTAAGGGGAATATCGTGCAGTGCTCACATGTAATCTCCAATTCAAATGCAAACCAGGGCAGACCCTGCTTAGCAAAGGAGACCATCCATGCTTGCTGCCACAAGACCACCTCCAACTGAAGTAAAAAGCACTTGAGGCTGCAATCCATCCTGTACGCACATTCCTGGGAGCAAGCCCATTGGATACAATGGGGCTTACTTCTGAGTAAATGTACACACAGGTTTGTGTTGTAAAGGGATTTACTGTGACTGAGTATTGCTGAATATCTTCTTCATACCAGTATTTTCATATAGCCCAGTTCCTCATTTTCTCTCCAACTGGTTTGGAGGATATCGATTAGAAACAAAAGCTCCGATCCTGCATACAGACAGGATAGACACAGGTTTATCAATGGCTAGGCCATCTCCAGCCTCAGAGGCAAGATGTCTCTAAATACCAGTTGCAGGGGAGCAACAGCAAGAGAGCGGGCATGCCCTTGCCTCTTGCCTGTGGGATTCTCAAAAGGCATCTGGTGGGCCACAGTGTGAAACAGGATGCTGGACTAGATGGGCTTTGGGCCATTTTCAAGAGGATCCTTATGGCTGCTGGAATCCTCTTGAAATTGACAGTGCTCAGAATTGTAGCCCCCGGTCAACAGCATGATAGAGCTAACAAATAATATTTTCTACCCTTTCGTATTAATGGAACATCAAAAATTTTAATATAGAACACAGCCAAGTGGGCAGCAAAGTACTCAGCTTTCCCTTTTATTATGTGCGTAAGCCACCTTATGGTTGCAGTCTTATACATGCCAGGGAAAGTGCGGGGACCAAGCTTTTCCAGAATTAAAAGTTTGCATGGAATGAATTGGATTCACTGGAGTGACTGTGACTTTGCCTAACTCTCTCTTTGTGTGTGTGTGTGTGTGTGTGTGTGTGTGTGAGAGAGAGAGAGAGAGAGAGAGAGAGAGAGAGAGAGAGAGAGAGAGATTTCAGTGTTAGATCCTGAGAAGGAGGGTTACATTAAATATGACCTGGAAGATGTACAACTACATTTCCTAGTTTCTTTACTTTTGCTAAAAATGGCCTTGTGAGGCCTCAGTTTGGCTGAGGACCATGACACAGGGAAAGGGGGGAGGGGCGTTTCTGTGGACACTTGGTGATTCTCTTATATTGACCACCTTAAGTGGCTCAGTGGGGAAATGCTTGACTAACAAGCAGAAGGTTGCCAGTCCAAATCCCCACTGGTATGTTCCCCAGTCTATGGGAAACACCTATATCGGGCAGCAACGATATAGGAAGATGCTGAAAGGCGTCATCTCACACTGTGTGGGAGGAAGCAGTGGTAAACCCCTCCTGTATTCTACCAAAGAAAAACCACAGGGCTCTGTGGGCGCCAGGAGTCGTGTCTCAACGGCACACTTTACTTTATTTTTCTCTTATATTTAGCAGGGGGGAAGCAACTGGCCCTGCCCAGCCGTGGCACAGCATCCCTCCAGTGGCTGTTGCTGGTATCTGCCTTCTGTTTCTTTTTAGATTGTGAGCCCTTTGGGAACAGGGGACCATCTTATTCATGTATTATTTTTCCCCCTTTGTAAACTTTGGTTGAAGAACCGTGTATAAATAGTCGTCGTCGTCGTCGTCGTCGTCGTCGTAGTAGTAGTAGTAGCCACCTTAAGTGGCACAGTGGGGAAATGCTTGTCTAACAGGTTGCCAGTTCGAATCCCCGCTGGTACTAGGCCGGGCAGCAGCGATATAGGAAGATGCTGGAAGGCATAATCTCATACTGCGCAGGAGGAGGCAATGGTCAACCCCTCCTGTATTCTACCAAAGACAACCACAGGGCTCTGTGGATGCAGCCAGGAGTGAAATCAACTCGACGGCATACTTTACCGTAGTAGTAGTAGGAACATACCAGTGAGATTTGCCTCCAATTCAACATGCAAAAGCATCAGGCTACATGCACGAGGAATAAATACATTAAGCATACAAATTAAGGTGTCAAGCTTTAATTAATTTAATCCATAGATGGACAAACGGAAGCTTTTGTTGGTCAATTGCTTGAAGTCAGTTTCTAGTCAATGGGGATGTGAGTAATTGTTCTTAAATTTGCTAGGTGCTGTTCAAATATTAGAAATAAGAGAGTCTCTGATCACAGGCTGTGCAATCTAAAGAAAGATGGCACATT
Source organism: Hemicordylus capensis (assembly GCF_027244095.1). Taxonomy (NCBI): domain Eukaryota; kingdom Metazoa; phylum Chordata; class Lepidosauria; order Squamata; family Cordylidae; genus Hemicordylus; species Hemicordylus capensis. Next base: position 423,025,297 of record NC_069657.1, read on the forward strand.
TTGGAGGACAGGGAAATAAAATAAAAGCAGGTGAATCAGCTAAGGAAATCCAGGGAGAATTCCTGCCTGTCAGAAGCAGGTTTTTCTCTTTCTTTGTTCCATGCAGAGTGCTTGGCTGCTGATGGAAGGGTCAAATGGCAATTCAGGGCAGACTTGTGTATCTTGAGCCTGTTTTGAGTCTGTTATGTTACTGTACGAGGAAATAGAACAGGATATATTATCTATGGTGACATTTTATTTAAAATAATGGGGCTACCAGTTATTAAACCATAACCTAAATTTTTAACAAAATTAATAAATATACTTTGCGCTTCCTTTTAATGTAGCAATTCAAGTTTATTTGAATTTAACTAATAAAAAGACTGGTGAACAACATTATTTTCTGTTATGGCCAGTGTGCAGTCATAGCGGAGTATTAGACTTTAGGGAGATCTTAATTCCAGTCCTTACACAAGCTCGCTGTGTGGTTGTGGGGGATTCACTGGCCCTATTCATACATTATGTTCAACACATGTACGACCTGTGTACACATGAATAGACCTGTACACATCTATAGTTATTTACGATGTAAACTGCCCTGAGCCATTTTTGGAAGGGCAGTATAAAAATCAAATAAATAGTAACATGTACATGTGTACAGACATCTGTACACATGTAGAACAAAACAGAGGGCTACTGTCTCTTAGACAAACCTGCACTACAGGGATGTTTGTTTGATTACATGCTGTCAAGTCAGTGTTGACTCTTAGCGACCACATAGATTCTCTCCAGGATGATCTGTCTTCAACTTGGTCTTTAAGGTCTCTCAGTGGTGCTTTCATTGCTGTTGTAATCGAGTCCATCCACCTTGCTGCTGGTCATCCTCTTCTTCTCTTTTCTTCAACTTTCCCCAGCATTATGGACTTCTCAAGGGTGCTGGGTCTTCACATAATGTGTCCAAAGTATGATAGTTTGAGCCTGGTCATTTGTGCCTCAAGTGAAAATTCTGGATTGATTTGTTCTATGATCCATTTGTTTGTTTTCCTGGCTGTCCCTGATATCCTCCAAAGGCTTCTCCAGCACCAAAGTTCAAAAGCATCAATCTTTTTCTATCTTGCTGTTTCAAAGTCCAGCTTTCGCATCCATAGAGTGTCACGGGAAAAACCATGGTCCGAATGAATCTAATCTTTGTAGGTGTAGACACATCACGGCATCTAAATATCCTTTCTAAGACCTTCATTGCAACCCTACCAAGTGCTAGTCTGTGGTGTATTTCTTGACTGCTGTATCCTTTATTGTTGATGGTCGAACCTAAAAAGCAGAAACTATCCACCATTTCAATGTTTTCATTATCAATTCTGAGGCTGGTTGTTGTACCCGTTGACATCTTCTAACTGGGATGTTAGGATAAAAAGGAACAACCCTCTGCTTGGATCTCCCTGGGGGCAGGCCAGACACCAACGTGATGAAATAATGATGTTGAAAACATGCAATAAATAGCCTTAAGTGAACCTTTTAAGCTACTTGTACGTATGTTTTTGCTCTTCCTCACTGACTTATGATGACCTTGCTACCACAGTTCAGGCTAAGGGCATGACTCTCTTGCTGTCGGCAGACATTGAAGGCAATGTGTATAACCTGAAAGTGTTCTTTTTGGAAGGTGAGTTGAGAGAGAGAGAGAGAGAGAGAGAGGTCCAAGCAGTGCCACCTTCTGGTGATTCACTGGAGAAGGCCATCTGCTGCTCACTCCTCCATGGCCCGGGGGAGTTGTGGGGGTGAGGGGAGATGGGAGGTGGGTCGAAGGAGCAGACAGATGCGGCTTGGTGAGGAAAGATGAATTACACAGAGTGCTTCTTTATTGCAAGGAAGCTTCCCCAAAGGCCCAGATGTTATCCTGAACTTTTGAGAGTGAGGAAAGGATCTGTTAGCAACAACTCTGCTGCTGTTGCTGGAAGCCCAGACCTGATACAATTGTAAATCAGCCATAACTATCCATGTCATGATTAGATGAGCCATGCCTCTCTGCTCTGAAATGGCCGAATGTCGTTTCTGGATGCCAAATGCCATGGGGCTTCAGGAGAGTAAAGTAGGATGAAAGTAGGATCCTGAAAGTAGGATGGGATTTTTCACGAGGTGGAAATAGTCCATGTGATGAAGCTTCCTATGAAGCTCCATTCTCACTGCTTGGTTTGAAAGCTACCCTTCCTAAAAATAATCTGCATGGTTTGTTGACTAATTTCTCCTCCAGCTATTCTATTGTAAAGGTAAAGTTGTGCTGTCGAGTCGGTGTTGACTCCTGGCAACCATAGAGCCCTGTAGTTATCTTTGGTAGAATACAGGAGGGGTTTACCATTGTCACCTCCCATGCAGTATGAGATGATGCCTTTCAGCATCTTCCTATATCGCTGCTGCCCAATATAGGTGTTTCCCATAGTCTGGGAAACATACCAGCAGGGATTTGAACTAGCAATCTCTTGCTCCCTAGGCAAATTACTTCCCCGCTATGCCGTTAGGTGGCTCCTCAAGGAAATTACTCCCAAGGGCTCTGTTCTAAATTCCTACTCCCTTTAATGTAGGGATGGGTCTTGGGTCCCTAGGCTTGTTGGACTAAAACTCCCATAATTCCCAGCCACAATTGTTGGAGGATGATGGGAGTTGTAGTCCAACAACTCCCCAACAACATCTGGAGATCCAAGTTTGAGAATCTCTGCTTGAATGGACATTGATTTGCCTTCCTCTGAAATCCTCTCACAAAAGTCTGCTCTGGGACCAATTGCTGCTGTCCTAAATTTACAGTGGGAGACAGTTTGATATTGGAAAAGGTTTTAGATGCAAAGGGCATATCTAAGGCACAGACTTAAATTTGTAATAGTTATTCCTCTCCCCTTGCCAGGGATACCCTAAGGAATGTTGGGAACAATTTATTTTCAAGGTTTCAAATTTCACGTTTCACTGGAGAGAAATTTCAGTGGGTGTGGAGTGTGGGAGAGATTCATGACATGGTTCAAGCCCAGGGCTGAAGATTAAATTATCCAAAGCCATGTACCTTAAGAACACTTCTTGTGGTTACTTTTTACTACTTTATATACCCAGGAGAGATAGATGCTTCTGGTGAATAATCACATGTGACTTGAATCACAGGGGAAAAGTGACTGCTCCCCCCCCCCCGCTCTCTAAATGGTGTCCCAGTCTATCTTAAGACCTCGCTGACTTAGCTGGTGCTTTGCCAGGGCTCCGTCCTGGAAAATGTTATGTTGCGTAATAAAGAATTGGCATTGGCATCTCCCACCCCCTATTTTCCCAGGCACAGCTTCTTTCATTCCACAGGCTGCATACAAAATATAGGCACCAAGACCAGCTCTGCTGATTCAGACCAAAGGTTCATCAAATCCAGTTTTTGACAGTAGCCAATCAGATATCTCCAGGAAACCCACAACTGAAGTGTGCAGGCCCTCTACCGCTGTTGTGAACAGCTCTCTACTATTGCTCCCCAGTAACTGCCATTCAGTGGTAAATTGCCTCTGCACATGGAGGTTCTTCAGCAGTCATAATGACTAATAGTGACTGATAGAATTCTCTTCCCATGAATGCAGCTAATCCCATTATATAAGAAGTCAGCCTGTTGATCCATGTAGCTCAGTATTGTCTACACTAACAGCTCTTTGCAGTCTGCTTCCATCCCGTTAACTGAGCAAAGAGGTACCTTTTAAAAGAGAGCAACTACCCCTGTCAATCCACAACACAGCATCCCTCCAGTGGCTGTTGCTAGTGTCTACCTTATGTTTCTTTTTTAGATTGTGAGCCCTTTGGGGACAGGGAGCCATATCTATCTATCTATCTATCTTATTAATTCTCATGTATGTGCCTTGGAATGTGCGTCCCAGCGCCCAGCTGATTGGCTGCACGGCGGAGACGCCTGATTGGCTGAAGCACACCCAGAGGCAGCGGCAGGCTCAGCCCGGCTGCGGAGGCAAGGCCCAGGAGGAGGGAAAGAAAGGGGGGGCAGAAGTGGCGGTGGAGAGAAGAGGCGGCTGGGCCCAGCACGGGCCGGCCGTGGTTAGGAAGCGGAGACTGGGGCAGAATGTGTGGGGGGGGGAGAGGTAACCACCGGCCCCCAAGAGCGCACAGATGATCTGTGCAAGGTCGGCTAGTATATCTATATCTATATCTATATCTATATCTATATCTATATCTATATCTAAGGTGTATCACTAATCCCATGCATGGCAGCTCTCATGAAAGTTTGTGAGTGAGCTGCTGGCAGGGGGAGAGAAAAGCGGTGGCGCCAGCGGACAGGCTTGCAGGTGAGGGGGGGAAGAAAATGGTGGTGGTGGAAAGAAAATGGCGGAGGTGGGTGGGTGGGTGGAGAAAATGGCAGCCATGGGCAGGCGGGTGAGGGGAGAAAATGGTGGCAGAGGGGTGGTTGGGGGTAGGGAAAGAAAATGGCAGTGCCAGTGGTGCTGGGCAGGCAGGCAATGAAAACAATGGGGTGTGTGTGCTGAGAACAGAGGGAAAACTGAGAGGAAGGGGGAGGGGAGAGGAACTAGAGGCACAGATGTTCTGCGCCTGGCCCAGCTAGCTTCATTTATTTCTTTATATCTATGTAAACCGCTTTGGGAACTTTTGTTGAAAAGCGGTTATCAATATTTGTGGTATATGTGTGTTGTTGTGCTTGGGTCCTAATATAGATCTTTGGGAGACCCCATTCTTACATACTTGCATTGTGAAAGCTGCCCATTTATTCCTACTCTCTGCTTCCTGTTCCCTGATCCATGAGAGAGGACCCATTTGTTTAATCCCCTGACTCTGTTCAGGAGCCTATGTGAAGGATTTTGTGAATTTATTTTACAAGTCCAAATATCCAGTGTCTACCACATTATCCCTACCTCCAGATCTGTTGACGTTCTCAAAAAATAAACAAAACCAAAACCATCTGAAAGATTGATGAGGCCGAACTTTCCTTTGCAGAAGTCATGCTGATTCTTCCTCAGCAAGACTTGTTCTTCTAGAGGTGCTTGACAATAAAGGAAGACTCTATTGCCAGCCTTGTTAAATAATTATAGAGGGTGGTAGTCTTTCTTTTTCCTTGCCTTGCACAACTCCTTCACCATCACTGTCAAACAGCCAATTCTCCTTCGTCATCACTACTTGTAGAGTTCAGCGATGTTGCTTACAAGATAAGGAGGCCCAGCCCTCGTGCAATCCTAGTTTGGGATGATAGCAAAAATATATTTCTGAGTTCCTTGAGACTTGCTTAATCCACTGGCCTACTTGGAACATTCTATTCTTCTTGCCTTCCTCCTTCTCCTTTTTGAGTAATGAAGAGTAACACTTTTGCTAAGACCTTATTTGGAATATACTTTTCTGCAAATCTGGCTTGTGTTTTTGTTTGCATATCCTTACCCGTTAATGACAGCTTAATAGGACCCTTTTATTTTGTGTTTTTATTCAGTGAACATGTCGGCTTTTGTGTCCAGTCTGACCTCTGGTGTTTGGGGTTTTTTCCCCCCTCTCGTACATCTGAAATGGTTACTTTTATGGGCAGACTTCGTAGTTAAACAAAATCTAAAGGAACACAAACTGTCTGATTCACTATACAAATACAAAATTGAAGAGTTCTAAACAGATAGTGGAAGACTCAGTATGCTGGCTACTTTAAGGCTATAATCCTGCACCCTTACCTGGGGCAATCCCCACCGAATACAGTGTCTGACATCCAGGCTAAGTTATTCAGTAGTGCTACTCCGGAGTTGTTCTAAAGTCTGCTCAGTTTCAATAGGAAGACTACTAAGTCTGGGTGTTAGCCAGCTGGTTACTTTTGAGTAAACATGCATTGGATTGTAAGTCCACCTGGCTGACACCCCTGCTAACTGGGCAAAGAGGAACCTTTTTAACATGGTGATTATTTAGCAGGGGGAGAGTAACTGGCCCTATCCACCCCCAGCACAGTACCCTTCCAGTGACTGTTCCTGGTGTCTGTCTTACATTTCTTTTAGATTGTGAGCTCTTTGGGGTCAGGGACCCATCTTATTTATTTATTATTTCTCTATGTAAACCACTTTGGAAACTTTTGTTGAAAAGTTGTATATAAATATTTGTTGTTGTTGGTCGTGGTGCATATCTTTGTATTAGTCTTCAACCTTTTCACACCGGGGACCCACCTTTAATCCAACATTGGATGCATTTACTTTTAAAAAACAGTATATATTTCTCTCTGTGTATTTTTTCTCAGGTCTTCGCTACGCTGTAGATATGCTGGTTTACTTTTTCTACCCAGGGGATGCTAAAACTGTCTCTTGAAGGAGTGAAGTACTAGAGATAGCCAACAGAGAATGTTTAGGCCACACTGCAATTCCCAAGGAATTGGACAGGGCAGGAGTTATGCGAGTGGAACTTGGGTGGAACCACTATACACTTGTAGTGTAGACTTCCACTTCTCCCTCTAGCCCTCTTCAGGCATTTTAAACTCATGTACTTTTCAGTTTGACAACTAGGCAGGATTGGGAATCTGAGCTGGGTTTAGAAATGGCCTACATGTTGCACCACATTACAGAGATGTTTTTGATTGGCCTGTGCTACTGCGGGCATCTAAGAAAGCATCAGCAATCTTTCACAAGAGCTCTCTTAGCCGGCCAGAGCAGCACAGGCCACTCAGAAATGCTCACATAACATTAAGCAACATGTGGGCCACTATTTGGGCCTTTAAAAAAAAACACCTGGTTTGCCTTGCTGGGGGAGGGGTGTGCTCCCTGCTGCCCCTACAAATGTACCAAATGATGAGTTATAGGAGGGGTTCCCAACCTGTGGTGCTCCAGATGTTGCTGGACTACAACTCCCATCATCCCCAGCTACAATTTTATTGTAGCTGGGGGTGATGGGAGTTGTAGTTCAGCAACGTTGGGTTCTGTCCAGTGTGAGAAGTTAAACATTATCCAGCCTATGTTTCCCCCTCCTGTTTCCTTAGAACAGTGAGGAATTCCCTGTCCCCGATCCAGACTATCATCAGTTTTGGCCTGTGCAGTGCCAAAGGACTATTGGATGCCAGGCAAGTGGCTGGCACAACACAAATGACACAATGCTCCTTCACTACATATACGAAGCTGCTTTATACTGAGTCGGACCATTGGTCCATCTGGCTCAGCATTGTCTAGTCATACCGACAGTGGCTCTTCAGGGTTTCTGATAGGGGTCTTTCTCAGCCTAACCTGGAGATGCCAGACAGCCTGGTAGATGCTGTGCCATTGAGATGAGGACCCATCTTTTACAACACCATCTCCGGCAACTTTTAAAAAGGCAGTCAAGACACATTGATTCACCCAGGCTTTTAATTCGATTCATAGTTTTAATATTTTTAATCTTGGGTTTTCAATGTGTTGAGTGTTTTCAATGATTTTAATTGTTAATTGATTTAATGTTTGACATGATTTTAATTGTAAACCACCCAGAGTTTTGGGCAGTATAGAAATATTTTAGATAGATAGATAGACAAACAGTAGAAATGCTGCGATGAAAAGGTCAGAGGAAAAGTGAGCATGAGAATGCGTTTTGGTTTGTCCTAAGAGTCACTGCAAGGGGCCCAATATGTAATTGAAGTGGTGGATTGTTCTGGTCCCTGTTTGGATTTCTGGAAAATAAATTTTTGAGTTTACTGCTGTAACCCCTGCTGAAATTAGGAATTGCTGAACCACATCACACTGGCCAACACGTTGCACCACATTACATAGATGTTTTTGATTGGCCCGTGCTACTGCAGGCATCTAAGAAAGCACCAGTAATCTTACACAAGAGCTCTCTTAGCTGGCCAGAGCAACACAGGCCAATCAGAAATGCTCACATGTGGGCCACTATTTGGGCCTTTAAAAAAACAACACTGGGTTTGCCTTGCAGGCAGGGGGTTGCTCCCTGCTGCACCTACAAATGTACCAAATAATTCTTATCAGTCTCCCATTGCTAGTGCTTTTTTCTCCCTCCCTCTGCAGAAAGGCCTTATATCTACAGTGAAGTTGTGCCGTCGAGTCGGTGTCGACTCCTGGCAACCACAGAGCCCTGTGTTTGTCTTTGGTAGAATACAGGATGGGTTTACCATTGCCTCCTCCCACGCAGTATGAGATGATGCCTTAGCATCTCCCTATATCGCTGCTGCCCGATATAGGTGTTTCCCATAGTCTGGGAAACATACCAGCGGGGATACGAACCAGCAACCTCTTCCTCCCTAGGCAAGTTACTTTCCCGCTGTGCCATTAGGTATATTTTAACTACAGTACTACTACCATTATCACTATCCATATTCTCCCCACATTTCCTGCTACTTGTACTAATACCCAGGTAGGCCGGCGCCCCAGTAATTACAGTGAACATAACTGCCACATGTACATAATTGATGGCAAAGTTTCTATTTACTGGTTTACAGATTTTTTTTTAATGTTTTCATTTTGTTTTGCCTGACTTTCACTTCTTTAAAAGCAGTATTTGGCTGTGCAAAGGCACTTATTTCTAGAAAGGAGTAATTACTTCATTTAGCCTGACTTTCACTTCTTTAAAAGCAGTATTTGGCTGTGCAAAGGCACTTATTTCTAGAAAGGAGTAATTACTTCATTTAGCCATGCAGTTTTGGAATGCTCTCTTCTCTTTCAGTCTCTCAGACAACAGGAACTTTCAAACTTCCTGTTTTCAGGAATTCTAATCTTGTCCGTGGAGGGACCCTTCTTCTCTGTCATGGAACTTGGGCATGTTGAATGTCCTTTAGGATAGATAGCTCAGGGGTGCACAACTTTGGCCCTCCAGCTGTTTTTTGGACTGCAACTCCCATCATCCCTGTCTTTTGGCCACTGTGGCTGAGAATGATGGGAGTTGTAGTCCAACAGCATCAGGCAGGCCAAAATTGTGCACCCCTTCATCCAGTGTGCTGCATATACTCTAATGCAGGCCTGCTCAACTTTGGCCCCCCAGTTGTTTTTGGATTATGGTTCCCATAATCCCCATCCACAGTGGCCAGTAGCTAGGGATTATGGAAGTTGTAGGCCAACATCTGCAGGAGGGTTGAAGTTGAGCAGCCCTGCTCTAATGTGTACAAAGAATTCTCACAGGTACAAACAGATCCAGGCTCAATTGGAATCTATATACGGTACATTATTGGTGGTGAAAATGCTTCACACTCCTCCCTGCATATACTGTAGTACAGACACATAAATACTGTATTAGGTTCTAGGGTAGCCCTCCTTCGTTTCTCCCTGATGTACTAGCTGCATGCAGGGAGGCTTTTGCATGATGAAGCATTTAAACTGGGGCAGAGCCACTATTGGGCAGACAGGTTCAAAGAACCCAGGCCACCACCCCCACGGGCCACGCCTCGCAGCCCCAGAATGCCCCCCGCATCTGACATTAGACATGGGATGTTTGGGACTGAAATCCTTAAAGGCAGGGAGCGTCTCTCTGGCCCGTGCTGCCCAACACACCGCGAGCCACATGGCACTGTTTGGGAGGGAGACCACGCCCCCTTGTCTGATGTCAGATGTGGACGTGGCTAGCTGGCCCCCTGTGTCTGATGTCAGACACGGGGGCAGGGGCAGGGGGCTGCGGCAGCAGCCGAACATGGGGCGCTGCCATCCTCCCACTGAATTAAATACACAGTCCCCCCACCTGCAGCTTGAATTGGTACAGTCAGAAGAGGGCTGTAACATCATGTGACTGGCTCTAAGCCTTGCACATGCACTAGAAGGGTGAGGTCAGGCTACTGGGGTGGAGGAAACCTCGGGCGTGATGCAAAAATGTAGCAATATGTCCTTTTCTTGTGTGCCTTTGCAGCTTTATGGCTATTGTTACCAGGATAGCAATGACATCTCAGACACGCTGACCGCCATCACAGAATTGGGCTCACCGCTGGAGATGATCCAGCTTTTACAGACTTCGTGGGAGGACAGATTCCGTGTAAGTACAATTAGAAAGTTCAGCTTCTATGAGGCTATAGCTCTTAGGGGATGAGCTGTGCCTCAGTGGGAGGGCACATACTTTGCACGCAGAAGGTCCCAGGTTCAGTCCCTGGTATCTCCAGGTTGAGAAAGTCTGTGTCCGAAACCCTGGAGAGCTGCTGCCAGTCAATGCAGATAATACTGAGCTAGACGGACCAATGGTCTGACTCAGTATAAGGCAGCTTTTATACGTTCATCTATCCTTCAGGATGATGAGAGTTGACTGAATGCATGGAGAGAGTGATTACGCTTGGGATAAAATTGATTGACTTCAATACATAATTGAATAAACAGCAACCTGTGAAGCACAGGTAAAATTATCCCTCCATGGAATTATAGAATTGTAAGGTTGGAAGGGACCTTGGAGGTCTTCTAGTCCATCCCCACTAGTATTACTTCCATCTTGGTTAGAGTGCTGGACTAGGACCGGGGAGACCCGAGTTCAAATCCCCATTCAGCCATGATACTAGCTGGGTGACTCTGGGCCAGTTACTTCTTTCTCAGCCTAGCCTACTTCACAGGGTAGTTGTGAAAGAGAAACTTAAGTATGTAGTACACTCCTCTGGGCTCCTTGGAGGAAGAGCGGGATATAAATGTCATCATCACCATCTTGCCTACAACTCAGTCTCAGCCTTAACTGCTTTCTCAGTGCCTCCAAACATTGCTTTAGGACCAAGACAGTGATATCCATTGTTTGACTGATGAAATAAAGAGCTGGGTGTCATTTCACCCAGTTGCTTTAATAAAGATGGGCTGGTTTAGACAGTAGCTGAATGGTCTGCACAATGAGAAAAGGGGAATGCTGTGTGGGTTGCTTAGTTCTACCTGACGAATGGCCAGCCTGCAGCGGGGCAGGATGGGAGAGAGTGACCCCCAGCTGGAGGTACCGGGAACCAAAGACAGCTGTGCCTCATCTGGTGCCCCGCCCCTGGCACATTAGGAACAAGCTGCTACTGTCCCAGGGGCATCCAATTAGGGATGTGCACGAACCGAGGTTTGGCGCTGAACTGGTTCTGATGAGGTCCGAACTGTTTCGGTGCCACGGTGAGAGGAGTGGCGAGTGAGATGCCATGTGTGTGCCGGCGCTGAGCGCATGTTCTTGGGGGCAGTGTCATCATTGTAGGAAGCTGCATGTGGCGGCGTGGAACAGGTAAGGATCTGCTCTCCTCTTTTTAAAAGATCCTGCTCGCTGCTCCCCTCCCTGTGGCTTCGAACCAGTTCGTACATTGTCTGAACTGGTTCAGCACTGAACCTGTGCGTGAACCTTGGTTCGTGCACACCCCTACACCCAATGAGCAATGCAAGGCTTGCATGAGCACACTGTGCCATGTCTGTTGACAAGAGATGCATGTGTACATCGATGGCCTTCATTTTCCCTCTGGGATCACTGCATGCCAGACGGCTGCAGCGAAGGCCAGAGCAAACTGGGAGAAGTGCCTTCCATGTGTCCATGAGCACACTTGGCTCTCCGAGCTTTCGAGTCTGTTTCTAATGATGGGGGTGAAGGCTGTTGTCATTTTCCATGCTCTGTAACAATAAACAGATACTCTTAGGATTGCCTGGTTAGGAAAGCAACACAAGGCAAAGTTGGCGTTTGTTATTTCAGATATGTTTCAGCTTAGTTCGGCTTCTGCATTACCTGGCCCACTCTCCTCTTGGCTCGGTGACGCTGCTGGATTTCCGGCCTCGTCAGTTTGTGATTGTGGATGGAGAGCTCAAAGTAACGGACCTGGATGATGCCAGTATCGAGGAGACCTCCTGTACCACCCACCGGGACTGCTTCATGGAGTTCCCAGCGAGGAACTTCACCCTTCCTTGCTCAGTTGAGGGCAAATGCCAACGAATGAATGAGAAGAGGAATCTCTACAATGCATACAGGTAAAACACTGCCCACTGAAGCAGTGAAAAATCAGCTGCAGTGGTCACAATAATGATGGATGTACATTGACCTCAGAGGCTAGGATCTTAAGGCAGCGTCAGGCTGAAATGCTGTCAAAGGGATGTGGTGTGAATCTGGCTTCGCACATGGCATTTACAGACCTGAACAACAGCTGGATCAATGAACTGCTGTGCATAGCAGCCCTTGGTCTGACTCCTCCCTCTGTGTGTTAGGTCCATTTTGAAAATAAGCATGTATAGGTTTATGAATATGTCTATAGGCTGTCCATGTTTTTAAGAAGCGTATAAGTTTATGAATATGTGCAAGTCCAAGCCAGTAGGTGCTTACTGCCTCTGCTCTTTCTCTGGTTTAGCTCCAACCATTCTAAAAGTTTGTGTGAGTATGTCTCCCACCCCCCACCCACGGGCCAAACTAAACACTACGTGAGAGTTTCATAATTGAAGCTCCCAACATCTCTTTATTTCTTCAAAAAGCGTTTATGGAGGGATCACCAAATCTGTATCAGGGCGATCTCATGCGGGAAGCAAGATCTAATCCTCTTCCCTAGCATCATGGCCCAGTCCAAATCACTCCCAAAACTTGCTATTAGCCTAAGGTGGAAGATCTTCTAGGCACAAAAAAGTAGGTTTATACATTTTTTCCTCTCTAGAGCTAATGGCAGTTTTGCAGTGGGCGATCAAACTGGGGAATTGGCACAGGGAGAAATGGTTAAAACCTCCCCTCTCTTATGCCAAAGCCCAAATTCAAATGGCTCCCTGCCCCCAGTTACTAACTGAGGTCAGTGATGGCATTAAAGTTGTGACGTCAAGTCAGTGTCGACTCCTGGTGACCACAGAGTGATGTGATTTTCTTTGGAAGAATACAGGAGGGGTTTACCATTGCCATCTCCTGCGCAATATGAGATGATGCCTTTCAGCATCTTCCTATATCACTGCTGCCTGATATGGGTGTTTCCCATAGTCTGGGAAACAGACCCGTGGGGATTTGAACTGGCAACCCTAGGCAAGTGATGGCATTAGCCATCTCTTAAAATGTTATCTGTTTGCATTCCCTTGATTGGACCACGCTTTCTGAGAAACTGAGGTAGAAGCAGCTTGGAGGTGAGGGTGGGGAGGACTATAGTAAACTCCATTTATAGTGGGCATGTTGTCTGTTATAAAAGAAAGCTGAAGCACTTCTTGTTTGTGGCACATGATTACCCACTGTGTACCACATTAAAAAGTCAATTATTGGTGCTAACAAAGAATTGTGCACCAATTCTTTTTCATGGCTTCATTTTTTACAATTAATACACAAGTATGTTTTATTTCTTCCCCAAGGTGTAATTAATTACTTTTTTTTAAAAAGGAGTATGAGCTACGTATGTCAAGAAAAATGTTTTCAGAACAGACATAGAACAGGGCAGCATCCCTTGAAATTTCCTATTTATGTTACGAATCTGCTTATGACCTGATATTTATGCCTTGAGCTTCTGTTTACGCTGAACCTGACCTGTCCACCTTGTTAAAAGTGACTCTGAAAAAAGCGTTGATGGGCTGTAATAATCTGGGGTTGGCTGGAGGGAATTCAAAGAGACAACAGAATTCCACATCCCTTAATAAATCATGCCAGGATGATTTAAGTGCTCTGACATTAATTTATGCTTTCAGCTCTTCATACTCAAAGGTGCTGACATCTTTGAGATTCAAAGTTCTGTTTCCACTTTACGGTTCTATTATTTGTGATAGAAAGCTCTGAATTAATGTTTGCCAGTGCTGGATTAAAAAGGCATAAGGTTCCTAGGCTGAACTCTCCTTCCTGTACTACTAATCCCACATTTTAAACTGAAGACAGGTAGTAGTCCTTTCAGAGAGTTAAAGGTGGTTTGAAAGAGAGGATCATTATTCACAAGACCTAGTCAGTTGTTCTTATTCCATGGATGCTGACAGAGGTGCCCCTAGGTAATTTTGGAGCCTGGACCCTAGATAGTTTTGGAGCCTGGACCCTTTGTACCCCTGCTGTAAGTTAAGCACTATCCCCCTACACAAACACTGTGACACATGGAGCCGGGTCTCACAATCAGTGAGACCCAGTTTTTGTGAGTGTGCGGGGAGAGCGGGCTAAGCCCGCTCTCCACGCACACAAGCAGGGAGGGAACCCTGGGAGGCCATATTAGCCGCCCACACGATCGCTGGCTCCGTGACAGAGCCGGCGGGGGCTGGGGGGGGGAGTGGGGGCCGATTGGCCCCTGGAAGCTCCAGCATGCCCTGCGTGAGTGCGCCAGGGCATGCTGGCGAGGGGTCTCCTCGTGAGTAGCTGCAGCATGGAGCCGCACCGTGGCTACTCACGATCGGGAAGCCCAGGTTTGCGGAGTGCTCGCTCTGCAAACTGGGCTAAGGGGAGGGCTACAAAAGCGGGCTAGCCGCTTGTAAGCCATTGGGCTCGCCTGTGGGCTAGCCGCTTGCAAACCACTGGGCCTGCGAGTCCGGTGGTTTACACGATCAGCAAAAATCGAGCTAGGCTCTCCTAGCCCGATTTTTGCTGATCGTGAGAATAGCCCCATGGAGTATTCTTAACACGTGGGTTCTTGAGGGTACAAACAGCAACTGAACTCACGAGAATGTAAGAATATAAAACATGTATATTTATGCAAATATGCTTTAGTAGAAACATTTCAACATGGAACTTAGCATATTCCCATCCCACCTATTTCTTTCCCCACTCCCCCCTCTGTCTCTAAAGCACCTGGCTCAGGTCAGAATCCCACTTAGCCACCCAGCACAGGTGACTACACCGCCCAGGACAAAGAGGATTTGGGTGGACTTCGGTGCCAAAGTCCAGGCGTAAGAGTGCCTCCAGATGCTGCACCCACGCATAGCACCTGGGGAACCTGTGCTTTTCTGGAATAAAGGTGGACCTATGAAATGGTCACATTTGGCCATTATATGGCTTCTGAGTGATGTGGAACTTTTACCAGTGTCACATCAAATATTGGATCATGCGCTGTACTCCAGTCTGTCACATGAAACCTCAGAAACTCCATAGACTGTTATATTGGCCCTAGAATCTGATTTAAGTTTTGTTTTTTAAAGTGCCAGGACTGCTAAGATATCAGTGAAACTGGATGGGTAATTCACCATATCTAGTCAAATCTCAAAAGCTTGAGGAGTTCGGAATAAGGGAGGCTTCATAGCCATGTAGCTCCTTTAACTCTCCTGCTGGCTATTAGGACAAATTATGAAAAATATACATAATATACATTGTGTATACGTTCTGGTATACATTGTGCTTAATTTTAACAATGTATATAGGTTGCAGCTTCTCCTGCTACAGAATTTGAGTTAACATGACTCAAGAGCTTGGATTTTTTTTTTTAAATGAAGTGTTGAGTACCTAGCCCTGCCTTTACCATCCTATCTTTAAAAAATGAAAACATTTCTATCCTGCTCTTCTTCCCCCAAAGAGCCAAAGCAGTGTACATGGTTATGTTTATTCCTGCATATACATGGTTATGTTTATCCCCACAGCAACAACCCTGTGAGTTATGTAGAGTCTGGCCCAGATTTACTCAGTGACTTTCGTGGCTAAACAGGGATTTGAACCGAGGTCTCCCTGGTCCTAGTCCAACACTCTAACCACTGCCCGGCTTGTTCCGAAGTAGTTAATACATTTGTGATTTGACATGCGTAAAGATCTGGTTATTTATATTTCAGCTAGGAAGTGTGAGAGAAGTTCTGAATTTACAGTACTTTAAAGGGAGGGGGGAAACCTTGTGCAAGCAGAGACAGACTCTTTGCAAACAGGCAAAAGCCGTGCGGTTTTACAGCAAATCTGTACATTAATAAAATATTTACAGGTAGTTACAAGGTGGCCTTGTGCAAAGCAGCTCTGTCTAAGCTGCACCAAGCAGCTGTGCGAATATAACTGGGGTGGCTGTAGATTTAATTATAGAATATGATTCTATTTCCTGCATAGCTCAGTGCCTTGTAAAATTACTGGAATTTTTTAATTCATTATGATCTTCAGCGGTTACCAAACTCCCATAAACTTAATAAGTTTGCTTCTTTGTAGGTTTTTCTTTACGTACCTTCTGCCACACAGTGCCCCTCCATCCCTGAGGCCTTTGCTGGATGTCATAGTCAATGCTACAGGTAAATAAAAGGCATTTGGAGATATCTCTCTCTCTCTCTCTCTCTCTCTCTCTCTCTCTCTCTCTCTCTCTCTCTCGATAGAATTTCACAATGTGAGCATTTTGAGCTTGTGAGATTGGGGTTGCAGAAATGTAATATTAGTTTTATTGTTATATCACCATACCTATACCTGGTGCTAATTTGTAATCTAAATTTCAACAGTGGGAATTACAATAGAGGGAATGGTGGAATTGAGAGATGCAACAAAGGAGGGAGGCATCTTTCAGTGGCAGAGCAGAGTGCTTTGTATGCAGAATGTCCCTGGGTCAATCTCCAGTTAATATGTTTACAAGGATGAATATGAGTAAGTGCAATATGAGTAAGTGCAGACAATTCTGGGGACAGGAATGCATGAATGAAGGGAATTACGTCTGTGGTGTTGCCATGGAAGCACTGAAATAATTTTGCATAATGCCTTTGAGGAGCCACCATTGCCTACTTTATGCAGGGAACTGATCATGCTTTTATTATTGGCAGCAAAGCTTTTGCATTGCTAAGGAGAGGGAGAGGAAGAACTCTCCAAAAATAAATATTGGTTCAATAAAATTTGGGAGTTCCTAGGCAGCAGTGATATAGGAAGATGCTGAAAGGCATCATCTCATCCTGTGTGGAAGGAGGCAATGGTAAACCCCTCCTGTATTCTACCAAAGACAACCACAGGGCTCTGTGGGCGCCAGGAGTCGAAATCGACTTGACGGCACACTTTACCTTTACTGCAAGACAAGCTCTCGTCCCAGCTAAAAGCCTCTGCTCATCCAAATTATAAGTGTTTCTTTTTAGAACATGTGGTTACCCTTTTAAAATTTTATTGGTGCCCCAAAGCCTGCATATACAAGAGTTGAAAAGCTGAGAATGAGTTTTATTTTAATTTACAAAAAGTTCTGAATTAAGTGAAGTAATAATCCTGAGGTGTTATATTTATTTGTGCCTAAGCTGAGTTTTATCTGTTTTTTTGTAATTTGTTTTCTTTTGTACATTTCTGCAAAAATTAAAAATAAAAAGTATATTAGAAGGAATTTTTTTTTTTTTGCAGCTGCTGGCCCTTTCCCCGACTCTCTCCACATATTGATTTAAACCTCTGAGCTGAGCCTATGCACTTGCACACTGCACATGCGTGGGCCTTGTACATGCTCACTGTACCCCATAAAAACCCAGGGTGCAAACTGCATGGAGAAAGCCTGCTTCATGTGCACAATGTGTATGCAAGTAGGCTTAGTTTAAAGATTTGGGTCCACGCATGGAAATCTGAGGATAGGGACCACTGAGAATGATCCTGCTCCTCCTCTCATCATGTAGAATTGTCATCTGAATAGGGCTTAAGAAATGAGCACACGTGGTTCCAAGGGGAGCTTTGAGTACTGAGCAGAAGGAGATAGAGGTTTGCCATCAAACATCTAGGGCAGGGTTTCTTAACCTTGGGCCCCCAGATGTTGTTGGACTACAACTCCCATAACCCCCAAGCAAAAACAATTGCAGCTGAGAATTCTGGGAGTTGTAGTCCAACAACATCTGGGGGCCCAAGGTTAAGAAACCCTGATCTAGGGAGTTGCAGCTACTCCTAGCAGCCTGTCGAGTGTACCTGTATGATCCTTATCGTTGTGGAAATGTGTTTGTTGCATGTATCATTTAATGTAATGTGTGAAGAGGTCTTCAGAAACCTTAGGTGGTTTTGCCTACTGTCATCTAACCATAGCAGTGAGAGATACTCCTATTCAACATATATATGGGGCTATTATGTGTTGTGGTTTTTATTGCTTGTACAGTATCTTGTTGTGGCTAGTCAATTGACCACAACTAAAGTTTTTTTTGTTTTTGTTTTGAGAGTTTTAATTTCAACTGAAGATTACAGCATTAAACATAATATAACACAAAGATAGGAATGATGTCTATGCCAGCCTATTTATTTATTTATATCTGTATTGATAGCAATATTTATTTATATAGCTTTGGGAGCTTTTTGTTGAAAAGCGGTATATACATATTGGTCATATTTGTATGATTAACTGGGAAAAAACTCATAACTGGAAGAAAGAGAGAAAGAAAATGACGATAAAAATCCCTTAAGCATTGACTTTAACATGATATAAACATAATTTGCCAAAAGAAATGGGAAAAGGGCAGGGGGACCCTTCTTCTAAGGATAGATTTCTTCAAAACATGAACAATCCATTAACCATAACAACAAAGATAAGAACCTTTTTAATAAGAAGAATTTTTATTAAGAAGTAGACCAAAGGGGACAGAGACAAAGGACCATAAAGGCAATATAAAACCAATCATTTTTCATAATGAAGAACCTTATAGGAGATGAAGGACTGGTAGGTCATTGTGTTTGAGGTTCAGTTTGACACTTAAATAGTGGCTGCATCTGCACATAACACAAACCTGGAGGTCCCTTCCCCTCCGGTTTCGCAAACGGTACGTCAGAATACAGGCAACCACAGTTACAGCAAAAAAGGGACCCGTGGTTTCCCTCCCCAAACTTGCTGCCATTAACTCCATTTCTGTGGCCCCAGCATTACATCCAAATGCTGGCACTGCAGTCCCCCCCCCCCCACGAGCCACCGGAGCCGAGGGAGAAGGCTCCTCCCTTGCTCCAGCTGCTCTTGGCTGCCAGTGCTGTCCTTCATTAAGGAAAGAAGCCCTGGCAGCCAGTTCCCCCTCCTCTCTGCAGTCAGTGAGACTGCAGTTAGATTGCTCTCAATTTTGTCCAAATGCGGACAGGAGAGCGGGGCGGGGGGGAGGCAGCGGCGAGTAGGGTTGCCAACTGCCCCTCATTACGCAGGATGTCCCTCATTTCATTTGTCCCACATTTATTCAATAGCATATAATTCAATTACATATACGTCAATGATACTCAGGCTCATGATTACCACTGCATACACCTCCCAGACCCCCATCCAGCCCCACCAAACTTGTGTCCCTCACTCTGGAACGTGGTGCCCCTCGTTCTGGCAGTGAAATGTTGACAACCCAAGCGGCGGGGGTGTGTGTTACAATCCCGTGTTACATCCAAAGGCAGCCAGTAAATGAACAGGCCATGCTTAGAGGGTTATTTTACACACAAGGCCCATGCATTCTATGATTTTAAAATGCTTCTAAGGGAAGGCTAACCAGATTTCTTTAGGCCTGTTCGGACGTTATGTTGCACCTGCATTTAGGTGACTGTGCTCTTCTACATGTTTTTGTGTGAATAATGGTAGAAGTGGAAAAGGTGCAAAATAGGGCAGCCAAGATGATCAGGGGCCTGGAGCACCTTGCTTATGAGGCAAAGCTACAGCTCCTGGTGCTTTTTAGTTGAGGAAAAAGACGACTGAGGGGAGACATGATAGAGGTCTCTAATATTATGCATGGTGTGGATAGAGAGAAATTTTTCTCCCTTTCATATAACACTAGAACCAGGGGTCATCCCAGGAAATAGATTGACCAAAAATGTAGGACTGAGAAAAGGAAGTACTTTTTCACGCAATGCATAATTAACCTATGGAATTCTCTGCCACAAGATATGGTGACAGCCACCAGCCTGGATGGCTTTAAGAAGGGTTTAGATACATTCATGGAGGACAGGTCTATCAATGGCTACTAGTCTGAGGGCGATAGGTCGGCTCCAGCCTAAGAGGCAAGTTGCCCCTAAGTGCCAGTTACAGGGGAGCAACAGCAGGAGAAGGGCAAGCCCTCAGCTCCTACCTGTAGGCCCTCATCTCTTGCCTGTGGGGTTCTCAAAAGGCATCTGGGCTAGATAGGCCTTGAAACAGGATTCTGGACTAGATAGGCCTTGGGCCTGATCCAGCAGGGCTGTTCTTATGCTCTTAACTATACCTGTATTCATTTAAAAGGTGTATCTGGGTACAGGCCCCTTGAAACAAAGGATTCTGTAGGAAGTGTACTGCTGTACCTGCATTCAACATAACATGTGAATAACTGTACCTGTGTACAGGTCTGTGCATGAGTACACTGTACACAGATGGTACAAGTGTTGGGCGTAATGTGTGAATTGGGCTTTAGTTTGCGAGTAAACGTGCAAGAAGAAACGGAAAGTATTCAGAAGTGCATGTATGCACTTCCACAGCTACAGCACACCTGCACCCAAGCCCTGATCTTGCACTGGTTCCCCTCTGTTTCTGGTAGTTCATAACACAAAACGGCACCATCCACATCCACACCCAACTTGTGGCCTGTCATCAAAGCAGGGAAAGGTTCTATAAGGAAGGTGCTGCTTAACTCTTCCATGGTTTAGTTCTACAGCAGGGGTGTAGCTATAATTGAGTGAATGGGTTCAAAGGACCTGGGGCCCTCCCAGCTCCCGAGGGCCCCCCAATTCCAACCTTCCCTATTTTCTTCATTATCTCCCTCACTCCGAGGGGCCACCGGAGAGAGGGACAAACATGGACCCCCTCTACCCTAGCTAAGCCCCTGTTCTATAGAGTTAACTTAATGGCCTGCTCGCCTGCAGAAATCTGCACATGGCTTAGAGGCACAGGGAGCTTACATTTTACTACCCCTAGTAGGGTGATGGACAAGCTCTCCCAGGATAAGAAAGCTCACCTCAGGGTAGATTGGTCTTCTGTACATTACTGTATGTCTACAGAGTGTTGGGAAAGTGCTGGGCCTGGAGTTCAAATTCCCACTTCAAGCCAGTCAACCTAATGTACCTCACAAGGTTGTTGTGAGGACAACATGGGAATATGTCATGTGTGCTGTGACTAATAATGCCCCTTGTTTCATTCCTTTACCCCAACTTCTGCTTCTTTTTCCTCCTCATTATCCCCCACAACCATTTCAGCTCCTGCTCTAGTACCCTCCGTTATTTCTGCTGTTTCTTTCCCCAGGGACAGGATTGATTTTTGTGTAAGCAATTTCTTTCTTTCTTTTGCTTTTAGGAGAACTTCAGTGGGGAATAGATGAAACTGCTGTCCACCTAGAAAGAGTCTTGCATTTATACAAGAGTGGCATGTACCTCCAGAACACAACACGGACACCCAGATCTGGTAAAGTCTTGTTTTTAGAAATGTATCAAACTTGTGCAATGAAATGAACAGAACTGAGGGTGCAAATGTTGGAAATTCTCTGTGGTATAGCAGAGTGCACAGAGGCACAACACAGCGGAATTTACTTAGGCATGTGTGTATGCTGAGAGTAAAGTAACTTGGAACCAATTCATAGTTTCAAATCAATATATAAGGCATTTATTAAGGAACTCCATTCTAGATAGGAAAGTGAGGAGTTAGGATCTCTAATCTATCTATCTAGCTGGATGCAGATGGATTCTGCATCTTCTCTGCACACATGGTGCAGGGAGAGGAGCTTGCCATGTTGCAAGGTGGAAGGGCAGGTAGGGAAGAGAAAGGAAGTTAATCCCTAAAAGTACCAATCTACATTTCAAAGGGACAGTGTCAGAGCAGTGGAGAAGGGATGACCAATGTCTTGACCCTCTAGCCCTCTGACTCACTGGTCTGTCCTCCACTGTCTGAGACAAGAGACAGCGCAAAGTCCTTTAACTCCCAAAAGCAAAAAGGTGATGAAGCTACGCGGATAGGGCCATAGCTCAGAGGTAGAGCTGCATGCAGAAGCTCCCAGGTTCAATCCCCGGCATCTCCTGGTAGGGACGTGCATGGAATTGGCTGGCTCGATTCGGTTCAAGTCAGGACTGGACCCAAACCCGACCAGGCCAGTTCAGTCCGGCACCCCCTTGGCCCCCCCCCCGCTCGGTTCAGTCCAAGGGGCTTCACAGACTGTCTTTCGTTAATTTTCTTCTTTTTTTACCTTATCCCCCTCCAGGGAGTTTCTGGAAGTGGAGGGTGGTGTGTCTGCAGAGGTGCCCCCTCCCCCCACCAGCTTTCTATATGCCCCCCTCCGGCCGGTTTGTCCAGTTTTCGGCCTTCCCTGCTCAGCAATGGTGGCCATTTCTGGCCTGGGCCACACAGAGGCCAACTGCACAGGCGCGCGGCCTCAAAAATGGCTGCCACGCCGAGGAAAGAAGGCCAAAGAGCCGGCCGAACCAGCCAGAGCGGGACATATAGAAAGCCGGCGAGGGGAGGGGGAACCTTCATGGTCCCCACCGCCACCTCCAGGAACTCCCCAAGGGGGATAAGGTGTGTGTGTGTGTGTGTGTGTGTGTGTGTGTGTGTGTGTGTGTGTGTATATACACACACACACACACACACACACACACACACACACACACACACACAAACACACACGAAAAAAGGTCTGTGAACCCCCGAACAGGGGGTGGTTCGGTTTGACCTCGAACCGTTGAACCGAACTGGCTTGATGTTGAACTGGCTCAACATTGATCCGGTTTGCACATCCCTATCTTCTGGTAGGGGTGGGAAGGACTCCTGTCTGGCACCCTGGAGGGCCATTGCCGATCAGTTTAAACAATCTTGAACTAGGTGGATCAAGGGTCTGACTCTGTATAAAGCAGCTTCCTATGTACTTATTAGGTGGGGATTGGAAGTTTCAATGCATGACATTCTGGGCATGAATAAGGCAAGGTTTATTCTAAGCTTCCCCCCCCATTCCCCGGGCACAAGAAGCCGGTGCAGCCCCCTTCTCCCACCCCAACCTGTGAGTACCCCCAAAACTTTTTATAATTGAAAAAGAAATAGAAAAGAATAACAGAGGGAAGGGAAAATGAAAATGAATAGAGAATTCAAGAGAAAGAAACAGAAACGAAGGAGGAAAGGAGGGACAGGAAAATAAGAGAAGGAAGGAAATAAATTGTGCCTTGCTAGGAATGCATGAGGTTATCTTCCCTCCCAACTATAGTTGAGGACTGAGCCATTTTTTCCTCATCTGTTTTTATAACTATGTTCCTTCTTAAACCCCCAAACACCCAAGGTACAAAAACTGTGGTCCCACTGCACAATTCCCCCCACCCCGTCACTGTACAAAATGTGTCCAGTTGCACATTACAATAAACCCTGGAATAAGGCTACCAAACAAAGTGGGAAGGGTTTGTGTTATTCTGTGGCTGCATTGGCACATAACACGAAACTGGAGGTGAAGGGACTTTCTGTTTCGGAAACTGTAAGCCGCAATGTGGGCAACTGCAGTTTCATCAGAAAATGGACCAGCGGTTTCGCTTCCCGGACAGAGATGTGTACCTTTAGTTAGGAGCGAGGTCCACCGCCTGGGCTTCCGATTCAACAGTGCTAGCGTTATGTCTGAATGCTGACAACGCAGTCTGTTTTCTTTGCAACCGGAGATGAGGGAGGAAGCTCCTCCCTTACTCCGGCTGCTATTGGCTGCTGGACCTGTCCTTCAGAAAGAAGGAAACCCAGCCAGTTCCCCTCCTCTCTGCAATTAGCGAGACAGCCTGTTTCTAACAGCACAGACGTATGCATGTTTATATTTGTACATGAATCCTACTGTATTCAGTGGAGCTGATTGATTGATTGATTGTTAAATTTGTATGCCGCCTTTCATTAAAACCATCTCAAGGCAGTTCACACAGAAAAATTAAAACAAGGCTATAAAAATTATGCAGTTGAAATATTAAGCTAGAATATAAAACATAGATCTGACAAAAAATATTTAAAATTCAAGCACAATATAACCATACAAAATACAAAGCAGCAGCAGTAGAGACAATCCTATAAAAGCCTGGGTAAAGCCTGATGCCCTAGTAAGTGTGTTTAGGACCGACGCTCAAGACAGGATAGGCAGACCTCAGCCTTGCAGAATCTACTTTGCTTTTTACTTAGAACCCCAAAGTTCACCAAACAGGGGCACGTGCAATATAGACATGGAGGTGGAGCCAGATGCAAAATGGTAGTTTGGGGACAGAGGCAGCCAATAATCTCCTGCACCCCATGAGCCAGACTCTGGGATAACCTTCATAAAATATATCTACCCAAATAGAAAATGACCCTAAATTCAGCACTCTGAATTTTAGATGGAACGCCCCTCCCCCCCCCCAAAAAAAATTCTCACGTGAAACAACTTGGTGGGGAGAATCTAGTTTTAGATTCACATAAATACAATAACGTACATATACAGTATATATTTGAAAACTAAGGGTGTGCGAACAGGTTTGGAACCGATCCGGTTCGACTTTGAGCTGGTTTGGTTTGACAGTTCGAGGTTGAGATGAATCACCCCTGATTCGACTCAACCCCAGGCCGAACCTCCATCAGCCGTGTGGTGGTGGTAGTGATGTGGGTTCGTGGACCAAATAGTAAAAAAAGTTTAGATTTCTCCCCCCCAACTTACACCCTCCGGGGGGCTTCTCTGAGGTGGCAGGGGGGTCCATGGAGGGGCCATTTGTGCATGCGTGGTATCCTCCAAAATGGCCACTGTGCTGGGGGGGGGAGGTCTGGAAAAGGCCGAAGACCATTTGAACCGGTCAATGGTTGTAAGAACAGAGGCCGGTGGTGGGAGGGGAAACCTCAGCAGACCACCCTCCTCAGCCTCAGAGAAGCCCCCCAGAGGGGGTAAGTTGGGGATTTTTTAAAAAAAACTATTTGGTTCGTGAACCCCCACCCCGGACCAAACTGGACCGGCAAGCTTCGAGGGGGTGCCTGACTGAACTGGACCGGTCTGGTTCCATGCACACCCCTATTGAAAACTGGTTATCAGAGCTCCAGAAAGACTTAGTCAAAGGCAATTAATCAATACAACTATTTTACAGGTAAGGATCACTAAGGTGAATGGAAACAGTCAGTACAAAGCCAGCCATGGCAGAAATCTGTGTTTGCTGCTGTTAATCTGTGTTTGCTGCTGATAGTTAGAAACCCTTGCCAATTTATGGCAGATCACCTAGCTATCTATTCTCTGCCCATCTCAGTCTAAGAGAGGTTTCTATCAAGGTGATGAATAATGATGCAGTTCTATGCTGGCATCATTTTGTGTGTGGGAATTAATCATTACGTGTGTAAGAGAATATTGTGTGTGGGGATTAATCATTATGTACATATAATGTTGGGCTCTTTAAAGTGCCCTAATTTTAGTAGGATTGTCTTCCCTCCTGTTCTCTGCATAGGATCTTCCCAAAGCTCCTGGCAGGGTGCAAAGCAATATATCTGTGGATGAATTGAAACTGAAATTGATTGCCAGGAAATCTAGGACCAACAAACGGAAGTACTTTTTCACACAATGCATAATCAACTTGTGGAATTCTCTGCCACAAGATGTGTTGACAACCAACAACCTGGATGACTTTAAGAGGGGCTTGGATAACTTCATGGAGGAGAGGTCTATCAATGGCTACTAGTCAGAGGGCTGTGGGTCACCTCCAGCCTCAAAGGCAGGTTGCCTCTGAGTACCAGTTGCAGGGGAGTAACAGCAGGAGAGAGGGCATGCCCTGAACTCCTGCCTGTGGCTTCCAGTGGCATCTGGTGGGCCACTGTGCAAAACAGGATGCTGGCCTAGATGGGCCTTGGGCCTGATCCCTCAGGGCTGTTCTGATGTTCTTATGAATGAAATGAATGGACAAGGCATTAGGAACATGGGCAGCTGCCTTATACAGAGTCAGATGGTCGGTCCATCTAGCTTGGTGTTGTCGCACTGACTGGCAGTGGCTTTCCAAGGTTGACTTTCCAAGGCAGGAGTCTCTCCCAGCTCTACCTGGAGATGCTAGGGAGTGAACCTGGGGCTTTTTGCACACAAGCATGCAGATGCTCTTCCACTGAGCTATGGCCCCATCCCCTATGGGGGATACCTTATGGCGCTCCTATCTAAATACAACCACTTCTTAGCAAAGGGGCAATTCATGCTTGATACAACAAGGCCAGCTCTTTTATTTCCTAGTGTATTGTCAGAAATGGCTGTATTTGAGTAAGTATATTATAAAGCAGGGTTTCTTAACCTTGGGCCCCCAGGTGTGGTTGGACTACAACTCCCATCATCCCCAGACATGGCCTTTGTGGCTGAGGATGATGGGAGTTGTAGTCCAACAACATCTGGGGGCCCAGGGTGAAGAAACCCTGTTATAAGGCCTTCGATAAAATAAGATGTGATCTGTTGGTGATCTTACAGAAGTGCCTTTTTTTTTTTTTTTTGAGGAGCCTGATAGGCCAAAAGGAAATCTCTCTATTTTCAAAAGAGTGAGTTTCCTTCCATGTATGGTTTTACACAAGGGAAGTGGTACCAACAGTCTATAGAAAAGCAACTCTATGAAAGTTCTTGTCAATCTGAGCCTTCCCATAAATAAATGTTAACAAGATAAACCTTGGTCATGTTACAGGAGGACTTGGGTCTTAAGCTTTCACTGTGCGTTGGTTGTAAAACTTTTTATAGTGCCATAAATTATATTCTACTTTGGACTTTGCCTTTAATGACACAGAAACAAAGTGTGTGTGTGTGTGGCTTTAATAGTCGTGTGTGTTTTCTCTCATAGTAAATCACCCAATTATTAAAGTTGGTTATCTGGATCCTCTGTTTGAAATGACAGAATTCAAAAATGCTTATTAATACTGGCATGAATGCACAGAACCTGAGAGATAAATTTTGGCCATTAAGAGGATTTGGAAGATTATGGGAGAAAAATATAAACCACTTCCCTGTGAAACTAAATATAGTTGGCACAATAGTTTTGAAATGATGGTACCAATCCTTTAACACACGGGTGCTCAAACTTGGGTCCTCAGATGTTTTTGGCTACAGCTCCCATCATCCATAGCTACAATGGGGCCATTGTGACTAGGGATGATGGGAGTTGTAGTCTGAGGACCCAAGTTTTAGAAGCCCTGCTTTAATAACATATTCCCATACTGATCCTTTGACAAGAACAAGAAAACACTGGCAAGAACTGTGGCCTGTTTAAGGGTATGTTTGAAGCAGAACTTTTGTTACTGCGCAAGTACTGAAAAATGCTTCCTGTTTGGGGTGATTGGGGTGTGGGGGCACTCTTTGCAAGAAAGTCTTGGTGCAGCACAACCCTATGCAGGGAAGTAATTCCCATTGTATTAGATGAGGTTCACTTCCAAGTAAGTGTGCCACATTCATTTACTTTGCCCTCACTCGTACTTGCTGTCAGTGATGCCATTACGCAGAGAAATCTGATTGGCTGCGTGTCATTGTGATGTCACCCCATCGGGGTAATCCCTGAATGTGTGGAATTGACATGTGACCAGCCTGGAAACAAGCCACAATGAGGGGATACAATGGCGTTGAGCACAATTTTCTAAAAAGAAAAAAGAATATTCATACAACCTAAGCATTTTCAGGACTTTCCTTCTCCATCAAACTTGCAAGCTCTGTCACAAACCTGAAACCAGAGGATATTCAGCACAGCTCTAATTCAAGCAGAAATTTTATTTATTTTATTCTGCAGCTCAGTCAAAAACTAGTAGGTTGACTGACTGACCTAGATTTTTGGGAATTTAATTCACATTTTATTTTTTTAAAAATGGCTTGCCAATGCATTGAGGCCCCTTAGGGCTGTCTTCCAAACACCTACATAAGAACAGACCTGCTGGATCAGGCCCAAGGCCCATCTTGTCCAGCATCCTGTTTCCACTTTCTCCACACCATGCATAATTTTATAGACCTCTATCATGTCTCCCCGCAGTCATCTTTTTTCTAAACTAAAAAGCCCCATGTGTTGTTGCCTTGCCTCATCTAGGCCCCTGATCATCTTGGTTGCCCTCTTCTGCACCTTTTCCAGTTCTACAATGTCCTTCTTTAGATTCAGAATTGTACGCAGTACTCCAAGTGTGGCCACACCATAGTTTTGTATAAGGTCATTATAATAATATTAGCACTTTTATTTTCAACCCCCTTCCTTTTGATCTCTAGCAATGAATTGGCCTTTTTCACAGCTGCTGCACATTGAGTCGACACTTTCAACAAGCTGTCCAGCACGACCCCAAGATCCCTCTCTTGGCCAGATCCAAGCTGTCCAGCACAACCCCAAGATCCCTCTCCTGGTCAGATCCCATCAGCATATACATTGAGTTAGGGTTTTTCGTCCCAATGTGCATCACGTCACGTTTGCCAACATTGAACTGCATTTGCCATTTTGTTGCCCACTCACCCAGTTTGGAGAGATCCTTTTGGAGCTCCTCACAATCTCTGTTGGATTTCACTACCCTAAATATTATGGTGAGAGAGGTTAGGAACAGCCCAGCCTCTATTGCTGGCTCGCTCCTTCTCACCAGTTTCTGTGACACAGCATTCTATCTGAGCATTTAATTGTGGTTTTAAATTGTTCTAAGGTCTTTCTTTCTTTCTTTCTTTCTTTCTTTCTTTCTTTCTTTCTTTCTTTCTTTCTTTCTTGCATTTTAAATTTTTATTGGCCTTTACAATAGCTTTACATTCAAATTACATTCATTTATTTAATTAAGTAAATAGTGACTTCCCACACACCCATCTGCACAGTTCACGTTAACTGTACATATAAACCATTGTTATAATAATTCAAAACATAGATACTCCACATTACTACACGATTTTACCCAACCCAACCTGCTGTTATTACTATATTTCAAACCCTGCTGAAAAGTCCATGTTAGAAAAATAGTTCTTTAACTAAAGTAAAAATGGTTCCCAATCTTCCTTGAAAGATTCCAAATTTTCATCCCTTATAAGTTCTGTAAGCTTTGCCACCTCAGCATATTCCAAAATTTTTATCAACCAGTCTTCTTTTGAGGGCATTTTAGTGTCTTTCCATTTCTGCGCCTATACTATCCAAAATTGTTTTAAGGTTTTTCCTTTGTGTTTTAAGGGTTTTCCTTTGTGTTTTGGGTTGTTTTAATGAGAGATGGAAGTTTGGGGCAGCATACCAATTTGATAGACAGATGAATAAATAAATATTTAGGTAAATATGGTAATATCATCAGCCTTATAAACTCAACTGCCTTGTCCCAGAGTTTTGGAGGGCCTGGTAGCTGTTGCATGTTTTCCTGATAGCTCTGTCAGTGCTTTAGGGCAGTGTTTCCCAACCTTTTTCATCCTGAGGCACATTAAAAGGGGGGGGGTGTGGATCCTGCCCCTCAAACACGCACACACTTTTTTTTTTGCGGCTGCAATTCTTTATTTTCACTTCCTTCCTCTTTATTCTTATTTGTAGTCACTAGTCACCCTTTGTAGTCACTGCCATAATGTGTTGGGAAGGATCTGGCTCTCCTGGTGCACAAGGGAGTAAATCAGTTCCAAAACCCGGGTCTAAACTCCCTGCTGCTCAAAGAACCATTTGAAAAATTTGCTGCTTGCTGCTGTTAATAATTTGTTAAGTCTTCTTTGTGCATTCACCAGCAACAACTCTGGTACAGGTATATGCAAGCTAACCATAGTTCCAAAAGCAGTGGGCTTCTGCCCCTTGAAGCGTTCTGATGAAGGTAGAAGTTCCACAGATGCTGCTTCCTTGTTGCAATGAATGTGGAAAAACTGCACCTGTGAATGTTGCCTTGCTTCAGAATGCCTCAAGAGACAGGCTAAAAGTTGTCTCCTTGGAATACATTCCTCTTAAGGAAAGGGGCCAGCACCCCATGTTATGAACAGCAGACTAGGGGAATGGAGCAACTCTGGGCAATCCCTGGGCACTGAAGGACATCAAATCTGGTTGGTGAATAGCTCATTATGACATAGGAGCAAGTCGTCATTATGTCCTGTGGGCAGCCTAAGCCAAAAGAGAGCTGGGGGTAGGGAGCACGGCTCCCTCAGAGCAAAGGAATGCCATGCCAACATGTAAGGTAAGACACGAGCTGTTCTCAGTTGCCCTGTGACATTTTGGCAAGGCCATGCTGTGTGTAAATATTTACGTTACAATGGTGTTTCCAAAATGCTATATCAACCTCCGGAGGAAATTGAAAACCTGTTCAGCTTGGAATCATCGCTCTCCCTTTCTTTCTCCAACTTTGTTTCTGAGTTTAGGCTACATTGGGCTCAGTGGCGCTCTTTGGACTGGACTTCCGGGCGGAGGTCCAGTCCCCTGCAGGCCTGGGGGGCCTCCAAATGCTGAACGGTCCACTAATTTAAGTGGCAGGATTGTCCATGCAAAATGTGGTGTCTCTCTGCAAGTCAGTGGGAAGTATCTTATTCTGAATATCTTATAAGAGAGCGAGCGAGAGTTAGTTTCCAGCTTTCCCTGAGCATGTTCTGATATAAAAAATAATGCATTGCAGCTTATTTATTGGCAACTGCAGGAGCAATAGGGGCCCCCACAAAAGGCTTTTAGGTCCAGGCTCCAAAATTACCTTGGTACAACTCTGATTGGACTGCATTAATAGAGGCATAGTGTCCAGATCATGAGAAGTAAATAGTTCCACTCTGTTCTGCGCTGGTCAGATCTCACCTGGAATACAATATCCAGTTTGAGGCACCACACTAGCAAGGACAGTAGGCCCATTCACATGTTGTGTTCAACACCCGTACAACGAGTGTACACTGTGTACAGATCTGTACACAGGTACTGTCATTCACATGTTATGTTGAACGCAGGTACAGAAGTGCACTTCCTTTCTGTACCATGCATTTGAAGGACCTGTATCCAGGTTCACTTTTAAAGTGACCTCCGGTACAGTCATTCACACACGCACATGTATGGGTGTACAGATATCTGTACACTCGTACCGCATAATGTCTGAATCAGGCTAGTGATAAACTTGGAAGGGGTTCAGAGGTGGGCAGCAAAGATGGTGAGGTGGGTGGAAAACAAGTCCCCACAGGACATTAAAGGAGCTGGGTATGATTAGGCTAGATAAGAGTCGACTTAAGGGAAGATGTGATAGCTGTCTTCAGATATTTGAAGGGGTGTCACATGGAAGAAGGAGCAGACATGTGCTCTGTTACTTCTGAGTAGAGCTGCCATATGGAAAAGTGGACAGGTCTCCTGTCCTTTTAAGAAATGCACAGAAGACAGCCTTTCAGCAGGTGCAGCTTTTCTTTCCCCTGCATGGCAAGCTGTACCTGTTGAAATTCCCATTTCTGTGCATCTCTTAAAGCAGGGGTGGGGAAATAATTGTGGCTGGGGATGATGGGAGTTGTAGTTCAACAACAGCTGGAGGGTCAAGGTTTCCCACCCCTGTCTTAAAGGTACAGGAGACCTGTGGTCTTTTTCTAGAGGGTAGACCTACTCCTGAGGGCAGGACTAGAACTTACCTTTTCCTTGAAATTACAAGGAAACAGGTTGAGGCTAAAAACATTAGGTCGACATTCCTAACTATAAGATCTATCTGAATTTCCGAACTAGGAGAGCCATTTCTGCTACAGCAAAGGAAACTGACTGCTATAATGTGGCATTGTACAAATATTTTCTGATAGATTCCCCAGCTCTCTGCTTTTTGGCATTCTCTTTTGCCACCACAATGGATGGAAGGTGTACAGAAGAAAGAGATTCCTTTGTCAAGGGTGCATGTTACTGCAGCTGTGTCCCTGAACCACGGTATATTGGCAGGTGATAACTAGGAAAGGAGACCGGGCAGGTTTCCAGCTGGTAGCTCCAGTTGATTGTTTTTTTTTAAAAATAAGGCAATCTGGTTGCTGCGGCTGAAATAAACGGTCATTAGGACTGATTAAAGTCAGATTGAGTGTGGCTCAAGTGAGTTAGGCGAAGGAAATCACAGCTTGTTTCCCTAATTTATATTATATTGTAGCCCTGGAGTCTGTAGCCCTGGAGTCTGGAGTGAAGTGGACATGCCTCTTGGCTCTGGCTAGCAGAGGTGGGCTTTGGAAAGAAGGCTGCCGCTAAGTAAAGTGGGTTGCGATGCTATTCACTGTGCTAAGACAGGGATTCACTAGGACAGGATTCTAATCCTATTCCATGAATTTAGTGGTGCTTGGGTTATTGAACCCATGGTGGGGGGCCACGATGAGGGGACCACTGTGACAAAATCATTGTTTATTTACTCTTAAAGATGGGCTCCTGTCCCATTTCTAGGCTTGATTTAGACTGGGACCAGCAATTGTGAGCAAAAATGGGGAATATTCAGAGAAGGAGAAAATTCCCTTAAATTCTAGATTATGCAGCTGATACCCACCCTTGAGCCCACTAGACCCTTAACTTGGTGGCTGCTGCAGTAGCTGTTGCTCTGGCATTACTATGGAAGCCTTCACAGTCTGGAGAGAGAGATATAGTGTACTAGTAAAACAGCTTGCAGTCTGCAAGCATCTTAATGTCTTATCTTGCTGTGACTCTAGCTTTTGTCTAGCTCTCTGAGGTCTCACAGCCCCACGCTTTCCGTGGGAGAGTTTTCCCGCATTTTCCGGGGCATTAATTCGTTTTTCTGGTGTTTCGCATTATTTTTAGGTAGTCTGGACAAGGTCTGGAACCTACCTGTGGAAATGGCATGTTTCTATCTTTTGTTGTTTGGTCTGGGAGTTTCATGTCAGTCAGTCAGTGAATGAGGCCCATTAACTTTATACGTGTGTGTGTGTGTGTGTGTGTTTAATTAACGCATACTGAATAGCAATAAAGCCTGAATCATCTGCTGGAATTATATTAGCAGAAGGATTAGTAGGGGGATAATATATATTAGATAGTTTGATCTTAAACCAGCAGGTGGTTTAAAAAAAAAAAAGTTAAGGCAATCTCATTCTGGTTTATGCTTCACAATGCTGGGAAATAACAGATGTGCCATGTGACCAGTAGTGATGCTGTGCAATGTCACAAACATTACTTGCTTACAACTTTCCCCCCATGCACTCAAACATTTCCTTGATCTTTGAGGCCCGAATAAAAATGAGGATGGAGTGCCTGATACCAGCAAAGATGCCCCATGTTGCCCATGTTCCTTTCCTTTCCTTTCCAGAGGAAACTTTTATATTCTCATAGGGCTTTTTAGTTTAGGTCAGGCCTGCTCAACTCAGGCCCCCCAGTTGTTTTTGGACTACAACTCCCACAATCCCCAACCACGGTGGCCAGTAGCCAGGGATCATGGGAGTTGTAGCCCAACTTCTGCAGGAGGGCCAAAGCCCTGGTTTAGATAGGAGATACCTAGATCGGAATGGGGGCAAATGATGGAAGTTTAAAATTATGCCTAGAGTGCAGAAAGCAGATTAGATAGAAAGAGTTGGATGGGACTTTGGAGGTCTTCTAGTCCATCCCATGGTGGCTGGGGATGATGGGAGTTGTAGGCCAACAACTTCAGGGGACCCAAGCTTAAGAAACCCTGCTCTACAGCATCCTTGGCAGTTGGCCATCTAGCCTCTGCTGGAAAACCTCAAGAGGAAGAGAGCCCACCACTGCATGACTTGTTTCATGATGATGATGTTTTATATACTGCTTTTCAAAGTTTTCAAAGTAGCTTACACAGCAAAAAAGGTGAGAATATTGACTGTTATTTATTTTATTTTATTTTTTACCAAAAGGGCTAAAGAAAATAACAAAAGAGACCCCAGCAGCAGCAGCTGGAGAGACACTATGCTGAACTAAATAAAGACACTGTCCTATAGGATGAAGAAAATTACTCAAAGCAGTCCCATTGAAATTAAACAGGCAGTGCCTAGTGAGGCCTGTATAAATTTCAGAAGAACTACATTGTGTAAATTTTCCTTATCCTGTAGGCGAGTTGCAATCCCCCTGCTAAATACAAGGGCTTCGCCACTTTAAAAGGTGCATCTCTGCCGAGTTAGGGTACTGGTTTTACCCAAATTGAAGACAACTTTAAGGTGATCCCTTTAAGACTTTAATTTAAGACCTTAATTTTTAATATTTTTAATTTTAATTTTTTATCGGCTTTAACTTAAGACCTTTTTAATTTTACCCCTGAAAAAGCAGAGGTTAAATACAGGTGATACCTGCATTTACTTGAAAGGAACAAGACTCTGAATTTAAGACGACCTCCTGATTTCTAATATCAAAAAACTTGGGGGGAAACCTAGTCTTGGGTTCACATAAATACTGTCATATTTCTTAGTTTGAAATGATGTTCTTGTTTCTATTGGGCCGAATTCTTAGAAAGCCATTACAGCCACCATCTCTTTCTCTTTGTCTAACAGTTTGCATCCATCTGTGCTGTGTGTCAGTGCTTCTAGCATGTGCTGACGGGTTTATGGATCCCTTGGGCCTTGTCTTCCAGTCTGTGTAGCGCGATTTCAGGGTGTGTGTGTGTGTGTGTGTTTCTTCCCTTGGCTGGCCTGAGCACTTGCTGATCTTCGCCTACTCCTGTAATTCCGCTCCGGCAAGACAAAGTGAAGCAGAGCGCAAATAACATTGCGTTCTTCTCGTTCACCGGGTGTTCTGCCAATTGTCAGCCCGTGTGGTCCAGTTGACAGAGTACTGGACTTTAACCTGAGTTCAAATCAGAGCTCAGCCATGAACTCGGTGGGTGGCCCTGGGCCCATAGCACACAGTCTCTCTCAGGCTTCTCCATGTCTCTAAAGTGGGAATGACAATTGGCCTACCCCAGAAAGTTGCTGTGGATATGAATTAGATGAAGATTAACAAGGACGTATGGCTGTGTTCTCCCCACTTCTCGGAGCAGCGGGACAGGTTTGGTTTCTTTGGATGAACACCGGAGATTTAAGGTGTCTTTGTAATATTTGCTTTGTTTATACAAAAATACAAGGAGAGCATAATTGGAGCCAAATGGGCACTCTTACAAGATGAGATTCCCCAGAGAGGAATTTGGACTGCCCCCACGGCTACATCCCATTTCCTCACTAACCCCATTTAGAAATTCTAGTCTCTTTTTTGTGTCCCAAATTGCCAACTGCTGTTTCTTTTTCACACACTCACATTTGCCCCCCCCCCTTAGCTGGAGGCCTGTCCCTCAAGCCCTGATGGGTATCTCATTCAAAAACACTGAGAGGTTCCCTGAGCTATCAGGAGACCATCTTCTAACCATTAACTCCCATTAAATATCAACAGCCATCCTGAACTATTAACCAGCAATCTGCATACCAAAAGAAGTGGCTAGACAACTGCCATAACAATGTAATTTGCAATAAGTTGGGGGATTTTATATTTGAAAGACACAAAGGAAGGTTTGAGCAACTCTCACCGTATGGAAGGTTTAGGCTGCTGTTCTGATCTTTAAGTAACCCCCACCACATTCCAACTGCTCCACTAATAAGAAAAGTAAAGACAAGAAAAACAGTGCAGATATTTTTATTGTTTTTTAAAATTGTATTATTGAATACAAAAAAATTGCTAAGATGCTTCATACTGACATGGTTGCACAGAAGTTTTATATCCCTTTAAATCTTAGCTCTTTGCAAGATCCTGCTAACTTTGCAATGAACCCCCCTCCAAAACAACAACAACAACTTTTCTTAACCCACAGCTGCTTGATAAGAACATAAGAACAGCTCTGCTGGATCAGGCCCAAGGCCTATGTAGTCAAGCATCCTGTTTCACACAGTGGCCCACCAGATAACTCTGGGAAGCCCACAGGCAAGAGATGAGGGTTGCCCTTTTCCTGCTGTTGCTTCCCTGCAACTGGTATTTAGAGGCATCTTGCCTCTGAGGCCGTGGTTCTGCAGTTCTGCAGTACGTGTGAATTTGGCCATAATCTCAGGATTTGAAAAACTTGGTTGATATTTACGTGCTTTTTGGATGGTATCTGCTTCTCACTCTAAGTGGGCAGGAAAGCTGCAGTTACAATGCTAACTTACAAATGGAAATGGCCTTTTAATGCATCTCAAAATTTTTGGTTTCTGCAAATTTGCCACTGTCCATTTGTGAATGTGATGCCAGGACTTCAATGAGTAGCACTGATAATATAGGAATTTAAATATGTTACAGTAAATGTCCACATTTTGGTGAATGCCACTGTTCACAGACAGGAACATAGGAAGCTGCTATATACCGAGTCAGACCATTGGTCTATCTAGCTCAGTATTGTCTACCCGGACTGGCAGTGGCTTCTCCAAGGTTGCAGGAGTCTCTCTCAGCCTTATCTTAAAGGTGCCAGGAAGGGAACTTGGAACCTAGATGCTCTTGCCAGAGCGGCTCCATCCCCAGAGGGGAATATCTCACAGTGCTCACATGTAGTCTCCCATTCAAATGCAAATCAGGGTGGACCTTGCTTAGCTAAGGGGCCAAGTCATGCTTGCTACCACAAGACCAATTCTCCTCTCCTATGAATGCTGACCATTACCTATGAATGTTACAAATGCCCAATATTTCCTCACACATTGGACATCTACAGGGCTGCTGATAATCACATTGTGATGATTTTCAACACCCCTGCCCTTTTGGGGTGTCTGGATATTCACAAAATTTGCCTTTTCAGTTTTTGTTGGTGCCCTTCTCCATGTCGGCAAGTCAGCTGATATTTATTTTTCTCTATCTAGAGTGTTGCCTTCTTCATGTCAAAGGAACGCCACATACTTTCCCCCACAGGGTTCCCATTAAACTGATCTGTAAAGGGAAGAAGGATAGCAACCATTGAAATTGGTGGCTATTCCAAGTTCTGTGCCAGTCTTGGGAATTTGCCAAAAGCCATTCAACACAGAGGCCCTGTGTCCCTTCAGACAGAGGCCTCTCCAGTTGTCCCGCTGTGGTTCTCCTCAAGCCTCTTTCTGTCAAGCTGAAGCTTTCAAGCTTCCCCAGCTCGTCATGTTCAGTAATTCTGCATCTCAGGACCCAATTAGTCCCCCTCCTCCTTTCTGTATATTTGTGTGTGGCTTGCATTACCATTTACTAAATATGTTATAACATAGTATTTACATTAGTCCAGGGCCCGGAGACCTTTGGAGACCTCTGTGGCTTCCGGGCGCTAGGCATTTGACAGATGGAGCTATGCTGCATACCTATCCAAGCTGCCAAGAGTGGAAAGATTTACTTTATTTGCCCGAAACTTTTCACAGGAACAGAACACGTTAGGTAATATTACAAGAGCTTTATTTAGAGTGCTGAACTCACAGGGACTGTGTGGAGAGTTATAGTTAGTCTATCTCTGGTAATGGCATTTCTGAGCAGGGGGTGGGTCATGGAGTGGGAATAAGCCACTTCGGATTGAAAGCCAGAATTTATGCAATCCAGAAAAATGAAATTCTGCAAGTTTGCAGCAAGAAGTTATACAAATGTTGCTTATTCAATAAGATGAAATCAGTCACATCTCTCACATATTTTGAAGAATTTGTTTGTGCAAAATAAAGTCATACTTCCCAATTACCTAGGATACCAAATTCTACATACACAATCCTGCCACAGAAATTAGCAAATGCACTACCTTTTACACCAGAATATGCTTGGGGAAAGGTTTAAATATTTCTTCTGTATTTTTAGAAGAAATTTTGAATATAATAATCATATTTTAATTGTTGTTCTCAACATATATATTTTTTACATTCAATAATCAGATCAATAATTCCAAAATAACATCATGCTCAAGAGGAGCGGAAGATTTTTCTCAGATTCCAATTTACCATGATTCCAGTTTACCATTTATGGTCATTATTTAATAAAATGAAGAATGTTTAAAGTTGAAACCCTACACACTTCAACTGTTCTTTTACTCCCCTCTTTCAATCACATTAAGAAAAAATTACATACTTCTAATTTCTCAAACTTTCCTATAAGTATACTCTACACAAAATGACTTTGCCTGGTCAATGACAGGCCTCACCTACTAGTAATTTATAAAAGAAAGCTCAGTTCAGGATCAGCGTATTGTACACAATGTGACCCCTGCAAGTGTGGGTGTTATGTGGCAATTGAAAATGCAAGACTCAAGCACTCAAATTATGAGGAGGGAAATGGGGAGGCGGCTAAGAGAAATCTAGAAGCCCCACTTCCTGACCCCTACCAGTTCTAAACAAATAATTTTCTCCCCCAGCCTTCTGAAAGCAGGAGTAAAGGGACATAAGTAATGGTGGTAGGGCCAGTCAGCAGGCCCCTGGGCCCTCCCATGTAATTTGTGTAATGCATCCTGGCTGTGTAAATATAAGGGAAGTTGTATAGTAAATAATAATAATAATAATAATAATTATTATTATTATTATTATTATTATTACAACAACAACAACAACCCCCAGTGAGGTACTACCTTGGCGTGGTTGTGGGGCTTCCGTGCTCTGAGGAAGGTGAGAGCTATGCCAGAGGTCCAACCATACTGGACAGGTCTCACCAGAGGAGCCAGACAAAGAGTGCCTCTCCCATCAACAATATGGTGAGACGTAACGGAGATAGTCCCTGGACATCTGGTGGCAAGTGGGCAACAGGATTCAGGATCTTCAGTTGAGCAACCAGGGCTGGAGACTGCAAGGTTACTGGAAGAAACGTCGCTTAACCGAAAAAAATATACGAAAAATGCCAACATGGAAATAATGATCTGCTATTACAAGTCTAGTCCAACTAGAAGAGGTGATTTAAAAAGAATGTACCAAATTTGGAAAGAGAAGCATCCAGATACAGAAATAACAGAACAAAGGCTAGCAGACCAGAGAAGATACATAATAAGAAATAAAGTATTCACAGGAGTTGAGCTGGAAGAACTGCAAAGAGCAACACAGGCTCAGGATATGGAAGAAGAATTACCACTAATTGAAGAAGTTGCTCAGGCGCAGGTGGAGGAGCTGTTGGAAATCGAGGATGCCACTGTTACTGAACTGTTTCAAAATCAAAAACAGGCAACCGCCACTTTGCCTTCCCCTCAAAAACCCAAATGCCATTGAACAGAAAAGCAACAAGAACTAAAGCAAAAAATAACTGAGCACATGAACCAAACAACCACCAGGGTTCGACTTCCAGCTCTAAAAACAGTTGCCAAAAAACAACTTGCTCAGACATTAAAAGATGTCAATGCTGCACTTGCAGAAATAACAACCAATAATTTGCAAGAAACAAACCAACTAATGTACAGTGCAGCAACAATAACGACACAAGAGCTCAGATATAAGATCAGTGGACCTGTAAAAAAAGAAAGCAGTACATCACCTAAATGGAAGATTAGATTAGAAAATGAAATCTCCAGGCTCAAATCAGATGCTAGTAAATTGAAAGATATGAAAGACAAGAAGCTGAAGAATGAA
Organism: Hemicordylus capensis; assembly: GCF_027244095.1. Classification (NCBI taxonomy): domain Eukaryota; kingdom Metazoa; phylum Chordata; class Lepidosauria; order Squamata; family Cordylidae; genus Hemicordylus; species Hemicordylus capensis. The sequence continues at coordinate 423,064,176 of NC_069657.1, forward strand.
AACACCAAACAGTATCTGATCCAAAAATACCACCTAGATTCAAGGAAAATTAGAGAAGTCCTGGAAATAATAAAGCAGCAGATAACAGCAGTGTCAAAGAAGATTAGCAGGTATGAAGCCAGAATTACACAACACAGGCAGAATCTCCAATTCCAGTCGAATCAGAGACGTTTCTACCAAAGCATAGAAGGAGAAACTGCAAGAAACCTAGAAACACCAAATAAAGAAGAAACAGTGCAAGTCTGGGGGAAATTATGGGACAATCCAATAGATTATAATAAAAAAGCAGGCTAGATGAAAGAGGTCAAAAAATGTTACCAACAAATGCAAGATCTAATAATAACACCAGAATTAATAAGTGAAAGAGCAAAGAAAATTAAAAATTGGACTGCGCCAGGCGACGATGAACTGCATGGCTTTTGGCTTAAACACTTAACGAGCCTTCATAAACAACTATAAAAACAGTTCAATCACATTTTGCAAGGAGGTGATATTGAACAATGGCTAACAACTGGGAAAGCCCATCTCACCATGAAAGACCCAGCAAAAGGTGCAGTTCCAAGTAATTATAGACCGATAACCTGCCTGCCAACCATGTAAAAATTATTAACTGGAATAATAGCAGATGAAGTGATGCAACACTTATTAACTAACAAACAGCTTCCAGTTGAACAGAAAGGAAATTGCCCGAACACCAGAGGCACAAAAGACCAGCTGCTGATTGACAAAATGATTTTTAAAAACTGCAAGAGAAGAAAAACAAATCTAAGTGTTGCATGGATTGACTACAAGAAAGCCTTCGATTCATTGCCTCACACATGGACACTAAAATGTTTAGAAACAACTGGTGTCAGCAAAAACATTCAGATATTTATTTAAAAAGCAATGAGCATGTGGAGTACACAGTTAACAGTCAGTGGCGGGACACTTGGACAGGTTAGCATTAGAAGAGGCATTTTCCAAGGGGACTCACTATCCCCTCTGTTGTTTGTAATCGCCATGACCCCACTTTCACAAATACTAAACAAAACAGGCCTCGGATACCAAACATCTAAAACATCAAGTCATATCAACCATCTGCTGTACATGGACGATCTGAAGTTATATGGAAAGTCCCAGTCAGAAATCGAATCACTGCTAAACACTGTCCGTATATTCAGTAGCGATATAGCAGTGGAGTTTGGACTAGACAAGTGTGCTGCATTAATAATGAACAGAGGGAAAATAACAAAAACAGAAGGAATAGAACTGCCCAATGGAAGCAAGATCAAGAACCTGGAAGAGAAAGAACATTACAAATACTTGGGCATTCTCCAGGCTGATAACATTGCACACACTGAAGTTAAAAGAAAAATTGGAAGTGAATACATCAGGAGAGTTAGAAAAATCCTCAAGTCCAAACTCAATGGCGGGAACACCATACAAGCCATAAACACCTGGGCTATACCTGTTATCAGATACACTGCAGGAATAATAGACCGGACCCAGGCAGAGCTAGAGACGCTAGATCGTAAGACCAGGAAAATCATGACCATCAATCATGCTCTGCACCCCCGCAGTGATGTCGATATACCTCCCTCGCAGCTCAGGTGGAAGAGGAATGCTGCAAGTCCATCAAACAGTAGAGGAGGAGAAAAGAGGCCTTGAAGACTATATCAAGGACAGTGGAGAAGATGCACTTCAAATGGTCAATAATGCGAAACTATTCAACACCAATGAAAGAAAGCAGGCCTATAAGAAAGAACAAGTCAAGAACCGAGCAGAAAAATTGAAAAAGAAGCCACTGCATGGTCAATATTTGCACAATATAAGTGGAAAATCAGACATCACCAAGACCTGGCAATGGCTTAAGAATGGCAACTTGATGAAAGAAACAGAGGGTTTAATACTGGCTGCACAAGAACAGGCACTAAGAACAAATGCAATAAGAGCAAAAGTCAAAAAAGCAACCACAAACAGCAAGTGCCGCCTTTGTAAAGAAGTAGATGAAACCGTGGACCACCTAATCAGCTGTTGTAAAAAGATAGCACAGACTGACTACAAACAAAGGCATGGCAAAGCAGCAGGGATGAAACACTGGAACATCTGCAAAAAATACAAGCTACCTGTAGCCAAAAATTGGTGGGACCATAAAATGGAAAAAGTTGAAGAAAATGAAGATGTAAAAATATTATGGGACTTCTGACTACAAACAGACAAACATCTGCCACACAATACACCAGATATAACTGTAGTGGAGAAGAAAGAAAAACAAGTTAAAATAATCGACATAGCAATACCAGGGGATAGCAGAATAGAAGAAAAAGAAATAGAAAAAATCACCAAATACAAAGATCTACAAATTGAAATTGAAAGGCTGTGGCAGAAAAAGACCCAAATAATCCCAGTGGTCATTGGCGCCCTGGGTGCAGTTCCAAAAGACCTTGAAGAGCACCTCAGCACCATAGGGGCCACAGAAATCACCATCAGCCAATTACAAAAAGCAGCTTTACTGGGAACAGCCTATATTCTGCAACGATATCTATAACAACAGCAACAACATTGACAATAAAATACTGGCATCCTTGGTCCTTGGGAAGGACTCGATGTCTGGATAAAACAAACCAGTCAATAACACCTGTCTGACTGTTTAAAATAATAATAGGCTGTGGCAGAAAAAACCCAAAATAATCCCAGTGGTAATTGGCGCCCTGGGTGCCTATATTCTGCAACGATATCTATAATAATAACAGCAAGAATATTGATAATAAAATCCAGCCAGTCCAGGACCTTGTGAAGGACTCGATTTTTTTGATAAAACACACCAGTCAATAACACCTTTCTGACTGTGTAAACAACAACAACAAAAATATATAATTATAATGAAAATTGCAATTCTGTGAGAAGCAGGTAAAAGAAGGGCCATACCTGAGTGGAAGCACATGCTTTGTATGCAGAGAGACCCCACCATCTGAAAGACTCTACCCCATGCAGATATTATGTCGTAGTGACATTCAGATGTCTGTACACACATGACCTTTTTTGTGTGCGAATAGCCCTCTTCAGACATTCTAAATACTAAGCATGAGCGCTGTTCACTAGGGAGAAAGCAGGAAGGAAGTCCCGCTTCCCCACCGCCCTGTCACTGATCCCCCATGCCAATAGCTTACAGTGCTATTTGTCTGAAAGGGGCGGTGCCATAAGCGTGATGGCTGGTGATCCTGTGAGCTGTGACCGTGATTTATCAAGGTTTGCCCTTTTCAGACAAAGAGCGCTGTAAGCAAGGTTGTTGAGTGTGGGGGTGTCCACGACACGGGAGGCAGGACTTCCTCCCTGCTTTCCCTTTCATGAGCGGCGCTCACTCTTAGGATTTATAACAGGCCTGCTCAACTTAGGCCTCCCAGCTGCTTTTGGACTACAATTCCCATAATCCCCAGCCACAGTGGCCAATAGCCAGGGATTATGGGAATTGTAGGCCAACATCTGCAGGAGGGCCAAAGTTGAGCAGCCCTGATTAAAACATCAGAAGAGGGCTAGTGACTCTAGCTGTATTCATGTTAAAAGTGAACCTGGGTACAGGTCCCTCAAGGGCATGCTACAGATAAGAGATGACTGCTGTACCTGCATTCAGCTTAACATGTAGTACTGACTAACCGTACCTGTGTATAGATCTGTGCCAACGTACCTTGTACACAGATTGTGCAAGTGTTGAACCTAATGTGTGAATAGAGTTTTTGTCAGAACTCCAGGGGGTTTGGAAGGTGTTGTGAAAAAATGCATACACTTTTTCTTTTTAAAGTTATAGAAGGAAAGATGTACCACTATATGGGAACCAAATAAAAGGGCTACTGAAGCAGACGGAGGTGCTGATAGGGAGACACAGAATGGGTACATTGAAGGAAGGAACAGAGAGCTTGAACGGAGTCATTTCAGGCACTCTCTGAGTCATTTCACTCGCTGCTCTCCACACTTACAGCATTTAACTGAAGAGATAAATGTTGTATTCATGAGACTTGTTCAGTCACAAAGGTCATTCTCACAAGCAAAATGAGGAGGATTGGTAAGGAGGCAGTCTCCTGCCTGCTTCCCCGCACATGATCAACCCTCCCCATTAGGCTCTGCCACTCACTGCGGCACACAGTCGGAGCTGCAGTGAGTGACAGAGACGGGAGCCAGAAGAAGGCGTCCTCCAGCTTCCCACAATGCACCACATGGGGAGTGGGTTGCATTGGGGAATTGTGTCAACAACAAAACAGAAAATGTCTCAAGATACTTGGAATGGTGTGCTACAGTATATTTTATCAAAAGCCAAATTTTGCCTCTCCCCTGCCCCAGCAGCTGTTGAGAGAATTGTCTCCCTTTCCTCCTGACTGTTTTGCTCATATTTCGTTGTCCTTCTGGTATGGATTTGCACAGCCTGAGAATAGGGGGTTGTGATTGGTCTTTGTAAGGTGGGATGCCTCAAGCATCTCTTCAGGAAATGAAGGGGCTCGACAGGGCAACTCTTCTGGGCATGGTCGGATCTACCTGGTTTTGAGCTCCAGCAGGCAGGTTGGGCTGCCTCTCAGATGAGCTGGAAAAGAGGACTCCACTTACAGTTTTTGGGCTCGGAGCCAGAAGTTCAAAGGACCAAGAAGCTGTGAGCAGCCTGCACCTGCTCTCTGGGGGAGGAAGAGTGAGATGTCATTGTACTCTCTTAACCCCAGACTTAGGTTACATTCCTTTGGATTCCAAACTGTAAATTCAGTACAAGTTGTGGTTTCAGCTAATTCTCCTTAAATGTTGCTCGTCGTTCTGGCATATAGCATATCCATTGGATTTGGCAGGTCTCGGGGTTTGACCTGAAGTTTCAGGGTTTTGTCATCTTTACAGGGCCTTCAGGGGAAGAAGTCGAATCTCAAGGCAAGGGGCCAGAGTCAAGGAGGTAGTGGGGCTATTCACACATGCGGTCAAAACTGGGCTAGGAAAGCCCAGACTGGTTTTGTAGGCCCGTGGGAGCCATGTAGCAGCATGGCGGCAAACCCTGTTTGGGTGCCCCAGCTGTTAGCCAGGGTTTAGGGCTCAAACACACCCGAAACCCAGGCTAACGGATTGTGTGTCTGTGCCATACGGTGCCACACAGCACCTACACACACGTAGCCTCCTGACTGGCATCGAGAGGCTCCCCAAAAGGCACCACATTGTGGAAGTTCTGGGAGCCTCTCAGCCCAGAAACTCCCTGCTGCCATCAGGAGCTGGGGAAAATTTGGGCGAGTGATCTGCTCACTCAGCAAGGGAGAAAGGATAGTCTGCAGGGGAGGTGAGTGTTTAGAGGATTCCTCCTCTCGCCCCTTTTGAGCCCTTTCTTTGATTGTGAGAAGGGGCTCAGTATATTTTGAGAGCCAGTACGGTATAATGGTACCTCCCTCTTTTTTCCTCAAGTGGGTTTTAGTAATGGGTGCAGTAGTCCGCATACTGAAGCTTCCTCCTGCCCCCTTCAATTTTATTTCAAAAGTAGGTTTCTAGCCATTATCCCCTGGAAGAGACACTTGAGCTTAAGTGAACAATGCTTGGTGAAATATCAGACAATGGTCTAAGTATAGTGGCTGAAAGCATAGATTCAGCAGTATGCATAGCTTCTTATGGTTCCCCCATTAGTAGCATGCTGGAACTTCAACCAGGTAGACCTCGGTTCAAATCCCCATGAAGCTCACTGAGTTTTTATCCTGCAAGGTAGGTTAGACTGAGAGAGAGAACTGTCATTCTCTCTCTCTCAGTTTAACCTACCTTACAGGATTGTTGTGAGGATAGAGGAGGGGAGAACCATGCACACTGTTCTGAACTCCTTTGAGAAAGTGCAGGGTGGAAATGCAATAAATACATAAATAGCAGAAGTGCTATACACTATGCAAGACAAACAAATATCCTTCATTTGGATTATTTGTACAGAATTCATGTTCTTGTTCAGGATTTGGTTTATACAGTACATAATTGTGATTTTGCAGAGAATGCAGGAAATCTATTTCTTGGATATGCCTTTCAATTTTACTTCCTTTTAGGTGTGTGTGTGAGTGTGTGTGTGTGTGCGCACGCGCGCAAATGAATTAAGAACTGTGCAAAATGAATATGTGTTTACAAAATATTCCACATACTTTCCAAGGAGATGTTGTATGGAATGCATACTAAATGGTGTGGGAACAACTCTCATATAATCATATCCTTTGTCTGCTAAATTGTGCAGTTCTATCCTTGTTATGTTTTTCTCATAAGTAAACCCCACTGTCTTCAAAGGGGATTACTCTCAGGTAAGCATGGATATCATTGCAGCCCAAAGTAAACTCCTTGATTGCTGGGTTAGAAGCATCCTTACAAAACCATTTCCAAAATATCAACAGGCTGAAATTCCATAGCTGCAGGCAAACAAACTCTTGAACTGAAATGACTCAAAAAGTAAAGGCTGTGAATCTGGAAATCCACTTACAGTTTCTTTAATACGTACAATTAGAAGCACGTGGTTGTTGACTGGCGATTTTTGTGAGTCCAGCATTTGAATAGAAATATTTATAAATGATTAGTTTAATTTGTCTGATGCATTCATTAGAGAAGACCTCAAGCAGCTGGGAAATGGAGAGAGAAAGGGGCTCATAAAAGGGAGGGAGACTGAACGGCAGCCAAGGGGGGCAGTTAATCCACAGGCAATGCAGAGGTGCTGGGCAAGGACCAAGCTTCATGTCATTTCTTTTCCCCATGTCTTTCTCAGAGTCCCATCAAGCAACTGCCCTTTTGTATTAATCTGAAGAAGAAATGAAAAAGTTTGCTTCATTAAAAACCCGTCTTTTCTTCATAAAAGCGGGAGAAAACCAGCCACACTCTCCTGACTCAGGAGGAGGGCTGGGAACGCCCAATCAGGTCTCGCCCTGACAATTCAGCTCACTGTTTAGAGCAGTGACGGTCGGGTCTGTTCATTCAAGTGGATGTTGTTCACTCTAGGAGAACATTCTGTCCATAAAGACCCCCAACAAAACTGCATTGCTTAGGAAGGAGGAGAGGGTAAATTTGGAGACACTGGGAGTTTATCGATGAACACTCCCCCCCCCCCGCCAAGTCCAAAATGAGCAAAACAAAACACAATAAATACCATAGGGATACTGAAAACAGTGTTGATAATAGTTGCTAATATGTCAAAGCCCCAGTGGCCAGATGGGCAAGATAAACACGGAAGCATTGGAAATAATGGTTTCTCTTTTTGATTTCTTGTAGATTACAGAAGGGTGCCTGCAGCTGCTATTGTCAGTGACAGTTACAGATGCTGGCCATCCTACCACCACAAAGAATGTCTCCTCTCGGTGTTTGACGTCAGCGAGGCCATAGAGGTTTGCGAGAGTTATTCGCAATGCAAAGCTTTTGTTCTGACCAACCAAACAACGTGGACAGGTAAAAAATGCCAACAAGCTGAAGCTGCCAGTAGAGATGTGCTGTGCACAAACTGGTTTGGCACCTCCATTGGGGAGCGCCGAACCGACTCAGGTACCCGCAGCCGAACCAGTTTACCAGGGTGGGGAGCAGTTCTCTTAAGGAGCAGGCAAGTAGGTCCTTATCTTCTCCACTGCCACCCCACCACTTTTCTGGGCTGTGACCTTTGCTAGAGTGAGCGCCATGCCCGGAAAAGCAGCAGGGAGGGACCTGCTTACCTGCTTCTGAAGGAAATGTCTCCCCCACCACCACCCACATGAGCTGTTTGTGCACATCCCTATCTGCCATTACTCTATACTAGCAAGATGTTGAGCAAGAATCTTTGAAAACTTCAGCATGACCTGGTTTTGTGATTAGGGCTCAGAATATCCAAATATGCAAATAAGGGAGAAGTCGTAGAACTGTCCACTAATATCGCTATAAGCCAAGATTACTAAACAAAGACTGACATATTTTGGTCATGTCATGCGAGCTGATTCACTCGAAAAGAAAATTAAGTTGGGAATGATCAGCGGAAGAAGGAGACGGGGATGGCCTTGTACTTGGTGGCTAGATATTATTAAAAATGACAGTGGAATGACTATGGTGGAATTAAAGGAAGCTGTATGAGATAGGATGGCATGGAGCGCATTGATTCATAGAGTGACCGAGAGTCGGACACAACTGAATGGATAAGAAGAAGATGTAGAGCAGTCCATTTGTTGCTGGTGTCACAATGGGCCCTAACTCTGCATTGAGCAACCCTTTCCATTACTGTTGTTCCAAGGTGCATTCAGTGACCACCAGGTTCTAGAGAACACCAACAGGAAAGAGAGGTTGCCCTCTCCCCCCCCCCCACTGTGGGCCACTGTGTCAAGCAGGATGCTGGACTAGATGATGCTTTGGCCTGATCCATCAGGGCTTTTCCTTGGTTTTTTAGAGCAGTGGGGTGAGATGGGGAGGGAGGAGAAGCTCTGAGCAGGACTGCAGTCCCCAGAAGCCCGCTTTTCCTCCCAGCAGCTGTGCTGGCTTCCCTGGCTGCTGCACATCACTCTCTGCCTGCCCTCCAAGCTCCAGACGATCACTGCACCACCCAACTGCCCCTTCGCCAGTGCTGGGTGGCAAGCTAAAGGACCACCATCACCAGCACACTACCCCAGGGCACTTGCCCCACAATCTGATGCCACCTAGTGATGGGGAACAGAGCCCCGATGTCTGAGCTCAGATTTTCCTGGAGTGCATAGCCCTGATTAGCAGTTTCAGATGTTCCTGGCAGCCTCATATCTTCAGTGGGGTGGGGAGTATCGCAAGAAAGAGGGACACACTACTCCCATATAAGTATATATACAAAACTCTTCTTGGCAGTGTCCAGAGCACCACAGTGGCAGAGAGGTAGGATTTGGGGGACGCTGCTGGAGGAAGGTCAAACAGCTGCAGAAATGATCATGCAAGATGTATTCCAGTGCCTTTTCTTTATCGGTCGTGACGAGTGCCATAGAGATTAGTGTATGTGTGTAGGGTGACCGCTTCCAGCTGGATGAAATGCGAGAAGGATCCTCCTTTGACAAGTAAGGAGGCCAGCATGCTGAATTTAGGCACTAACAGATACTAACAAATGCAACCTTACTTGAAGGGCAGCCTCAGATGAACCCTGGGAACTTTGTGGGGCAGAGTCACAGATGTTAAATGTGTATCAGTTTGTTGGTAGTCTTGCTCATCTCATGTATTGCTTAGACTTATAATCTCTTTCTTGCTTTGGAACTCAAAGCAGTTTACAGTAAACTAATCCAATTTAAAGCAATAATTATAGCACTTTAAAATAACTGGATGATGCTTTAAAATTAGCAAATTAGCTACAGGACATAAAGCTGTGTGTGTGTGTGTGTGTGTGTGTGTGTGTGTGTGTGTGTGTGTGTGTGTGTGTGTGTAAACTGCCCAGGGACATTTTTGTATGGGGCAGAATATAAATGTAAACATAAAGTGCGTCATTGAGTCGGTGTCGACTCCTGGTGACCACGGAGCCCTGAGGTTGTCTTTGGTAGAATACAGGAGGGGTTTACCATTGCCATCTCCCGTACAGTATGAGATGATGCCTTTCAGCATCTTGCTATATTGCTGCTGTCCAATATAGGTGTTTCCCATAGTCTGGGAACCATACCAGAGGGATTTGGACCAGCAAACTCTGGTTTGCTAGTCAAGCCATTTCCCTTCTGCGCCATTAGGTAGCTTATATAAATTTATTATTATTATTATTTCTTGTTTACACAGTCAGACAGGTGTTATTGACTGGTTTGTTTTATCCAGACATCGAGTCCTTCCCAAGGACCTGGGATGCCAGAATTTTATTGTCAATGTTGTTGCTGTTGTTATAGATATCGTCGCAGAATATAGGCTGTTCCCAGTAAAGCTGCTTTTTGTAATTGGCTGATGGTGATTTCTGTGGCCCCTATGGTGTTGAGGTGCTCTTCAAGGTCTTTTGGAACTGCACCCAGGGCGCCAGTTACCACTGGGATTATTTTGGTCTTCTTCTGCCACAGCCTTTCAATTTCAATTTGTAGATCTTTGTATTTGGTGATTTTTTCTATTTCTTTTTCTTCTATTCTGCTATCCCCTGGTATTGCTATGTCGATTATTTTAACTTGTTTTTCTTTCTTCTCGACTACAGTGATATCTGGTGTATTGTGTGGCAGATGTTTGTCTGTAGTCGGAAGTCCCATAATATTTTTACATCTTCATTTTCTTCAACTTTTTCAATTTTATGGTCCCACCAATTTTTGGCTGCAGGTAGCTTGTATTTTTTGCAGATGTTCCAGTGTATCATCCCTGCTACCTTGTCATGCCTTTGTTTGTAGTCAGTCTGTGCGATCTTTTTACAACAGCTGATTAGGTGGTCCACTGTTTCATCTGCTATTACTACTACTACTACTACTACTACAACAACAACATTTATATCCCGCTCTTCCTCCAAGGAGCCCAGAGTGGTGTACTACATACTTGAGTTTCTCTTTCACAACAACCCTGTGAAGTAGGCTAGGCTGAGAGAGAAGTGACTGGCACAGAGTCACCCAGATAGTTTCATGGCTGAATGGGGATTTGAACTCAGGTCTCCCCGGTTCTAGTCCAGCACTCTAACCACTATACCACACTGATTTTATTTATGTACTAAATGTAAACTGTTATTATTATTATGTACTAAATTATTATTATGTACTAAATTATTACATAGTTATTATTATTATTAATTATTAGTACATAAAATTATTATGTACTGAATTATTATTATTATTAATATTATTATTATGTACTAAATGTAAATTATTTATGTACTAAATAAAAATATATAATTTTTTTGTTATAAATTAGAATCCATTCATTCTGTACTGGAACAGGGACATTAATCAAAATGATCCACTGGAATTCTTTTTTTTTTTCAAAAGTGGAATTTTATCACATAAATCGTTGCATTAAATAGTTGACAAGTTGATTGGTTTAGGGCTAAAGTATCTTGTTAACCATCCTGAAGTCTTAGGTCAGAGGGTGGTATATAGTAGTAGTAGTAGCAGTATTTTTAAAATTTGGGGTTTTAAAAAATATTTATACTGTATTAATATTTATATTCAGAGTTCATTTATTTCCCTTCCTATCCAAAAGGCTGGAATAATATTTAGCCCCCAATGAGAGAGATTGCTTATTAATCTGATCTTAACCCTCCCTTTCCCTGACCACCCAAATCCAGCGTGAATGAAAAATTCTCATACTGCCTCTCAAAGATACCCAGATCTGAGGCTATGGTGAGCCTTCAAGGAAAGGGAATCCTAAAGTGGAAGACCAGTCACTTGAGAATACTGCCCTGTATATCTCTGTGGTCCTGACTTGACACACAGAAGACAAATTAAGGGGGTGTTCCGGGATGATGATAGGTCATGGGTGGGCAAACTTGGCCTTCCAGCTGTTGTTGGACTACAGCTCTCATCATCTCCTTCCACAATAAATTGAGGCAGGAGATGATGGGAGTTGTAGTTCAGCAACAGCTGGAGGGCCAAGTTTGCCCACCCCTGTGATATCATTTTGCTCTTTCATTCTAGTAACTGTTTCCTTTCATTCTGTCATCTGTTTAGGTCGGCAGCTCGTCTACTTCAAGATGGGATCCACTTCCATTGTGCCCGATCATGACAAGACAACATATGTGAAAGTTATTGATTGAAAGCTAAAGTGTCTTACAGATCCGATCCTATGCAAATTTACTCAGAAGTAACTCCAACTAAGTTCAGTAGGGCTTACTCCCCAGTAAATGTGCATAGCATTACAGCTCAAGACCAGCCAGTAAAACATGGTAGCTGTTTGCATCAACATAGACAGCTGTTACGTACAAGGAGGGTAAGGATGGAGCAGGAATTGCACTATCATTCTAATCTACGGAGCGTGAAACCAAACTTTAAAGAAGAGATCTGCATGACCAGGACGAATGTGCAATAGAATTATATTTTTAAAATGTGATTTTTCTTTTTAAGAAGCAGAATGAAATCCAAAATGTGACACACTGTGCTGTTATCCATAGGTTGCATGAAAGCAACCATCAGCCTTTGTTTTTAAACTACATTTACAAATGCCATGAAAAATTCTGCATAGGGTATTGGTGGAAATTCTTGCTTTCTATTGGGAGGTTGGGACCTCTGTTAAGGTATTTATGTGGGCAAGTACAATCACTGCAAAACTGTTAAGAGATCAGGCGATCCAAAGCAAAAGATCAAATGAAATCTCCTGGAAGACAATCAGTACTTCTGTTATTTGTACCAAATATATAAGGCCAAAAATTATGATGGTCGTTACAGAATGGGTCGATGTAGTTTAGGGCTGTCACCCGATAAAACATCTTAGTTGATGAATCATATGCATTTTAGTTGGTTAACTGGTTAATTAATGGATTAAGTCTGCACAAGTCTGCCTATGAGGAAAAGAAATATTTTAAAGAAACACACACATACCATCAGTGTGTGGAATGAATTTTGTTCTGAGTGGCAGTATCAAAGCAGTGTGTGCACACGTACATTCAGAGTGGGGCCTTCCTGATTCAACCTGAATGGGATCTAAAATTAGCTGAGTGGACTTTAAAAAAACCCACTGTTTGCACACACCTTAGAGCTAACACTGGTCACTTCCCAGTGAGGGAAGTGCAGAGGCAGGCAGTGATGGGCCTGGGCCCAGCACCATTGGGCAGCTGCTCTGTCAGCTCATATTCCTGCATATGGTTGGCCAAGGGTAGTTCCACCCCTGGTTCAACATACGGTCTGAACAGGGCTAAAGATACATTGCACCTGTCTCCATGAGGGTACAGTGGTGTCTGAACTCAGTGCAGCAGTATCATTTCCTGTAGCATAGATACCATGTACTTGCATGAGAGAAAGTAAAGGGGGCGTTCAGACCTTGTTATGGCAGGAGTCTACCCCATCCCTGGTGACCAGTTTCCTGTAGGGGAGGTTTTGTCTCTCCTATAACAGTTTTGAGAACAGCAGCCTGTTTACATTATCCCAGCCATAGAACTGAAGGGGAGTAATTGGCAATCGAGCCAGCCTAGACCCATCCAGATTGCTCTGCTTGGGTTCAGTTTCTTGGTCATGGCAGTGAGGTTATTCTCATGACACGAGATGCCTGGGTTACTCCAGGCAGCTCATATTATCTGGATCACCGAGAGCTCTCTGCTGCTCCAGTCCTGGGTAGCCTGACTGCTTTCTCTAGCTTTTACCAATATAGTACGAATCAATGGTTCGTTCCACCTCGGCCAGCTATCATGTGTGCGATCACCGCCAGGTGGCTGGACCTACCCCTGGCATGCTGCCATTTTGGGCAGCAAGCCGGAAGGGAAGGGGTGTCTGTGCAGAGCAGAATGGCAGTTCTACTGAGAGCAGCAACCACTCTGCTGCTCATGTGGGGCTCACTGGGATGCAAGAGGGCTTACTCCCGATCTTGGCTCGGACTCCGCCGACTGCCGTGTTGCTGATCATGTGGGTGTGTGACACAGTGGAGCCCAAGACAGTTGCCGTTCGTCTGCGGGGAGGGCAGGCAAGCTGCTGCCTTCTCCCCAGCCTCACGGGAGAGGTTGTGAGAATGACCTTACTGTGTTACACTACAGTGCTACAAAGGGAAGGAACCCAGAAATTAGCTTTTAGCTAGGTTGATCAATCAACCTGTCTATTTTCTAATTTAACATTAACGAGACTGGTGTATGTTTCTTTTGCTCAGTACCAAATCCAGGTAAACCTGTAGCTTCACAGGAACATAGGAAGCTGCCTTATACCAAGTCAGACCCTTGGTCCATCCAGATCAGTATTGTCTACACTGACTGGCAGCAGCTCTCCAAGAGTCTTCCATGGAAGAGTCTTCCAGGCAGGAGTCTTTCCCTGCCCTTCTGGGAGATGCCAGGGATTGAACCTGGGACCTTCTGCATGCAAAGCAGACACTCTACCGCTGAGCTACAGCTCCGTGTTTAATGTTGAGGCATATCATTGAAATGAATATGATTTTAAGCATAGGGTTTTGATGCATGAGACTTGAGCATATGTTTGATGTTCTGCATCAGATGTTTGGATCAGTTGAAAGGCATGGATACGCAGGTTGGTTGTATGGGCAACCCATGTTACTCATCGTGGGACTACTGTGAAAGATGTTCTGGATTGCTCTTGGATCTAGTTGAAGGCATTGCCCTAGGGAAGCATTGTGGATAATTCATGCCAACAAAACTTCTGCAGACTTACCTGTTCAGGAAATCTCTTGAAAAAACACTCAGCATGGGAGTGCCATATATCATGGTGGGATTGGCCATGTTTTTAAAATAGCGTTTATGAAGAGATGTATCCTTGACACATCAGCTAACAATTATTAACAGCACAATTTTTTCAGGTGTATCTTATAACAAAAGGTACAGTACTATCACTGAATCTTTGGAGTTCTGAAGGTGCTGCTAACCAGCTTTAAGAACTAGTGACCTTAAACAACTGCAAGTGAACCCAAGCCTTAATGATGCAATAGGAATAGCAAAACCTTTTTCAAAGGCAGTGTGTCTAGATAATATGCTTTCAGTGAAAGCAAACAAGGAACTCTTTAAGTGTGACGAATGTCATACTGTTTTCTAGTTTGTACATTCAGAATCTTTTGTACTTTTGTTCTTAAATTGTTTTATTTTTGTATGAAAATAAAATTGAACTGGATGACCTTGTTTTTGCCATTGTTGTACTTTTTCCTTTCACATTTTTTTTAATGGCTCTTTGATCCTGCACCAGCTTATTAATGCTGTGCTCTCTCTCTAATGGGACTCTGAGAGACTGGCTGAAAGAACGGGAGCTAAACTCTTTTGTAGAACTTCTAGGGGGCTATCCATATTGACTCGATTTGATATATTGAGGTACAGATGACATTATCCAAATGCTTGAGGTGGTTTTCAGAGCTTGATAATTAAATACCTAAAACGAAATGGTGATGAGAGTATATGCAAAAAAGGGCCTCAAGCCAAAACTGACCAGCACAAAAAGATGTAAACCCAGAATGAAAGCTTTTGCAAATGGCAGAGCCACTACTGTAGGATGTAGGAGCCACTACTGAAATGTAGGAGCCACTACAATGTAGGAGCCAATGTAGGAGCCACTACTGAAAAGGCCATGCTGTGCCCCCCACCCCAATTGATTCATGGTATAACACATACGATGAATATATCAAATATTTATATGCCGCTTTTCAACAAAAGTTCACAAAGCAGTTTACAAAGCTATAAATAAATAAAATGGCTGCCTGTCGCCAAAGGGCTCACAATTTTAAAAAGAAACGTAAGATAGACACCAGCAACAACCACAGGAGGGATGCTGTGCTGGGGAGGGATAGGGCCAGTTGACAAATCAAATCTACCAAATAGCATTTATATAGAGAGGGCCCAAGTACGGAGTTATATACATTGGCCTTCATAAGTCACCTATACCAGGCAGCAGCAAAATAGGAAGGTGCTGGAAGTAGATGCTCACTTCAGTGACAATGGCAAATGCATCATCTCATACTGCATGGGAGAAAGGCAATGGTAAACCCCTTCTGTATTCTACCAAGAAAACCACATGGCTTTGTGGTCGCCAGGAGTCGACACCGACTCGATGGCACAGTCTTCTACATACTATGCAGCACACTGGCCATCAAAAATGGGCTGTTCAGTGGCTCAGAAGCAGCACACATGCGTCCCTCTTAGATGGGTGTGGTCTATCAGCCACTAACTCAGTAAGCCTTGCAACAATCCTTGAAGATAGGTCAGATGTACTATCCCCTGTTAAATAGGAAACAGAAGACTCTGGTTGAAAGCTTGCTTAAGCCCACAGGAAAAAAAGGAAACGTCGTGCCGTCGAGTCGGTGTTGACTCCTGGCGACTGTAAAGCCCTGTGGTTTTTCTTTGGTAGAATACAGGAGGGATTTACCATTGCCTCCCCCCGTGAGGTATGAGATGATGCCTTTCAGCATCTTCCTTTATCGCTGCTGCCCGATAAAGGAGTTTCCCATAGTCTGGAAAACACATCAGCGGGGATTCAAACCAACAGCTTCCTGCTCTCTAGGCAGTTTACTTCCCTGCTGTGCCATTAGGTGGCCCATAGAGGCTTGCCAGAATCTAAAAAGAGGCAACTTTTAAACTGGGTTTCCTAGTAGTCAGCTCTGCCTCTTAGCTGCTTTGCAATATTGTACACAACCCTTTCTCCTAATGCATACAATAAAAATATATATTGAGAATTAAAAGAGCCAATTCCATGTAGAAAAGAGGAACTTCCTATGGAAATGTGACTAGAAATGTGTTAAGAGGCACCATGATCCAATAAATAATTTTCAGTGGTGGTAATAACTACTGCTAGAGGATATGTTTGTTGGGCTCAGTAAACCTATATCCTTGATGGACTGAGGCTCATTTTCAGCTCAAGTTTATTTTGGTTCCTGTGGACACCAACACAGAAGTTCACAGAAGTTGAAGATGCACAAAAGATACCTAGAATGAGTGGTCTGGCTGAATCCCTCTGGGCACAGAACTCTATACATATAGGAGTTCCTTGTGGCAAAAGTATTCTTTTTTACCATGTTGTTCAAAGTTTTGACTGGTTTATACATTTCCTTGCCTTCTTCAAACCACTTCCTGAAGCTCCAAAGTAGGAAAATGAGACACCAGCCCGGCTTGAAACAATTGATCCTTGGGATACAAGGCAAAGAAAATTCCTGACATCAGAACATGGATTTTTACAGTGTAAAAGAAAGTGGGGCGATTCTCACGACCAACAAAAATCGGGCTAGGAGAGCCTAGCCCGATTTTTGTTCGTCGTAAGAACCCCCGGGCTCGCAGCCGAGCCTGGTGGTTCTTGAGCGGGTAACCCGCTCGAGAACCCCTGCTAAAAAGCAGGTTTGTGGAGCGAGCACTCCAGCAAACCTGATTTTTAGGCTTGTGAGTAGCCGCGGCTTGGCTTCGTGCCACGCCTACTCGTGAGTAGACCCCCAGCCGGGAGGTGAAAAGACGCCTCCCGGCTCGGGGGTCTCCCCAGTATGCCCTGCGTGCTCGTGCAGGGCATACTGGGGCTTGCAGGGGCCGCGCAGCCCTCGCTCCCCCCACCCCGGGCTGGCTCCATCTCGGAGCCGGGCATCATGTTGGAGGCCGATTCGGCCGCCCAGGGCTCCCTGCTCGCTCATGAGTGGGGAGAAGGGGCTTAGCCCACTCTTCCCGCTCAGCGCCCTAAACCAAGTCTCACTGATCGTGAGACCCGGTCCAGTGTCAATTTATGAAATGAGCAATCTGCCAGGCCACTTAATGAATGGGATGGAAGAAACTGAGGAGAGGGTAGGCTTTTGTCTATAAAGGTATTGAGCATTCTTCAGAATTCTCCTGCTAACTAGGCAAAGAGGCACCTTTCAAAGTGATGATTCTCTTATAATTAGTCGCAGGAGAGCAACTGGCCCTGTTCTAGGAATGTGCACAAATCGTGATTCGAAGAGCGATTCGCAACACAGCCCTGGCACCTTTAAAACGGAGGAGAGCATGTCCATACCTGCTCTTCTGCCATTCACCACAGCTTCTCATCCAGGTGGCATGCCCCCTACCTGCCATAGCACACTGGTGCTGCTCCACCAGCTGCCCTCGCGCGATGGTGGTATGAACGTGGCCTCTGCGCATGCGCAGCGGCCATTTATGTGGTCAGCATATGCAGAGGCCATGTGCATGTTGCTGGCACGCTATGGCAGCTGGAGGGAGTGCTGCTGATGCGCTATGGCAGCTAGGGGGCATGCTGCCCGTACAGGAAGCTGCAGAGAGTGGCAGAGGAGCAGGTATGGACCTGCTCTCCTCCCTTTTAAAGGTGTCCTACCTTTAAAGACTTTCCTACTAATCACTCTTTGATTCACCATTTGTGCACAACCCTACCCTATTCAACCCCAGCTCTGCACCCCTCTAGTGGCTGTTGCTGGTGTCCACCTTGTGTTTCTTTGTAGACTGTGAGCCCTTTGGGGGACAGGGAACTAGGGATGTGCAGACCAGTTCAGGGGTTCAGTTCGGGGGAAGACGGTTCAAGGTTGAACCGGAAACCCCACCCCCCGGTTTGGTCTGGGCCCGGACCGAAACACACACACACACACACCCCGTGGGGTTTACAATCCTTAAATATTTTTATTATTTTTAAACCTGTTACTCCCTTGGGGGGAGTTCCTGGAGATGGCAAGGGGTGGGGGTAGATAGCCAGACTGATTCATATAGAAGAACTGGGGTCCAGTTTGGATATTGCTTCATATGCCAGCTCCCAGCACACACTGTAAGGACTTTAGAATGCATCTCCTTCCCCACAACACATCAGGGCATCTTTCTGTTGGGGTTTGTGATTATTTAACAAAGTGCCAAGGAAGCTACCACTCCAGTTACAAAATGTGGAGGATAGTTGTTGCAGCCATTTAAAGAATATGCATGGAGATCACTGTAAAGTCTAAACTAAATTGATTTATTGTTGAAGAACTATGGGAAACACCTATATCGGGCAGCAGCACTATAGGAAGATGCTGAAAGGCATCACTTCACACTGCGTGGGAGGAGGCAATGGTAAACCACTCCTGTATTTGTTGGAGATTAACTTCCAGTGCATCGACCTTTTGCACCAACTGTCCTAATGACCACTAGGGGCATTGGGAGTAGAGACAGTGCGTCAGGGTCTCCCTATCTGTCCCTACTCTATGACCCCTGAACTGACTCTGCAGCACTTCCTGTGCTGAGTCACAATCCTTCCTTTCCTCCTAGAGAGCAGATGGAAACATCTCTCTCTCTCCTTACCTATCCATTATGCAGTCCTTTAGATTAGAGCTAGGTCTTTCCTATCTAAGTGTATTTAACCAATAAATATTTAGTGTTTAGTCATATAAGGATCTCCATGTGTTTTCTCTAAATAGCTGCAATATCCAAACCATCTTCTGCTACCTACTCTGTAACTGGAGTGTGTGCTCATTCCTTAGTGCTCTGCTGTTTTACCTATTGTGGGTAAAAATCAACAACCTCTAACAGTATTCTACCAAGAAAATAACATAGAATGTGATTGCTAGGAGTCGACACTGACTCGACAGCACAACTTTACAGTTGGATAGAAAATACCTAATCCTATCTAAAGGGTACATAATGAATAGGTAGGAGGAGAGAGAGATGTTTCCATCTTCTCTCTAGGTGGAAAGGAAGAGGACTGACTCACTACAGGAAGTACCTGAGGAGTCAAAGCAGGGGTCATAGAGTACAGGCAAGCCAGCACAAATAAGGAGACCTTCACTAACTACCTCTATTCCCAATGCCCCTAGTGGTCATTAGGATAGTCAGTGCAAAAGGTTGATTTATTCATTTTATTTATTTAACACATTTGTATACCTCCCAAAATGCAAGTCACTGGAACTCCATCTCCAACACTTTCTGTAATTGCGGGGGGGGGGGGGGTTGTCCTTAGAACCACTTCCTCAGCCATACTTGTCAATGCTAGTTTAAACTTGTGCTTACGGGACATGTAGAGGAGCAGTTTGGATAACCCGCCCACCACGCATGATTTTGGAAAGGCATCCCAGTGCATCAGGGTGGCGGGGAAGGATGTGTGCACTCATGGAGCGTGCATGTCCTGATTGCAAATCCTGGGGGCTGGTGGGCTTTTTTAACCGGCCCTAGGAGAACAAAATAGCAAAGCAAGTGAGCAGAAGATTTTCCTTCAGAAATCTCTTCACTGGCAGGCAGCTCCAAACGAAAAACCGGTTGGGTTCCCCCCCCCCTTTTCTTCTCGTGCTCCTGTTGCCCATACACAGACTGGACAAACAGGTTTTATGGCCTCTATGCACCTACAAGCTGGCTATGAGTGAACCAGCCCAGTGGCTGAATTGATCTGCAGCACAAATTGCACATCAATAATTAGCATCAGCAGTCAGCGACTAAGCTACGCCAAAGTCAAAGGAAGTATTTGAATAACATGGCTGTATGTATGTATGTATGTATGTATGTGTTTTAATATGCTGCCCTTCAGGCCTGGGATTCCCAGAGCATCTTCCAACACACCTGGGGCTGGCAGAAGTGGGAGGGATGTAACAGTAAAAACCAATGGACACGGCAGGAGGTGCCAGCCTAAGCAATACAAGGCAGGAGAGCTGGTCTTGCAGTCCTGAGCATGAATTGTCCCCTTTGCTAAGCAGGCTCCACCCTGGCTTGCATTTGAATGGGAGACTATATGTGAGCACTGTCAGATATTCCCCTCAGGGGATGGGGCCGCTCTGGGAAGAGCATCTGCCTGCTTGCATGAAGAAGGATCCAAGTTCCCTCCCTGGCATCTCCAAGCTAGGGCTGAGAAAGAGGCGATTCTCACAAGCAACTAAGGGTGCCCAGCCCGGTTTTTGCTGTTGGTGTGCAGCAATGGGAGCCAAGTAGCTCCGAGCGGCGGATCGGTGGCAAGCCCACCTAAATACCACCCCCCACCCACTCCAATAGCGCTCCAATAGCCCCGTTTTCCTGGTTGTGTGCCTTCCCTTCGCCCAACCCCCGGAGCTGCCGGGCGAGCCACAGCCAGGTGCAGGAGTGCCGGAGTGAAGGCCGAGGAGGGTTCCATGGTCATCTGCAGGGAGAGTGGGTCAAGCTCTCTCTCTCTACGGCACCCCTTTCAGCTCTACACACTGATTGTGTGTAGAGCCTTATTGACTGTTGCCTGCAACTGCTGCCAGTCTGTGTAAACCATACTGAGCTAGGTGGACCATTAGTCTGACTCAGTAGAAGGCAGCTTCTACAAGGATCCGTATTGTACCTATTGTCAGTGCCAGCCCATGACATTTTGATGCCTGAAGCAAAGCACCAAATGGCATAGTGCTTTACTCCTTTCCCTCCCGTTTCTCTCTTCCCCTCATTAAAACCATACACCCCCAATTCCTTCCTTCCAAATCTTTCTCCCAAAGGTATGTCCGCCATTGAAAGGTGGGGTGCAAATGCAGCTCTCCGGGAGCCACCAGCCCCTTCCTCCTGTCCCCCGCTGTGCTGGGTGCTTGGGCCAGCCGACAAGCCAGCTGCTCTCCAAAGTCACCAAGCCAGCATAGGAACACAGGAATCTGCCATAGACCGAGTCAGGTCATTGGTTCATCTAGCTCAGTATTGTCTCTACACAGACTGGCAGCAGCTCTCTAAGGTTACAGGCAGGAGACTCTCTCAACCCTATCTGGAGATGCCAGAGAGGGAACTTGGAAGTCCCAGTGTTCCCTGTAAGAGGGATTTCCAGATGTTGTTGACTACAGCTCCCAGAATCTCCAGCTGCAATGGCCTTTGGCTGAGGATTCTGGGAACTGTAGTCAATAACATCTGGAAATCTGTCTTAGAGGGAATAGTGCTTGGACCCTTTTGCATGCAAGCACTCTTCCCAGAGCAGCCCCATCCCCTGCAGGGAATATCTCACTGTGCTCACATGCAGTCTCTCATTCAAATGCAAACCAGGGTGGACTCTGCTTAGCAAAGGGGGCAATTCATCGAGAGCAGAGGACTTCTTTAAGGCAGGCCTGTCCTTGCTGGCATGGGGGATTGCAGCCACGCAAACTCCATGATGTCATCAGGCCATGTTGGCGCAGCCAGGGCAGAGTTGAGGGCCAAGTGCCAACAGTGAAGGCAGGCTGGCAAGAGTGGCAAGCAGGTGCACAGGGGGCCCCATCCTCATATCTTACCCCAAGGCTGGTCTCCAACCTCCCTACGCCCCTGCGCTCTCCCTGCCTCCTTTTTCTATCAGGAAGTAAAGTGAAAAAACATTGTGGTGCCATTTGGCCTTCATTCATCTGCAAGCCCTCCACGGGAAAGGAACTAGCTTAGTCAATGTACTGCTCTAGAACTGGCCCACCGTCTGCTGCCTAAAGCACCCACTTCACCTTGTTTCGTGGAAGGATCGGCCCTGCCTATAGCAAAGACCTTCAAGCACTGTGGAAAAAAAGTGTAAGGGGCAATAACTGAGTACAAGAGCAAGGAGCGTATCAAGTTAGCCAGGAAGGGGTGGGCGCAGTTGGCCTCGTTGCTGGATACAACCATCTGTGGTCCAGCCTAGAATTCTGACAAAGCAGAGATAACAGAGACTGTGCTTTTCAACTGATAAATGACACTAAACCAGAATAAGCCTTTCCCCCTGCTGTTCATTTTTTTTGCTAACAACCTTTTAGCTTGTTCATCAGCTCTCTTGTTTCTGGTACATTGTAAGGATGATCCCCCAGTCTAAAGAAACTTCACACACTTGTAGACCGCAGGGCAAACTGGTCTGAATTAAATGTTAAGTTGCTTGTAAATACATCTACAATAGGTGGGACAAACCGCTTTATCTTTTCATGTTCATTTATTATTTGATTTGGTATATTTCCAAACAGACCAATTTTTCACATACTGCAGAAGATGGAGGAATCTGACGCGCAAGCAAGAAGTTTGGGAGAGGAAAGGCCAGAACACCCTTCCTCATATGAATATATTTGTATACCTTTTCTTCTATATTTTATTCATAATTCCAAAAGAAAATATTTCATAATCCACCCCCCCCATTTCCCCCATTTTTCAGAACAAAAAACAAACCAAAAAACCCAAAACTTTTCTGCCCCACCCCCCGGCCTTGACATCTCTAGGGACAACCTATCAGATGGATGGATGCACAGTAGGCATTTTAGATCTAGCTAGAAGGGATGTGTAGGGAACCAGTTTTGGTGATGCAGTTCAAATTTAAATCAAATTTTATGTATTTAACATATTTTTATACCACCCAAAATTTATGTCTCTGGGTGGTTTACAACAAAGCAAAATAAATGACAACAGAAAAAGTGAAAACATTAGTTAAAACAAAATACGTGAGAACAGTTATAAAAGTTAAAAAGTTAAAAAGAAAATGTTAAAATATTCCAACAATTTAAAATTGTAAAACAATATTTTAAAACAGTGTTAAAACCGAATTGCTGGTCCACAAGGCAGTTTGGTTGAACCAAATAGCCACGCAGTAGTGCTAGCGCAGCACTAAGGAGTTTGATCACTTCGCTTCTTGTTCCAGCACGGAGAGTGGCAACCAAACTTCCTAGCATTGCACAAACTGAAATGAGAGGCACACGTGCGCCCTGATGCTTAATCAGGGTGCACACAGGCCTCTTATTTAGTATCTAGGCAAAGTTGGGAAGTTTGATCACCTCTCTCTTTGCTCAAAGGAGGAGGGAAGTGATCAAACTCTTTAGCGCTCTGTGCTAAAATAACCCTAAAACTACTAGGGAATTTTCCTCTATAGAAGCACTCCTTTCATTTCATTTCACTGAACAGGGATAGGACCAAGGAGCAGTGGCCGACAGGGAGTGTGGGGTGGTTGGGCCTGGCTGCGAGGCATGGGAGAGCGCAGAGCTGGGGGCGATTGCCCTGCTCGCCTCACCTAAAGGATGACCCTGATGGTTTCAATCGGGCTAGGCCTGTCTTCTGTCCCCTTGTGGCCAATCAGAGTATGGCTAATAACATTATGGGGCTTCTCACATCCTGGTCATGCAATGCATGCAGGGAAGGTTCTCCCAGGATTGGGAGGCCCTTCTAAGTTTCACACTCACCACTGCCACTATCGTCTGCAGTGTGTTCAAAGAGCTAAAAGGAGGCTCTAATCATCTGTGAGAATCAGGGTAGATGTTCTTCCCTCCCCTAAAACATCCCCAGATGACTGTATGGAAGACTTTATAGAGTGCCATTGAAAATGGTACTGATTGCACCCATCAGATTCAAAGCACATTTCTGAAATTTGTTTCATTAATACTCACTACTAATGAGTGACTCCGCTCACCCTGATCTCTTTCAGTGGCCACAAACTACAGGTGATGTTGGGAATTCTCTCTGGTAGGAGAAACCCTTTTTTTCATTATAGCAGAGTGCACAGAGGCATAACACAGCGGAATTTAGTTAGGCATGCGTGTATGCTGAGAGTAAAGTAACTTGGAGCTAGTTCATAGTTTCAAATCAATATAAATGGTATTTATTAGAGAACTCCATTCTAGATAGGAAAGTGAGGAGTTAGGATCTCTAATCTATCTATCTAGCTGGATGCAGATGGATTCTGCATCTATGCACACATGGTGCAGGGAGAGGAGCTTGCATGTTGTTGCAAGGTAGAAGGAAGGGAAGGGAAAAGGGAAGAGGAAGTGCAAAACAGGAAGGAAGGAAGTTAGTCCCTAAGAGTAGCAATCTACATTCCAAAGGGATAGTGTCAGAGCAGTAGAGAAGGGATGACCAATGTCTTGACCCTCTAGCCCTCTGCCTCTCTAGTCTGTCCTCCACTGTTTTTGAGACAAGAGACAGTGCAAAGTCCTTCACTTCCAACAGGTGATAGATTAATCTTTAACATAAGTACATTTTCTAAACCTGCATCTTTTCAGCTAAGCAAGTCAGATCAAGCATTTACCCAGCACGTAAGAAAATACTGGCTCCTGTTTCATTCCTCTACTCTGTCAGCTGTGAAAGGGATCTACTGATTAGGTGATCACAAGACTCTGGGTGGGGGTACTTGCAAGTGCCAGATCCTGGAGAAGAACGAAGAGGAAAAAAGGAGAGAGTCATGGGAAATCAGTCGGAAGAGCTGGAGTGATTGACATTAATCATCCTGGGCACTGGCTGAACAATGCCCAGGATGATTAATCAATGCCTATCAAGGAAACAATTGAGCAGGCATGAGTGTTGCTTGTTGTTATGAGCAATAGTTTGTCTTTGCCTCATCCCCTTCCTTCTTCTTTCACTTCCAACAGTTATGAAATCCTGCTTCTCAGATCTGGACCACAAAATATGCTTGGAGATGCTGCTAGCAGAACCCTTGTGACAACTTTTGCATCCTTCCAGAAGTGGAAGCAGAGAGAAGCTGCTTCCTTGCCTGTTGCGTCTGCCCCTCTAGCTACCGGCTGACATATAGAGCAAGGAAACACTGGAGAAGTGAGAGAAGGAGGCTAACAGCACTTCCCAGCTAACTTCACCATTGCCCTGGGCAGGCGAAGCCCATGAACACGCCTCCGGGGGCGGGGCGGCTTCTTTAAGTGTCAATTGAGCCAGTGCTCCATGCCGCCCAGCAGCCCCTGTGGCGGGGAATCACCTCTGCCACTCACCTGCCTCCCACGGAGGCGAGCCCCCACCAGCAGCCAGGTGAGTGGCGGAGGTGATTCCCTGCCGTGGGGGCTGCTGGGCAGCACAGAGCACTGGCTCCATTTACACTTAAAGAAGCCACCCCCACCCCCGGAGGCGCGTTCACAGGCCACGCCTGGCCCTGGGGAAGGTGCATCAGTGAGCAGCCCTCGGGGACATATTTCTGGGTGGCATGAGGGTTTCCTGGGGAAGGGAAGGTTGTCAAAAATCGCCCCTTCCTCATTGCACTGGTGCAGTTAGTCAAGAAGTGCTGTTAGCCTGCTTCTCTTGCTGAAGCAGTACTTCCTTGCTCTGTACACCAGCCACTATTTTTAGAAGGCTACAGGTGAGGGATGATTTGGCTAAAATTGTGAGGAGCTGAGAAGGTAGGGCTTATGGATTCCAGGGCTGTGGATTTCAGAGATCCCACCTCCCCTGCTCAATTCAAACACTGCCCATTCCAACTTCTAGAATGGCTTACCTTGTGGAGGCCGGACTCATCATAACCCATGCAACACATTGACCCTCCTAGCAGCGCATGAAAGGTACAAGCCCCTTGGTCATAATAGCAGAAGACTAGCATCTTTGTCTTCATGTGCACATTACCTGCATAGAGGATATGAGTGCTGAAATCATGCTTCTGGCACAAGCTGGCAAACAGATCTAATCCTGCAGGTGATGTGTAAAGGGAATAGGGGAATAGAAAGCGTCAAAAGAAGAAATATATCAGTCAGGCCCGAACAAAGACACGGTAGATGCTTGCTCCATGTGCTAAACTGGTTGTGGCTGCATGACAGAAACAGTACCAGAAATTCCACTCAGAGACTCAAGACAGGATTAATTTTTAATTCCCCAAAGCCAAATCAGGATACAGCACAGCGCATGCTGTTTCAGTTCCCAGCTCCTTAAGAATTTCCTCCATTCCTTTTGCAATCCACGTCTGTCTGTGTTTACCCTCTTTTGGTTCCTGAATCCTGCTGCTCCTCGTAGCCCCGGTCTCTGGACACTTTATTCTCTCTGTATGCAAATAAAACACTGCTCAGCCATAATTTTTGACTTGGCTGCCCAGAAATTCTCCACCCCACCGCAGTTCATATTTTGTTTCGCTGGCCCTGCACTTGCCTAGAGGCCTTTCTCTGACTTGCTTGACTGTTAAAAACTTTGTAAATGTGTAGGCAAAACTAAAATGAGAACAATGTTGACAGTTGCATTCACAGATGTGCCAACTAAATACATTTCCTAAATACAGTCCTTATTTTCTAGCATTTGTCCCTGATAATCATTAGGTTTCTTCACAAGACCATTTGTGGGTTGGTTGGAGGGTTAGAGACCTCCTACCCCATTAGCAGCACACAAGCAGAACTTTTATTTGGGTTAGCCAACCTGGGAAACATACAATTAAACCAGGCCTGGAGCCCATTGTTGAAATCACAATCTGATAGTTCCTTAGGCCTCCATGGCTTCCTAGCATGCTTTGCACTGCCAGTAGACTGGAAAGCCTCATTACAGAAGCTGCCTTCTGATTGGCCACGAATGAGCAGGAGGCAGACCCAGCCCTGCTGAAGCAGCTGCAGTGTCAGGATCATAGAGTGGGCCTTGCAGAGTGGCAGATCCATGGACAGCAGCCCCTGTAGCCACAGCTTCTATTTTTTCTGGGCCTGCTGAGTCCCAGTGGCTGAATAGAAGAGGTAGGTAGATCCACACAACTGGAAAAACAAGGTAGGAGAGCTCTCCTCTCCTCCTACCTTGGTTAAGAGCAGGGCACAAAATCTGGGCTACCCTGCTTTGAGCAACCTGGGTTAGAGGCATTTCCGTGAGTTCAATCAAGCAAACCAGGGTAGAATTCATCCTACCCTGATTTTGATGATTGTGTGAAGAGGCCCATTGTCTCTCCTTTGTGCCTATTTCTGCCTTTCTGGAAGGCTTCCTAAAGTGCTGTTAGGGTGATTTGCTTCAGCTCTCCTTCTTCAGAGTTCAGCTCCCTCTCTAGGATAGCCAGAAGTTAACTCTCAGAGTGCGGAGTGGATGTTGTCACTAGTGTTCATTCATTCTCTCTCTCTCTCTCTCTCTCTCTCTCTCTCTCTCTCTCTCTCTCTCTCTCTCTCTCTCTCACACACACACACATACACACACACAAACACACACACACCCCATAAGAACATATGAAGACCCTTGCTGGATCAGGCCCAAGACCTATATTGTCCAGTATGCTGTTTCCCACTGTATTACACTGGGGATGGGATGTATGTGTGCTGACAATGTCCTGGCTGCAACCTTTTTCATCAGCTTCCAAATGCTTTTCACGTACAGCCCCACATAGAGCATGTTGCAATAACGGAGCTGGGGTTGGACCAGAGTTGGCTTACAAGCCAGTGGCTGACATACTGCCCAATGCTCTGTCTGCCTAGTAATGGAGCATTTGAGGCTAGAATTGCACAAATATAGGTGTGGGATAGAGTACCATCAAAATAATGGCCCTCTGTCACACAACTGCACCTGCAGAATTCTAGCATCTTGCACAAGTGCACTATTTCATGCCTATGGAAGCATGGAGCATTGTATGATATTGTAGTGAGCAGCCTTCCCACCCTCTAAAGAGTTAACAGGAAGTGAACCCTTGTCTTGATTGACAGGCTGATGAGCTCCAGGGCTCAACCAATCAGGTGGGTGGGTTATGAGAGCTGTAGCGGGAATTCTGGGAAGAAAGTAAGTCTGTGCTGGGAGTGTGGAGGACATGCAGCAATGGAGCTTGCTGCAGCAGGATGACTGTAGATCTTTATAAGACAGGATTGTAGGAGGCTTGATTCTCATCAGGAGTTTGGTGAGTTCAAGGGATGGAAGCCAGGCCTTTTGGCTTTGGAAATTTAGTCTAGGAAAATAGTGTTTTCGCATCAGACTTCACATCAGGAATTTATATTTCTTTGGGTGTGTGCTTTGCATTTTCCTATATATCTGTTCTTTGCAAGTGTGCTGCCCCATAACCATCTGGGCACATTTGAAGTATTTGTGTAACCAACTAAGTATGTTTAAGTGTATCTAAAAAGCTAAAAGCCTCAGACGGAACTAGTCTGTAGTAATTTTAATAAAAAGTCTCTCCCCCCTGCCTGTTCTTTATTTTTTACAAACCTCCAAGAGTTGGTTATTAACCCAGCAGGAGAGAGTGGGGGGAAGCAGGGGGAATTCTCTGGTGCAAATGTGTGTCAAAGAGAGCTTGGCCTAATTAGCAATTAACTCCACATGAAAGCAGATACCTAGGAGAACAATTGGCTTTATTCTTGCCTATTAGCAAGGGGGAGCATATTTTTTGTATTTGCCTAATGCCCAGTTACAGAGAGACTCTGGACGAAAGCACTCTTGTCCGACGGTGAGATTGTCTGAAAGCCTTAGAGTGCTTGGTGGCAGCAGTAATCTACCAGAACTTCTGGGTTGACCTGAATCATTTTCTTAGCTTTCTGGGTTTTGAAAGTTAAGGATTTTTAATCGCTTGTAGATAGCTTCTCTGAGCACTCTGCAGAAATGAATCATCACTGATAGGAGTCATTCCTGAGCTAGTTGACTGAGAAGACTGCTAAGAGCTGGAGAGCCAGCATGGTGTAGTGGTTAGAGTGCTGGACTAGGATCGAGGAGACCTGAGTTCAAATCCGCTTTCAGCCATGAAACTAGCTGGGTGACTCTGGGCCAGTCACTTCTCTCTCAGCCTAACCTACTTCACAGGGTTGTTGTGAAAGAGAAACTCAAGTATGTAGTACACCACTCTGGGCTCCTTGGAGGAAGAGCGAGATATAATTGTAATAATAATAATAATAATAAAAAAACTGGTTCAGCCAATTTATTCATTAACTGACCAGGACAGGTTAGCATTAGAAGAGGCATTTTCCAAGGGGACTCACTATCCCCTCTATTGTTGGTAATCGCCATGACCCCACTTTCACAAATACTAAACAAAACAGGCCTCGGATACCAAACATCTAAAACATCAAGTAAAATCAACCATCTGCTGTACATGGACGATCTGAAGTTGTATGGAAAGTCCCAGTCAGAAATCGAATCACTGCTAAACACTGTCCGTATATTCAGCAGCAATATAGCAATGGAGTTTGGACTAGACAAGTGTGCTGCATTAATAATGAAAAGAGGAAAAATAACAAAAACAGAAGGAATAGAACTGCACAATGGAAGCAACATCAAGAACCTGGAAGAGAAAGAACGTTACAAATACCTGGGCATTCTCCAGGCTGATAACATCACACACACTGAAGTTAAAAGAAAAATTGGAAGTGAATACATCAGGAGAGTTAGAAAAATCCTCAAGTCCAAACTCAATGGCGGGAACACCATACAAGCCATAAACACCTGGGCTATACCTGTTATCAGATACACAGCAGGAATAATAGACTGGACCCAGGCAGAGCTAGAGACTCTAGCTCTCGTAAGACCAGGAAAATCATGACCATCAATCATGCTCTGCACTCCCGCAGTGATGTAGATAGGCTCTACCTCCCTCGCAGCTCAGGTGGAAGAGGAATGCTGCAAGTCCATCAAACAGTAGAGGAGGAGAAAAGAGGCCTTGAAGAATATATCTAGGACAGTGAAGAAGATGCACTTCAAATGGTCAAGAACGAGAAACTATTCAACACCAATGAAAGAAAGCAGGCCTACAAGAAAGAACAAGTCAAGAACCGAGCAGAAAAATGGAGAAATAAGCCCCTGCATGGTCAATATTTGCACAATATAAGTGGAAAATCAGACATCACCAAGACCTGGCAATGGATTAAGAACGGCAACTTGAAGAAAGAAACAGATGGTTTAATACTGGCTGCGCAAGAACAGGCACTGAGAACAAATACAATAAGAGCAAAAGTCAAAAAATCCACAACAAACAGCAAGTGCCGCCTTTGTCAAGAAGCAGATGAAACTGTGGACCACCTAATCAGCTGTTGTAAGAAGATCGCACAGACTGACTACAAACAAAGGCATGACAAGGTAGCAGGGATGATAAACTGGAACATATGCAAAAAATATAAGCTACCTGTAGCCAAGAATTGGTGGGACCATAAAATTGAAAAAGTTGAAGAAAATGAAGATGTAAAAATATTATGGGACTTCCGACTACAAACAGACAAACATCTGCCACACAATACACCAGATATAACTCGAGAAGAAAGAAAAACAAGTCAAAATAATCGACACTGCAATACCAGGGGATAGCAGAATAGAAGAAAAAGAAATAGAAAAAAATCACCAAATACAAAGATCTACAAATTGAAATTGAAAGGCTGTGTCAGAAAAAGACCCAAATAATCCCAGTGGTAATTGGCGCCCTGGGTGCAGTTCCAAAAGACCTTGAAGAGCACCTCAACACCATAGGGGCCACAGAAATCACCATCAGCCAATTACAAAAAGCAGCTTTACTGGGAACAGCCTATATTTTGCGACGATATCTATAATAACCAACAGCATTGATGATAAAATTCAGCCATCCCAGGTCCTTGGGAAGGACTCGATGTCTGGATAAAACAAACCAGTCAATAACACCTGTCTGACTGTGTAAACAAGAAATAATAAAACTGGTTCAGCCAATTTATTCATTAACTGACCTGAGTCAGGAAAGGAAAAATTCCACACACCAATTCTCTATAGGTACGCTGGCTGGTTTGCACAGATGTTATCTCAGCAGTCTTTACAACAGACATTTAAGGTATTGCCATTTGATTCTATAGGGGATTGCGGGTGAGAACTAAGGAATAACACTTTGCCAGCCTGGGAGTTCTTGGTGGAACTAAGATTTGAATTCAGGGCTTTCAAGTTCATAGTTGTCTCAATCACTACATTACACTAGTTATCCTGGCTGTCATACTGTACAAGGGTATATCAACCCAGTAACATCTCATGTATGCAAGTTGTGCAAATGCAAACATTGTGAAAATGACCTTACAGAAAAGTAAGTCTATTGGAAATAATAGAGGTACTGTTGTGCAATATTATGTGCACAATTTAGAACATAAGAACAGCCCTGCTGGATCAGGTACAAGGCCCATCAGGTCCAGCATCCAGTTTCACACAGTGGCCCACCAGATGTCTTTGGAAAGCCCACAAGCAAGAGGTGAGGGCATGCCCTCTCTCTTGCTGTTGCTCCCCTGAAACTGGTATTTAGAGGCATCTTGCCTCTGAGGCTGGAGGTGGCCTACAGCCACCAGGCTAGTAGGCATTGGAAGACCTGTCCTCCATGAGTTTGTCTAAGCCCCTTTTAAAGCCTTCCAAGCTAGTGGCCATCACCACATCACATGGCAAAAAAATTTCCATTGATTAATTATACGCTGTGTGACATACTTCATTTTGCCGGTCCTAAATTTCCCAACAGTTTCATGGGATGACCACTGATTCTTATCTTATATGAGATGGAGCAAAATTTCTCTCTGTGATCTCTCTCTACTTCATGCATAATTTTACACACCTTGATCATGTCCCCCCCGTAGTCGCCTCATTTCCAAACAAAAAGGCCCCAGATGTTGTAGCTTTGCCTCATAAGGAAGGTGCTCCAGGCCCCTGATCATCTTGGTTGCCCTCTACCACACCTTTTCCAGTTCTACAATGTCCTTCTTAAGATACATTGAGCAGAACTGTACACAGTACTCCAATTGTAGCTGCACCATAGATTTGTATAAAGGGATTATTATACTAGCATTCTTATTTTCAACCCCCTTCCTAATGATCCCTAGCATGGAATTTGCCTTTTTCACCACCGCTGTGCACCGAGTTGACACTTTCAACGAGTGCAACTTGCTTGCACACAATGTTACTGGTCTGACATGCAGCATGTCACCCACAAAGCCTGCATGGTCCTCTTCTTTGGATAGGGAAATATTCAGTTTGATGGTCTAGCTTTTGAAATAGTCCTGTGCATGATGCACAGTGAATGCTTAGTTGGGCAAGACGTAAACCTTTCACACTACACTCCTTCAAACAACCAGGTTCCATGTACTGGGGCAGCCTTAGGTCCTGCAGTGTGTGAGGCAAGGTGCTCATGGCTGCCTTGACCCATATCTCTGGTGGGGGCCAGCCTCCTTTCAAAACTGGCCAAGCTAAAGCAAGCTTTGAAACTGGTGTGGGGGGCATGGAGGAGGACAAGTTTCCTACAGCCTCTTCTTCTCTCCCTGTGCTTGTGGTATTCTTTATAATGCATGTAAGGAGAAGTGCTCCTTGCTATGTTTGCAAGGGTCAGGTTGATCCCAAAGAGCTCCTCCAATGGCAGTAGTGAGGGGGGAGCACATCTTGCCTCCCTGCTGGTGCCCCAATAATCTGCTGACTGATGTGACTGTCTTACCTCGCCTCATGAAAGGGCCGCCCCTATACACCTGACTCTCGAAGTATAAAGCATGCTTAGACCATTATAGTCTACTCCAAGGGCTCCCAACAAAGGGTTCTTGAAGGGCTCCCAGGAGGTAGTCAGAGCCCTTCTTCCCATGCTACACCACACTATTTGTTGAGGATCATCAGACTGAAGCCAGCATCTCCTTGGCAATGTGTCTGCTGCAGAAGGGGAGGAAAGAGGTTGAAGACGGACTGACAGGCTTTGGAAAATTAACACTCTCAGAGGGACAAGTAAACTTGTCCCATTAATTTCAGTAAGACTGCTTATGAATAACCTAATGTGGCTGTGAGCCAGTGACTATAGTCCGTCTCCTGAATTGCAGCCTATAGTCAGCCTGTCTCCTGAACTGCAGCACTTAAATTTGTGTCTTTATATGTACACACAGAATATCTCTATATGAATGTCTTTATATATACACCGATATGTCTCTATATTTGTGTACAGAATGTCTTTATATGTATGCACATATATCTCTATATGTACACACAGAAAAATTTAAATGTGATGATTATGAGAAAGGCCATTTGAGTCACTGGCTTACATCCACACTAAGTTATTCATAAGCAGTCTTATTGGACATAATTGGACAGGTTTACTTCTCCTATAAATTTCAGTGGGAGTAATCATGAGTAGCTTAATCTGGATGTAAGCCAGAGAGTAGCCTGTCTCAAACTATAATATTTAAATTTGTGTGCACGCGCACACATACAAAATCTCTATGGTGTACCTGAACTGAAAGTTGGTGACAGAAGGGTCACACTTGTTTTAAACAGTTGGGAATCTCTGACTGGTTTCCCAAGATCTCAGGAAGAGGTTTTTCCAAGATAAGCCTACTAGTTGCAATTGTTTTTCACTGGAGATGCCAAGGATCGAACTTTTCTGTATGCAAAGTTTGTGCTTTACCACAGAGCAATGTTCTATTTCATAAGTGGGTGCTCCAAAAGCCAACCCATGTTGAAAGAAACACAGAATCCTGCTATCTGAATCCATCCTAAGTTATCCTAGATAAAGTCCACGAAAAGAAGCTCTTGAGAAGACAAGCCTCAGACCAGGCGAAGCAGCAAACCTTTGTTTTCTTTCCTAAAAAAGACAGCAAGCAAGCAGACAAACTCAAGAACAAGGAGGAAAGAACATGTTAAGTTTGTTAGGGCTAGTCTTTTCTAGGGTTTGATTTCTGGCTGGCTAGGAGTTTGTATTTGACAGGCCAGTTTCATATTCAGTTTCAGTTGTGCCTGGAGTGTCAGTGGGTGGGGATTAGATGCAGGTGAGTAACACAGTTTGTGGGAGCGCCTGCATCCCTGAGGTGGCTCAATTTGAAAGCAGCTCTTGAGAAGACAAGGCTCTGACCATGGGGATCTGCTACCTGGAGCTTCACAAACAGCAGTTTGCTAAACAGATATCAAAGGCGTTTGCATGGTGTTTAGTGGGGAGGTGTGCAGGGAGGCACACAAGTGGCCCCCCCTTATGATAAAGGAGACACCCAGAACAAGGAGAAGGTGAGTACAACCTCACTTCAGTAATTTTCTTGGAGGGCAAAGCTTAAAACTTTTACTTAGCTACCAACTGCAGCTAAAACCTAGCTTTCAAGGAAACAAACTCTGAGGCAAGTCTCACGATCAGTGAGACTCGCCTTTAGGGGGTTTGCAGGGAGAGTGGGTTTAGCTCACTCTTCCTGCATATGATCACCCACGGAGCCCTGGGTGGTTGGATTGGCTGCCCACACAACTGCCGTCTCCGTCACAGAGCCGGCGGAGGCTGTGGAGATCGGGGGCCGTGCGGTCCCCGGAGGTTCCAGCATGCCCCGCATGAGTGTGTGGGGCATTCTGGAGGGACCCCTCCCGCTGGGGGTCTCCTTGTGTGTTGCCACGGTGTGGAGCTGTGCTGCGGCAATACATGATCAGGAAGAAGAGGTTAACGGAGCGCTTGCTCTGTTAACCTCAGCTAAGGGGAGGGGTAATTAGGCAGATTTGCTACCGGGAGCCGCACAGCTCCTGTGGCAGCACACAACTGCCAAAAAGCGGGCTAGGCTCCCTTATCTCGCTTTTTGGCGATTGTGAGAACTGCCTCTCTCTATATTCTAAATAGCCAATAAAACCAGTTATGAAGGTAGAATGCCAGCATGGGAGGGGGTGCTTCCCAGTGTACTGCACAGAGTGTTGCATTTATGACTATCTGCCTGAGAGACAGAAGTCGTGGGTGTGCACGCTTTACTCAGCTGCCAACTGCAGCTAAAACCTAGCTTTCAAGTAAACAAACTCTATGAGGCTATTCACACGAGCAGCAAACAGGGTAACCCTTGAAGCCCAGTTGTAACCCTTTTACCCACCTCACAGCAATCACACAAGCACATGGTGAAGCCTTGGCAGGGTGCCTGCAAGCTTGACCATCACCATTAGGGGGTTTCTCGCGTTGTTGGTCCTCCAGCCCTGCCCCAGGCAGCAGCAAACCCCTGAATGGCCAGGGGTGATCATGTGACCCATGGAGACCACTCAGAGGGCTCCAAGCTGCAGTCCTGCTTTGCAGCTCCCTGATTGGTGGGTCCCTGGAGCCTGCAGTTAACCCCTTCCTGGCAACTCCAGCACTGCCAAAGGTACTGAGCCTTGTCCTGGTGCCCCCAAACTAGTGCCTACGAGGCATGGATGGCAGGGCAGAAGGGAGCAGCAGGAGCTGCTGCCAGCCAACGCCAAAGTAACAGCCAACATGTACACTCATCCACACCCAAACACACACCCCAGAACCAGGAGGGACAAGGCAGATACCCCCTGGTTCTCATTCAGCCCCCCTCCCCACATCCGCCACCTGTGGAAGTAGAGTCAATGGCAGGTGAAGGCTGTTGCTGGATTCCCCTATGAACAGCCCAGGCGCAAGGCATAGTCTCCTCTTCTCTCCGTTTGCTTGCTCAGTAGGCGTGCAGGGCTGGGCTGCCCATTAAAGCTGGGCAAATGGCCACCTAGGGCACAAAGCTGGTGGCAAGGGCAATGACCTGTGTCCCCCTACCACCCCAGCGAAGCTGCCTGTCTGGTTGCTCCCCTGGCCCCAGTGGACGAGGTGGGTGGGCAGGCAACGGCTGCTGCCACTGCTGCTACTGCGTAACTGCTTAACTGCTGCCAGATGTCCAATACTCTCAGGGAACAGATGATCAAACCTTGAACCTTGGGCGGCCAGATCAGCCGCCCACACAACAACCGGCTCCACCATGGAGCTGGTAAGGGCAGTGGGAATTGGGGGCCGCCTGGCCCCCGGAAGTCTGAGGATGCCCTGCGCGAGCGCGTGGGGCATTCTGGAGAGACCCACGGGGCTGAGAGGCTGGCTGTAGCCTCCCAGTTGGGGGTCTACTCATGAGTTGGCACATGCCATGGTGGCACATGAGCAAAACCACGTTAATGGAGCGCTCGCTCCATTAACCTTATTTAAGGGGAGGGGGAATTAGGCGGGCTAGCCGCCTTGGAACCACTGGGCGCGCCTGTGAGCCTGGTGGTTCCGATGATCACTAGAAAGCAGGCTAGGCTCCCTTAGCCCGCTTTCTAGTGATAGTGGGAATAGCTTCACTGTGTTGACCACTGCAGGGTTTGCCAAGCAATTGGATGGGGCTTGGGGACCCTGCTTTTTGGGGAGCCCGTGGACTCTAATCCATGGAGGAGAGCTGGTTTTGTGGTGGCAAGCATGGATAGTCCCCTTTGCTAAGCATTGTCCATCCTGGCTTGCATTTGAATGGCTGACTACATACTTGTCTGTGCAAATATTCCCCTTAGGGGATGGGGCCGCCTTGGGAAGGGCATCTGCATGCTTGATGCAGAATGAGGTCCAAGATCCCTGCCTGGAATCTTCAGGTTGGGCTGAGAGGGAATCCTGCCTGCAAGCCTCAGGAAGCTTCTGCTAGTCTGTGTAGACAATACTGACTAGATAGACCAATGGTCTGACTCAGTCGAAGGCAGCTTCCTAGGGTCCTCTTTTCCCTTGAGCTCATTTGCAGGGTGCCTGCCACTTTAAGAAAGTTTGAGCAAGTGCTCTGTGCTGGTGATGTCATACATTGCTGGGGCAGCCCTTTGACGAGCATGTTGCTTGCTTTGCAGGGCAGCCCTCAGTCCACTCTGGTATCCAGACTCTATGGCAGCTCTAAACAGAACAGGGAAGGGCTGGTGTCGGAGCACAAACAGCAGCCCCATGGCTCCACACGAACACTAACAGTGGGAGAGGGTAGGCAACCTCCTCTGCCTGCTAAACCTAGTTTAAGAGGTAGGGCTGGGAATTGGGTGACTCTGTTTTGACGGAGCACAGCTGGAGAGCTTGCCGAGGATTCACACGGGAGTGCTAACCCCGCCTTCAATCCTCAAGTCCTTTTTTTGCTGATCATGAGAATAGCCTTAAAATATTCTAAATTGCCAATAAAGCCAGTTATGAATGTAGAATGCCAGGAGCGGAGGGGGTGCCTCCCAGAGTATTGCATGGAAAGTTGCATGTATCATTATCTGCCTGAGGAACAGAAGTTGTGGGTGTGCACTTGGTGCAAAGATCTCCTGGCTCTCAGGGAACAGGTTTGTTCCCTCGAAGCCAAGATGGCTGACCTGGAGAAGCTCAGTGAGGCAGAGAGGTATATGGATGAGACCCTCAGGGATGGGATAGAAGCATTCCACTCCCAGGCTGACGGCTGCTCGACTGTCATTGAGAATGAAGGTCTCACAGAAGGATGACATCAGTTTGACGAAGAAAGGAATGCTCCCTTAGAAGGGACTCCTTCCTTAGGAGATGTAAACATATCCTCTCGCACAGAGGATATTCCTCCGGGACTTGGGAGCCTCCTAGTAGTGGGAGATCCAATCATTAGAGGCATAGAGAGTTGGGTTTGTGACCGGTGTATAGACTGCATGGTCACTTGCCTGCCTGGTATGGTTGCAGACATACAAGATCTAGATAGGCTGTTAGGATAGGCTGGGGAGGAGTAGTGATGTGCACGGTCCGGAGAAGTCCGGACCGGCACCGAAGGGGGGCCTTGTTTCTAGGGCGGGGAGGGCTTGCTTAGCCCTCCCGCCTCCTTGCCCCCGCCAGCGCCCGTATTGAACAGTATAGGGGCGCTGGAAACCAGCCGCCCCCCCCCGCCGCCGCCACCGCCGCGGCGAAATAACCCCCAAAGCCAGCCAGCCAGCCAGCCCTCCCTCCCTCCCACCCAGCTAGCTGCCCTCCCACCCGGAGCTCCTGTGCCGGAGCTCCTCTCGTTTTTTATCCAGTGTGCGAGCGGGTGAGCGAGCGGGTGGGTGGGTGGGTGGGAGGGCAGCTAGCTGGGAGGGAGGGAGGGCTGGCTGGCCTGCTGACTTTGGGGGTTATTTCGCCGCGGCGGCGGCGGCTGCGGGGGGGGGCAGCTGGTTTCCAGCGCCCCTATACTGTTCAATACGGGCGCTGGCGGGGGCAAGGAGGCGGGAGGGCTAAGCAAGCCCTCCCGCCCTTAAAGGCATACCCCCCACCCGGACCCGAACCAGGCAGGGCCGGACCGGTCCGGCAGTTCGGCCATTCTTTGGAATGGCCGCCGGACCGGTTCGGGCACACTGCTAGGGAGGAGTCAGCTGCCGTGGTGCATTTCGGCACCAACAATGTTGGTAGTTGCACTCAGGAGGTCCTGGAAGCCAAATTTAGGCTGCTAGGTAGCATATTGAAGTCCAGGCCCCCAGGGTAGCATTCTCTGAAATGCTACCTGTTCCACACACAGGGCCAGTGAGACAGGCGGAGTTGAGGGGTCTCAATGCTTTGATGAGACAGTGGTGCCTGTTAGGCACTGAGATATATTTTGGGGCCCATATGAATCACTTGAACCAAAATGGAAGCAGACTTCAGGTGCTTGAAATAAAAAAGGTTGAAGAGCACCTTTTAAAAATAACACCTGAGGGATTGCTGACAGGAACTGGTTGGTATCTGGTTTGGCAAACAAAATCCACCAAGGAGCAAAGGTGCAAACTTTTCAGATAAACCAGAAGGGGACAGAGTAGAACCAGGAGTAGAGCACACAGAAACACATGACAGCTGGTCAAAAAGCTCAGATGACAGTAAGGGAGCACACGCCAATGCCAGGTAAGAGGCTCAGCATATAGCTGTTTATATACCAATGCCAGAAGCCTCCGAGCCAAGATGGGCAAGCTGGAGTGCTTGGTTGCTAATGCAAACATAGATATAGTGGGCATAATGGATTGGAAACCTGGTGGGACAGTGAGAACCAGTGGGACACTCTTATTCCTGGATACAAAATCTACAGAAAGGACAGGGAGGGGCAGATTGGGGCACTGTGTATACAGAAACACTGCATATGGTGGAGTAGCACTGAAGGGATAGAATCCAACAAGCTGGAAAACCTAGGAGGTCCGGAGTCCTCCACAGAATTATTATGGGTGACAATTCAAGGATGGAAAGGAGATTTGTTACAAGGGACCTGCGAGCTCCCCAGCCCCCGCCAGCTCCATCATGGAGCCGGCAATCATGGCTTAGCCTGCTCTCCCCGCTCTGCTGCAGAAACGGGTCTCACTGATTGTAAGTCCCAGCTCAGAGGGTAGGAATAAACAGACAGTTTTCACAATGGAGGGTAATAAGAAGTGTGGTCTCCTAGGGATTGGTACCAGGACCAGTGCTCTTTAATCTGTTCATAAATGATCTAGAATTTGAGATAAGCAATGAAGTGGGCAAATTTGCAGATGACACTAAACTATTTAGGATAGTGAAATCTGCAAAAGATTGTGAGGAGCTCCAAAAGGATTTCTCCAAACTGGATGAGTGGGTGACAAAATGGCAAATGTGGTTCAGTGTAAGCAAATGTGAAGTGATGCATATTAAGGCAAAAAATTACATACATATACACTGATGGTGTCTGAGCTGTGGGTGACTGACTAGGAAAGAGATCTTGGGGTTGTTGTGTACAACTCTTTGAAAGTGTTGACTCAGCATGTGGCATCTGTGAAAAAAGCAAATTCCATGCTAGGAATAATTAGGAAGAGGGTTGAAAATAAAAATGCAAATATTATAATGCCCTTGTCTATGGTGTGGCCACATTTGGAGTACTGTATACAGTTCTGGTCACCATATCTTAAGAAGGACATTGTAGAACTGGAAAAGGTGCAGAAGAAGGCGACCAAGATGATCAATGGCCTGGAGCACCTTCCTTATGAGACAAGGCTACAGCATCTGGGACTTTTTAGTTTGGAAACAAGGCAACTACAGGGAGACATGATCAAGGTGTATACAATTATGCATGGAGTAGAAAGCGTGGACAGAGAGTAACGTTTCTCCCTCTCTCACAACATTAGAACCAGGGGTCATCCCATGAAACTGAAGGCCAGGAAATGTAGGACCAACAGAAGGAAGTACTGTTCGCACAGCACATAGTTAATCTATGGAATTCTCGGCCACAGGAAGTGGTGACGGCCCCTAGCTTGGATGGCTTTAACAGAGGCTTAGACAAATTCATGGAGGACAGGTGTATCAATGTCTACTAGTTTGGTGGCTCTGGGTCACCTTCAGCCTCAGAGACAAGATGCTTCTAAATACCGGTTTCAGGGGAGCAAGAGCAAGAGAAAGGGCATGCTCCCTTCACCTCTTGCCTGTGGACTTCTCTGAGGCATCTGGTGGGCCGCTGTGTGAAACAGGATGCTGGGGTAGATAGGCCTTGGGCCTGATCCCAGCAGGGCTGTTCTTATGTTCTTAAGTTAAGTCTTCAGATGTTTTCCCCCTTCTACCTATATGTGATAGTTTGTATGACAGACAAAACATTAATGACATTTGAAACATAGTGCTATCATTACATCTATGATCTATTCAAGCTCGGGGTGATAAGATTTCATATTGCTGTCAAGCAGAAAATCATGGGCTGGAAACCGAGGGAAGAAGAAGGCTGGGGGAGAAAATGGCAAATTTGCTATGTTTAACACATTGGAGGCCATCTGTATTTTATTCAAATGGGGTTATATATTTTGTGAGAATAAAAAACAGCTTCATGAGTCAGTGTTTATATGGCAGTCGCTTGAATAGCCATAATGGGAAACATGTTGGAGCTGGGAAGCTGCAAAGGGAAATCAAATGTTTGAAGTGTCAAAGCTGAAGAAATATAAAATATGCCTGACACCGTAGCTATTGAAGCCAAAAGGAATAAATCATCGTCTCAGGAAAGAAAACCCCACCAAGCTCTTGGCTGTAACACTCATTTTCCTACACTCAAATAACATGACATACAACCTGATAATTTAACCAGACTTGTCAATGGAAGATGATTGATTCCACAGACACCATCTCTTTGTGCTTCATTTTATAAGCAGAAGCATCCATTACATTATCTGAGAAATGACTTTAAATGCCTACGGTCTCCTTTCCAAATCAATGGATAGCACTTCTCCCCACCCAACCCCCAAATGTCTTGAAATACTAGGCAGGTTATGAAAAACGAAACACGGTGATGTGATGTTATGGCTGGGTATTGGAGGTGAAAACTCCTCTAGTTATTAAAAGTGATGTATTTTGGTTCTATTTTCAATCAAGGAGTGGGGGAGAAGCCTTGTGGCAGAACACAGTGAGGAGGGTCCCAGGTTTGACTGCGGAGGGTCTCAGGTTCGATCTGAGGTATTTTTTCCACTTAAAAGGATCTCAGGTAGCGGGGATGGAAAAGACCCGGTTGGAGACATCCCTTGGGAGTTACTGCCATAGCAGACCATTTTAGACTACATAGATCAGTGGCTCGACTGAGGGCGGTTCCTTATGTTCCTTGTTCAACCTACAGCTCTGTTAATGGCAGAGGGCTTGGACTTAAGCCAGTCGAGTCCTTTAGGACTTGCTGTATATCTACATCTATTTGTCAGGTTCAGGCAGCAAGGCCTCCAAGAGAGGCGGCTGCCCTCACCAGTTTTGACGCTCGCTCCCACTGTGGAGTCCATCAACACCCATGAGCACGCTTCCAAAGCATTATATCATACTCTCCCACATTTCACCTCTAAAAATAGAGACATGCCAGTGGACGGGTAGGGGCCTAGGGGGCTTAGCCAAGCAACTTGGCAACCCGGTGTGCAGTTCCAATGATAAGAATGGCCGAAATGGAAAGCAGGGAATAAAAAAGTACATGCAGCAGAGCAAATAATGATAATGATTTTTTTTTTTAAATTTAACATATTTTTATACCGCCCAAAACTTGTGTCTCTGGGCGGTTTACAACAAAATAAAAACAGAAAATAAAACATTAGTTAAAACAAAACCAAAAAGTTGAAAACATTACAACAATTTAAATTTTTTAAAAGAAATTTTAAAACAGCATTAAAACCATTAAAAGAATATTAATTAAAAGCCTGGGTGAACAGATGGATCTTTAAAGACTTTGTAAAAGCTGTCAGAGATGGGGAGGCTCTTATTTCACTAGGGAGCGCATTCCAAAACCTCGGGGCAACAGTGGAGAAGGCTCGTCCTTGAGTGGCCACCAGATGAGTTGGTGGCAAATGCAGACGGACTTCTCCAGCTGATCTCAGTAGGCGGTGGGGTTCATGACGAAGAATACATTCTCTTAAATACCCAGGGCCCAAGCCGTTTGGGGCTTTATAGGTTATAACCTTGTATTTTGCCCGGAAACATATCGGCAGCCAGTGTAGCTCCTTCAATACAGAAGTTATATGGTCTCTTCGAGATGACCCAGAGACCAACCTGCCTGCTGCATTCTGGACCAACTGTAGTTTCCGGACCACATACAAGGGCAGCCCCACATAGAGCGCATTGCAGTAATCTAGTCTGGAGGTTACCAGCAGATGTACCACTGTTTTGAGGTCGTTCACCTCCAGAAACGGACACAGCTGGTGTATCAGCCGAAGTTGATAGAAGGCACTTCTGGCCGCTGCCTCAACCTGGGACACCAGGGAGAGGCTTGGATCCAGAAGCATCCCCAGACTGCATACCTGTTCCTTCTGGGGAAGTGTGACCCCATCCAGAACAGGCAGATCAAAATCATCTCTCGAGTTCTGACCCCGCACAATGAGTACCTCCGTCTTATCTGGATTCAGTCTCAGTTTGTTATCCCTCATCCAGCCCATCACCGACTCCAGGCAGACATTTAGGGAGGTTATGCCCTCTCCCGATGATGCTGACATGGAGAAATAGATTTGAGCATCATCAGCCAAATAAATTTGGGTGTCATCAGATGGTAATGACAATGATGATGATGATGGTGATGCTGCTGCTGCTGATGGTAACAACAACAATAATAAACAACTTTATTTGTCAGCTTCCCCTCAACAAATTGTTCTCTGGGTGGCTTTTATATAGTTTTATTTTGTTTAAATGTTTTGTAAAGTACCTAGAGATTGTTTTAATGAAAGGTGGTATAAAAATCTAACAATAAACATATTAAAAGAAATGCCTATATTTTGCATACCTTTCAAAATCTCATTAATGAATATAGGGTCATGCCTGTGAATGAGTAGGGGGCGTGGCTAAGCAACCTTAGGAGGAGAGTGGGTCTTGCAGTAGTGTCCCCTTTGCTAAGCAGGCTCCACCCTGGCTTGCATTTGAATGGGAGACTACATGTGAGAGCACTGTAA
The DNA here is from genome assembly GCF_027244095.1 of Hemicordylus capensis. Classification (NCBI taxonomy): domain Eukaryota; kingdom Metazoa; phylum Chordata; class Lepidosauria; order Squamata; family Cordylidae; genus Hemicordylus; species Hemicordylus capensis. The sequence goes on from NC_069657.1 coordinate 423,107,134, forward strand.
GATATTCCCCTTAGGGGATTGTGTCACTCTGGAGCACCTGCATGCTTGCATGTAGAAGGTTCCAACTTCCAAGTTCCCTCCCTGGAATCTCCAAGATAGTCCTGAGAGAGACTCCTGTCTGCAACTTTGGAGACGCTGTCTGACTCGTTATATGGCAGCTTCTTATGTTGTATGTGTGGCATACAGTTCTGACTATAAGCATGCCGCAGGTGGAAAGCAAGTCAAGTGCATGCAGAGCATGTTCTGCCAAGTCACCAAACCAGAGTAGCCAAGCCCATAACCTTTGATATTTCTCAGCTGAAACGAGGAATACCCTTGTAACGACCAATTCTTATGCCAAGGATGACTGCTCAAGCCCCCGTCATTCCACATTGCCCCCACACCAATAAAGACATAAGGCAATGACTCCTCAGATAAATAAATATGGGTGAAACGGCCACAATTTTATTAAAATAATGTCATTCACATAACTGTAGCAGCTCTACTCTCCATCCCACAAGCAGTGTGGGCACTAAACTCAGGTGGGGAGTCCTTTCCCCAAGCCTGCTTGGGCAATTACACCCTGGCTCATCCAGCCCATTGCCGCCTCCAGGCAGGCATTTAGGGAGGTTATGCCTTCTGCTGATGTGGACATGGAGAAATAGATTTGGGTGTTATCAGCATATTGATAACACCCTGCACAAATTCCCCTGATGATCTCTCCCAGCGGTTTCATGTAGCTGTTAAACAACCTTGGAGACAATATGGAACCCTGAGGGACACCATACAAAAATTCAGATTTTGAAGAACAACAGTTTCCAAGAGACACCATCTGGAATCTGCCCATGAGAAAGGAGTGGAACCACTGCAAAGCAGTGAATGGGACACTACATGTGTGAGCAGTGTAAGATATTCCCCTTAGGGGATGGGGCTGCTCTGGGAAGAGCACCTGCATGATTGCATGCAGAAGATTCCAAGTTCCCTCCCTGGCATCTCCAAAATAGGGCTGAGAGAGATTTGCCTGCAGCCTTGGAGAAGCCACTGCCAGTATGTGTAGACAATACTGAGCTAGATGGACCAATGGTCTGACTTGGTATATGGTAGCTTCCCATATTCCTCATACTTGGATCCCCAGATGTTGTTGACTACAACTGTCATGCCCTTGAGCTCCGACAGCGAGGAGGAAGGGGAGGCTGGCAGCTTTCCGGACGAGTCAGGAGTATCTGAGGGGCAGAGCCCGGCTGTCAGCGTTCCTGAGACAGCTGTGATAGATCCAGCTGATGGTTTAGAACATGCACAGGAGCCTGAGTCAGCAGAAAGTGTGAGAGACCAATTGGAGGGAGAACTAGGCATTAAAACACCGTTGACACCACAACAACACAGGTGTTCTAAACGCAGGACACAATTAGAAGATGTTCGGAGGAGCAAACGCCTATCGCTGAGGGCTGACAAGCCGTAAATTCCTACCAGCTGGGAGCTCTCGGCTTGCTCCATAAATTACAGCACCAGACTCCTACTCATTGCTGAGATTCAATGCACGTCATTCAGTCGACAGCGTCCAGCCAAGCCGTGAACTTCCCTGGCTGTGGGCCAGACCTTGTCAACAACTCCCATCATCCCCAACCACTAAGGCCTTTGGTTCCTCCACGTTTGGTCCTATGTTAAGCATCCCTCAAAAAGAGAAACAGGTAGGAGCAAGTCCCAAACCTTTTCACTGGAAACTCAACTGCTTTCAAGGGTAACAACCCCTTCCCACAACCTTTTAAAGTGAAGTCCCTTGATTTATTAGGTGATTAGACAAATTTATGGAAGGTCGGTCACTGGCTACTACATAGAACCTCTATGTTCAAAGGCAGTATACCTCTGAATATCAGCTGCTGGAGGGGCAACAGCATGAGAAGGCTTTTGCTTCCAAGCCTTGCTTGTGAGCTTCCCAGAGGAGGCATCTGGTTGGACATGGTGGGAAATGGATTGCTGGACTTGATGGGCTTTTGGTCTGACTTATCAGAGCTCTTCATATGTTCTTGGGTGGTGTTTGTTAGTTTGTTGCTGCACCATTACTGGATGCAGAGGAGGAGGCCTTAACTGTTAAATTGTAGAAAGCCCATGGTAATAAAAATCAGCGTGGTGATTAAAACAAGACACTTTCAAACTGAATGTCAAGGCTGCTTCCCACAATTAGGAAGTGGGTGAGAGAGCGAGTGAGAGAGCATTTTATTTCAATTTGAGCAGAATGGAAGAAGCGCCAACACTTTTGTTTTTCCTTAAAAGCAGCTGTGGGGGGCAGCGGGGTGTGTGTGTGTGTGTGTGTGAGGGACTCTGAATATGATGAAGAAAGTGGTGCTGGGGAAGGGAGTATTTTATCTTCCCTAATAATAACCCTTCTGCTGGGAAAATATTATTTGGATCACTCTGCTGTTAGCCTCACTGGGAACACACACACACACACACACACACACACACACACACACACACACACACACACACACTGCATTTCACCCCCCACCCCCTGCACACACACACTACAAACAACAGCTGAGTGAGAGGATAATTTAGATCAGGAAAACTGTACGGGGATGAAAGGGTTAAATCTCTCCTCCCAAGTGCTGCTGGGAACAAAGACAAAGCAGCACAGTTACATCCAGGAACCTGGCTTACAATCATAGAAAAGGAGGGTGGGGAATGTGGCCATTCACACAGCCCATCTTGGCCCCAGCCTCCTGCTATGCAGCACGAGGCCTGGGGGTTTGGCTTGAACAGTTCGGGGGCATGGCTAATGCTATCTAGCCATGGTCACACCCGCCTCCAGACCTCCTCATTCCGGCTCAATCAGTGGCCTTCCCTCCCTGGGCATAGTGTTGGCTGGTGCTTCCCCCCACCCCTTTTGGGGGCCAGGTAGGAATTTTTTGGCCCACGACAGATTGGCCAGGTATCATGGGCCCCTTTTTTGCCTACCTCACACTATACCCCCCTTAGCTAGTTAGTTTATTGGTCACAACAGCAGGTACAGCGCGGTGTTCAGGGGTAATGTGAGGTCAGAGAGCACCTTAAGGAACTGCTAGAGCGTAAAGAGGAGTCCTTGACAGCCCCTAGGTGCTGTACGTCTCAGGGAGCACTGGATTGGACTTCCTCTAACCTGCTGGGGCCACTGTTCCCTCTAACAGGGATTCTCAGATGTTGTTCACTACAACTCCCAGCATCCACAGTTGCAATGGCCTTTAGCTGGGGATTATGGGAGTTGTAGTCAACAACATCTGGGAATCCCTGTGTGAGGGAACACTGGCTGAGGGTCATCATCTTTAAAGGCTATACAGCTTGAGGGAGATGATTCCTTAAACAGGATCCTTGACAGTAGGTCTGCTAGGATGGAGAGCAGCATCTGCCTTCGGGCTGATGCTTTCTGAAGCCAAGATGTGTCGCCTGGGGAATTTAGGTTGGAGTTGCACTGATGGCAGCAGGTTCATAGTGACCACACTGGTGCCTATCCTCTCCGTGAATGAGAATTTCAATAAAGTTGTGGCCTGTTTCACTCCACTCTGTGCCTCGTGTCTTCATTGGGTCTGGGTACATGCTAGCAATGTACAAACACATTGGCACTCAAATATAATGCAAGAACAGAGCTTCCACTAAGGTGGTCAGATAATCTTCAGAACCAGCATATTCACTGCAGTACAATACCAACCATATTGGCAATGCCGCACATGGCGATAGGAACTCTTTCTCATGCTGGGTGTTCAAGATAATATTTACTGTTAGAAATTATTATCTACATCAGTGTTTCTCAAACTTTTTGGAGTCAAGGACCGCTAAATTCTTCGTGCAGAGTTTCAAGGACCGCTACATTCTTCATGCGCAGTTTCCCGGACCAGCAGTTAGTAAAGGGGTTTCAAGTCTGTCTGTCTGTCTGTCTGTCTGTCTATCTATCAGACTTCTATACTGCCCAAAACTTGCATCTCTGGGCAGTTTAGAATGAAAATAATATAAGCATTAAAATAATTAAATTTGGAATCTTTTGCAAACATTGAATATTAGGGGTTCTTAACCTTGGGTCCCTCAGTTAAACTCCCATAACCCCCAACAACAATGGCATTTGGCCATTATGGCTCGGGATTATGGGAGTAGAAGTCCACCAACGTCTGGGTACCCAAGGTTGAGAACCCCTGAATCTAAAAGCCTGGGTGAACAAATTTGTCTCCAGTATGTCTGGAGTGGAGGTGCTTGTGATTACTCAATGGAGAGGGTATGCTGGGCCATTGGAAAAATTCAAAAGCTACATGGGGCCAATGAAAACAACATACAAGCAAGCCCCACTGATGCAAGAGGGAAACAGTGTTCCCTCTCAAGGCGCCTCGACCACAACAGGCAGCTGGGTTTCAATCAACCAACCTTTGGCTGCAAACAAGGAGCATGCAAGAACCAGCAGCCCTTCAAGTGGCGCCCACTGCCATACTTTTTCCTCCATGCCCCCGCATCGCATACAGTTTAAAGCTGTAAAGATAGGGAATAAGATAGCTATAGGAAGATCTCAGCAGCACGTGGAGGCAAGGCACAAGAAGGGTCCCATGCCTCCGTGATACTCTTCCTCTTCCGTGCCATGTGCAAAATTGAAGTGAGTGCCTTGATTTCGGGGGTGGGGGGTTGACTCCCAGTCAGGGACCGGCACTCAACCCTTCGGGGACCGGCAGCGGTCCAGGGACCGGTGGTTGAGAAACACTGATCTACATGCTTGTTATATGAACTATAACCCTATTCACACATTACATTCAACACTGGTACAATCTGTGCACAGTGTACATACACAGATACAGATTTATACACAACCATATGTTATGTTGAACACAGGTACAGCAGTCCACTTCCTGTCTGTATCCTGCATTTCAGGGGGTCTGTACACAGACAGGTTCACTTTCAAAATGAATGCAGCTGCAATCATTCACACAAGAACATGTGCATGTGCATGTGTACAGACAAGTTATGACCTGTGCAAATTATGCAGGTAGAACTTCATGTCTGAATAGTGTTCATGAAATATGGAATCTGTCTCCTGGCCAGACTGAACAATCATACTAACAGAAAACAAGATAAAGAAATAAAAGCATTGAGGGATCCCATCCAGTGTTTCTTGTATCAGGGATTCCTGGAAGTTGGTGACTACAATTCCCATAACCTCCAGCTGCTATGGCCTTTCCTGTTACAGGAAGCACTGATCCCATCTTGGATCTCCTCTGCACCATGAAGTCTAGCCCTGAGAGAGCTGTGGGAACCCCATTTCATCTGCTTTTGACACTCATACCCTATCAACCTATATACGGACCATAACAGAGACCCTAGGGACTGTGTATGTCTGCCTCGAATGTGGGTGAAAGGAAGAACAAAAAGCAACATCTTCTACCGACAAACCAGATTGATGGTGGTGCTGGATAATAGATAAAGTGCTGATGATGGAGTGTTTAGATACACTTAAGGGCTGAACCGCAGCATTCATCTCTGCACAATCTCTTTCAAGAGAGCATGTTCTGTCACCCACACGCCTGTAACAACTTGCCCATCTGAACGCTCTTTGAGCTGCTTATGTTCATTGTGTAAACATCCTGTATAAAATGATAAATGAGGTAGTGGAAGGGGCTGGTGGGACAGTGGTTGGTTGGGTTTTACTTATTTAAGTGCTTCCACTTGAGGTTTCTGGTCAAAAGGCAAAATGGCATTGTCCAGTAACCCATTATTAACATTTTGGCTGTAAGCTAGAAATACTCCCACAACTCAGTTCAAGAACTGTGTACAATATCTATGTTTATGTGAGATTATTATTTAAAAAACTATATACCATAGGAACATAGAAAGCTGCCATATACTGAGTCAGACCCTTGGTCAATCTAGCCCAGTATTGTCGACACAGATTGGCAGTGGCTTCTCCAAGCTTGCAGGCAGGAGTCTCTCCTAGTCCTGTCTTGGAAATGACAGGGAGGGAACTTGGAACCTTCTGCTCTTCGCAGAATGGCCCCATCTCCTAAGGGGAATATCTTACAGTGCTCACATGTAGTCTCCCATTCAAATACAAACCAGGCTGACCCTGCTCAGGAAAGGGGACAATCCATGCTTTCTGCCTACCAGTTTTTATTTTATTTTAAAAAACTCCAAATGTGGCTGCACCATAGATATGAATAAGGGCATTATAACATTAGCATTTTTATTTTCAATCCCCTTCCTAATGATCCCTAGCATGGAATTAACCTTTTTCACAGGTGTCGCACACTGAGTCAACACTTTCAACGAGCTTTCCATCACAACCCTAAGATATCTTTCCTGGTCAGTCACATATGTGAAGTTGGGGGTTTTTGCCGCAATATGCATCACTTTACACTTGCTTACACTGAACAGCATTTGTCATTTTGTCACCCATTCCCCCAGTTTGGAGAAATCCTTTTGGAGCTCTTCACAATCTGTTTTGGATTTCACTACCCTAAATAGTTTAGTGTCATCTGCAAATGCGGCTACTTCACTGCTTATATCAACTTCTAGATCATTTATGAAAAGGTTAAAGAGCACTGGTCCCAATACAGATCCCTGGGGGACTCCACTTCTCACTTCCCTGTATTGTGAAAACTGTCCATTTATTCCTACCCTCTGTTTCCTGTCCTTCAACCAGTTACTGATCCACCATGAACCTGTCCCCTTATGCTATGACTGCTAAGTTTACTCAAGCGCCTTCGGTGGGGAACTTTGTCAAAAGCTTTATGGAAGTCCATGTATACTATGTCAACCGGATCACCTTTGTCCACATGCCTGTTGACACTCTCAAAGGACTCCTAAAGGTTAGTGAGGCAAGACTTTCCCTTGCAGAAGCCATGCTGGTTCTCCTTCAGCAAGGCTTGTTCTATATGTTTAACAATTTTGTCCATAATTATGCTTTCCATCAATTTACTTGGCATGGAAGTTAATTTAAATGGCCTGTAAGTTTCCACATCCGCCCAGATCCCTTTTTGAAAAACGGAGTTACATTAGCTGCTTTCCAGTCCTCTGGTACAGAGCCTGATTGTAGGTCAGGCCTGCACAACTCAAATGACCTGGTGGGACGAAACCAACCGTGACTTGGTTCGTGGGGGCCGAGGTCAATTCTTAGGGTGCTGATTATTAGAGTAACACTTAATATCAATCAATCAACCAACCAAATAAAAGTGAAATGAAGTAAAAATGAATTAAAAATAAATTTAATCAATATTTAACTTTTGATGTTCTGGCAGGCCAAGATTGATTAAATCAATAGGAAATAAGTTCAATTAAAATTCATTCTAATAATATAAATATTATACAAAATACACAATAAAATATATTGTTCTTCCATTCGACCTCTGCCAAATCATCACACATAATATAGAACACTTTTAAGGAGGGAAAAATATGAGAAGCTCTTCTCATAATTTTGGAAAAGAAGGGAGAAGGGGAAAGAAAGATGGAAAGGATGCAGCAGGAGGCTTGGCTTGACAGAGAGGGAGAGAGAGAGAGAATGGAGCAGTCTTGGTGAGAGAGAGAGAGAGAGAGAGAGAGAGAGAGAGAGAGAGAGAGAGAGAGAGAATGGAGCAGTCTTGGAGAGAGAGAGAGAGAGAGAGAGAGAGAGAGAGAATGGAGCAGTCTTGGTGAGAGAGCGAGAGAATGGAGCAGTCTTGGTGGGAGAGAGAGAGAGAGAGAGAGAATGGAGCAGTCTTGGCGAGAGAGCGAGAGAATGGAGCAGTCTTGGTGTGTGTGTGAGAGAGAGAATGGAGCAGTCTTGGCGAAAGAGAGAATGGAGCAGTCTTGGTGGGAGAGAGAGAGAGAGAGAGAGAGAGAGAGAATGGAACAGTCTTGGAGGGTGAGAGAGAGAGAGAGAGAATGGAGCAATCTTGGTGGGAGAGAGAGAGAGAGAATGGAACAGTCTTGGTGGGAGAGAGAGAGAGAGAGAATGGAGCAATCTTGGTGGGTGAGAGAGAGAGAGAATGGAACAGTCTTGGTGGGTGAGAGAGAGAGAGAATGGAGCAGTCTTGGCGAGAGAAAGAGAATGGAGCAGTCTTGGAGAGAGAGAGAGAGAGAGAGAGAGAGAGAGAGAGAGAATGGAGCAATCTTGGTGGGTGAGAGAGAGAGAGAGAATGGAGCAATCTTGGTGGGTGAGAGAGAGAGAGAGAGAATGGAGCAGTCTTGGTGGGTGAGAGAGAGAGAATGGAGCAGTCTTGGCGAGAGAGAGAATGGAGCAGTCTTGGAGAGAGAGAGAGAGAGAGAGAATGCAGCAGTCTTGGTGGGTGAGAGAGAGAGAGAATAGAGCAGTTTTGGTGGGAGAGAGAGAGAGAGAGAGACAGAATGGAACAGTCTTGGTGGGAGAGAGAGAGAGAGAGAGAGAGAGAGAGAGAGAGAGAGAGAGAGAGAGAATGGAGCAATCTTGGTGGGTGAGAGAGAGAGAGAGAATAAAGCAGTCGGTGGGT